>NC_142202.1:95720090-96395090 GCF_049639895.1 Pseudopodoces humilis
AACAAAATTTTAAAGTACTTTTGTACTTTCTGCATAACATCAAGACATGGAAGGAAAAGATATGCTATCAAATTTAAATAAAGTCAACATCTGTAAAACACAACACATCACCAAATTTACTACTTAAAAAAGAAAGATGTAGTAATAAAAAGTGGTCTTATGCATACATATAGTGCAGTCATTTTGAAGAAAACAATCAAATTTTGAAGGTACAAATAAGTTTTATCTTAAAATGATCCTGTTTAAAGCAAAAAAAGTGCTGAAGTATATTTAATTACATTAAAAATTTGATTGCATTCATTTTTGCAATAGGTGACAGTAGAACAAATACAAAGCATATGTGAATGCTGCAGTAATGATTGTTCTCCAACAAAAAGCAAAACATAAATATTAAAATGTTAAAAATGGGACTGAATGTTTGGCAAAGCAAAAGGAAAAATCTTTACTGAACTGCATTCCTACTACAGATAGCAATGAATGCAGTTCAGTAACTGTAATAGACACAGATCATTTGTATTTATCCCAAAATTAAAGATGTGAAAAGGCAATATTAACTTTTAAATATTGTCCTCCATCTTGAATTGAAACCACAGAATTTCTGAAAGATGAACTACATTGCTATAACAGATAGTTCAGAGGGGCACTAGCAGTCCGGTAGAAATAAGAGAATGTTGGCTCCAAAGTTTATTTGAAAACAAAAGCTGAAATCTTCACGTTGTCCACCTCTGATATAGTTCTTTTCATAATGGAAGTTCCCATATTCATACCATGTAATGCTTAGAAGTTAATTAAAAAGTGCTGTTTAAGCTGCTTTGAATCTTCTGTCAAGTTTCCATGGCTTGATGTTGTCTTACAATAAATTACCCATTTTGTAACTTACATCTAATCCATGCCATTTTCTTGGAATTCAAAAAACCTCATTTTATTGCCCCCACCACACACCATCCTTCAAAAACAAAAGTCACATAATATTTTCAAGCATTGTTCAAAAATAAAGCATTTTTGCAACCAATTCTTGCTATGAAACAATATGCACACAAAATGTACTTCTTAAATCCCATAAAATCCTCCAACATGAGGCAAAATGATAGTGTTTAAAAAGTGGCTGCAGACTGCAACATTGTCATTCAAAGCTGTTTTTTTTTTTGTCCATTTCAGTTCAAAATACTAAAACATTTAATCACTAAAGCATTAAAAAGAATTTACACTCTATTTATTTTGATCAGCTTACCTCTTCAGAAATATATATACCCCAAAAATGTGCATACATTAGCAGCTATAAACATTACATGGCATATCACACTATGTCAGCTTATATGAAAACGTACAAAATGTGAATGTATTCAAAAAACTATTCTGCAGTTACTATCTTTAAAGCAAGACATAAAATCATTATGAAGTCTTGTAAGCATAACACTGTTTCAAACAGAAATAAATATATAACACTTTCTGGTAAATTACAGCAGCAAAAAACAAGAGGCATCCTTTTTTTAAGCAAGATTTTCATCACTATAGCAGCTGTTCAGACCTGAATTCCTCTCACAGCCTGCTTTATATTTTCCAGTAGGGCTTTATTTTCTGGACTCTGATAACGATCTTGATTTGTATACATGTCCGTCAAAGTGGTCACGTAAGCATCAAAATTTTGTTCATTGATTGGTTCCTACGAGATATTAAATAGTAGTTCATATACAACTTTTATTTTCTTAATCGTATATTCATTTAAGCACAACATATTAGCAAGGCATACTGCCACCATTTTTATAATATTTAAAAAGCCTATTTAGTTCTTACTTAATTTTACAGGATACACTGGAACAGGCCCTCCATGTCTGTTAGCAGTTAAATGTATCTCTATGGTTTCAGTGCTGTTACCACAAATATCCAACTGGTTGATGAAACATAAACATAAAAAAAAGGTATCTATTGTATGAGGTGAACTGAAGATCGCCAAATTCCTTAACTTGTGCTCTCAATCACTTACCATATGTGGCAGCTGGATATTAGCTAGACTATGAATTAAAGACTGGCTTAAATTGGCCAATTCATGAAGAAGAGACTCATTTTGCTGTTCAATTACTTTGTTCTCCTCTTCTATCGTCTTCAGGTTGCTCTCCATTGTGGTAATCTAAAATGGACAAATTTGTATACAATGTAATATAAGGCAAACTGGTACAAAACATGCACTCTTTGAAGGGAGTGAGAAGAGAAATACCAGGGAAAGGAGAAAAGGTCTATTCATTCATGCTTAAAAAGGTTTTGCTTGAGTCTGCAGTTCTTATAGTCACTAAAGCTTTCTTATTCTCACTGTATGTTGTATAACTTTAACAGCTTGTCTTTTCAATACTGGTAATAGTGAGTGAATGAACTTGGATTCGATTCCACTCCTTTAGAGCTTTTCTTGTATAGTTGAAAGGCATTAAGGACCTTAGTTCTGCAAGTTCACCCATGCAGTTAAGACTCCTAGAAGCCAATCTTAGGGGCATTCTGCAGTCAGTCATGCTTTTCTTGTATTTTCAGCTACACATATATCTTGTTAATTAAGAATGCACTGCTCCTTGCTGCCATGTTTCACTCTCTGTAAGTATAATATGATTCTGTGCAAAGTCATGGGGCTACTTTTGAAAGCTGAACAACTGCATGTTATTGCAATGTATGTACAAGTTCAGAAAGTTTTCCAATATATACAATGACTTGTGAAACTGAAGAATATTTGCACATAGCCCTGTGGCATTGTTTCATGTACAGGTGAAAACAACTGAGATTGTGCTCTGCCTGTGTTTCCAGGTGACCAAACACGTTAGCTCTGACCTTGCATGGTGCCTGCTTAAGCTAAATGCATTGCTGAGAGAAAGCTTCCCTGAGCTTGTGGAGAGCACTGTGTTAATGCAGTTATAAGGATTTCAGATGAGCACTGGCTTATATCCAGATCATCAAGAGCACATGCAGAGCTCACTCACATCTGCCTGCACTTTCCTCTGCAGCCCTGTCCTTACTTTCCACATGGGGTGATAACTGTTGACATCTAGTTCAGAGTGTACAGTGTGCTCTGTGTGTGTGTAGGTTAAAATATGCATTGACAAGAAAAAAGAAGCCGTGAAGTGGAAAAAATGCCAAAGAACACAAGGTTTTGAATTCTCAAAATGAGGTTTATCCATTGGCCTATCCACTGGTTTATACACTGGCCTAAAGACTGAGCTATGGGAAGAATTGATACAATTAAAAAAATGCTGATGGGAAGGTCAGAGGTTTGTGTAGTAGTAACAGGCAGAAGGGTACAAGTTCTAAACTGCATATTAACTTGACCATGGGTGAGCAAATGTTTGGAAACTGGTGGCACAGTCAGGTAGTTAGAGGTATCACGTTTTATTTCGGACCTAAACTTTCTGTCTGCTTATGGAAATACAGCCCACCAGTTGATCGAAGTAACTTTGAAAAGTTATGTGTCTACATTAACAGTCTCCAAATACCTCTTGCTTTGACTACAGGTGCATACTGCAGTTAATCCAAGTTGCCAGTACTGTAGGGACCTGGTTTTGTCCAATTAATTCTGAGCTATTTCCACAAAATATATTAGAAAGGAAAATACTTTCTTCATATTTGAACCTGGACACCTGATTCTCCTCTCTTATTTTGCTTTCAGCTCATTTATATTGGAGGGAAGTGCTGTATCCAAATGCAAAACATCTTTCATAGGTGCTTCTTAGAGTCAAGTCATACTCCAATATCTATCCTAATTTTTTTATATATTACAGACTAGAATGAGGAGTCTGATGCCAGTGAAGGCTCAGTTCAGTATGGCATACTGCAGCCACCTCACACTAACTTCAGCAGGAGCTGACATTCTATAGATTTTCTATCTAGCTGAGCATTGCAACTTCAATCATATTTTTTCGTTTTTCCATGAGATGCTGAGTATCTGCAAATACAGTGGCAGATGATCAGGATATCTCACCACTTCACTTAGTAATAATATATAAATTCATCTGTTTTAAATTTAATTCTTGTATTTGTTTGCTTAAAGGCTGAAATTTCCCTCCCCACATTTTACCCTAAAACTAAGAAATGTCTACTTGTATGTATTCTGAAAATAGGCTAATCTGTTGCTTGTATGAAACACATAATTATTTGCAGATTTATTCTTCCCCTCTCCCCTTTATGTGTTTCTGCTCCTCTAATATTTGCATGTTAAATTTGAACAAATTTACTAGATTTTAGGTTAAAAATACTTTCTCCAAAGTCTGAAGTAAAAAGGCAGCTGAGCAAAGGAGTGTTACAACTGCTCCAAGAAAAAGGACTGACTTCTCACTTTATTAAATAGAAAAATTCTACATCTAAGAATTTAATGTAGAATATGAAAAACTTTCACTGGCACATACAATCATATGGATTGCAAATCTGTATCAAACAAGACTGTTGCTACTTCTGGTGTTCACATAACTTCCACTATTTTCCCATTGCATATTTCCCATCTGTCATGTCTTACTGAAATCTGAGCTGCACAATGGTTTTCTGAAGGTTTATCAGCAAACATTTTGTTATGTCCAATATAATTTTAGTTTTGCAAATTAAGGGGACTGTTGACTTTGATCCTCTTAATAGTTTGATAATGACTATGATGTAACTCTCTGTGTGTTGTAAATGTAAATTGCTTATCTTCAGGAAAGTGTATGAATTCAAAACTAAGGCCTCTGAATTTTTTTGTGAAATTTAACTTGGGATTCTCTGCAAGGCCTTGGTAGCTAGCTGGGTAAGAACAGATAACCACTAGACCAGATTACCCAGAGATTGTCGGAATTCTAGTATGGAAAGTAAAGAACAAATTAGACAAGGACCTGTCAGGTTTAACTTAGAAAGATCTTAGGAAGTAAAGATGACTGGTGGACAAAATAATGTTTTTGTGGTCTCCTGTAGCTCTACTTTTTTAAATCCCATTAATCATTTTAATCTACATTTTTTCTAAATCTGAATTGCAGTACTGAATTGTGAAAAATAACCTCTTAATGGTGAAATCACCAGCTGAGCTTCCTTTTACCAAGAACATTCAGTGGTCCCACAAAGTGTCTAATCTGATTTCTAAGAATATGCAATGGCACTAGTCTGAAGTATGAAAGCTGGAACTGAGACCATTAAAGTATGGCTTCTGTACTCATTTCAGATCAAAGGTTGATGTGAAATTCCTAGATAAATCTCTGAAACTCAATACATGTTTATGCCTGTGATAGTGTTATCATGAGTTTATTTTTCAATTAATCTAGCCAAATGTGAGATTAAAGGTGCAGTAAATTACTGAAAACTGGAGCATTTACCTAATGTACACATAACAGCAAAACTGCTTCACACATTTTAAAAACTCAGCTAAATCAGTATGTATGTGAATAGCACCTACAGTGTATTAAGCAGAAGAAAACATAAGGCCATTGGAAGCTGCCAGATCCAGAATTTATGACCAAATTTCTCAAGAGTAAATATATGTAATTTTCCTGCCACTGATTATTCTTCTTGCTTTATATTCTTGCAGATTTTGCCCTCATTATCCTACAGTTATATTTGGTCACATCAGGAAACTGTGTAAACCATAAATAAAATCCTATGAAAGCTGAATAATGACAGAACTCTGAATGCAAGCATAAAGAAGTGAAGTTGCAGTATCAATCTGGCTAAGGTTTAGAAATCAAATAAAAAACCAAATTGAAAAAGTAGATCCTGCCTTGTATTTATAGCTATAGAAGAGGAGAAGGAGAATGGACGTGGTGCCTATCTCCACAGGCAGCAGATAAAGAAGTAACAAGGAATGATTTACTCTGTTTCTGTTGAGATTGTTTGGGTGTCTATGATCATGGGACTAAAGACTGACAAATGGTGACTGTGATGAATTTCACTGTTAGCGTCTGTGCTCAGATCATGTGAAAAGACAAGCACCAGAATGTATGCTGGACACTGAAAATTTCTAGGGGAATTGAATTGATTTTGTTTTTTTTGCTTTTTCCATCAAGTTTTAGGACTGCTGAATAATGGTATTTTAGTTAATAGTCTAATGTTAGGTTTTCTGCTTTCTTTTTCCCCCCAACAAATTTATGTGGAATGAAAAAAGAACTAAGCTGTATCTCTGGAACCACTACTGCTGCCAAGGGCTGCATTCAGTGTATCCCATGATGAAGTGTAACAGGTACTCACTTCTCTATCTCAATTTCCTCTGTAAGACATGGCAAAAGCCATGTTGTTCATCTGGGCTCCTTCACCTTGTACCTTATGTTAATGACCATGTTGTCACACAATATTTTAACTGCTATTAGAAAGGCATGGCCTTATCAAGGGGAAATACCAAGCTGACCATGTCAGGTCATTATTTTAAAGAATATATTTTGCTGAGTTATTTTTATTTTTTTTTTACTGTTGGCAACCGACATGAAAATTGCATAATGAACACTGTTTTCAAATTTTATAAATAGAAAATTATGCACAGATATCTTAATATGTAAGAAACATGAAAGGGAACAGTATATTTCCTATATTTTTTTAATCAGTTGTGTAGAAAAAAGCAGCTTGAATTTAGGGCTTCATAAAACTGTTACCTGAGTTCTGAGTTTAATCATATCAGCTTCCATCTGGGAGTTGGATTCATTTAGTTCTTTGATTTCTTCATCTAACTGTTTAATTTCTTCATCATTTTCTATACCTGTGTGACATAAAAATAAAAGGGGTGTTAAAATAATTAAGGTTTAAATCAGAGTTCAGTGAATTAATTATTTCTATATTTGAAAATCAATTTATTTCAAGCAAAAAAGAAAAAGGAAGAATTTTTCAAACTTTTATTCTGCAGTTTAAAAGAAGTATTTTCCACTACTTTTCCTTTTAAAATTGCAGTAATTCTCCAGTGAGAGTGTTGAAAATGCCTGGAGGATCAAAAGGACCTTTATATATACTCATTTAACTTTATATTATAAGAAATGTACCTGCAGCAACAAATTTTGCTCCACTGTCATATGTAATTTATTTAAAGAGTGTGTCCACTTACAGATCTTCTGAAAGAAGGTAAAAAATCTTAACATGGTAATCTCTTCATATTACAGCATGATCAAGAGAACTTGTAACTAATTCAGAATTTTTTTTCTCAGCAAAGAGAAATTTTGGTGATGTATTGGGATATACTGTGATTCTGCAGTTGTTTTTAATGCTTGATCGAGGCTCAGAATGATTCATGAAGGGTTCAGAAGGGTATTATTAAATAACAATATATAATTTGCCAAATGAAAGTGCTTTCTATCATTTTGTTACATAAATATTAAAAATCACAGAATTTTAAAGGTATCTGGATTTCTAAGAATCCAGACAGGAATAAATGGTGACAGTTTAATCTATTTATCCTTATAGTTAGTATAAAAATGCATAAAATAATCCTGGAAAGAGACAGATTTGTTTTTTCTCAAGTCCAAGTGTGAACACCTAAAGCCAGTGAAACTGGTGCTCCCACTCTCATTCTTATGCTGGTGTGAATATTTCACACCTTTCCCCACAGTGCCTGACTCTGATGTTACAGAATGGCTTGGGTTGCAAGGGACCTTAAAGATTATATAGTTTCAACCCCTCTGCCACAGGCTGGGACACTTTCCACTAGACAAGGTTTCTCGGAGCCTCATCCAGCCTGGCCTGAAACACTTCCAGGGATGAGGCATCCAAAGCTTCTCTGGAACAACCTGTTCCAGTGTCTCACCACTCTCACAATAAAGAGTATTTTCCTCATATCTAAACCTACTCTCTTGCAGTTTGAAGCCCTTTTCCCTTTGTCCTGTCACTACATGCCCTTGTAAAAAGTTCCTCTCCATCCTTGTTGAAGGATCCCTTCAGGTACGGGAAGGCTGCAATTGGGTCACCTCAAAGCCTTCTCTTCACCAGGTTGAACAATCCAAATTTTCTCAGCCTTTCCTCACAGCAGAGGTGCTCCATCCCTCTGATCACCTTGGTGGCCTTCTCTGGACTCACTCCAACATGTCCTTCCTGTGCTGGGGACCCCAGGGCTGGATGCAGCACCTTACCCTTGGTCTTGTGAAACCTCATGAGATTCCCATGGGCCACTCCTCAAGCTTGTCCAGGTCCCTCTGGATGGCATCCTGTCCTTCAGGAGTGTCACTGCACCACAGCTTGGTGTCATCTGCAAATTTGCTGAGGGTGCACCTGATTCCTTTCTCTATGTCATTAATTCAGATATTAAATAACACTGGTCCCAATACAGATCCCTAAGGGACAACACTTGTCCCTGATGTCCATTGGGACTCTGAGCCATTGGCCACTACCCTCTGGAAGTGACAATCCCACCAATTCCTTATTCACCTAACACTGCACCCATCAAATTCATCTCTCTCCAATTCAGGGAGAAGGATGTTGTGGGAGACCATGGCTGTGGCTTTACAGAAGTCCAGGTAAATGACATATGTCATAAGAGCTACATAGCTCTTCCCTTGTCCATTGATGTAGTCACCCCATCACAGAAGGCCACTGAGTTGCTCAGGCAGGCCATGTGTCCAAGTAGTCAAAATATCCACATATTACTCCTTAAGGTATTCTTCCTGGACATGGCAGATATAGTTTTCAATACTACCAAGGTTCTAGAGAAAATAACATCCAGATCTTGCACTCCATGGTTACAAGCTTTTGAATAAAGACAGCCACTGCTTTCTCCATCTGTGCTGCCCATGTGGGCTGAGGTGCCTCCTGCACTGCGTTCAAATGCTCAGTGGCTCTAACACAGTTAACGCCAACAGTTAAGAAGGCACACACTGTCAGACTAAGTGACTACATCGTTTTCCAAGAAAACTCAGGACGTGGGCACCTCCCAGACAAGTCTTTATCATATTACTTACTTGAACTGAAGCCCCTACATTTTGCTTTTACTGCACTTCAACTACCAGGGTACTATCCTGACTTTCATCCAAGGTACTTCTATCATCTTCCCTGCAACTCAAGGTTCCCAGGAAGAATTGCAGATTACTGAAGCTGAAATAGCACAAAGTCATCTCCATCTGCCAGAGGTTATAGAGCCATAGGTCCAAATGAATTCAAGGGAACTTAGGAGGAATTAACACTCTGGAAATAAACCCTTTTTCTTTTCTGAATCCTGCAACAATATAAGACTAACTATTGCTCTTTGATGAATGGAATGTGAACCAGTAAATTATAAGGGTATATTCTACTTTGAAATATTTTAGAGTTTAAGATAGACATAACTTGATCTGACTGCTCTACTCCTGGCTCAGGTTTCCAGAGCATAAGACCTGGTTTCACTTCTACAGACAGTGAATTCACAATTTATAAAGAGTATAGGAAAAAATGCAATAGAGTAATGGTAACTTTAGTTTACAGCAAATTAGTATTTAAGAACATAATGATTAAAAATTTACCATTACTGGCCCGCTGCTTTATTGTTAGCATTTGTTCTCCAGACAGCTTTGCTTTCTTCATTGCTGAAGTAGCTCTGGGGCATCCTGATAAACTGTGAACAGTAAGGAGCCTGTTAATTTTGACAGGTCATTGAAAAGAAATCTGTAATCCAAACCTGTAATAAAAACAGCATCAGAGACATAGTTTATCTTCACTGCCTAGCACTGAAAGAGTGCACTAGTCTGAAAAAAAATGACTTACCAGTAGTGATTTCATTGTTTTGTTTTTCTTCCAAATTCTTTTTGCATAGACAGCTAATATAAAAGTCAGCTATACAGTTCAATTTTCTTAAGACAAGATAATTTTAATAATAATTTTATTTTAAAAGCAGTTATTGTGTAAACACTCCCACTTGAATTTCATGTCCCTGCTCTGAACTTCCATCCTATTTTGATTCAAATGTTCAAACACGGAACTGAATGCTGAGAGAACAGGACATGAGCTACCTCTCACATCCAAATGACTACCTCTTATAAACTGTGTTTCTTTGTGAATATCACCTACTGAGCTGGCTAAATTGCCCTTTTCTAAATTTTTTCTTAAAATGGCAGTAACTATGTGCTGGCTTTTTGTTTCAGCCCAAGGAAAGTAATTCCAATAAAAGTGACCTTGGATATATATGTCTTATAGTGCAAATTTGTTACATTTATGGATGTAGATTCAGTTATCTCTTCTCTCTCACATTGCCAAAATATTAAGCTTTTAAATTAAATTGCACAAAACTGTTTGATAGCAAATGCAGTCTTAGCTGGCTTTATTGTAAAAATTAAAACATGGATCAGACAGTGCTCAGTACTTAACAAATAATGGTACGCCAAACTAGCTGCTTTTTCCAAAATCACATCTTTTATGTAGTTGCACTATTGCAGATAAGAGAAAATACATATTCAATCTAATTTAATGACGGAAAACTATAATCTTATTCTGAGGAAGCTTTACCTTTAGTGAAGAGAATTTGGAAGTTTGCTAAACAATTTCCTGTTGCCTCAACATTTCATTCATAGCCATGCAAAATGAGTAACATTATGAGCTTTTCATTGCATACAGGCACATTTATATTTCCTCTTCAGATTCAAAGGAAGACTTTTCCGTACAATTTTTAATTGTGAAAATCAGATTCAAATCTAATACACAAATAATCACTCTGCAATATGGAGGAAAGTGGTGTCTTTGATTAAAAGCATTTATTTAGTTAACAACTTCCTTTAGTTAGCAACTTCCTTCTAAACAAAGTCCTCTAATTTAGGTATAGTGTTTGATTACTGAAAATGTTTCTCTGAAAAGAAACAAAAAAGGATTGCTCTTAGAAAAATAAATTAAAAACAATATTTTCTCAGCAAAAGAATCTGTGTTCAACATTTTATACAGCTTTGTGACTAAGAAGATGTATAATAAAATAATGCTAGTAGTATCAAGCAATGGCATGACCTAGTAGCTTTTGGCTGTAGCCTAGTTGGTAGGATGCCGAATTACTACTCCAAAGTCTGCTATGGACTCAGTGTGTGACTGTAAACAACTGTTCTCTTGAAGAGTCAAAGCGAGTCTTGAAGACGATTAAGGAGGAGAGGATCTGGAGTTTTGGGAAAAAATGTTGGCACGGAGAAAGAAATGGGATAACAGTATAAGCAAAATTTCTGCATCATTTAACTGACTTCATTTTTGTAACCTTTCAGTTGATTTAATGAATTTTCTCATATTTTGTCCTCACTCTTTTTCAGAAGAAGTTAGCATCATTAGCCATTATAACAACTGCATTACTTTACTCTCATCTTGCTTTGTAGCCTTTTCCTCTCTAAAAGTCTTGACTGATGATAACCCCTCAAAATAAAATCAGCCTTCAGTCTAAGGATACAGCATTTAAACAAACCAACAAGAAACCTGGATGCTAGAACAGCACACTTGAGAGCAAAGAAAAATAATCAAATCAAATTTGTTCAGAAGTATTAGAAATCTACCGTGTGTGATTCAACATCCCTAAATCTAAATTTTGGTGCCAAGGACGCAATCTTAGTCCCAGGCCATGATTCTATACACCAAGTTTTCAGGAGTGCCTAAACCCATAGATATCTTCTCATCTAGTCTGGAAGGTTATCTCTCTACTGGTGTGCCCACGGTGCTCTAAGGTGCGCTGTCACCCAGAGGCCCAGGTACAAGGTTCCATATGTGCAACACTAAGCTTTCCTATTCCACAAAATAGGGTGGTCACATTCTAGCTGCCAAACAGCAACTGTTCGTGGCCCATCACCACTGGAGAGAGGTGTATTGCTGGGGTAGACACGTATGGAGCACCTATAGCTTGGCTGCAGTTCAAGCACCCTGGCACCAGCTGCCTTCTGCCTATACTGAACCACAAAGATCTGGGTGCTGTGCTCCATCCTTGCTGCTGGAACTGTTGGAGAGTCATTCTGCATGGATTATCTACTTTCTTCTGGAGGCACCCAGATGAATCATGAGTTAGTGAGGAGAAAGGCAAAGGGTGCCTATTTTTTGGGCATACTAGTGAGGATGCAGAAGGCTTCCACATTCTGTAGCCAGATTAGTTTTGTTCTAACCCACTGGTGATCTAATACAATATGTACAGACAGAGGAGGGCTTTGACCAAAATGGGTTTTTGAAATGCATCTGCATGCCTAATCCACAAGCTTCCTCTTTTTGCTTCCCCAATCCTTACATGCATGGTTTTAGCTTGTGCATCATGCACGTCTATGACTACCTTTAGCTTGTTATGTGTCTGTTCTTAGAAGAGGCCATGAATGAGCAGATGGTCCTAAATTTTCCAGTGGCTTTATGTAATTTAAGAAAGCATTCAGAACTCCCAAAGGTGTCCTCGTCACCACAGAGGAAGATGTCAAAGCCAGACCATGTCATTGCCTTCTCTGCAGATCTTTGCTGGCAAATCTGTCTCTTCATTAACTGTATATTGTATTGCAAGCAGATGAGTTCACTTTCCTGAGCCAGACGCTTTTAGTTTCAGTGAAGCAGATACCAAGTCAGTAACCTAAATTAAGAGTACTGATTTTTACTACAGTTTGTTTAACTTGTCTAAATTCTTCAGAAATGAGTTAGTCAAAGATAGCAATTTTGCTTGGCTCTGTTCTTAATTAATTTACCTAAAACTGTTTTAAGTAATTAAAAACTAAATTAGGACTTTTACAATAAGCTTCTACTCTGCAAGGACATTCTACCTGCTCGATTTTATCTTATTGACTACATTTACTTCTACTGAAGACAATGGCTCTTTAAATAGAGAATAGTGAAAAGAACTGAGGATTTATGGGAAGATGAAAAACAAGGTCAAGTCAGTGTTGCACCAAAAGTGGGCTGTTGTACAAAGGCTGAACCCTACAGAGGTGTAAAGTTAACCAAAAAGCTTGAATTGAGATCCCAGTGAGACAGAGAGTTGCTTGGCATTTCTAGAAGACTGGGGGACAGAAGGACACAGGAGTAGATACGATTTTATTTTTTTTCCTGTGGTTGGCAAACAAAAGAATACAAGTGAAAGCTATTTTAATGCTTTAAGACTTAGGTAATACATGCTTTGAATATCTCAAAAATTAAAAAAGACTATATCTAGAGAAATATCTAGTAGTTAGTACTACTAGTAGGTAGTAGCTTTGTTAAGGATAATATTTATCCTCACATTAAGTATGTGATGAAGCTGTATCAGGAGGGTTGAGGCTGGATATTAGGAAAAGGTTGTTTACCCAGAGGGTGGCTAGGCAGTGGAAGAGGCTCCCCAGGGAAATGGTCACAGACTGATGGAGTTCAAGATGTGTTTGGACAATGCTCTCAGGCACTTGGTGTGATTCTTGGGTCTGGACTTCAATGATCCTTGTGGGTCCCTTCCAACTCAGGATATTCTATTATTAAGTTTCAAGCCTTTACCGTTGATGCTTGTCATAGGTTTTCAAACCTTACATTGACTTTTACACAGTTCTGCAGCTTATTCATTCCAGCAAAGAATTAGTAAAATTAATCAGTTATCTCACTTGCTCCTGCCATTATTCTCATATGCACAAGAAATCATAAGAACATTTAAACACAGTTGAGTATTCTTTCCATAATAAAAATGAGTTATGCTTTCTAACATTGCTGGGGTACTGCTATAATAAATTCAGTATAAGTGTATCAAGCCATGGATTATCTCTGTCAGACTGGATGCCACAGGGCTTGAAGCCACAGCATTTTGGTGGGGTTGTGAGAAGCACCAGCAACCAACTCCTGACTCCCCCTAAGATCCTGATTCACCAAGAGCTGTGAGTCTCTGCAGTACCAACAACCATCAGCATCTTATTTTGTTGGGATCCAATGTGTCTTCGCTCATTGGGACTAATTTCTAATTTGAGAAAGAAAAGTATTGTCTGGTACATTATCCTATAAAACCACCCTCTGCCATAACTTATGAAACACTATAAAGACTGTATGGTGATTGTACCTATTAAAGTTGAACATAAGGTCAAGAAAGAATTTTCTTTCTGGTTTAGCACTGTGATTATCTTACTGTAACCAGTGCCTCACCATATATTCAGTGGATTTGTAAATAGGGTGAAATTTATTAAAAAATAAAATTAAAACTAGTGGGGAGGGAAAAGTTTTAAAGGGATTTTTGTTTTTAAATGTTCAGTGCACATTTGCCAAGAAATTTAATTTGAAAATAAATAAACGTGGGCTAAAATCCTGAATGTTTCAAGAATGTAATTGCACTGTCTTCAGGGATGCAAACAACATAGGTCACCAGAGTGGAGGATCATTGGTCAAGTGGAGTGATTGTCTGGGTGACCGATTTTAGTTATCTGGGTTCCAGCTCTGTCTTAAATGTATTTTTTTCCTCAGCAGACAGATGCAGTTTAGTTCCTCTTGAAGCTGGAGGTTTTGCACTTGGCTTGTCGAATGAAGAAAACATTTTCCAAACAGAGAAGTAGGTATATGGGAAAGGAGGAGATAAAGGTCAAATAAAACACAACTTTTATATTTGGTGTGTCAAGTGTTGAATTTACAAAGAAAGAAATAACAGGATGTAAAGAAACCAGAGCCTCAACCTGTAGTACCCAAAAAGCATCTTGAGGATAAATTTTATAAACCCTGCAAGATGTTTATAGATTCATTACCACAGTGATTTTTCAAAAAGAAAATTAAACAATCCTCTGTTTATTAAAAATAGCATTGTCTATAGACTAAAGGAAGGAACAAGTCACTTTCAAGGGACCTCTTTTAACTACAGATATATTCAAACAGCCCCAGATGTTAAATCCTTTTGAAATTCAGGGAAATACAGATCACAGTGAGAATGACTGTTTTATTTTGTTAATGGCTGAAGCCTTACTTTTAGACTAAACTCCTCAACTATTTGCAAATGTTTGAAGTTCAAGTTAAGAGATCAAATTCAGTGATCAAAGTAGTCCATTCTTTAGTTTAATATTAAAACCATGAACTACTCTTCTTTTTCTATGTTGAAGGGTATCAGCTTTAGTGACTTCCTTATTCCCATGAGTAAATTCTACTACACACCTTAAAGGATGTAATACTCTATGCACAACTCCAGCAGAGATAAAAGGAACCCTCCCTAAACCAGCACTCATTTTTATTTACATTCAAGGGTGATTGGCTTTTCCCCAGGTTCTTATTGAGATGTGAAGCAAAAGGAATCCAGGAGAGAGGTTCTGCAAACAAGGTAGTTTTGTTTTCATGGAGATTGCTGTGACTCACAGAGGACTCTCTTCTCCCCACACAATCCCAGCTGACTCTGTGTGGTGTTGGGTGAAAAAAAGCATCTGTTCAGCTCAATTTCATAATTCTTCACTGGAAAAGAATGATTTTTATTAATGTGGCCCTTTATAGGTCTTGTTTCATGGCAAAAGCTTTTTGTTTCTTTGGTTGGTTGCTTGGTTGGGGTTTTTTGTAGGTTTTTTTGTTTTGTTTTGGGTTTTTTTGGGGTACATTTACAACTCACACCTGAATGCTTGTTGTGAAAAACTTCAATTTTGAATCAGGAGGGAAATCTAAGTTAAAAATACTAAAAGCGTGATGTAATGTGGGAAGTGACAGCTCTTAATTCAAGTTGTTTTCCAAAGGTGCTGACGAATGTAGCTGAGATTTTATTCTGTCTAAATAAATATTTGTGTCAGAAGTAAGAAAAATCAAACCACTACCCAAATGGCCATAAAAAAAAAATAGCCATTATGATTAAAATGAAATGCAAGCTTTTCAAAATTATTTAAATAATATTTGATCATTGTTTCAGAAAAACTTTCTGGAAATAACTATGCTCTTATTTTAGCAATGGGAGGGTTGAATTAGCAGCAAAATCTGGTCAGTCAGGCACCAAATACACATCAAGAGAGAGTGAATGGCCACCCAGAAGAGAAGGTATTTGGATTTTTTTACTGGAGATTTAAAAGGTAAGATAGTGTTATAACTTAATTATGCCCATCCCTCATAACAAAAGAACAAAGCAGGCATCAGGTAAGAAAAACAAAAATAGGAATTATGCAGAATTGTTAACATGGCAAAGTTGAGAGAAAAGGCCATGAGAGCAGACTCAATTTGAAAGGAATCCCCCTGGGGCATAAATATACACCAGAAAAGGGATTAATGAATCTTGAAATGCTGGAACTGTAAGAGCACTGCCAAAGTTGCCCTTCAGTTGGGCACAGTAGTCCCTTGGCAAATTTACATCATATTTAGTTAACCGAAGCTGCTTAGTCAGCTAAGAGGCTTTGTGGGTGGGCTTTTCACACGTGTTAATGAGCTTTGACCTGTATCATCCCTGAAGAGGGAAAGAGGTTTGGCTCTTGCCCAACATTCAACAACTGTTCAGAAATCTCTCTATTCTTTGGTGAGTGAGTACCCACTGCAGCACATTACATGACTTACAGTTGGACCCAGCACGAAGCTGTGCACTTAATGGGGCACAACTGAGTGCCCCAGGAGCTGGGGGCTGGCTTCTGCAAAGCTCATCAGCCTCTCTCCTGTCTGGTGACTGCCCACAAGAGGACAGATGGCCTGAAGACCAGTGGATTTACTGGGCTGTTGAATAGGAAGAAAGGTTGAGCCTTCCCTGTGTATAAATAGGTAAGGTGTATGTTTAACTACACACCTCTGATTAGGCTCTTAGGTGGCTGAAAATTTCAAGTGATGTATTTAGTGACCAAATACAGCTCACTTTGGCATTTAAAATGAAGCACGGGTTCTCTAAACACTTTGTATAGACAGCAAGGAGAAAAATGTATTTCAAGAGGAAAATTCATCCCTCCTTAAATTTAAAAAGCTATCCTGTATTCTCTGCTTTTTTTATGAGCTATGTCTGGAATGAGGACAAGCAGACTTATAACCAGACAGCTTCTGCTAAGTGCCTGAAATCAAGAAGGTGTCACATTGCAAACACCTGTACAATTGCTGTCTGCTGTAATTTGTCAGGTCTGCTAAGCAAAATGGTTTTTCTTGTTTATATGGTGCAGTCTTATTTTTCTAATATGGATTTCATATTATTTTCTCTGTGACTTTCCCAAGGTGAGTAAACCTCTTAAACCCTTTTAGACTATCTTACTATCAAGAGCCTTCCTGTTTAACAAATGGTACATCTGATTAAAATGCTATTCCATCCTTTTTCCAGCTTGTAATGAAAAGAGCTGGCAGAACTACCTGCAAAGGGCCTAACTCTCTAACCAGGATCTGCATTTAGTCACTCCTAACTTTCACAAAATTTTAACTAACTAAAAATTAAATTAAATTTTATCTGACTGAAATCTTCAATGGTAACTGTCAGGCCAGGCTCATTTTTTTTCCCAAATGACATAGGAAAAATATTTCTATTTCTCAGAATATACTTCTGTTTTGTCCCTACTGAGGAGAACAAAATAGTCCAAATAATTCTGTGAATAACTCTAACTGTCCGTGAATTGGAGCAAGAAACGACATTTCATGGGGTGTTGCTCTGAGTTTAGAAATGCATTCTGCTGTCCTCAGGAAAACAAAAGTAGATTGGGCAGAGCTATAAGCCTCTGACAGACTGTCCCTTGGACATGCTAAGTGGATGTGAGTTAGTGTTTAGTGCCAGACCCTCCATGTACTTTGTGTGTATAAGTGGGAGCCTTCCCTGCCACCAGCCCTGCTCGGGGCTGCGGGGCCTGGAACAGAAGAGTGTGTCATAAATTGCTCACAAATGCTTGCTGGAAGCAACACCTGAGACTGCCTGTCCTGTTCTGCCAGTGCACCAACTACTGCAAATGCTGGGGACTGAGAAGCTCAGAAGTAAGAAGACTGAACAGGAGCCGCAGGGACAGAGAAGGGAAGAGGGCCAGAACACTACAGGAGGAGAGAAGGAGGATGAGAAGAGGAAGGTGTCGTAAAGTGGTTTAGGAGGACCCTTCTCCTTTAAGGTCAAGACAAAACTACTACGTAAAAAATCATTTGCACTACAGGACCCACATAATAGATTTTAATTTTTTTTCTTTATGTATATTATTATTACATTTAATTGCCACACTTCTTCCCTTGTCTTCTTGGAAATGTCGACACACTTTTGATGTCATCTTTTAATGATACCTGTCGTCTTTTAATGATGTCATGATGATGAAGTTTATCATTGTCAGTTGTAGCTACTATTAATTACTACTATTTTTAAAGAATTTGGTCAATTCTTCTGTACTCTTAATGCTGTACGATGTTTTTCTGAAGAATTGCAAGGTACAGCTTGTAGAAAAAACTAAGAGATAGGAAACAACAACATAAATCAATGACGGGGTGGGACAGGGAGATTAAGACCAAATGAACAAACATCCTAAACAACTTAAAAAGCCTACCAGAGAAGAAGTAAAACAATGTGAGTGAATTAATTTTGGTGCAAATGCAGCACTCTGTCGACTTACTGTAGAAACAAATAAAAGCATGGACAAGAGTTGACCTGACAAGAGACCTGGCTAGAAATAGATGCAATCAAATACTTTAATGCATTCCATATTAAAGCTTCTTACAAATCTAGAGTTTGAGAGTATTTACATTTCATAAATAGAAAAAAAAAAAGATTTCTCTCTGCAAAGTTTTTACCATTTTCAGTGTACAGCACAGGGACACCTTTTAAAGGGTATTGCTGGACACAAACTCCTGACAAATAGGGTATTTTGGAAGTTTAGAGCACCTTGAGAATATAGCTGGAAGTTTGGATCCTCTGTGCTTTAAAGGATGCTCACAATTGGCTTAACTGTGAGCTTCTGGGTCTGCTCAAAATCAAAAGAGAAGTGGATGAGAGATGGAAAAGTTGGCAAATACCCACTGTGAATAACAAAGCTGTTGCTAAGGGATGCAGAGATGCAGCTGGAATAGCAAAAGCTCAGATCAAATTGAAACTGGCCAGAAATGTAAAAGAACTTCACGAAATGGATCTTTAGGTACATAGAGACCAAGTGGAAACAGAAGGGAAATACTGGCGCACTGTTATATGGGAGAGGTGAATTAGCCACTAGCAATGCAGAAAAGGTAGCAGTTCTTGATACTTCCTTCACATCTGTCTTTACCAATACTGTTGAGCCTCAGGCCTTTGGAGCAAAATTCCAGGTTGATGCAAACTCAGACTGACCATCGCTGATGGAAGAGTTGTAAGTGAACTGCTACAGGAGCTTGGCACTACAAATCCACAGGCTCTGACACTGCCCACCCGAGGGTGTGAGGAACGCTGGCTGATGTTGTTGTAAGCCTCTTCATAATCTTTGAGAAGTTGTGGAGATCAGGGGATATCCCAGAAAACTCAAAGAGAGATAGTGACAACCCTACCTACAAGAGAGGATTAAAGAAAGATCTACAGGCTCTTTAGTCTTATTTCAGTCTTTGGAAAAGTTATGGAATTAATCCTTCTGGGGGCTATCACAAGTCAGATGAAACACGACTGGGAAAAGCCAGCACAGACTGACCAAGGGCCAGCCATGCTTTACAAACCTGCAAAAGCAAATTTGCTTTTTGTGACAAAGTAATCTGCTTGGCTGATGGGGTGGTGACCAGTGGGTACTGTCTATCTGGATTTCTGTAAGGCTTTTGATATAGTTTCCTACGGCCTCCTCCTAGAGAAACATGTGCTATGGTCTGGACAAGTGGTCTGTGTAGTGGGTGGGAAACTGGCTGAGAGGCTGCACACAGGGTATCGGTAAACAGCTCCTTTTCAAACTGACAACCTGCCACAAGTGGGGTCTCCCAGGGATCCATACTGGGCCTAACCCTGTTTACAATCTTCATAAGTGACCTGGACAATGGGATCAAGTGTATCCTGATGAAGATTCCCAAACTGAATAACGAAGTGAACTCTTTGAAAGGGAAAGTCACACTTCAGGAAGACCCAAATAGGCTGGGAGAGTGGGCTGACAAGAACCTTATGAAGTTCAACCAAGACAAGTATAAGGTCTTGCACCTGGGAGTGCAATTCAGGAGTGCAGCACAGACTGGGACCTACCTGGCTGTGGAGCAGCTCTGTGGAAAGGGACCTGAGGGTCCTGGGGATGCCAAGCTCAGCATAAGTGAGTGGTGCTGCTGTGGCACAGAGAGCCAGCACGGCGCTGGGCTGCATCAGCCAGGGCATCACCACAGAGACACAGAAGTCATTGTCCCACCCAGTGCTGTCAGGCCACACCTGGAACACGGTGCTCAGTTTAGGCTCACACTATGCAAAAACATGTGGACAGGCTGAAGAGCCATTGGTGACCTATGATAAGTACTTTTATGTTTTTAAATGCTGAAGCTGAGAAATGTTTCTGTTAAGACAGGATGAGACTTCAGGCAAATATTGAAAGCTCTATAACAATTTAGGAGAAAATCTGCAGCCATAGCCTGTGTTCTGTAAAGCATCTGTATTACAGAGGTACTGCCTGTTCTGGGACACCCACCCCAGATAAACTCTGGGGTGAGATGCTGTTCTATGGTCCTGAGCACCAGGAGGTTTGACTGTAGGTGGTATTTGCAAATCTTCTCTTCAGAAGCTGAGGATGATCATAGAGGATTTTTATGCAGTATCTATTTCTAGAAAAGCATATTTAATGAGAAAAAGAATCTGCATATGAAAATCTACATCTCCAACCTTCTTCCCTCACATTCGTCATCTCCTAAATGCTTTGAGTGTTTGAGAACTTTGAGGTCCTCTGAGGATCCATGTGAGTGTAGGTACCAGCCAGCTTCCAGAAAGCAGCTGCAGAGGGCAGCACCTGTCTTGACGTGTTTTATGGTTGGTTTTTTTTGGTTTTTTTTTGTTATTTTTGGTGGGTTTTTTT
Source organism: Pseudopodoces humilis (assembly GCF_049639895.1). Taxonomy (NCBI): domain Eukaryota; kingdom Metazoa; phylum Chordata; class Aves; order Passeriformes; family Paridae; genus Pseudopodoces; species Pseudopodoces humilis. The sequence continues at coordinate 95,740,778 of NC_142202.1, forward strand.
GTTTGTTTGTTTGTTTGTTTGGGGGGTTTTGTTTGGTTGGTTTTTTTGTCTTTTCCTCTTTTCATAATCTGTCAGTTCCCATGCTTAGCAATGTAGTTGTGCAACTCAGAGCTATGACCAACAGAATTTTTTGAGGGAACAGCACTGGCAGTGCTCCTTCACCTCAGGACATGCATGTGGGGTAATGGAGTGAATTTCCTGTGAGCTTTCTGACAGCCTTAGTGCTAACTAAACCTTCTTATGCATAAAGAGGACAGTCTGTAACAAGTGTCACAAGTAATCATCTCCTATAACCACTTGATAATTTCTACATACATTCCTTCAGAAGGGAAAAGGCAGTTGATGATGTCCATTGCTTCCCCCCAGCACATCTAGACATTTTGCAAACACAGTGGCATGCCCTTGCTGCTCAACTGCAAATCCCATTCTATAAACTTTTTAATGGATCTTGGATTCCTACTGTCCTCAGCAAGGATACAGGTTCATTGATGAAAAATCACCCTTCTCTATGGTTTCACCTCTATTCAGCATTAGCTTGTTAATGGGAGAAATGTTTATAATTTGATCATCTCTTGCATATTAGAGCTCTACTAACATGTTTTTCTACTGTCCTTGGCTGGAATAGAGCTCATTTCCTTCAGAGTAGTTGGTATGAAGCTGTGTTTTTGATTTGTGCTGGAAACAGCATGGATAATTCAGGGATGTTTTCCTTACTGCTGAGGAGCACTGATGCGGAGTCAAGGCTGTTTCTGCTTCTCACTCCACCTCGCCATTCATGGGGCTGGGGGTGCATAAGTTGGGAGCTGGGTGGGGACACAACTGGGACAGCTGATCCCAACCGACCCCAGGGATATCTCATATGGTGTCCTGCTCAATACACAGAGTTGGGGGAAGAAAAAGGAGGAAGCGGGGGGACATTTGGAGTAACAGTGTTTGTATTCCCAAGACATCATTACTTGAGCCCTGCTCTCCTGAGGATGGCTGAACACCATGGGATGCTGGGGATGACTGCCCATGGGAAGTAGTGAATTAATTCCTTGTTTTGCTTTGTTTGTGAATGTGGCTTTTTCTTTACTTATACATCTCTACCCACAAGTTTTCTCACTTTCACACTTCAGATTCTCTCCCCTATCCTGCTCAAAGTGAGCGAGCAACTCTGTGGGGCTGAGGTCCTGACTGGGGTTAAACCACAACAGTTTTCCTTAGTAAAGGGAATTTAAAAGCTACATGAATGTGTTTGAAATGGGTGAACATTGATGTAAATAAAAGTGAGCTGAAGATGGGAGCAAGAATCTGATCTGAAAGAATTTAGATCTGAAAAGGCATGTCTGCAGTTAATTTCCACTGAAGTCAGCACAAGCACTCTCTGCTAAGGAGCAGGGTTGCTAAATCCAAGTATATTCTGAGAAAGTCCCCACTGATCACAGCACTAGAAATCATGCCATCCATAAAAATCTTCTTAAATCAAATATGGGGATGTAAGGCTCTGTGCAAGAACAAAACTACAAAGCTATAGTATAATAAGCAATTTACATTCCATTATAACCTATTTAATATATCTATCTGCTGATTCTAGGCTAACATGTCTTCCAATTCATTTTCATATTGCTGACAGGTCACCTAATTTCACACTGGCCTGTCTTCCTAGCAGAAGCTCCTTTTTGAAGCATAGCACATTCAATCCTATGCTTCAAGTCCCTCCCAATAACTGTTTCCATTCTTCCCTAATGCAAACTCCTTGACAAAATAAAACTATTCACAGAAATTTCTGTGAACAGGCAATGAAACGTTAAAAACCAGAAACTTTTGTTGGTGCCCTTGATCATAGGGTAGGATTCAAAATTCACTGAAATTTGTGACTTTTTTCATTGGCTGCTTCATACGTGTGAATGTAGGAATATGCTTATATTTAAATTCCAGACTACAAACCAGTTGGAGAAGGTTTTTATTGATTTACCAGCCCTTGTGGATCATCTCCAGTGTCCACTGACACCAGTGCCATGAGATCATGTGTACAATGTCAACACCAGCTCTAAGAAATCTTTACCTGAAAAACATCTTTCCTAATACATATTTAATAAATTCAACAGCTGGCATCATTTTCACAAGCCAGTCTGCTGTTCATTTCCAGAGTGTTACAGCTGTTTTAATAACAGCATATTAATAGCTATCTACAAATGTCAAAATATAAAAATCTCAGAGAAGACATAAAGGATAACTATACATGCAATGAATGTGTATATATATGCTTAGTGGAGTCTGCTGATAGAAAAATATTTCCACTGATGGGGGAAAAAAAGTCCTAACAGGAGAGCAGCAAGGTGTCCTGGCAAAAATGAGGACATTAACTTCCTGAGGAGCTTTTAATGGCTCAGTTAAAGGCCACAGCCCTGCTTTCCCCCATGCATGCTGAAACCAGATCTACCTGCAAAAGAGTGTCCATAAGGCTGGTCTCACTGTGTAACTGGCATAACACTGCTTCTCTTCAGAAGGTGAGAATTTGAGATTTGAGATTTTATCTGTATAGCAAAATGTTATCAGTGGTAGAAGATGAGATCACCGTCTGTTAGAATGGATACACCTGAAGTGAGGGAATATTTCATTCTTATGTAAGAAAATGGAGAGTCTGTGATTTAGATGGGATTGAGACATTGTCCAGTTTATGACACCTGGGTTTAAATGTCTGCATGGGAACTATGTGTCAAAGCTGCCATGGAGCTCTGGGGCCCCTTCATTTAACAAGGCCAGCACCCTTGTAAATCCCCTGCCAGGCACATTCAGCTCTCAGCTGTCATAATCAAAGAATGGAGTGTCTCACAAGTGTTCAGGCATTTTGGCCAACCCAGTACGCCTATACTGCATGCCCTAAGAACACTTCAAATGGCATAAAGTACCTATTTGTAGGCAGGGGAAACCACTCCCTCTTGACACACTCAGTGACATTTATGGTACAACTGATTAAAGGCCGGTGTCTACTTCACTGCAGTGGTCAATTCTCCTGGACCCATTGGTCCTGGAAGTGGAATAAATCCATCCTACATCTTGTACAAGAGATTCTTAAGGTAGGTGAACTGTTGTGACGTTCAATCCTACAAAAAGGGTTTGATTCAGTTGTCCATATACAGGCATGAAATGCTATTTGAGAAGATATTTCACTAAGGCTGATAAATACTACAATGGACCTACCTTTCTGAGCAGCAGCTGGAGGCCATATAAGTAACCCAAAGGAATCTAAAATGGCTCCATGTGCTTTTCTTTGTGTGAGCAAATGAACCAACAATTTTTAACAGCCTTAAGAATTCTACAAGAACTAATAATATTTTTAAAATAATATGGCTTGTAATTAATATTACCACTGCCTATGGAAGCTTCAGGAAGTTGTCCAATTTGCTCACAACTTAGAATACTGGTCCTTTGTTACATCAAAACAATTAAGTAGGATCAATCGACTTCATTAGTCTTTTAAAGCAACCTTTCATCTTGTGGTACTCTCTTCTAACAAGTGACATTTTTGCCCAAAAACTAATCTTATAAGGTAAGCCATTTACAAGTCTCTGTTTCGGCTTAAGAGAGTGGTACTAAAAAACACACTGCTCTGTAGCTAAATGTCATATTTAGGTTACTCTATTAGTTTTTGTTCTGTTTTGTTTTTTTTCATTAAACCATTCCTTAAAAAAAAAATTCTAGCCACAATTTGTCCTTTAAATTGTTAAACTTAGTACATTTCTTTTAGAAGTTAGTTGTTCTTGTTGCAAGAATTTTCTCCTTGACACCCTAAGTATTATGTGAATACTCCTTGCAAGCAATCTCCCAGTAATTATATTGTACCTTTTAACTAAAGGTAAAATAATTTTAAAGTTTTAATGACACATCTCTCTGAGTTAAATAAATGTTACACCATTATAAAGAAAGTCAAACTGAAATACCAACACTAATACTGGTATTTTACTGAAATCCAGAAAGTTAGACCCACACGTCTGTTAGAATGGATACATTCTAACATTATCTGCATAAATGGTCAGTTTTGCATCTCCGCTTCCTAACGCCCCTGGGAGCTGCAGGCTGCGTATTACATTGGGCTATCTCAGCTCATGGAACAGAATCCCTTCATAGTAGATACTATAAAACACTGAGTAGAAAAAAAACTCTGAGCCTAAACAATAAATAGGAACTATGTGCACAAAGTCTGGAGAGGTTGAAGTAAGGATAAGGCTTCTGAGTGAAGCGGTAAAGGATTTTCAAAGAATCAAAGGAAATAGTTACAGGCAAGAGAAAGAAGTACACTTTTCACCTCTGTATCTAGAACTGACTACAAAACAAGATCAAATTGGCTTAGCTAACTAAAGGGTACAGAAGTTCAACTGAGGTCTGCCTGGAGAGGGTGACAAATTAGAGAGATCAACTTGACATATTTGAAGTAATAGAGTTCTATATTAGAGATTATATAATAAGAAATTTCCTCTGACATTATAGTCATTTTCAGGCCTAGATTCCCAGGCAGAGCTCAAAAAAATTCTCGTTTCTTCATAGTCTAATATCTAAAATGGCAGCAAGTTTTTTCCCTAATAGACTGGACACTTTCTACTCCTTTTACAAGGTATGAAAAATTTTATCACAGAAGCTCTCTTATTTTTGCCAAGTTTATGAAAAATCAAGCTTTGTATTTCTTTTGTCAAATATTTACATTCCATTAGTTTTAAATTATATTCTGTATTCTACATAGATTGTTTTCAACAAACATTTTCATTACCAAATATATGTAGAACAAAAGTACTTTGGTTTTATGGAACTCTTTCCTTTTTCCTATATTCTTCAGTTCCGTGCTCTCATGTTTGAGAATCAAGAATGTGTATGATACCTCTGAAAATAAGGTGGACTCAGATACGTCTTTCAATGTCTACCCCAAGGTAATTTGTCCAGAAAAAACAATAAATTTGTAAAGAAATAAAAAAAAAATTGTCTAGATAAAACTTACAGTTATTGTCATGCATGATTTTCCCCCTAAAATTTTCTGTATATTATGGGTTCAAATGAAGGTCTGCATCTGCATTAGTAAAACTGTGCATCTGGATTTCTAGTTACTGACAAATACATGTAAGCAGACTATTTTTTAATGTAATAATGAAATTCAAAAGGAACAGAGAAATGCCATGACAAAAACCTCTGTTTTAAATCTGATTTAAATAATAAATTTAAGTGAAAAACATAAGTCATTGTTACTCACCTACGATGAGTAAGAAAACTACCACTGACATGTCCTGAGCCATCACATCCTGGTGTTGGACATGACATTCCTTCCGTCTTCACTGACTTCCAAGAGAACTGTGAGCCATTTAGGTATCCATCCTTTTGCCTTTTGGCAGCAAGAGGACACCCTGATGCACTGCGATGGGATGCATATTTTCCAGTTATATGACCCTGACCATCACAGCCAGGAACTGGACATCTGTATAGCAGATAGATGAGATAAACTTTATTGTCTTGCCATTATATACCTGGTAGCCTCTACAACAAAGTTAAAATAAACCTGACATGAAAAGGAAAGAATAATCCTACACTGTAGTCACAGAAGCAGTCAAGATACTCTGTAGTGGGTAAAATTACAAGAAAAACTTTACAATTTGAAGAATAAAAATGTTCTTTGGCAAATTCTAAGGAGGCTAGCCAGTAGATACAGTCCCAGCTGTTGACATTATGTAATTCCAACTAAAGGACTGAGATACATATTCTAATTGCAGGTGTTTATCACAGTAAATATCACAGTGGAATTACAATATTTGCTACTGAGTTCTGATCAGCAACAAAATTTCCCATAAAACCCTTATAAGCATAAAATACTGCTTAGTTTAATCCTTGGTATATTTTATTTATAGGTATAAAACCCAAAGAAGACTTGTCTGAAGTCATGAAAAAGTCATGTATACACAGCTAGTTATGACGTGATCAGAGCAGCTAATAAGAAATGCTGAGCTCCTTTAAACACTCTTTGAATAGGGGTGATGATGTGAAACTATGTGCTACAGCCCAGAGACCAATTAAGGCAGTTCTGTACTCATCTGATGGTTTTCCTTACTTGGGAATCTCCCCATACATTTTCTCTGTATATTGCTCTGTATAGTCTATATACCAAATAACTAAGGTTAGAAGGAACAGGTTAGAATCTTCAAAGTGAAATGTTTAAATAAAATTATGTGTGTTTTTTGGTCTTTTTCAATGTGTTTCTTTGTAACACGTATCTAAACTAAAGGCCAATTACTTCACTGTTTGTGAAGTAAAATATTCTTGCAACTCTCCACTGAGGATCTGGTCCTGAATGGTCTAAGAAGTCACTAAATCAACCCAGTTCAATGGCCACTGATATCAGAGTGCCTTGCAAGAAGAAACCAAGACCCATAGGCCTTGTTTCTCTTGCAAACTGCATGAACAATCAGACTTGTTGCAGCAGTCTCATACACACACTCAGTTTTCTATTATTATTATTACTCAATTCAATTCCCATAACTACCTTTATTTAGCATGTGTGGTTTGCCTGTAGTATGCAAACATGTTTAAGGGGCATTTAGGAGATTAAGATCTAAGTGATTTTTTAGTATCATGTGAAAATGAAGAATTTTAAACTATTTCTAAATTACAGATGATTGTATCCTTGGCTAATGCTGTATCCTTTGCTGAAACAATCAGCACAGATACTAGATTTGCTCATAGAAATCAATGTGGTCATCTTCCCTTGGATAACTACCACACAATAACATTATGCCTTAAAAAAGCCTGAAGATATATAAGACCTTATAAAACATACAAAGGCCCTTTGACAATGTTTGTTCTCACCTAATTGGCTCTTGGTCTTCTTTGTCTTCCTTGCTTTGTGCTATCCTGATTCCACTTTTCTTTGCTCGTGGACAGCCTGAAAGACTGTGTGAAAGAAAACATTTTAGAATGAAACTTCTCATTCTTGGGCACACTTTACAGGAATACACTTTCTATCAGAGAAACTGGCAAAATAGGCAATCCTATCCAGTTCCCACAATCAAATCTCAGGTGGGTTAAATAAAGAGAGCTGCAACAGCCAGCACAAGTGGGGGGATGTACGCGTGGGTCTGTGATGCAGGACAGGACTGCTGGCACTGTGCAGACCACACACACAGGAACTCCCCAAGGAGTCAGGGAAGGCAGCTCTTAAACCCTCTGCCTGGTAATTCCTTCAGCTGACTCAGCAGCAGCACTAGCATCTTTAAAAGGAGTAGAAGTCAATGCTTCAGGGCTGAGAAACATCATGTCCTCTATGTCTGAGAAGGTTGGAAGAATAGGAAAAACAGGAGTAGATCTTCACAGGACTAAAGATTTCTCTCAGGAGCACTAGTAACATTATCAAACCTTCCCAAACATCACATAACAATTCTATAGAATGATTGAATAGAAATGTGAGAGAGCTCAAAGCTTTCAATGCCTTCCAGAGAAGGGGTTCAAGCGCTCAGAATTCACCCAGACAAAAAGATTTGGTAGAGACAAAGTTATATGTTAGGCTAACCAATGTTTCATATAACTAAAGACTGAGAACATTGTTTTCAACTACACAAGCTCATATGAAGAATTCATTATTGAAACCACTTAGTAAACTTGACAATGACCTTAACAGTTTTTCAAATATTTTTTTAGGTACTTGATATCTGAGGATACAATTATGGCTACCAACAAAATCATGCTTGGTCCTCTATTTAAATATTATTTCCATCTTAATTATACACATTAAAAAAAGAAATCCACTAGTAGAACACCTGCAAGTGTTGACATGAGAGAGAAAGAATTGTCACCAAAGAAAAAATTCCCTAGAGAAAGAAACAAAATAGAAGATTAAATTTTTGTTTTCAGCATGAGGAAAGGTACTTGAATGTTGTTTAGGTCATGTCTTTGCTAAGAAGAGACAGAGTGATAACAAAATTTTCAGTTATTTTGTCTTGTCAAAACCAGTGAGGCCTGAGGGGAAGAAGCACAGAAAAAGGTGATGCAATCACAGACAGAATTCTGTGTTAGAAAATGAAGAACAGACCAGAGTTTACATGCTGCAAAGCCATAAATAAGTCAATTAAAGAAAGAGAGGAATGCTGGCATAGGATATTGGACATAGTACATTTTCTAGAAACTTTTAGTGAGAGGTCATGGCTACACCTACAGTGTTAAATAGAAAGGACCTAGAACTCTTGCTTTGACCCAAGACCAGAAAGTTCAGATTTGTACAGCTAAGCTCTCTATCTCTGCAAAGCAGGACAGCTACACCCATATTGTCTGTAAACAATGATCTGGACCCACACTGAGTCTCAAATCATATCTTAGAACTGCCTGGGAGACTTTTAGTGGCCCAGGGTCAGTGTCATGCCAGGAGTCATGTCAGCATTAGTGGAATAGGTATCTGCATTCTGATACATGGACCTACGCCCTCATCCCATTTCATTTTCTATTTTAAATATAACCAACCATTTTCCTTTAGAAAGCGAACTATTTATTCTAGCTTGTGTAGTGGACATCGAAGGACCTTGTTCCTTGTGTACAAACTAAATCTGAGAAAGCCTGTGCCAATTAAGAACAGTTTTCTTCAAAAATAATAACTTTGTCTGTAAGAAGGAGGTAGGAGGAAGAGAGTCTGAGGGATACAGAATAGAGGAAGCTGGCTCTGGGGAAGGGGAACAGTTCAGGAACAGGCTGGTTCACTGCCTGTCATGCAACCTGGTCTGCAGAAAGTGAAGGGCAGGGGACAGGAGTTAAAGACACTTCTCCTTTATCTTTGAGAGTAGTTGTTCTCACTGTGTGAGAATAATCAGAATTTGCATCTGAAAACTGAACAGTTAATAGGAATTCCTCAGAAAGCAGTACTTTTTTTAGTAGGTGTACAGATGGGTATGCTTGCAGATGATGACATTTTCATAACAAAATCTGAACAAAGAATTTCTGTCTTGACTAATGATTTAAGGCTTTCTACATATTAAATCAATTTAATTATCACCTACTTATTGGTGTTTTGGTGCATCATCTCTTTGGATCTTTCTATTCTGGTACTCTGATTTATTAGAAAATCCTAAGACTTTTCAGGTCCTCTAAACAGACATTTCCAACAGTTTCTGGGGCTGTGATTAATTCATTTTTCCTCTGACAGTGGATCCATTGAGAAAACATATGTCAAAGATGAGCCTTTAATTTTTTTATCCTGTAATACCCAAAGTTATTACAAGATAAACATAGCACTTCATTTTTCCTAAGACTTTAATTCCTCATATATGAAGACAAAAGACAAAGAGGGAAATTCAGCAGCAGTGCACGCTGCTTTAACTTCTTGTATCAATTGAAGGGCTGTGTGGAACTGCAGAGCTAAATCTGCCTCATGTATGCCTGCTGTTGAGCAGCCATTTTAAATACCAGGGATACCCAGCAGCCACTTAGGAGAGAAGTCTGTCATTCCTTTCCTTCTGAAACTGAGAGGGTTATAAAGAGGGTTATAACTGATGGTGTCAAATACAAACAAAAATGCTAACTCAGATGCAGGCAGAGCTAAATGCTAATTTTCAGTCTGGGAATTAGAAAGCCCAACTGACAACATGCTGTGGAGTCTTCCATGCTTAACAGCTCCAGATTTAGGCTACTGGTTTGCTGCCCTTTGAAAGCATTCATTTTGCCAGCCTTCCCACCTCAGAAACGGCCTTGACAGATATCATGATCTGAACAGGGCAAGGCTGGCTCTATGTAAATGTGACAGGTCTCCTGAGGACATCTGTGGATTTAAGCAAAGAAAATGTTACTTCACTGACTACGAGTCAGTGCTTCTGTGCCTGCAGGCAGACGATGACATGGCGTTGCCAGAGGACTTTTTGGAAGAGAAATGAAGGAGTTATGTGGTCAATATAGACATGGCAGCATTTCAAAAGGCTGCATGTGCTAAAGTCCAATGGACTGGGCAAATTCCAGATATGTTTGTTTTGTAGAACAACTTTTTATATCTTTATATGTAGTTGATTATGCTGCACAATCAAATGAAAACTTGGTCCAGCAGTCATCTGCAAAAATACAAGAATGTAAGAATTTATAGACAAAGGTAGTTAACACCATTCAGTTCATGGTCCAGTCATTTCATGGCTAGGAGACAGTGCACAAGGAAAAGGCTTAAAAAATGTATCACTATTCAGTGTTTCTCCCCAACCAACCTTGCCAGCTTTTAGGTCTCTTGTTAGTAACACTTTTCTTCTTTATCTTCACTCTCCCACCTGCTTCTGGTTAAATAGATGATCAAACACATAAATAGCTTCCCTGAAGTTGGGGTAGAGTTATAACAAGCATAATGCTGGTAGAGTAGTAGCTGATAAATTTACATATAATTAAATGTAGCTCTACATTTGGCCTTAAATTCCTCTGAAAGCATGATTAAATCTCTTGCATCATGTAAGTGCTTTTAAAATAGTTATAGCTTCTTCTTTATAATGTTATTTGTACTTTTGATGTTTAACATTGCATTACAGAAATTGATATTGTGATCTCTCATTTTCACAGCATGTAAAATATGGCATGTTCCCAATCTCTTTATTTATGTTTTGACTTTGAACTGTTTGCTGCTTTAGTGGGAAAACATTTAATCTGGGAATTTGTGTACTGACTAGTTATAGCCAGTTGTAAAACTGCAGGGACTTGGTGAAGAAAGCAAATATCCAGACTCAACAGTACTAGTCTGCATGGAGTAAAGAGTCTTTACTAACACAAGAGTGGTAGACTATACTATTATTCACTATTATTCTTTGATTAAACACTGGATAGATATTTACAAAATATGGCACAACTCTTCTCTACTGATTTAGTTCTTAAATAACCACGGGGGAATGACTAATTACACAGCATTTATACCATTACCTCTACAATGTAATTGATCAATATCCTAATTAGTGAGTGAGAAGCATTCTTTGGCCCTTGGTAAAGTTATAGTTTAGGCAGTTAAGACAGCTTTCATCCATAAATTTATTTTTCCTTTCTTCTGGCTTGATGTAGTACATAGTGCTGCAATTTAAGAACAAGCCAAACATTTTTCTGAAATGAACTAACAAGACTGGTGCATATTAGATAAAAGAGTTACTTTTTCCCTCTGATTATAGCTGATAAGGCTTCATCTGGGAGAGGAGATAAAGAACAGGAATATGGAAAGAGTCTGGAAGAGATGCCATGAACATTCAGGAAATACAGTTTGTGGGGAAAAGATCCAGGAGTAGGATTTGAGTCCAAACTGTGAAGAGTTAAAATGTTCAGAATGTAAAGCAACACAAACATAAATGTTGAATTGCTTCCTCAGCCTACTAGAGAAGGCAGAGAAAGTGAATTTATTTTTTATAAAGATTTTGTTAGATATTAGCAAAAATATTCATACTGATTTGGGTAGTGAGTCATGCTGAAGCTGAGAAATTATATTTATTAGTGGTTAATATGAGTTAGACCAATGTATGTCTGTGCAGCACTCAATCCTACTTCAGTATTCAGAGGGTGAAGTTAGGTCAGTTGAGCCACCTTCTAGCTCTGCAGTTATTTGATATAAATAACAAAACCTTGTCTTTACATACCTTCGATGAGAAGCATAATTTCCAGTAATATGCCCAGAGCCATCACACCCAGGGGTGGGACACCTAGAATAACAATGTAAGAGACACCCAGCAGTTACTGACAGGAAGGATACAAGTACCCATTTAAAGATATTAATTTGTTCAGTCCTTGTTTCTTCAGGTGCCAGCCTTTGGGACCCCTAACCATTGCTAAACCTGACCTTAATTCCACACCAGGAACAAACACAGCTTTTCCATTCATAAAGTGGTTTTGTTTGCTACTGAGCTGGCCACTCCAATACTTTCTGGATATCTCAAGTACTGGCAGATTAGCGGAGATTTCCCAGCAGTCCATCATCCCTACACCACCAGGAATGAATCGGGTTAACAGCAAATGGACTAAATTAGGCAATGGCTAGCACTGAGGTGAGGAATTTTCTTTCCCACTGGAGCTATTGCTCTAATCCCACTGCACAGTGTCATGAGGCCGCACCATGAAGAGACCCCTTCACCTCTCCATGAAGCAAAGGAAATGCCAAAGAAAAAGGAAGTGTGTAGACAGGGAAGTAATGCTGGCCTCTTGCAGAGATATGGTAACCCACCCAAACAGTCCAAAACAGCAGCTACAGCACCAGACAGAAATGGTAAAGCCCTCAGTAGAATTTCTAATAGGGAAACAACATTAGAACCATCAGAGAAAATGGATGGATTTTTCTACATTGCAAAGAAGATTGCGATCATCACAGAAAAAGCTACATTATAATGCTAAGTAAAGTCATTAGCTGGTATTTGATCTGCTATACTAAATCAAAGAAAGGACAAATAATTAATTTGTGTGCATTTTACTGAACAGACAAATGAATTCCAAAAAGTCACTTTTCTTGAGCCTGAGTTTTGAATTTTAGCCATGCTATTTACATCTTCATTTGGAGACAGCATTCAAATTCAAAAAAGCTTGCTCACAAATTCAGATGTTGCATTCTAAAACATCAGATTTCCATAACACTGATTTTTTTCACTATTTGAATTAGGAGTTTATGAAGACTTTGGCTTTCATCCTTTAGTCACATGTGTGCTTTCTTCAAAGTTGGTCCATACTGGTAAGCTTTTAATTCACAAGGTTTCTACAGAGACTCAAACATTTCTTAAAGTCAGTAATTAAGCAATGCAGTGTTCAGTCCTATGCAGTTGTCATGTTCCATTAATCTGAATTTTAGCTGTTTTAAGCTAGCAAGCATTACCTATTTCTGAGGAGCTCAGCAGGGCCTGATTTCAAACATGATTATTGCTACCTTGAAAGATACAGATTAACCTGGAATGTATTCAAAGAAGTTCCCATATAGTCTTCATCTGGATCAGTTCAGTTCTTCTATAGAAAACATCAAAATATGGCAGCAGTTCTCAGATGTTAGCTGGTAAAACTTATACCAGCTAACAACATATAAAGTAACATATACTAATATATGTTACTATATATACACTAACTATGTTACTTTTATATACATACACTAACACTACAACACTGAGGCTTCTCTTCTCCATCCCGAACAGGCTGTGCACTTTGAACAAGAAATCTAAACAATGTGCTAAGAGACAATTATCCTTCCCTCTTGTTTGTCTTTGCACAGGACCAAATATATGACCGTGATCTTGCATGAAAGGTGTATATTAATGTGGCTCTTAAAGACCAACATACAGGTTGACATCACACATCAATTTTTCTGCTTATAGAAAGGTAAAGCCCATAATTTCTGCATAGATCCTTCTGATACCAATTAGGTAAAACTACGGTCCTTGATAAAGGAGTCATAACTCAGTCTGTATGCCTCTTGCCCTTCATTCTTTGTTGTGGTTGCACATAGCTAGCATAAACGTTGGTTATTTCTTTAAAAAATCAGTGGTCAGGGCATCTAATATGAAGGGTCTTATCATTTAAATACTCTATCTATATCTATGTATGTTTAATTTTAGGCAAATGTTTTGAGATCTACAGAGAGAAAATCTCTTGCTTCATGAGGTTTTTTTTTTTTTATTGCTAGGTAGCTTCAGTGGTCTCCAATGCCTATTTCCACCAAGACTAGCTGCATCACTGAAGCCTGACTAAAGCCTCTAACGTGTTGAATCATAAGATATGGGGATAAGAATTAATTAAAGGAATTGACTACAATTTGGCTTTACATGTCCATGGCATGTAAACGAATAAAGGAGAACCTGGGGCTATGGGACTACTACTCTGCAGTCTGGTGTACTACAAGAATTTCTTCTTTATGACCCTGTGATTTGAAGCCACCATTCTCCTCTCCAGACTTTCTATCCCTTTGAGGATAAGCTATTAGCAAAACTGAAAAATGTTTTTTCTCATCTTTTCCAAGGCTTTTTGTTACAAGGAGCATGACTAATAGTGTCTTAAAAAGGATTTGTAAGAAGCACCAGTATATCCCATCCATCAGTCTTAAAATAAGACCATTTCACCTCAACCATCTGGACAGTCTTGCACAATTTAAAAAAATACCTTATTTCTGTGTCATTAAAAATAAAAATAAGCAACCAAAGCTAAAGAAGAAATAATCCTACTGTAAATTGAATTATATTCAGAAACAATTTTGTGCAGTTCATATCAGTTTAAAAATGTACTTTTGACTAAACCAGATAAGAGATTTATGTTGGCAAGGATTTCAGAAAGACCTTTCAAATTTTGATTTTGGTGCTATAATATTTGTTTTTAAATCTCATAAGTTTATATTTACCGTCATGTAACAGATGAAATGAGAGTTGAGTGCAGTTGGTAAGAACATTTTAAAACTCTGGAATGCTTATATTTCTGCTGTTTCCATTCTATGGGAAATGCTCTTAACAGTGTGACACAGAGGATGCAGATATGCACCAGTTTGTTACAATTTTGAAACTATTACAATATTTACTTGCTGTTGTAAACAGATAAGGAGACAACCCCAAGTCCTTGTACTATTAGAATTGGGATTCTGTATTTTCCAAATGTCTGAGCATATGTAGGGCTTGCATATACCTTACTACCTTGCTATCATTTACTACCTATGCATATATGATTTAATCATATGTATAAACAACAACACCAGAAAAATATATGCACTGCTTGTAGAGGCAGGTGATGTGAAACCCTCCGAAAATGACTATCAGAGTATGTGGAAAAAGAGAGCTGCAGTTTTCCTTGCTTACTGCAAGTAACTCTGATTTGGCAGGATCAGAAACTCATTTGTAGAATTTACATAATAGCTTATTGTAGCACAAGAAATACTTTAGTACTGCAATGAGGGAGGTGACAAGAGGAACTGACTCTGTGAAGAGTGGAGTTCAGGACATAGAATAGTAGCACTTGACTACAAATTCAGGGCATCCAGTAAAAGAAAGGGCTTGTCAGGGAAGGGGAATGCAGTTAGCAGTGCCTTGATGTCCCATTCATTTCACAGATCATCCCAGAGAAGCATTTTTGGGAAAATAAGCAGAATCAGGAAGTAGGGCAGGCAGCAGAACAGCAACAGCTGTGGCAGCTGGATTCAGTATTTGGCTTAGATTCAAGAGCAGGAGTAAAAAGGCTGAGAGTTAAATTGAGAAGACTACACTTAAGGCCTGCTACTGATTTTTCACTAGGGAAAGAATGAAGGTGTGCAGCAATTAAACTTCTGTCAGCTTGAAGAACTCAGGGAGGTTCCTGGGACTGGGAAAGAAATGGATGCAGTGCCCAAATCAGCTCTGTGAGGGGTTTTCCTAATGCCAGTGGTTAAAAGTCTTGTTGAAACCTCAGCTCACAAGACACCCCAGCTCTCAGCAGCATAGGGCACTACAAATAAGACCCATAATTAAACCTATATTCCTAGGCTTTTATCTAGGTCGACAGGAGCAAGATAAGCTTACATGTAATGTACAAAGATTTTCAGCTTTACTAGCATGAGAGCAAATAGGATTTTGCACAAAGTGTGAAGACAGAACTGCAAATTTTTTTCCTCATTATTGTGTATGACTTAGATTGACTTACTTTTTAAAATTATTTAAAAACATAGATTAGATTCAGAACATAGAGGTAAAACAAAGACATAAAAAACTTCTTCAACATTTTCATTTTTGTGCTGAGGATATTGGCTCCAATGAAAAGGAATTAAACCATCAATTTCTCTCACATTGGCCAATTGCAATGGTTTCCTACAGAATACCTTTCATGACCCGTCATTAAGAAGCTGCTGGATCAGCACAAAAGACTGATGGTACCTTTACTGTTTTGTTTATAACACTTAGTACCTACTATGCTGTGCATCCAATCTTCCCTTGTGAATGCATGTATCAATATTACAGTCTATCAGAGAGACTATCCTACAAAGCACAAATTAACTATTTAAGCAGATGTAGCTAGCAAAGGAAAAATCATATTGAATTGAACAGGGGAATAAATGGGAAAATTGTGCAAAAATTCCGAATGGTTCTCCATAATGTTCCACATGGCAAAAGTACTGGGATTAATAGAAAATTATATTTTCCCCATAGTTTTATTTTGACCATGCTGTCAATTTCTATAGTAGAGGAGTGATTTTCTATTGAAAATTCAGAAAGGCTAGAAAAATATAATTGTTTCCTGTGGGATTTTTTCATAGCAGGATGCAGAATTTTTTATTGTCTGGTGGTTTCCATCTATTTGAGATTCTGTTTTATTTGACTGAATCACTAGGAATGGAATTCATAGGTTGGGTGGCTGGAAGACAGACACAATAATACTTGCATTTCTGGTTTTTTTCTGAGGATCTGAGAGTACTTTAAAAACACTACTGGATAAAATTTCACAATACTGCTTTTAAAAAGGGAAGAATTTGGCAGAGCAAAATTGGACAATAAAGAGTCTAAATTACTTTACACAGAAGAGGAAAATATGCCAGAAATACAGATTCTTATTCACTGCTCTGTTTGCAGCTAAAAAGCTGTATGTCTTCTGAAACTGCATATAGATTCATAAACAAATTATTGTGGTTTGTTGCTATTTTTTTTTCTAGTGAGGTAGTCCCAAAACAAAAGGTTACAAAAGTAAAATTGGAAAGAAATTGTGTTTGCAATTTCCTGAATTGAATATGTGAGAGAGGAGAAAAAAAGGAGAGGGCAAGAAAGCAAAAGGATGAGAACAAGCTCTGTCAAATTAAAAACTGGATTTTCTGTGGTGTATAGTAGGTTTATTGAGTGTCTATTCTTTCACGAATTTGAAGGCTTGTCAAAAACTACAGGTTTGCAGCTCTTGACGCTTTTCAATTAGCTGAG
Source organism: Pseudopodoces humilis (assembly GCF_049639895.1). Classification (NCBI taxonomy): domain Eukaryota; kingdom Metazoa; phylum Chordata; class Aves; order Passeriformes; family Paridae; genus Pseudopodoces; species Pseudopodoces humilis. Next base: position 95,757,616 of record NC_142202.1, read on the forward strand.
AGGCCAAAAGAGAGAACAAACTTTTCTCCAGTTCTTTCCTATGCCTGTCACCACTAACCTGCAGGGAGTACTCCCAGGTGAGAAACAAGATCATGAACAGAGCTGTGTGGTCCTTAGTACAGATTTTTGGCCACAGGTGTGTCAGTAAAAGCCAGGGTTGTGGTTGTTACAAAAACACCTCTGTAGCAGGAACTGAACAGATAGCAGCAGCTCTTTTTGCCTTTACTCCTCTGAGTAGTCAGAGCAATGCCTCCCAGCCACTACTGTTCTAGCTCTGTGAAAGCGATCTGGATATGCAAATCTGTCAAAATCTTATTTTCAGTCCCAGGTATTTTGGTCGATTGTCAAGCTCTAATTAAGTATGTGAAGTGGGAATGTTGCTGATTCTTTTTCTTGTGATGGCACAGAAAAGCTGCTGTCTGTTCTAATTCCAGTAGGAAGACAGATATTTTCAATTTTAATCCTGTGGTTTTTTATTGTCTATTTTTTACCACAGCATTTGATTTCTGAATTCCAGTGATGATTCTTTTGATATCTAGACCAAAACCCTCTACCTACATAATCTATCTATGAATTTACAAAGAAAAACAGTTTTGCTAGGATGGATTTATTTTCCCTTAATTTTCCTCAGAGAGGTGCCATATCTACATACTTCTATTTCACTCCTTACATTTTCTTTCCTGGTGCCTTTCACCATGTTTTCAATCTATCATTTTCCTGCAGTGAAGCAAGAACCTCCATTTGCTTTTGCCCCACAGTTTGCTTTCCATCCATATTTCTCTCCAGTACTTCTCTGCTGCATTCTACTCTCTCATTTCCCCAATCCTTTTCTTCTTGTCTCTTCTTCCATCTTTAACATTTTCTCTCTCTCCTTCTGCTTCTTTTTTTCTCTGTTCTCTTTGGCTGACGCCTTCAATCTCTGTTCCTCCCTCATCCTTCTTCCTTTCATGATCTCTAATAACCTTGAAGTCAATGTTTCTTTCTTCTTTCCTCTTAGTTGTTTTTTCCCATTATCTTTTCTTTCATCACCCTTGTCCTCCTGTTCTTTTCTCCCAGCTGATTTTATCATTCCTGCCATCTGCATTGCTTGTGGTCCTCTCACATTGCTGAAATGACTGGGTACATATTCTGCCCTTGTGTCAGAAGAGAAAGTGCTGTGTGTGAAACCTTAATACAGAATTTATCACCTGTCAAGACTCAGTGACTCATTTTAAGTATCTTGCCCTCTTTTTTTTATTTTTTTATTGAAGTCCTTGCAAGCTTTATCAGTGGCTTCAAAAGGAGCAGAACCAGGCTAACACTGGGAACTTCTGGAAATTGCATTTAGAGCTTATTTGAGCTCATTTGAATTGGTTCAAGAGGCAACATAAACTCTATGGGACAGTCATGCAGATAATGAATATTTCAGGAGATTTTACTTCTCTGGTTTCATGTTCAAGGTTAAACTTCTATTGCAATCCTCACAAATTACCTATAACGACTGTGCAAAGTCAGAACTCTACAAATATCAAAGTTTCATAAAGATACATTGTAATCCAAAAAAATTAAAGAAGTTAAACTTAGATTCATGTGTTAAATTATTTCCTTCTATTTGTTCTAGCTAGAAGGAGTATTTAAGCACAGAAATTTAGTTTTAGCAAAAGTGCTAAATATCACTTTTCCACATGTAAAATACTGCTAGCATTTCTCACATCGGTAGCACAGAATGCTACTGATATGACAGGTCTCACTGAAGGCAATAAGGAAATTTAAATGCCAAACCCAGAGCAGATATAAAGGAAGAGGATTTCAAGAAATGACAAGAGCCAGCAACACCAAAGAATTATGGTGGAAAAATAAATGGGTGAATTAAAAAAAAAAAAAAATTATTGTCAGGGATTTGCCAATGCAATTCCAGTGGGAGTGGGCAGGAGAGTAGGGAGATCCAGACAAGGATCCCTCTTGGTGGGGTATTACTGAGCCCTCTCAGAAGACACTGAGACAAGTACAGATTAGATATTGGAAAGAAGAGTAGAATGGAAAGATTTGTTGTTCCCACTTTCACTGTACAGTGTTTCTATCCATGAAGGAACAATGCCAGGCCTATGGAGCTAGTCCAGGCATGAGACTAAAATAATTTTGGCTCAGAGGCTTCATGGAGTAACTACAGTATCTTTCATCTCTGCAGAGTTGCTCTCTTTGCCCCTAGTAATCCCCAGCAACTGAATGGTTCTGAACTGGGGCATGTTGACTGCATACTCCTCTCCTCAGGTACAATTTAATTAATTCCCTGATTTTCTGCATGTACTATTTTTTCTGTTTTTAGCTGCTGCTATTATCTGTATTGCCTTCCTGTATTTTTTGAACTGTGTGGGGGTGAGAAAGAGCATGGTATGTTTTTTAATTACACTGAAATCCATTCTCCTATAAGCAGCCTAAAATGCATCATGCTGGCACATGAAATATTGCCGTGCACTCAAATGCACAGATACACACAATGAGTTTAAATTAATTATATTGCTTCAGAAAAAATATTCCCGTGCTTTCCATTACCACCTCTGCATTCTGCTTCTTTTGCTACCAGTCAGGACTTCCCAGCAGCAAGTGCCATGACGTGCTGCCTGCTGTTCTCACATCTAGCATCAGCACATAACCCCTTATCATGCCAGTTGCCAAAGGCAGGGTATGTGCCTAACATGAAATAGCTTCTGTGCACTACCCAGGGGGTGCTCTGTGCTCAGAAGCTGCCAGGGGGAAGCTGTGAATCAGTTCTCCCCCTGGGCACCTTGCCCACACTTTCTCTCCTGCCAGCATCGCCTGCCTTGGAGGCAGCACCGGGCAGCTGCAGATCCCCTCCCCACAGCAGAGAGCACTTCCTGGCACCAGGGATGAATCAGTTCCAACATATGCAAATTCAAATGTTCATTTCCAAACAGCTCAGCCTTTGGAAAAAATCTTCATTTGTATGTGAAGGAATAACATAAAATGATGGAGTCACAGAGAAAAAAGCAGAAGATAGCCTTAAGAGAACATGCCCTACAACTAGGAACAAAGCCATGCAGATTCTCTTGTCTCCTAATAGCATTTCTGTAAGCCTGTGCTCAAAAAATAAATCTGAGTCAAAAACCCACATAGGCTTTTTTCAGTAAATTTATGTGGACACATTTGTCTCTAAAGAAGAATGTCCCATTCCTGGTTGGTCTATTACTATGGGAACCACTAAGCCTCTCAGGAATATCTGCCACTCTGACACTGCACAGCAAAATTGGACCAGGTTTGCAGAATAGCCACTGACATGATTTCTATAGCTCCCTGCATGTGACAATGGGTCCAAGTGAAGCACTTGAAGACAGTAACATAGGTATAGCATTTGGTATTCTCCACCTTGAAAGGAATCTTCAAAAGCTCCTAACTTCTGTGTTTATGATGAAATTGGGAGTTTTAGCTCAAAATTAAATTAAAATCAGGCTGAACGTTGAGTACTTTGAAAATTCATTCTTTAAACTAGGTAATTTTTTCCCCATAAGAAATATACACTATAGTCAGTAACCTGCTGGTTACCTTGAACACCTTAAAATTATCAATAGAGTAATAACTGAATTTTCATCTCTATGCTGCTGCCCCTCTCATGCTCTGCTCTTTTGTGCTTTGTATATCTTGTCCTAGGTGAAGCAATTAGCAAAGGATTTGATGGGCACTGCAGTATGACCTTGAAGCTGTCACTTCCTGTGAGTTTCCTGAAGGTTTGGAATGACTTCAAAATCTATGAATCTGAAATATTCAAAAAGGTCAGCATCACAGCAAGAAATGCTGAGAAAAGCTATCAGATTAGGATTGCTACAAGCAGAGGAAAAAAAGATTTGCAGCTTTCATGTAGTCTGTGGCCTTAACAATCCACTGAAGCTTTTGGCAGGAGATTGGGCACAAGCCAACATTAGCCACTGCTTAGCTATTCTATTTATCTGTTTCTTGTTCAACTTGTGCATGCACAAACAACAAAGAGAAGGATTCTACAGATCACAAGAAAGGATCAAATGTATGGAGGGGGAAAAAAAGGCTAAGTGTGAAGGATGGGAAGAAGAACAGCATAGAGAAAGTCCAATTTATGTCCTTCAAAATAGGGGGTCTAAGTATGAAAGACCAAGATTAAAAAATATGTCTAGACCTATGTAATAAAGAAAGAAGCAAGAGTCCTGCCTCTAATGTGAATTCTCTCAACTTAGCATTATGGCAGAGCCATAAATCAATACGACTGTAAACATCTGTGAGTTCCCTGGGAAATATATCCTGGGCAGCATGAGAGCTAAGACGTTTGCAAAAAAATCCCAAGCCCGTTAAAGTAATCCAAGTGACAAAAAATGTAATGGGCTGGGATTTTCAGCTTTTTTCTTACATTCCTGTTTCAAAAGAGCAATTAAAAAGATGATTTTCAGTGCACATTTGGAAAGATAAGGTAAAAATAATAGTTTGACGTAAAATGTTTAGGTGACTAATTGCATCTTGAAGTTGAGAGTGGTTTTGCTCCACACACAGCCACTGCATTATGCTCATCAGTAACCTTGAGAAGTGCTATTGCAGCATGAAGTTCCATACACTGGATGGACTTTTACATGTTTTCTCTGGAAACATGCATCATCCAGTAACAGGGACAGGGTAACATTTGGATAAAGGGAGCAAACTCAAGACAGATAAAGCAAACCTAGACAGACAAAGCAGAGATACTACTTTCTATTTTGGGGTGAAGCGTCTATAGCAAGTGAGCAAAATACTCCAGTTTTTATTTGATGAAAACAAGCAGCTTTTTCCCTCTAGGCCTAAAAACATTTGTCAGAAGCCTAAGTGAGGAAATATGAAAATACTGAGTGTGAATTATATCAGACTGTGAGAGGCAGTCTGGTCTAGTAAGAAGGCTAATGAACAGTGCAGCTAAGGGAAATCCAGTTTTGTTACTGATTTTCTGTGTGACTTTATACTGATTCATGAAACCCTCTTGGACTTGCTCTAATTTTTCATGTGGCTGACTTTAGACTCATGCTCCACACTGAGTACTAACTTATCTCAGACATGCAGTAAGCATATTTAATTCATACTGAAGGGAAAAATCCCTAGTGAGAGTCTAGTTATGAGCCAGTCTGCAAGGAGGACAGTTGGATATTACCACAGTTATGCCCATCCCTATGAGTATTCCATCCTACTGCCTCGAGGTACATTCTGCTGGTAGACACTAGCCAGACAAACCAGATGTAATGAACTAACACTTAGGAAGATACAATTTTCTTCCCAGCACTCTCAGAACCACAAACACTAAGGTGCAGGTTTGCAGTGCTACAAGACGTTGCCAGATAGTTTTGGGCCTGAAGAACTTGATATCCAAGACGGAGGAAGTGAGGTTGCTATTCTTGTGAAAAAATTGCAATAAAAAAGGGAATTTTACTGCTGTCTACGAATACCTAACAGGTTGGTGTGGTGAAGGCATGCCAGAAGTTTTCTCAGAGCTGAACAGTTGAAGGACAGCCAATACAGGTATAAAGTTTAGCATGGGAAAGTCACTTTATTATAAATGAAAAAAAGAAAACCAACCAAACATCAGTTTGGTCAAACACTGGAATAGTTGTTGGAACTCTAACCTTGGCAATACTCACAAATTGACTGGACAAGGTCCTGAGCAACCTATTCCCACTGGACTTGTTCTGAGCAGGAGCTTAGACTAGCTAACATTTGGATACCCCTGGCTACATGGTTTTATAATTCTTTGATGCATCTTAAAAGCTGTAGCAGAGATAATACTGTTTGGCCTCCTATTGGCAGTACAGATGCAGCCTTTAGTTAAAGATTCTATTCCTTTCTCTATTCCTTAGAGACTCTATTTTTCCTTGATTCAAGTCCCTTCTGGATTGTTCAAGTTTCAACCATCAGCAAATTTAGCTGTATAGTTTTAAATATTCAAAATATTTGTGTATTTCTTTGTATTTGTATATGTTCTTCTTAACAACTGAAAGTGATGATTTTGAAGTCCATCTTGGAGGATGTTCATTCTCAGTGAGGTGATCACAACATCCTGATCAGTGAGAGGGACTGTGTGCCCGAGATAATACTCTCAGCTTCTACTCTGGGCATCCATCTGCCTCTGCTTTGGAGTTTCCTGCTCCCCCTGAAAGGACGCTGCAGCTGTCTGGGTAGCAGTAAAAGAAACAACAGAGCTTTTAGTACAGTATTCGATAACCTGAAATTGGTGTCATTTCACCCTAACCTGTCAGAGTGGATGAGGCAGTTTGCACATTATGAGAACAAAGGAGACATCCCTTCAGTGAGGGCAGAAAACTCTGATAAGACCATTAGAACTGTTTCAAGTTAAATTCTTCATTTTTCTGGTAGAGTCTGAGACTGTATTGAACAGCACTTAAGTAATAATTCCAGCTCCATACAAATGTTCCAAGGTATCATTAAGTAGAGCACTTGAGAATAAATTGTGCATTTCATTGTCATGGGATATGCTCTCATGTCTTTTCTCACTTTGGCCTCCTTACTTTCTTCTCGAAGTTAACAAAGGCAGAAAGTCCACGCTTTTGTATGATTTCCCCTTCTGTAACTCCCATAGGGCAAGGCAGTGCAAGCTTGGTTTATACTGTAAACATCTCGCGAAAGAGCTACATTGGGTTTGCAGTCTGAGAGCTGCAGGAATAGTTTCCATGCAGCTGCACAGCGCAGGGAGGTTGGAGGCTCCAGCCAGGAATAAAGTGCTCAGGCTCTGTTGTACCTCAGGGCTCACAGCTCCCATGCACGGCAGAGGTAGAAATGCACCTCTCAGTGAGAGGCTAACTTTGCCTTACACAACTTTAACTAGAAGGTTTCCCTTGATTTTTTCAAAGCAATACATTTCTTTTCCAAAACAACCTCCTGTTTTAGTATTCCTATAGTCAAATAACCCTGAGCATGTATTTACTGCTCCTTACTCTGATTTCTGACTTGGTTAGTGTTGATACAGACCTTATCTAAACTTTGATTAATACTTTTCTTTTTCCAGGCTAGTGAGGAAGAACCGTAACTTTCTATTATCACAGTGAATGTTTACATCTTCTAGTCAAACCGTACCAAAATATTTTTTAAGAAATCACTATCCTTGCAACCATTCCTGCTAAATAAAAGCCCCTTGCCAAGGAACTGGGAGAATATTACTTGGGGCAGGAACCTAGCTGCAACACAAATTCTCTGTTTTGATTAGCTCAGAGGTTGGGATCCTCAGCTATACATGACATGGAAGAAGAACATCTTATTAACCTTCTTGCATGAAGTAGAGAGAGGTACAATTCTACTCAGCACCCATTCAGACATAGGAATCCCACTAATTTCAAGATGAATATGGGATCACAAGAAGGTCAACTATGGAATAAGTTATCCAGCAAACTACATCTTACAGGAATGTCTTCCATAAATTGCTACTACCCAGTACTTATAGTTGTCAGCTGTATCTCTTGCACAGAACACAATCCATTGGCAGTGTCTTTAAAAACAGCCAATTTCCCCTTTACATGATGAGAGAAGTTTGTGAGAAAAATCACCCCTTGGATAAGTATCTTATTCATTACATTTACTTTACCTTTAAATGGAAGTATCTTCATTGACATGAACAGATAAAAAGAAATGTTTCTTAGCTTTTAAGACAATCCCACTACCTTTTGAATTTTAAGATGGAATAAAAATATTTTTGAGATAGTTCTTGATTATTTAAGACCTTATATGAAGATATAAACACATCTGGTCTGTGGTACATTAACATTCAAGAGAATTTTGCAAAGATTACAGATATGTGGTGCTGATGTGTTTACTTATTACAATTTGTGAATCAGCAGCATTTACTCTGTCTTCAGTAGAGTTAACACAAAAATTTGTAAAAATGAAATGAAAATCAGTTAAATTATTAAACATAGTATACTGGATAATAGTTTTGCATGCAAAATTTGCAGAAAATTACTTCTCATTTGCATTTAATATCAGTAATTTTCAATTTACAAGGGTTTATTTTATCAAACAGAATTCCAACAAATGTTAAGAACTTCCTTACCAATACTTGAATAATTAAAATTTAAAAATCCTCTTTTATTTAAAAATAAATAGTGATAGGACCCTGTCCATGATAATATCAACCTGAAACTTGTTTTGTCAAGTGGAAGAAATGCAAACTCTACATGGACTTTGGCTTTGTAATATTGTTCTCATTCCATTAAAAACACGCTACTTAGGGAAAGCTTTTCAAAGCTGCAGAACATAATTTTGGATCCAAAGCTGGCTAAAGACAGTGGGAGGTGTTCTATTGACACAATTGCTCAGGGATTCCATGGATGTCCCATCCCTGGAGGTATTTAAAGCCAGGTTGGATGGTTTTGAGAAACCTGGTCTAGTGGAAGGTGCTCCTGCCCATGGCAGAGGGGTTGGAACTAGGTGATCTTTAAAGTCTGTTCCAACCCAAACCTTTCTGTGATTCTATTAAAGAGATTTTGGATCAGGTCTCAGTAAAGAATTAGAACCATTAAAGGATGTGAATTTTCTGTGAATGGGAATGTTGAGGACTAAACCTTAGTTGGTTTAAAAAAGTAAAGAAAAAAATTCTTAATAATTTCATTGTTTCAGATTCTTCACACTCAAGTCACAGAAGTTGTATTTGGTGTTATTCAAAAGCAAGGCCCTTGCCCCTCCTTCATTATACCTATACTTATAGAAAATACTTACGCTTTCCTGACAGATGTTGCTTGATTAGTGCATCAGAAGAAAACAAACCACCACCTACAATGGTTCCTGGAGAAGCCTTGAGGAGAAACCCATGATCTATCATTTTTAAAAATTATTCAGTCATTTTCATACAAATTTTTATGATTTCCCTGGGATTCTATAATTTTTTTACTCCTATTCATAGGGAACAAAACCAGTGATTTTTCTCTGCAGTATCCAGCATATCTCTACAGTGTCTAGCACAACCAAAACTTACAACTTTTAAATCCAAACTTTTTTGTGAAATGCCCAGGAGTTCCTGAATTAAACAAGTTCCCCATTAAACAAGAATTCTGGGATTTAAAAGAAAAAAATACAAATATTTTTAAGAAATAATGAAGGTTTTTTGTTTGTTGTTCTTTACTTATTGTCTGACATCATGTTTGATTCATTACTGAAATAGGAATTCCAATCATAGAGTCAAAACTGAATGTTTTTTACCTATTAAACTCTGAATTCAACATTCAGTAGATCACATTTAATGCAGGGTCATTTTATTTCTTTTAGCTATGACCAGTTTATACAAGAAAACAAAAAACTCCTAAGCTCATAGTTTTACTGGTAAAAGAATACTGGTTGTGATTTTGTAATTCTTCTTCTGAGTACTTTTGGTGCCAGAAAAGTAAGTGCCAAACTGGCCTAGAAAAAAATAGTTCTCTACCTGTAAAAAAGAAAATAAAATCTATGACTTGGTTTTTTTATAAACTGCATCTGTATGTTTTGATTATTTTCCTATTTAATATAGAAGAAAAATACTTAGGTATGCAATCTCTTCTGAATAAATTATAGTTCTTTTAATTGATAATATACTTTCATAATGACTTTCCCATTTTTAATTTGCAGTCTGAAAATTTGGAAACTAGGTTCTGTTCATCTTGCTGTATTGTTAACTCTGAAACCTGAAGAAGGCATTTTAAGTATCACTCTGACTGACTCCTTTACAGCTCATTTTTTGAATGAAACTGTGTCATTATTACAACTCTGGAAACTACATCTTAAATACAATATATTTAGATTCATTTTTTGAACGGTTGGTCTTTTTTTTTACCTACAGTCCAAAAAATAATACCTAATGATAGCAATGTGCTTATACTTCAGTCCTCCTCTGCCTCCTTATTACAGGAAACATATACTGCTGTAGCTGAGTACAGTGCAAGCAGAGTCAAGCATACAAAAATAATTAATGATGGCCAGTGGTAAAGTACTCCTCAAAATTTAAGGTTGTTTCATACAAATGAGGTCATGCTGAAAGAACACAGTGTTGTTATCTGTGGAAGGAGAGAAATCAACAGACTTTGAAGCAGTGGAAATTCTGTGTGTGTTAGGGTAGAAGAGCAGTTTTTACATGCAGATGAGCAAATGTAAATTCCACTAACTGGGAATACAAAAATATTTTAAAAAAATATTACGATGAGGTGTTTATGAGGGATATGGGATATTTTAGAGAGATAAAACATTGATATATATACTATAGGGCTGCAAAAAATGTGTGCCACATAAAGTCCCAATAGCACTGAGATAAAAGTAAAGGGATGAACTTAACTGCATGGCAAAATCAGATGTTACTGTGCAGATACAGACACCACATAATCGAGTTAGCAACTGGCCATTTTAAGAAACCAAATAATGCAAAGAATTTTGTAACTTCAAAAAATTTAAATAAGGCAATCAAACATGAATGCTAACCCAAGAGAGTAGCTGAGGGCATCTGCCCAGATCATCACTGCTGTATCTTAGCGTAACTCTTCCAAAGGCAGCAGAGCTACGCTAATTTACACCAACTGAGGATCTGGACAATCATGTTTAGGACTTCAAGTGACAAAATTACTTTTATTTTGGGGTATATATTAAAGGGTTTTGGCAAGTCTGACCAAACACAGAAAGTGAAAAACACTGCATTTTTAATTCCCCTTTTAGCAACTGTATAGTTTATGCAACTTCCCATGGGGATCGCCTCAGCACTTGGGATATACCACAGCATCATGTTGCAGATCTTTGCAGATCTGGATGGAATGAGCAATTGGTTATGATCTGTTGATTTGAAGCAAAAATGATCAACACCACAATGGGAGTCTGCACAATTACCAAATTGTGCCAAAGAAAAGACCCTTGAATTGATTACAAGCAAATGCCAGGCTGAATGAGATTAATTATGTAGGACAAGTTCAATGACAAAGAAGTATGACCAAACCCAAGGAAGACAGAGGCAACTGTACAAATGGAAAAACTCCAAGACAAGAAGGCCTTAGAGAGATTCATTGGGCATATTAACATAGCTAAACAAATTCATTTATAATTAATCACATTTAAGTGCTCCTCTCAGAATAGTTGCTTAGAAACTGCACAGTATGGCACTAGAATGACTGACAAAAGAAAAGTTTCGAAAATTAAAATCAACCATCAAACAAACATTCACACTGAAATATTTGGTGATTAGTGAAGAGCTAGGAACTAAGGAACATATCTTCAAAACTGCCTAAGTTGTTATTGCAGACACTGAATTCCAATTTCAAAGTTAGGCATATAGAAGTTGCAGGGATATGGATGCCCACCACTTATGTTCCTTTTAAAAATGAAGTTTAAGCTCTTTAAGTTGTACAGGTTGCTTTGAAAAAATTACTCTAATTCAGTGACTGTTCATCTGAATTGAGACTATTTTGGTAATAACTGAGTGGTAAACGGTTTTAAATACTGATTCAAATCCAAACAGTAAAAAAATACAAGCTACTGTTATCTTTTGTTTTGAATAATTAAGTACAGAGAAACAGGCCATGAACTATTTGGCTGTTGTAGATACCACTATGCAAAGGAAGCCTCTCATTTCAGAGCATTTAATAGTATTGACAACTTACTAAGGCCCTGATTCTGCAAGCTGTTTCATGCAAACAATTTCATGCCTGCATGGAACATTTCACAGCATCAGAGATACTGATATGTAGATGGCTTTTAAGGAGCTTTTTAGAGTACATGCTTTTAAGACTACCTCTGAGAAATGAAAACAATGATGAAGGGTCTTATGTAAACAAAACTCAAGTGTTTTCCATTTCAGAGACAAAAGTTGACAAACTTAAGTGAGAAAAATGGAATGACTCAACCTTACCAGAGTCTGAATGAGTTATTCTAACAGAGAAAAAAGCCCAGCCACTTCCATATGTAAAACTTATTGCGACTACAGAGATGAGGTTGCTGCAGATGATGGGTTTCTATACAAAGGACATTATCATAACACCACACAACATGAGGTTGGAAATGCTAGGTATAACCTACAGTGCCCATTTGAGTATTGAGAAGTGCAGGAACAGAGCCCAAGGTGTTCTGTTCTGGCCAGGCATGCATGCTGCCATCAAAGATAAGGTATCCAAGTGGAAATCTGCAATAAATACAGGAAACAAAAATGCAAAAAAAACCCACTGAAACCACATAAGATTCCTAATTTCACTTGGCCCAAGGATTGTTGAGCAAAATGGGAAAGATTATTCCTTATAGGTGAACTAATAATTAGGGATCTATGTTCCTTGGTTTTGTTTTTAATCATTTAAATTAGACTAGCACACTAACTTGCAATTTAAGAACACATCAAAAACTACAGTTTGTTCAGGTTTTTTTTTACCACAACATTGCAGATAAATTAATAAAACACTATAATTTACAAATGGCTCACTTAAGCACTTTTTAGCATTTCTCTACATACATCACATCTGGTCCTTGCAATTACATTTCCTATACAAAAGTTAGCTAAAGCATCAAGGAATTTCAGAAAGTGTCTGCAGATTCAAAGGATACAAAATTAGCATCAAAGGAGTATTTCAACTTAACACAAGATTACTTACTAGGCTCAACAACCTTAGTATTCAAGAAAAACTGTAATGACAACTTCTATTAAGTTTCCATGTAGAAAAAAAAAAAAAGACATAAACAACAGGAGTAAAAAGGTGATAATAAGAATGGAAATGGTTACTGCTCTTGCAACAAAGAGTAATTTTCTAGGATAAAAGTGAGTGAAATCTATAATGGGTCTCAGTCTTGCTGCATCCTTATAGGAGGACAGATGTTATCTCAACTGGAAAAGGGAAGGGGAAGATGGGAAAGGGAAGGCAAGGAAAGGAAAGGGGTAGTACTTCTTTGCAGATGAAACAACAAATGCACATCCAGGAACTGAACATCAGAAACACCTCAAGTGGAAAACACAGGATGTAGGTGGAGAAGTCACTCCAGCAGGTAAACAGAATTCTGCAGAAATAACTGATTTGAGTACATAAAGTGACTGTTTATAGGGAAAGCTATCAAGGTTTAAAATAGTATAGGCACTGCACAATGTCCAAGAATAATGTGGTTACCTATCTAAAGAGGGACATGTTTCTGTGGTGTTTTACCAATGTATCCTAATAATTTTTGTCTCTGCATTTTAAATTTATACATGGAGAAGGACATTTTTTACCAGATGACTACAGCAAGGAGGAAAATATGACTCTTTTCCAGTAATATTTTATTCTATATATTCATCAGAATAAAAACAACAGAAGCTTCTCAATTTCTGGGAGGCTGTCTTCTTCCCAGTTCTTGCTGAGCAAATTGCAATAAAATCACATCAGTAAAAATAAATAATAGATAATACATTAATATAGAAGAGTTTCTCTAGAATTATGAAGTAAGGATATCTTTTCTATCACAAAAACATTGTATTGCATTGTTTTTCAAGAAGAATCATGGCTAACAGGGAGAGCTTCAGAGAAGTTCACTTTTCTATTTGAACACTGCCAGGATGACACCTCTGGGAACAGGCAGATGAGCGAAAGGAAGTTAAGAGAAAGAGTAGAAGATCACCAAGAATATGGAAATCACTGTGGCAGAATTACATGGAAAAAAGATGGAGAAATTCCGACTCTGTTGGGGAGAACATGCAAAAATAGACTGAGCTCCTTTGAGTTAAGAGATGTGGGAAAAGTTCTCAGGTTTCATTGTAGTTAGGGAAAGGAGACTGCATTCCTCCCTCCATAGGAAGTACCAAAAACATCCATCACAGAAAACAAGAAAATCCACACAGATGCTTTGGGACTGAAGAACTGGGCACACTACAACAGTATGAGGAAGTATCCAAACTTGTAGGCATCTGGTTGAACTGTAAATCTTCCAGAGGATCAGATTCTTCAGAGTAAACAATAATGGTATTTTCTGGCAGAAAATTGACCCAAGACAACAAGGGTAGATGTTGAGGATGGGATATTTAGGTCCACAGCAGACCAAGCTAACACTTAGCTTATGTACATAATATAATAACCTATATACATAAGGTATATATGTACATGTGTGTATATATATGTATATCTCTTTGGAAAACTGTGATTATCCTTACATCAAAATAGCACTAAGTAGAAATAAGTTTGTCACTTTCTGGGAGTCTCTGGTACCTGAGTTCTCAGATTCCCACATTCACAGGACACAGAGTAGAAATTATCACAGTCAGCAAGCTGTGTTTTACCTGGTATTGATCTATTTATGAACAAATTGTGTCCTTTTAAAACCATAACTAATTTTAGCTTTGGATTGTTGAGTTGGTTTTTTTAAAATTTGTTTTGAATAAGATTTAAAGTGCTTCAAAATGTTTTTAACAGTATTTATAATTCCACAATGGTATTACAGTTTAGAAATAATTGTAACTGTTAGAAAAACCTACTATGATAAGGAAGAAATAAAGAAAAATTATAAGTAAAAGCCCTTTAGTAAGATCACATCACATTTAATTTGATGAATGAATACCTTAATACTGGTAGCTGTCACTGAATGGGCTGTTAACTGCTCTCCCATCATAGTTAACTTTACTCATCAGTATAGTGTTTTTAGCTCCTTTAATATTAGTTGCTTTTCAAAAGTACTATAACCAAAATCTTAATACTGGAACAGCTTTAAAGCTGTCAAATCTTTTTTTCTTGTTTTTTTTTTTGGTGTTTTTTTTGTGTGGGGTTTTTTTTGTTTGTTCTGTTTTGTTTTGTTTTTCTCCCAGCATAAATAACTAAGAACTAAAGCAGAAGATACTGTTCAGTTATTTGGAGATCACTGACCAGGCTGTAACAGCTTTAATCTGCTGACAAACTATGCACAAAGGCTCTCACTTTTCTGTTAGAGCTTTGGGCGAAAATGAAAAATTGCGCAATCTGCATGGTAAACCTGAGCAAGAAACCTTACAGATGAGAAGAATGGGTGGTAAGGAATAATTATACTGACCCTGGAACAACTTAATTGAAAGTTGCAACATTATTATTCTGAGAGACAGGAAATGTGAGTAATGGAATCTTGGAGCCACAATTTCCAAAAGGCAATACAGTAAGCATGGCTGTGAAGCAAAATAAATATTCGTCTAACCTTTTAGGATACTTATATTATTTTGATTGTGAATATTATATGACTGATATTATTAATGAATATTATTTGAAATGTCTGCTATTTTATATTTTAGTTGGGATACAAAAAAAATTCAGTGCGTTAGCAAAATTCATTAGGAAGCTACATTACACACTATCTCTATGTGCTGTAAAAAACACCCAAAGAGATGTATTAGTAAAATGTGATATGAAGGCTTTACCAGCAGATGTGTGATATTTGATACATGGTAAAGCCATAAAATATGAAATCCTTCCAAATTATGCAGTCCAGAAGTGTAATTCCTGCTGCTGAATGCTGCACTATCAGTTCTACTACTACGCTATCAATTTTTCCCTGTACCCTATACATTAAACAAGTATTTGCCAAGAATTTTACAAAGGTTGAAATCTTTATGGAAGAATGGAAAAAACTCCACTGAAAAACTGAACAAGGAATAAAAGATGAAGAAGAGATGAGAACAGTACAGATTGGTAGGGACAGGACAGAAGGGATCTCAGCTTGGGTTATAGGTAAAAAATGTGTATACATTTTCCTCTACAGCCTGGGGTAGGAGCCAAGGTTACTGATTCTCACTACTCTTCTGCTGTCAGCAAATATGTGTGAAACATCCCAGCAATGTTCCCCATCTCCTCCTGGTTCCAGTCCATGCAGATCACTAAAGCTTCTGCTGCTGTTTGCTATGACAGCAGCCCATGCCATAGAGCAGACACCAGAATTTCTCATGGTGGCTGGTGACCTGACAGATGGCCAGTAGTATCCCTTATCATGTAATTTCTGCTTGCTTTCAGCTTCTGCTTCCTCGTTTTAGAAACAAGGTAATTACACTCCCAGACCTCACACACAGAAATATAACAGATGTAAATGAAATTCTTCACAGTTCAAAAATTTCAAAATCAAATTCTCTTATGTAGCTTTGGTTTATCTGCTTTGTGCATGCACATTACATTTACATGATCACATCTTCTTCCATCTTAAGCAGAGAACAAGAGCATAAATGAGAGCTGTATAAAGGATGCTGCCATCCACAGGACTCCTACTTCCCTGCTTTCAAATATATGTGGGAAATGCTAAGATGCTTTATTTCTGTCTCTGTACCAGCTTCACAGGATGTAGAGACAGAGGACAATAAAAATATAAATGTGATGGAGGCAGGAGATGGCTGATCAGACAGGGGAGCTTGAGACAGGGAACAATGCAGAAAAAATGATGAAGAAAAACAGGACCAAATAAATGGACCAAATGGAATCTGGGACTAATCAGAGTTTTGGGATAGGAGAAAGGACAGTGTGGCTGCTCTGGAACTGGACTCTCCTGCTTTTTCTGCAGAGTTCATCCCTTTTCACAAAGGGTCAATTACATTACATAAATCTGCTAAATTCCCGTAACTCCAAGCAAATTCAAGGGTTTGAACACGTATAGTTCTCTACAATGTGATAAACTGACAAATTGAGTCCTAAAAGTATCCAACTGAGCAATCAAAATTATATACCTAATTTTTCTGGTTTAAAATGAGGATAATACCAACCCTATTTACTTCAGAGTATAACTGAAGATGAAAAAAAATATTTTATAACTCAATTAATTAGGAAACACTCAGATGTGATGGTAGTGAAAAATGTGTGAGTGAATCAATAGATCTATCTTCAGAGAGCAGTTTGAGAAAACTCAAGTGAATAACAGATAGGGTCTCACATGGGATAATAAAGGAAAAGAGAAGAAATTAATTAGTTGCTTATGCAATTATTACTATCTGCCCTGTGCAATGATTTACTTTGTTATCCTGTGGAAAAATATACGATCAGAAAACAAAGAATTGCCATACAGTGCAAATACAAAAGAGAACTGACTTAAGTAAGCGTGCTTAAAATTCTGTCATTTTGAAACTTAACAGTTTTATGTGTTCAACTGGTATAATGATAACTGCTAAATTAATAATTTAGGCTAATAAATAATAAATAATATATTTTAAACCTAAAATATTACTATAAATAAATTTAAAAGTATTACTTTAACTTAATCTTGCTTTTTGCTTAGGAAGAACTTGAAATAAGTAGAGAAAGTGGCCTGACATAGAAGTGGGATCTCAATTTTGGGTTTTTTGGGATTTTTTTCTTCCTGATTTCTACCAGGCAGCCTTGAATGCAGATGTTTGAGAAAAGCAGAGGAGAAGAAGTAATTCAGAAACAGCTTCCTAAGATAAGTAGAAACATTATAAAGGGATAAAGCAGCAAAATATTTGCTTAAAATATTCATGCTGCTTCAAGAGTCTTGACTGTGTTTTGTTTATTTGCTTTGCATTCATATTTCCTCGAACTTCTACCATTTGACCCATCCCAAACCAAAATCCAGGTCTAATCTGAGTTTCTCTGAGGTGCGTGTGTCTTTCTCTCCCTATACTTAAATGTTTTCCCTGATCTCATTTACATCCCCTATTGCATATCACATATTCTTCTGGCAGCATATATCAGCATAACCTAAACTAATAGTTTTAAAACATTATTTTTTTTTGTTTTGTGGGAAATCAGATGTAAATTTTATATGTATTGTTTACCTCTAACTACTAGATTAGGTAAAACTAGAGACCAATCTTACTCCAGCAGTTTTCTCATGCTTGCTTTCTTATTTTTCCCACTATTTACATCAAGAGCTGTTTGTTTTTTGGTAATCAGTGGTACTGAAGTCAAGAAATGTAAAGACAGAATACTGCTAAGCAATATGGCAGCATAATATATACATTCATACTTTCCCTACTGAATTTTCCTCGTTTTTGTGAACGTTTTTCCATCTTAACCAAATTACCAGCTCAGAAGCACTGCCCTGTCATAGCACTAATAAATGCTATTGCTATAGTTCTTCCACACAGAGAGTTGCAGTAGAGCATATGTGCAGGAAGACAGAGCAAAGTTAAGTCTCATGATCCTCTAATGTTTGTTGTTCAAAATTGTTACTCCAAAGAACTGAAAGGAATTGTAAAGAACTCATTTTAAGCAGGGGATAACTAAGTAAACATTAAAAAACATAGCCACATGAGAAAATGCATCAGGCTGGTAGCAATGATACGAACCTGGGGAAAATTATGCAAGTGTTTGGGAAAAAAAAATTGCTTTCCCTCTAACTGTGTCTGAGAAACTGCAGTGCTTTACTGCTTGTGCAATCAGAATTGTTTCATCAGTCTAATTGTAAGGGAATTTTCTGTTCTAACTAGCAAACTCAAAGTTAAGAAAAAAATTAAATAGGAATTCATACTTTAAGATGTAATACCAGAAGTTCTGTCATCCCTATCACCTAATGGACACACAAAAGGACATACTACATCAACAGACTTATGTACAGAGCCCCCCTGGATGGCATTTCTAGAGACTTCAATCCATGTTCCAAGTAGGATCAGCCCTTCTGCAGCAGCTCTCCAGACAGCATTTCTATTTTCTGATACTTCTGATACTTTACACAGTTTGAGGTCAAATAAATATTTATAAAGAAAATATTTGTTCTTTATATCTTACTTGAGTTCTTGTGAGCTGGTGGCCAGCATACTCCGAATGCTTTTGTCAGCCAAGGGACAGCCAGATAAACTGTAAGACATGGCAGGACATACAAGTATGTTAATCTTCTCATTAACTGAACACTCCCAAACAAACACAACATAAAAATTAAAAAGTAAAAGTTTGTAATGCAGAAAAGCGATGGGGCAAGTGCTGTAATATTGAATTCTGTAATATAGTTAACCCTCTGAATATATTTAGTTATCAATATTACTTTCAAAATTACATACTGTAAATGTTCTTGTTTGTTTGTTTGTTTCTCTATGAACTAGAAAAATATAACAAAAATATTGGAGATTCCTGGGTTAACTACTTAAATGCTTAAGTAATACTTTGGAAATTTTAGTAATCTATTTAAAAATAAAAGACGTTTATACAACACACAAATTAGCATGCTTTTAAGATCAACATATATTACTCAAAGGGTTAACACATAGTTCAACGTTTTACTTTGACAGCATTGTTGAGGTAAGCTGAAAACAATAAATTGAAAAGACAGAATCCACCATGAAAAAAATGAAGTCACACCTTCTATGTGAGGCGTAATTACCAGTCACATGACCACTCCCATCACACCCTGGTGTTGGACATCTGCCACCAAACAAAAACAAAAACAGCCAAAATAGTAAGTATGTTTAAAAAAAACTTTTAAAAGTTTCATTGTTTCCAGTTTAGCTGCAATGACTGCAAGGGGTTTTAAGCATCCTAATCGAAAAGCTGCAAAATGAACAGGTTTAAATGAAAATGGCGTCTCAATACAATATAGCATCATTAAGAACAAGCAAATACACGTTAGCTTATCACTTTACTTAACTGGCAGTTTGAAACATTTATATGCTGCAAATGTTGCATGCTCATACTGCAAGGCGTATATGTATTCGTTGGTTTAAAAAAAGACAAAGAGAGAAAAAGTTAAAAGGAGATAAATAATTTCACCTCACATTATGCTTACGTTATTAAATCCTTTTTGCTCTCTTTGCATTGAGGGTATTTGGGTTTAGGACTTGGGATTGTAACTTCACCAGGATACCTTCTTTCTTCAAGTGCCTCTTGGAAAGGATCCAAATCTTCCGGCTACAGGCAAATATATACACATTAATTTCAGCCAGATAAGGTCACAACTTACACAAAACAATGCAAAGAAGAGTCATCAGATGGTATCTCCTTATCCTATTCTGACAGAGAAAGTTAATGAAATTATTTTATATTCTTTCACATACTAAATTTTTGAATAGTATTTGAATATTTTGATGAAGACTTCACAGTAAGTGAAATATTTATTTAACTAGAAAAATAAAAAAGGAAAAGCTCCAGCTTTTTCTATATATGTCATATTTCTTTTCTCTAAAGACTCAGGTCTTTTCCCTAAAGTCACTGCACAACAGAGGAAAGGCAAAAAAGATGACTAAATGCAGTATCTTATGCATCAAAAAGACATCTTAAACAGCATTTTTCAGCATTTAGAACACCTCAAAGATGAAAGAGAAGCAATCTTAACATCTGCACACAGAAACTCAGTCTGGGATAAATCTTAATGGATCTGTCTGGCAGGACAGAATGATACAATTTGTAATTAACTTTAGTGATGTTCAGAAATTCAAACCTATCTATTTCAGGAATGCAGTGGCTGAACGCAGGGATTCAGGGATTCCTGCAGATGGTGCTATAAACAACATAGTAGAAGCAGGGAGTTCTTGCTGTGAAAAAACACCCTGCTTTACCTCACATTTCCTTGATAGTGACAGATTTCCTGCCAACTTCAGTGAAATTAGTAGCAAAACTGTATCACCAAAGCTAGAATGCATTCAGGGTATCTAGTGAAAATGCCACTTTGTTATATATTTAAAGGATACCGAGAATAGTTTTACAGTTTAATTAAAATTGGAAAGAGATGTGCTACACATAAATGATTAGCCTAATTTTTGGCTATAAACCAAGAAAAATCAATCTCCAGAAGTCCTCAAACAACTAAATGGAATTGAGTGAAGGATTTTAAGCTGCAGAATGGGTAAGGGTTAAAACCTCACAGAAAAAAGCAGCAGCACTGAACCTTGTCTGCAGACCTTTTCAGTGTCCTGTCTATTCTGTTTTGAAAAGTAATACAAATTCACTGACATATTTTCTTTATTTGCCTCTTCTGTTAAAAGGGCTTTGCTGCTGCCTTGGTATTATAAGTAGAAAAGTAACACTGATTTCTTATATCCCGTCTTTGTATTCTTGAAAGTATTTCATTAATACAGGCCCTTACACAGAGCTATCAAGAGCATATAAGTAATCAAGAAGATTAGGTGAAATAGTTGGAAGCTTACATTATATTCTGCTGCTTTGTTTAAATTGATTTCTAAGTAATACATGCTTTCAAATACTCAGCACATCATTTATGGTTTTCAAATTCAGGAGAATATCTTGTCTTCAGAGCTGATTATCCCAGTATTGCATGGTTATGTCAACTTCTTATACAGAGTAACATAATCTGGACATGGCAAAATATCTTTACTGCAGAAAATATTTGTTAACAAGATGATGCTGTTAGAAAACATGATTCACATTCATGGTTCAAATGTTGTCTTATGGAACTTAGTCACAGATCAGATGTGTGCCAGCATGATATAGTCCTAGACATTAACCAGCAGAAAAGTCCCTTTTGTAGAAAACCAGTTTTGTCACATACTAATTTTGCTTCTTATTTCCCTCCAAATTTCAGAAAATTAATGAATTACCAAAATTAGACTGCAACAATAACTATATAGATGAAAAAGACATACATTAATCTCTTTGGAATCATCTTCATCTATCCTACTTGGCTTCATTTTAGTGTAGTCCACTGGCAAGTCCCAGCAGTCACCCTCGTTCAGTTGGTAACACCGGTTGTTCATCACAGCTTGTCGTTGTGGGGACATTGGCTCCAGTGGGGTCAAAATGGTGCAGCAACCATCTCGCTGCCTCTGCTTGTTCATGCTCAGATCCAACGTCCCATTTTCATCGACTTCCATATCAGGATTCTGTCAAAATAAGAAAAATATTGTTAATTCAGCTTCACACTGGCAAACTGCTACCTCTTCTTCAATCTGATTGCCTAGCAGAATGATAAAATGCTTTTCCATTCCTGTATAGATTGTAAGCATTGAGCCCCCTCCTACACATAGCATGATGCTGTTACACAACATTAATGCTGTTAAAGTAGATTTCTTCCTGAATGGCTAATTTGAAGTTTGGGGGGAAAGGGGAGAGCCTTCAGTACCCCTCCTGCCACCCAGCACATAGGTGCAAAACTTGATATATAAAGGAGAAAGTCCTAAAGATATTTTCTTGCCATTGTCTTTATGTTCTTGATTTATTCTGTGGCAGGTGAAGTAACCTGTGATGTAACATCTGCATAATTCTTGTTTTCAGTCCTGGCGTCTGTCTGGTTGATTAGAGAAACAAGATCCAGCTAACATCAAATAATCTTTGTTTCTTTTTTTCTTTTACATTAGCAGTCAATGCTTGAGTAGATAATCTCAGAAAATTAAACAGGGAGGTAGGGTACCCAAAGAAGTCCTTTTGGACACCATTTGTCAATGAGGAAACATTTAAGTTTCACAGCTCTTTCCCTGCAGATGAACACGTACTAACAATTCATGTATCTATCTTGATAATAATTTGTGCCAATTTCTGTGACAACTGGTACTGTGAAAGATAGGATGACACAAGCAAGAGTTGTCTATTACATTAGATGAGGAGAAATAAGGTATCTTAAAATGAGTACAAAATTTAAAAACTAAGGACAGATAACAATGCCCATAGAGAATCCCTCATCTTTCCAAAAATCGAGTGTTCTATGAGAAATTTGATTTCAAAACAAATGTGAATCTGACTGATTCCTTGTATGTCTGGTGACTTTCTCTCCTCTTGAGTATCAACAGAGCTGCAGGAAACCACTGTGAATGCGAATCTCTCTTTCTGAATTACTGCCTTTTGTTAGAGCTTATACCTAATTGCTGTTATCCAGCTAATTTAATTTAGAAAGTATTTGTTTATCTCCTCAGACTCATTCCTTCAGCCACAATACAGTGACACATTAGGAAAGAGGCCCTTTTTGGCTTAGACACAGAAGATTTTTAGCAATGTATTTCAACTTCTCCCATCATACTGAATAGAGAAGAGCTGCATTTATTTACATGGCAGAAAGAGATCTCCCTCTTGAACACTATTAAATAAATTAATATAAAAAAAGCAGCATTTGAAAACAAAGTTCATTCTGGCTTAGAGCATGATTATTACAAATACTTACTGCTACAGGTTTAGTTTTTTATGAATGATCATAATAAGAGGCAGTTTGCACAACAAGGGAAAGCAAACCTTTGTCTATAGGAGAAGAACAGAACATGTCTGCCAGCTCAGAATCTCTCTACAAGCACAATAAAAATGTTTCCTCTGCACTGCATCTGTGTGCTCAGCCATCTAGTGGTCTTCTGTAGTCAGCACTATACTGTTTGCTTGTGCATGTTAAATAGTCATTTTTGAACAGCTATCAGAGTCAAAACTTTAAAACTAAAAACGAAATCTCCTTAATCTTTAACAAATGTAAATAGTGCACTTTTTTTCCTTAATACAGAAAGCTTAATGACAAAAGCTGTTATTTGTATCTGTATGGCCATTCTATAATATACTGAGGCTCTATGAACATACAGAACATCAGTCACTGCAAGACTGTTATGCACATTTTAACTCACCTGTGCTGGGGGATTTGCTCATTTCAAATGCATTATGCATTGCCTTAAGAACTCTGGTATCACAGACAGGCAAGAAATTGTAACACACAGCACCACAGATTTCTCTGCACTGAATCTTACAAGCTCAGGTCCCATTTGTGACTTTTAAACGAAAATGCAGAGTTAAATCTTAATCCTTTCACCAAATGTATGAACCAGATTGAATTTTGCAAAAAAAAATAAATACCCAAACTGTAGTGAAATTAATACCACTTGAGTAATTCAAACATCTTTTATAATTATAGTAAGAAACGAATTTTAAAAAGGATTACATGGTATCTGTATTATTAGTTTTTAAGACCATCATGATTTTCTGCGATACTTGTGAGCAATTTGTATCTTTCTTTTGGGTTTTTTCTTCCTCCCTGCTTTAGCAGAGCCCCCAGATTATGTTAATTTTGAGGTTAAAAAAAAAAAAAGGCAAGATGTACTAAGCTTTTCTCTCAATCAGGGCCTCAGAGCAAGTACAGTTAAGAGAAATCTTCATCAACAAACAGATTTACTAATTTTTACCCTTGCACAGAGATCCTGAGGCTTAGTGGAGAGGTTCTGAGGCATCTCCCTGCAGCGGGTGGAGAGATTCAGAATAGCAGTAGCAGCCATGTGTGCTGCCTCCATGTCATGAGTATAGTCAAAGCTGCTCTTGCTGCAGGTACTGCTGGCACTGCTGCCTCCACCACAACTCATATTGCTGCTGCTGCTAGGGGCATAACTGCTTGTTGTGCTGCTGGTTGGACTCGAATTCTTACAGTAGCGTTTAGCTGTGGGAAGAAATATGACAAGGATGACTCAAAAGAAGGAGCATTCTGCATAACTGAAGAGGAAAACAAACTGCTGGAGGTGAAATTTATAATGAGGAACAGTAACCAATGCCAAAAAAAAAAAAAGCCCGCAATAAGAATGATGGCTGTATTTCTTGATTTCTGTCTGTGAGTTATATATGCTACATGTGTGAGATCATATGAAATAACCTCCTGTAAAAATCTGCATGACATGATCATGAATTGTTCTGACAAACAGGCTGGATTTATAAAACAATAAAAACACAGAAACACTGCTTTTACCCCACATATATAGTCAGACAAAAGGTACAATCTGCTCAGCTCATTCATTTTTATTAGTGACAGGCAATGTAACACTATGGGACCTTTTCCTATTTACATGAGGAACTATTAGTTTAAGGTCTAGAACTCCCCAGAGTTACTGGAGAACAAGTGGCCTCTGGGCCACAGCACCACCCATATGTTCTCAAGCACCTCATGCTTCCTAAAAGCTTTATTTCCTCCTACACCACAGGCAATATTATGGCACTGGCCATCCCAAAGACAAGAGCACAATAGGAGAAAAAAGGTGGTTGTCATGTGTTAGTTTTACCATGACTTGCACAAGGGCAAGAAGCAACGGCTGTTTAAATGGCAACAGGTACAAGTGAAAAATCCCCCCCCTCCTCCTTCAAACAACCTGAGCACCTATAAGTCTTCACAAAACCAGAAAGGACCAAAGACACCCCTCCCTGCTCCCCCTGTGGGCAGTGATGCCCAGTTGTGCACTGACTGACACAAGGCAGCACTGCAGTAAGGGAAAGCAGCCCTATTAGCCCACTAATCTTCCCAACCATCTTCCCAGATGAGCTGTTTTAAAAGTGTTTATAAAAATGCAAGAAAGTGTGAGCTCGTCTCCAAAATGTAGAAGTTTATGTATTTTCAGAAAAACTAAAAGTCAAGGTCAGAGGATACATCCATGCATATTCCAGCAACTACTTCCCCTTAAGATGGAAATATATACTATGGAGATCATACCTTATAGCACAGTGTAACAATAACCAACTAGCATGCTGATTACAGAGCTATACAAAAAAGGTCAGGCCCTAGACAGAGCTCTTCCGTGATGGGCTCCATTTAAATGCCAGGCTCCTCAGCTGTGTTTGTCTGAACAGACTTACATATAATAATCTGCTCCCATGAGCACAGCCCATTTGTGAACCATGGGCTGCTTTGGTAGGCAGGCAGGGTTCAAAAGAAGAATCTGAAAGCAAAATGTCTCTGCTAGAGCTTATGTCATCCTCCTTTTCTCTAAAAAACTGAAAAAAAATCATGGCGTTATTTTTACTGCAAAGGAAATAGTGTTTCACTTAAATCATAACAGATGGAGTTTTCTCAGGAAAGCCACATAATGCACAGGGTGTGATTTTTTTTTAAGTGAAGTGAATGCTAAACATTCATCACATTTTTTTTGTTTTGAACACATAGTAGCACTACACTAGCAGGCTATCCACTAATAATAAATTTGTGAACTGTTCCTCAAGAGTTTCATTATTAATATAGTAGTCAGTGGTGGTCATTAAAAATTCAGCATTTATCCATTGTTACTTTGTTACAGTATCCAAGACACGCAAGAATTTTCTTATACTTAAGGAAACAAATAATTGAATAATTCAGTTTCTACTGTGTTATGTTAACACAGCAAGCACTCTGTATCACTGAAATAGCCAAATTAGAAGTATCTTTCAAAAATCATAGGAACAAATAAGATTTTTGTCATTTTCAAAAAATGTTAGTCTTGTAATAGCAGGTCACATTTAAACAGACATAAGAGACATACTACATGGGAAATTATATAGATATAGATATATATATATATATATATATATATATGAGAATGTGTGCTAAAGAGAAGGAGGGTGAGAGGTAGCTTTTATACATAGGACTAACCATCAGAAACTCATGCAGGCTCTGATACAGACTCCTCTGTGGCCTTGGTTAAACTACATTATCCCTTTAATTCATTTTCTCTATAAACAGAAATTTGCTGCTAAAATTTAGTCGTGTTGTGATTCACTTGCAAAACACTTTGAAGATGTAAAGAGCTATAAGCATGCTACACAATTATTAGCTTTCAGATTACCAATAATTTAAGCAAAACTTACTTAGAGAGAAATGGCCATTGTTATCTAAACTTTACAGTAGCTGTACATTTGAAGATGAGTCACATAACCCAGACTGTTGATTTCACATTAGCTTTTCAGGAGAAATAAAGATCATCAATTTATAATTAATCAAATCAATCTGTTCACTAATGAAGGGAAAGCTGCATTGCTTCAAAACTAGATAGTTGGTACAATGCCCACCCCTGTGGCACCACGTTTACAAAACTCTACAGTCCACCTATGCTTTGTAATCCAGAGTGAAACCAAATGTGAAGAACATTTCCCCCTTTAAAAACAGGCACAGGTCTAACCAGCTGCATACTCAAACTGGGCTTCCATCAGATATGCCCAGGGGCTGATTACAAAGAACCTCTCAAAGTCTAAAGGTTTCTCTTACTAATTAACAATGGGGGACTGGGAGAGATCCCAAACATGAAAAAGAAAAAAGGAAAGTATTTGGAGTGGAATTCAGTTCTGCCCAGGCACCTTCATCCCCAATATGGTCTAAATTCTGAATGTTTTAATAAATTAATTATGATTTAAACACTTTTTCTGACTTCCACAATAAAAGATTCATCTCACCAAATTTCAGATGTCTGACCTAGTCATTATAAGCTTCCTATAAAGGCAGTGGAAAAAAATAGGGACTTTCAGGCCATGATTGACCTGACCAGTTTTAAATAGGCACTTAAGGAAAACATGAACTGAATCACAGAAGTATCTACCCTTTTCATCTACCCTACCTTTCTGAATCTGAAAGGAGTGCTGAACTCAGCTGTCAGTGCTAACATTATAAAACTCTGGATATGGCCAGATCAATCCCAGTCATAACATTTTTTCAGTGTTTTGACAGAATTATCCAGGCCTGTTGGTGGGATGACAACAATTCCTGACATCACCTAAGCAACTGAAAGTGTTGCCACCACCACTGCCTGCTGTGTCCTATACCATAAGCCCGTCATCCAACACACTATGCAACTGGTTTCAAAGGAAAAAGAAGCTCAAAAGTAAAAAATTTCTCAAGAATTATTAGATCACCCTACCCAACAATCCAAAGTATACACCTTCTGTTTGTTTTTTAGTAAACCATACTGTAAAAAATATCAAGGAAACAATTCAAATGAGCTACTTATGTTCATGTCACTCCCAGCTGTACACTTACTGAAGATATAATCCCTTTCTCTGATGATGAAAATACCATACTAGCTGACAATTAAAAAATAATTGAGATGTAAAACTACTGATTTTTCACATCCTTAAGACTACTTCTCTCATATAGTCAGAACTAAAGCACTGTTTACCTGCACATTTCCCCCAAAACCTTAGATGCACTTTTGGGTTTTTCAGGATGACTTTTCAGAACTGAATCTGCTTTTATATAACATGCTTTTCTGACATACATGATAGCTGTGCTCTCTGGACCTCCATGAAGTCTTTAGTAGCAATAATTAATTCTTTTTATATACAAATATAAAACCACCTAAAAATACTGTGAAGTTTTTTTAAGTGACTTTTTTAAGTGAAGAGTCTCTTCCTGAAATCTCCTTCATATTCAGTTATTTACAATAACAATTGCTATACCAGCAGGAATCATGTGTATGCAGAGTTTCTCAGTCCCCTCTGGCTCACACTACTGAGCACTGAAGCCACCTAGTCCCTGTCCTATAGCCAGGAAAAAACCCTATTTATATCAAAGGAAGATGAGTGTGTGTAAAGACAGTGACCTGTATCAACATAGCCTTTTATTATTTAAGGCCACTGTAAATTTGTGCTTAATGTTACATGTATTTTCAAATTCTGGTGGTTTGGGAGAAAAAGTAAAGTTTGTCATTACTTATTGAAAAAGGGGTCTTAAATGAAAAAAGTATGTATCAGTTGCTTATGCATCAGTAATTTGATCTGAAAATAAACTTTTTCACAGAAACCCCACCAGTATTGTGATGCTTTCCTTTCTGCAAGAGTAGACTGAATATATACACATTATTTAATACCTAATTTACCTTATACTAATGTATACTCATTACCTTCTAACCACAGTTACAGTTAATGATTTACTTTTAATGCTGTTCAAGCCCTTATTTGGATACAGACAAATAAGATGAAGGTATGAGGGACAAAAAAAGCTCTTTTACTAAAAATAGGATTCTTTTCACAACCCTCTTCCTTTCTGCTATAATGCAAGAATATATCTGCTAATTCTGTGAGAAAGGAAAATATCCAAAACATCAGACATATGAAGGCAAGAGCTGTAGTGATTTTCTCTTTCTTCACTTTGCTTTTAAATGTCAGTCTGTGTTCAGGCAATAGCATAAATACTTCTGTATAGTATGTTCCTTTCTGTTTTCATAAACAAAAAAATCTGATACCTGCCTGAAATTTCTTAATAGTAGTCACTGAGTAATATTAAGTATTTTAACCAAAAAATAAACTGCTAGTGTTAAAAAAAAAAAAAAAAAGACAAAAAAAAGACGTGGTTTAGTTTTATATATATATGCATGCATATATATTTATATATACACACACATATATATGCATATATAAATGTATTGTTCTGAAAACTTCCTGATGTCTTCGAAACCTACAATCCTTCTTTGTCCTATAGTTCATTTTTCTCCCCTAATAGAAAACCTCTTGCCTGACTGATCCCATCCATTGTCTTCTCCTGAACTGAAGCTAGCATCAGCCTTCTTCTAAACATGTTAAGTATGTTAGGTTTTCCAGAGAATTCAACCAGTGTGTTTGTGAGGACAAAATAACCAAAAATGCCTCTTTGAGTATGTAGCAATGTTTTCTGGAGCACAAAGAGGCCCAGGTTTTCTATTTCCATATCCCCACAAAGCAAGTATGTTATCTTTCTGGGTTACCTGAACTGCTGCACAGAGGCAAGAATCCTAATGTGACCCTTGAGGCCAGGTCTCCCAGACAGTAACATAAGGATTTTCTCTATTACTCAGCTTTTATCGCCATCT
Organism: Pseudopodoces humilis; assembly: GCF_049639895.1. Classification (NCBI taxonomy): domain Eukaryota; kingdom Metazoa; phylum Chordata; class Aves; order Passeriformes; family Paridae; genus Pseudopodoces; species Pseudopodoces humilis. Next base: position 95,786,933 of record NC_142202.1, read on the forward strand.
CAAACATCCCAGGAGATTAATAGCTGGAGATGTCTTTTAACAGTGCAACAATCCTGAAGCAAGCACCGTATAAAACAACACTTTTTTAAAAAGGTCTTTAAAATAACTTACATATGATAGCATTCCTCATAATACTGTATGAACATGAAAACATGTCTTATTTGTATGATGTTTACATATACAACAACATGATTAACTGCAAACTTGTCTCTCATGTATAAGAGTGTGCACCTCCTACCATCATATCCTTTGGGGGATATATCCCTGGATTGCACCTTGGGAGCTATGGCTCTCTTGCCATAGGCATGGTTGTCATAACTGTTATATTCAAACGAAGTCTTAGAGTATTTCTCTAGTTCCTTGGCCAAGTTGGAGCGGGGTGTGGTGGTGGGGACATTGTTTCTGTAGCCATACTGAGGGATCTCCAATTGCTTAACAAAGCACATGGGCCTAGAAATTAAAGATATGTACAGTTTGTTAGATGCAGTTCAGTTTACTATGTTTGTGCATAATTTATAGTTCAGATTAGAAAATCTTAGTTATTTCTTTTACTTAAGAGACAGCAATATATTATTGCATTTCCTTAGTTTGGTTGTTTTCAGCAGACAAACAATATTTATTTCCTTGAACAAAGCCTAGACAAAATTAATTCTAATACCGCTAAATGTATCCTGCTGCTAAAAGTATTTTAAAATTCTGTTTTAAAATACTTCAGGGTTTCCCTTTCCCCATGTAATTGCATCACATAGCAAACATTTTTTTCTTTTGGGAGGTGAATTAAAGAGGGGCAAGCAGACTGACAGAAGTTTGGAAAAATTCTTTAAATATCAAAAAGAAAAAGTAGATCTGGACACTCCACCTAATATATGGAGTTTCCTCCAAATTTCTTCCAACAGAGTTGTATGCTGTTTTCCTCTGTGCTTTCAAAAGTAACTATTACTGTTTCATCCTTCAATATACAAATCCATGTTCATCTTGAGAAGAGTCTCAGAAGCTCTGCTGACTCTGAGCTGCTGCCTTGCAGGTCCTGCTCATCCTTAAATGCAAGGTTCTGGCAGGAGCTGCAATTCCTGAAACACAGATGCACACCTCAAGGAAGATCCTGAGAATGAATACAAAAAAAAACTGTTTCAGTTAAATATCTCTTTCATTTAGGATGAGGAGGACAGTCAGAAGAAGCCCTGATTGATGTTATCCAGATATTTGAGAAACATCTGAAATCTCAGTAAAAGAACATTGCAGTGAACTCCACTGTCACACCATCTTCTGAAAGTGGACACAGAATTCATCAGCTCAGAGCAGGCAAACAAAGGTCAGATCCTGCAAACCCTATCTATATAAGAAAGTATTATGACTAGGTTGTTGGAAGCAGCTGCTACACAATGCTACATGTCTACCTGCTGAATTTAGCAGGAGGCGAGGATGATGAACAGCACACCTGAGGTACTTCTGCTAGCATCAAGAAGCATATAGCATTTTTTCTTTTTTCTTCTTTTTTCTTCCTTTTTTCTTACTGCATTTATAACCAGAGGAAATGGAAGGAACAATCATAGGAACATAAATTCAGTTGTGATTAGAGGTGTCATCATGCTGACTAACAAAGTGAAATGTGATCAATAGTAAGAAATAGTTTTGGAATATTATATCATGTTTTTCTGAATGAATTTATTTTCATAGAATTTATTCAGGATATTTATGTAATGATCACCCAAAAAATCATATTAGTAATACTATTCCATTTGATTTATGTATGCTCATTCCTTTAGACACTTCTTCCTCACAAAATACAGTGGCTTATTTATACAATGAGGTGATATGAATAATAGTTTGATCCTGTTTCAAGATAATCTACATTTAGCCAAAAACCTGCAATTCAGATCCTGAACATATGATGCAAATCCAAAATTTCAGTGGAATAGAAGTCCTATGAATTTGATTTCTTTTTAAGTAAGAACTTTCATATGCAGTTGAGATGGAAACTGGGATGAAGACAAATATTCAAGATTTAGTCTTAAAACATCTCTGTCTGCCCATCAATTGCCTGCACGCAAATATTATAAATAGCTGCCAAGTTCATCTTAAATACTTCAATGACTTAAAGGTAAAAGGAAAGCAAGAGATGAGATGAAAGACTTATCTGAGTTGCCTATAAAACCTGAAACACAAGGCAGTTTACAAGTGAAGTTAAGATTGCAGAACAATCCTAGGGAGTTTGCCAGCAACCTGGATGCTGCTTTTGAGCAGTTGCCTTCTATGGCAAATGACTTCAGTGGCTTCTCTGTAATGAGCAGTGGTAAAAGCCACTGCATTTTTGATCTGTCTTTCTCCATCAAGTGAGAACCTGTTTTATTCCCTCAAAGAGTGGAAGTTTTTTTACTAATGGGATTTGAAGAACTCTTCTCTAAGAAACCTCTGTGGGACGTTGCATGCCAAGCTGTGCAAACTGAATTAGGGACAGTTAAGATAAAGCCCATCAAAAACAATCTGCAGAAGGAGACCACAGTCAACAGGAATGACAAAAGTTTTTCTGTAGATGTGAACATAATTCTATGTTCCCAGCTCCATGGAAATGCTGGTTTTTGAAAAGACCATCAAGATTAGATGAACTTCTAAGGGAATATCCAAAGAATGGTGTTGGTAATACAGTAGAAAACTTTAAGTAGCCCAGTCGGTTCTTCAATCTAGAAGAGAGCTAAAGACTAAGAAACCTATGGGATAAGTAGGAAATTCTGGGAACTAAAGCTGCAGCACTTCCTCCACGCTCTTTGAGGCAGCTGGGAGAGATGTACCTATCCCAGCCCACAGATATTGCAGTATCCATGGAGAAATTCTGCAGCTTTTGGGGCATCATCAGCATAAGGCTGGTACAATCATGCAGAAGTTTGATTGCTTTGCATGCATCCTTCACACTTCAGCTCCTCAGAAATAGTATTTTTCCACCCACATATCTCAAAAGAGGAGACAATAGCACAAAGCTGGATATAACTTCAGATAAATGCAGAATCCTTCATGGATGAAGAAAAGGAGTATAATCATATAAAATTGGTTCAAGATCCTTTCCATATGAAAATTTAGGAGACAGTTTTTCTCCCTTTCTGTCCTTCCTGGCAGAGAATGGGGGCAACAGAGACAAAGAACTAAGCCAGATGTTATTTTGGAATATAAGCTATACCTGGTAATTTTCCAAGTGTCCTGCCAAAAGGTGTACTACCAGTTTGGTAATGCACATAGGGCTTCTGGTTTAATTTAAACTGATATTTACTAGTAAAAGCCTGCTGAAAAAACCAAGACTTACCGGTAAATATTAGTTTATTCCCAAAAGATACCAACTTTTTTCACACTGTTCTTAGACTTTGCACTCCAGCAGTCATCTTTACACCAAACAATGCCTAAGACAAAAATGAGCTTTTCAGCTTTACATGTATTTGCCAAAATAATTACCAACCCTCCCCCATGAAAACTAAGTGGGATAAATACACTGTAAGAATTGGATCCAGAAGCCCTAATTCTAACTCTTCTTTAAAGGAGATATATATGTATATACAATGTATATAAATATAAATTCTCAGATTAGGTGAATGTGTGATGAATTCTGCATAAGAATAAGTATTATAGTGATTTCTAATACCTTAAAACCCGATCTGATGCCTGGTTTGATTTTGACACATCACAGTTCTGATGCTTCTCTTGAGCTTTAGCCAGTTTCTCTGCTGCAGCAATAGGACATCCAGAGAGGCTGCAATTACAGAAAGGAAATTTAATTGTCTTGTCCTGCATAGTTTCACATTATAGCACTGATCCAATTACTCCTTCTCCTCCTTAGCCAGCATCAGGAAGAATCTGAAGGAAAAGGTTTCCAAAAATCTTTTGGTCATGTGTATTTTCTATAGAATAGACTTCCTTTCTTCTGCTTTCAAACTTGCATGGTAAATCTTACATCTGTTCTTCTCTCACAGTCTACAATGGGTAGATTATTCATGGATGTCAGCCAGAGAACATACCAGTAGGAGAGGAGAATATAAACTGGAATCTACTGTGCAGCTCTGCTAGCGGACTCGTGACCTTTATGCATTTACAAATGCTGCCGATGAAATGGCTCCTGAAGACAATTAAATGACAACACCATATAGGCCGAATCTTGTGCTGCTTCACACCTCATTCAGCTCCATTAACTCCAATCTTTTTGCAAGGCATATAAATGAGTTCAAAATTTTGCCTTGGACTGCTAAATCTACATGCCAACTGTTAGTGTTTGTTCATGAATTTCAGCCACTAAAGTATGCTTTCTAATAGTAGATGTAAAATGAAAAGTATTTCTTCACTGGAAATTCAATTAAATTTGCAAATGCTGAACTATTATTGAAGTGGCAATAATAAGCATGATTCTTATGGAAAAGATTTAGATCTGAGAAAAACAAATATATTGATGCCAGCAGATGGTGCTCTTAGTGAAGCTGTAAAAGCCTGTGACCTGACAATGGAGGGGCTCCTTTCCTTGTCATAGTCTATCGCATGTTTATGTGACCGCAACTCTCTGTGCTCTCCACAGGAATAGAAATTAAAATGAAAGGCAAATCAGTGCATTCCCAGATGTTCCCTTCTTTACAGGAAATAAGTGGAAAAAAAAGAAAAAAAGTGAAGCAGAGAAAAATGCCCCAAAAGCTGCAGAAAGAGGTGAGCACAGACTGCAGAGTGCTCCCCCCTGCCTGCCCTCGCTACCCTAGTTCTGCAGAGGGTGAGGGAGCTCTGTGCAGCTCTGGAGCCATGCCAGGGGGCAGCTGCGCTCCACTGACATGCTCTTCCTCAGACACCTCAAATATTCTAGTGGATATTCAACCAGAAGTGAATGCTGCTTCAAGCAGCAGTAATTCCCATAAAGCCTTCTCAGAGGATTTTGCTGCATCTACTGGCAGCATCACTGCAGAGAAAGGGTACCAGAGCTTATTGCAGAAAGGCTGGTACCCGCAAGAGTCTTCTAGGGGAAATGCAGCTGATATGAGGGGCTGTAGTAACCCAGAGCTTGATAAGACTGAATGTCCAGTACCTGTACTCCCTTAAGCCCTCATGCTACAATTAATAGTAAAAAGGAATTCTTTAACAGGAACATTGCACAGTTCCTTTTACCCTCTTATCGACATTTTCTGGATTTTTTTAAGTTATAAAGGAACAGGCAAAATTTTATTATTGTTCTGTGGGAAAATTATGACATGCAGAAAAGTAAAGTAACATTTTCAAAATTTGCTTGACAGAATTTAATTTGCCATAGCATCCCTTCTCTAAGAATCTATTACTAATCTTAGGAAACTATGAAAAAGTTGGTTTTTTCCTTGACTTTTTTTTTTTTTTTAAATAGAATAATTACTTCTAATATTTCTGCCTTCTCATTTTTAAATGTAATGAGACATGTTTTTAATGTTTCTTAAACAGCCAAGATTCTCATTCAGTTTTAGCTGAATAAGTACTTTGGGGCTGAGACAATGGTCAGTAAGAAAACTAACACCCACGTATTTAAAATGCTGTTTCTCATGTATTAAAATACCCCAATAATTTAGGATTAGAGTAGATTTTTTCCATGCACTAGAAAATAATCTCTGAGGAGAGTGAAGTGTGAGAACAAGAACGCTGTCCTAGTCCTGATGATGTTGACAAAATCCTTCTCCTTGCAACACACCAATGAGGAGTCATACCACTTGTTTTGTACCATTGTTGTTCAGCAAATATCAAAATAAAAAGAAGAAAAAGTCCACTCAAAAAGCTAAGGATGCTTAAAATGTCTTCTGTGGATCAATTCATCCATACTACAGCAAACGCACACTCGTTCTCCTCAGAAAATACATGAATAAATGTTACTCTTTAAAATGGATAAAGCACACGAAGCACCATCTGTCAATCCTCAGAACAGAACAACGACACACACTCACTCCCCCCCACCAATGGACTGCTAGAAGGGCTGCAGTTCGGAGGCACTGTTCCCTTTAGATTGGTGTCCAGCGACGGCATCCTTACCTTCGGTGGGAATTCCTGTTGCTATTTACGTGGCCCCGGCCTGTGCAGCCTGGTGTAGGACACTTAAGAACATTTTCATGCATGGCAAGAACTTGACAAGGAGAGTAAGAGAAAACAGCAGAGTATGAAAACAAGAAAAAAAAAATCAAATCCCAGTATATATGAAACCATTTTAAAACAAAGCAGGATTCATTAACAACCAGCATTCCTCAAAATACACGTGACACACATAGCCAATAAAGCCTGATGAGGAAAGTAAGTATTGTGACCCTATGCTCATTAACACAGGGAAACAGTGAAAGTTATGGAGGTTACAGAACCTATAAACGAATGCATCTCTGGTGCAACAGTGAAGCAGAAGACGCCCAACATCTTCTTCATACAAAACCACTGAGCAAAGATCAGCTCAACAGTAAAGGGTGAGCTAGCAACCATACAAAACAAAATTACAGACTGGAAAAATTCTTTCAGGAAATGTATGTATTCTTAATACATAGCTTTATAAATGCAGTATCAAACTCATGAGCTGAAAATCTGCTCTCAAGTTATACTGGTAGAACATTGAATTACTTGAAACACACCTCAGTACAACCCTGAACAGAATTTAACCCTAATTATAAGGCAGCCCGATTGAGCTAAGGGCCAGTTCTGCTCACTTCCACATAGATATATCATTCATATCTATATGGTGAACAGAATGGATCCTCTAATTTTCACTTGTATTGTCTACAAATGTGATTTTTTATTTTTTTTAAATACTAGGAACCAAAATGAAGTACTTAAAAATTGAGGGATGGCAGAAAAAAAAATATAAAAATAAATAAGTGCTACAAGCTTAAGCAAGTAAACTGATTTACATCTGCATCCACTGCAAGCTGGATGGAAAACTTACTCCAAGGCTGCTCAGAGCAGTGCCTCTCTAAATCATAAAGCTCATGCTATGAAGGACCAAATAATCAAAAACATTTTGGGGAAACTGAAGAATTTTTTTATGACATGATGTATATCTGAATCCATGTCTTGGAGCTGGATGGCAGTACATCATTCAATGGAAAAAGGCCATCCAGCCCCTGTGAAGTTCTCATTTTCTCACACAAGAAGTGGTCTGGAAGCCTGTATTTAGTTCTCACTCCAAAAAAAAAAAATAGAAGATCTAATAAAAGCAGTAGATACCTTGACTGAGTTAAGAACTGAATAAAAGCTGTTCAGAGACTTGAGAATTAAACCATGTATACTCATTAAAAGATAACCATCATCATCACCCCATCATCAGTGTGATAAAATGTGTATAGATACAAAAGCTTCACTCTGAAATTCCTAATATTTAAAGCTGTTCTTGAAACATGCTTCACAAGGCCAACATCACAGGAAAAAAAAAAAGATGAGCTCACCTTTGTCATTTTAGTAGGTACAAGAGCATGCAAACAGTTTAAAGCTATATTCTTCTTTGATTTACAAAGTCTTCTAAAGAGCTTTTTATTTACCATTTGGAAAAATGATAGAACTTTGAGAAACTGAATAAATATCTGTGTTTCAAAAAATTACAAGTTCTTGGAAAGCAGAGAAATTACTTTATTTGTTCTACTGTATTCAGAGACCAACCAAACTACAGCAAAATTTCCTAAAGCACTTCCTCATCACTTTACTTCTGGAAGAAGCCACTGTACCATGGAAGAGGAGACTTGTTATGTCTGCCACTCTTGCAAATGCTAATCTACTTCTGTTTTCCTGTCCATCAGAATCTACTTTCCTTCGGAAACGGGACCATTTTACTTCTGACCATCTTTGTAACATTTCCTTAAGGCTGTTGCAAATTCATTGAGGTTAATTCTGTAAGTGCTGATGGACGGTGAGGATTTTAGGTCCATATGGAATGAAATCCATAACTCCATTTTAAAACTGTTGTGAAAGAGAATTGGATCTTAGCTAGATACTTCCTGATAAAAACCAGCACAGAGTAATTAGCTTCAACAGAACTATGCTGATTTCACCAGCCAAGGAGGTGACTTCCAGAAACAAAGCCCTCTGCCTTTAGGTGTGTGTCCATGAGCTCATATGGGTGAACTTCCTACAACGAGAATTTGTTGACATGGCAGGAAGCTCCACCCATGTGTCTGAGAGGGGATGTTTGCTCAAAATCCTGAGTTCTGCAACTAGGTAAACAGCCAAATTATTATTTATTATACAATACACACTAGTTTAATATAAATTATATTTCAGACACAACAATAACAAAGGAAAGGGGTTGCAAGTTTTTCGGGAATAATTATTCCTGTACAAGACAATAAGGACAGTTGATGTGACATTAGCACGCAGGAGCAAAAGCAGTGCACATCTTCTGGAAACCTCTTTCTATATTGACTAAATATGTCTATTAAAAAATAACCTAGGATTCTCAAAATCAAAGAATACAGCTTTAAAAGTTGTTCTTTTAGTGTAAAGTTAGTAAAGAATGGAAAAGATGGAATAAAGGAAAAAGTATAACACAGAACAGTTGACTAAGTTGAGACAAACCATACTGAAAAATGAAATTAATTTTTTAAATAAAAGGTTTAAAAAGCATGCTAGAAAAGTTTTTGTAGTTTTATCCCCAGTTTCCATGAAAGAATGTGAACTTACTTTCTGGAGGGACCCTATCTTTGTGTGGGCATCCTGACAAACTGCGGTGATGGGGGTAAAGCCCCGTTACATGGCCAGTTCCATCACACCCAGGGGTAGGACATTTGCTCTCTTTCTTTTCTGTTCTTGAGGGATCTATAATTTACAACAAATGTGTCAAGTGAATGAGTCTTTTCACATTTCTGTAAGAAGGTTCATTTAATCATGTCATTTACTCTTTGGTAAATGTTATTATGAAAACTGCAAAAAAAAAAAAAAAAAACAACCTTCTACTTCTTATCACAGTTCTGTCACTTTTATCCTGTTATCTTCTTCTCAGACTGCAGGCTCCCATGATCACAGCAATATCCATTCGGAGTGATTGGAAAATGACCTTTTTACAGCAAAGCCATACCATTGTCAATCAATGTTCTGCTGGCAAGCATTAGCTCAAGGGTGCAAGGTCATTTGGAAACTGTTTAGTTGGAGTTTCCCTTCTTTACATTCTTATTTGCCTCATGTATTAAGGTCTGCAAATATAGTGTCATAGCAGTTCAGTGTCCTGAGAGTAGCAAACCCAGCTCTTCACCATAACGATTCCACAAAAATCCCTTTTCCAAGGCTCAGTGAGGAAATGACTCTGGTTTTCCCAAATTCCTTACAAAGTGGTAAACTTATATAAATATTCCTTTCTCTTCAATAAATTATGGTGGAGTAAACATTAACCAGGATTACTGAAAGTATCACCTGCATTGTAAATCTGGGCCATTACCAACATGCATATGTAACATTTGAATATTCATATGCTTGAAAGGTTAATGACCTTTTAGAATGTTGTTGGATCTTCTGACTACAAATCAAAGGAAAGTCTAACTAGATATTTTTTCCACAAAATAAAGTTTTCTGCCAATAATGTAATGGAATACTGGTGACATTAATCCTGATATAGAACTTTCTCATGTAACTTCATCTGCTTGTTTCCTTTAACAGAACATCTGTAGAACATCTATTCTTCCAGACAAGCACATGATACAAATTACATCTTATCATCTTGACCACCATTACCAGGTTTTGGACATCATTGCTGATTTTCATATCCATATTAAAGGGATAAAATTCAGGATACTCAAACTGCTACAATTTTGGCTCAAGATCACCAACATCTTTTTTAGTCCATCATTCCTTTCAATACCCAATCTGAACTATCCTCATTTAATAATTTTATGTTGCTCTTGTAAGTTCTCTGCTTCAGTATTTATGCTTTCAGATTCGTAAAATAAGATTTAGCTACTTGTTTTCCAGAAAGCCTTTTTTTACATTAAATTCCATCCCAGCTTCAACAAACAGAACCCTCAGTACAATAGGAGGAAATTTCAGTACTTGTAGAACTTCACATACAACCCATTCTTTTCATCATGAATCAATACAACCCAGAGTTCACATTCTGTTTTGGACTTATTCCAATTCCTGATTTCCTTCTGGTAGGTTTTATATATACATTTACTTTTCAGCTTCTTCCAAAACAGCTTCATTTTACAGAAAATCTTTAGCTCATTCTAATGACTCTCCATGTCTTAAATCCACTCTTACAATATAATATCATACTTAAACCTTGTATTTTGCAAATGGAATCCCTAATTATGAACGTTTTATTTTACTTGCATGTGGACTGCAGAACATAGTTCATTGCTCTTTAATAACAAATAAACATATAAATCTATCTCCAATGTGCTATACAGTTATCACAACACTCCTGTAAAGACCTTAATTTCACACATCAGGAAATTGAAGAAAGAGATCAAGAAGTTAAACCCAAGGCCACAGAAGGAGCAAATGTCAGAGGAGGGATTTGAATTCCTGCCAGATAGGCCTGTGCTGAGACCACTAGAACAGCAAGCCCACAGCTACATACATACACAACTCTAAGCAACTCATCAAGTCAAGTACTTTGGGATGTGTAAAAGTATTAGATAAGTGAATAGATAATGTAAATGAAATATAAATTATGTAAATATAACAATATTCAAAGACTGCAAAAAATGTAGATGATTAATAGACCATAATGGCTTTTTAGAGACTTTAAACTAGAGGAACTTTAGCTACTCGACATTGTTAGAACTCCACCAAAGTCAGTGAAGGTACTGTAATTTAGAGCAGCTGAGGATCTAGACACTTGCATCCTACAGCGTCAAGCAAATCCTGCTCTGTATTCAAGTCTACATCATAAAGTTATAGCACATATCAGATCCTTAAGAGCCTTTATGGTCTAATGAGTCAGAAAAGATGCTGTATACTACTCTTAATGATTTCAAAACTTGCATAAAATTGCACTTGCACAATTTCCCATTGCTTTTAATGGAAGACATTTGAGAAAACTTTTCACAGCTTTATACGAAACACTGGATACTGTTTTGTAAATCCTTTTCTACTATTTGGGAGAAATATTGCAGTTCTACTGAACTCTGCAACCTTTTCTCACTCTTTGCCACAATGGAAGTATTTCCCAAGTGAAGGTTGTCAAAGGACTTTAAAAGGTTTCAAAATGCATAAATTTTGGAAGAAAGCCTGTTTAGAAAGCTTAAAATGGCAGGGGGAAAATGGTTACTGGTCTCTTAATGGCTGTTTCAGTGATCTTTGAAGCCAAGGGGTAGTTCTCACTGCAAACCTGTGTTCCCAAGGAAGTGTCCACCTAACCATATCATACGTCTCTGTAGGTAACTCTTCCAGCAGTATTTGGAAGATAACGTGACTGGAGAACAAATTATATAAGCAACTCTCTTACTTAAAGCTTCCTCTCTCAGAAACTACCAGAATGTTTTCCATAGGTTTGTTTGTTTTGGATTTTGGTTGTGGAGTTTTCTGGTGTTTTTTTGGGTTTTTTTTTGGTTGGGATTTTTTTTGGTCTTATTTATAAGGGATTTTTTTTTCTTTTTTTATTAAAAAGATGAAGAATGATCCCAAGTTTCATGGTCCAAACTCCCACAGTATTTAGTCCCTGGTTGAGACTTGGATCAATTTAAATTCAGCCTGCAGCTCCCAAGAAATTGGATGGTTCAAAGAAGCTATAGAATTTACTAAAATAGGATATCCATACATTTCTCACTGTCAGAAATTATATAGGCTTTTTGGAGACAGTAGGCCTATATGCAAAAGTGTTTTTTCAGCTATATATAGACTGGAAAGTCTGGACAATACCAGAATTTAAAAACAGTTCAAAAATTAATTTTTGTTTGTCATATTTTCTCTGTTTTTAGAGACATATACTCACAGGGAAATGCATCCATAATAGGTCATATGTGAACAACATTTAGCACAATATCCACATGGCTATGCAGTAATACACTAACTAAATAAAGTTGTCTTCCCCAAGTGCCCGAGGTTACTACAGCATACACTGGACTATATATTTGTGGTTAGAACAAATGAAACTTCACTAAAATACATCGCAGCAGTGTTTGACATCAGTAATTTACATGCTTCTAAAAGACTGATCATTACTTTTGTTTAAGACTTGTGAAAAATGATCAAAACTTTTGTGGATCAAGATGTTGTTTGCCTACATGAATGTCACAGGCAGATTACTTTTTGAAAACAGGGAGTTATAAAAAAAAAAGATAAAAATGCTCACCATCTCAATTGTAGAAAGCAAACCAAATATTTTTACAATAAATATAAGATAAACCTATTCCCTGTTTAGCATCTCCCAAGAAATACCACGTCCTCAACTTCCACTAAAGTCAATGGGAATCAGGGGTGTTCAATGAATCTCAGGAGGTATTGAACACTTAATACAACATGGCCCTACATGTACAGATGTAAACACGTTAAAGAGGAGTGTCATAATATAAACACACCATCACCATGATAATCCTGCAAATTAAAAGGCATTCTAAAGGTAACCTTTAGTCTGTTGGGTTTTTTTTGTTTGGTTGGTTTTTATTGGTTGGGTTGCTTTTTTTTTGGTTTTTTTTTGGTCTTTTTCTTGTATTGAATTATGGTCAAGGCAGCACCTTAACTGTTTCCACAATGGAATGAAACCAGTGAAGTGGAATGCACATAAGAAAGAAATTGCTATTGATCTCAGCCCAGGCCACACCATGCCTTGCATAGCAAATGGTTTCCATTACCTTACTATCTTAAGATAATTAATGTGCAGTCACTGCCCCTATCTTAAGTTATCGGTCATTTTGATTCTATTCAATTTTTATCAGGCAATTCTACATTTTAGATGGGAGAGGCTTCATCAATAACTGTCATTTGATGATAATTTTGTAAGTCATGATGCCACCTACCCAATCCAATCTGCAATATATGCACTTCATAGCTGATTGACTATCTGCTACATAACCCCCCCAATATAGTTTGCAACACAATTCTCTTTTTTAATTATTACTATAAAATATATTAAAACCTTGAGAAAAATCTTTGCCTCTTTCAACATGATCTCTTGTTTTGTTTCCCTGAGAAGTTACTTTTTAATTTAGCCAATGATATACTGTACATATTTCTAACACTGCAGAATGAAATATTTTATTTTATAATCATAGCATGATGCTATTTTACAATCATGTCATACTACATACTACAATTTTAATAAAGTTCCCATTATGTGGAATTAATAATTTCAGAGATCTATGCGAAAACTTAACATGTTAGCTCACACTTTCTCATGACATAACATACGGTATATAGAAATATTACCTTTACCATAATATGGCTTTTTGACATGGCCGTCACTTGGTTTAGGCTTCCTGTCATCTCCAGAAAGGTGTCTTGGAGACTGTTCCTCAAATGATCTCATATTATCCCTCCTTCCAGCTTCCACTGCCATTTTTTCTCTCATGGCTTTTGCTCTCTCAGTTTCCAAAGCAATTGCTTTCTCAAGCAGGGTTAAGTTACCTTTTGTCATATCAAACACTTCTTCAGACCTATCTGAAGTAATAGAGGTGGTATCATCGTCTCTTTCATGACAACCATCCTCCTTGGCACAGCTAGAAAAAGTCCTAGATCTGGGGCTCAACTGTTCTTCAAGCCTCATTAGGTTCATCATATCAGAGTAATTCCGGTCTGGTGTTCTTCCTTGGAAGTCATCTTCTTGCCTGACATGCTGACGAGTGTTCATGTTTTGCTGTTGATTTCTTTCCTGTGGGTTTGTCTCACTGAGTTTCCTAGCCAGATCAAAACACTGGTTCCTTAAGCACTCCAAACTGCTGAGACACACCTCTTCATCACTCTCCTCCACTATTTTTTCTGTAAGTCCATTGTTCACAGGCTTCCCTAGCATTACAAAGTTCATATTCCTATTATCTTGCTGTGAAGTATTGTCTGCATAATTTCTGTCATTAATATTTTCTGAAAGCACTACACCATGTCCTTGTGCTAATAATTTAAGGGAGTCCACTGTTTCCCTAACAACGTCACTGTCTAAATCTAAACTCAGCTCACTTTTCCGACCGATATTTTCATTTTTGTCACTATCATCTTCCAGACTATTAGATGTATTGCTGTTCATTTCTGATTCTGTCCTGGCTCTGTATGCTGCATCCTCTGCAATTTTGCCAAGATTTAACAATGACTTGGCCACCAGTTCATCGTAATTATCATACTCATCATTATTGTTATCGTCTTTTTCTGTGTCTTGCATTATTCGAGTATTGTGACAATTCATTTGATGGTCTTCTGCATAAAAAACAGAAACAAAGAAAGAAACAAAGAAAGAAAGAAAAAGGAAAAGAAAAGAAAAAAGTGGCTACAATTGGAACTGTTGTTGCAATCGCACGGACAGAAAACAAACTGCATGTCAAATATTGTTAATCATACAGCAATTTTAGAACACTATGGCTGACCCATTTGACTGAATTCTCTATAGTCCATAGGGCTATTTTTATTTATTTGCTATTCAAATGAATTTCTTTCACAGAACTGATAAGAAAAAGGCAATCAAAATGCTAATTACTACTCCTGCTAAATATTATGGCATAAATACTTGTTTCTCCTTTCACTCCTATATTCACAGTTCTTTGGGCTTTATTACAATCACATTATTCAGATGATGTAATTGCCTATGTTCCCAACTTTTCGCACTCCTGTACTTCCTGTAAATATGATAGATGGCAAAGGAGTGAGTATTACTGGATTTATTCTCTTACTGATGAATGCCATTCACCAAAAGAGCATACTCCAAGAAGAAAAATGTCACATTTTTAACATCATACACACCATTAACACTAATTGACTAATAGCTACGCACAAAGATTAAAATGGCATTTTACTTAGTGGATCCATCAGTAAAATCAAAATCTCTCAGTTCAGCTGTGGAAAAGTTAAGAATTTTAAGAGAGTTGTTACATGAAAGGAGGATAGAAGGAATTATATGCACAATATAATTTTAAGTAAATATGCTAGCCCAAATTTTATAGTCATATATGTATGATAGGGCTGTTATTTCATGTTCTGTGTACTGTAACAGAATGGTGCAGAGTTACCACATTTTACTCAGCTTTTTTCTAGTAACTGTTGAATAACATAGGGAGAGCTTACTAAGATGGAGCCAATGAGAGGCCCTGAGGAAGAGATTCACCTCACCTAACTTTAGGCACGAGCAAGGCAGACATCTACATCTACATCTACATCTACATCTACATCTACATCTGCATCTACAGCTACATCTACATCTACATCTACATCTACATCTACATCTACATCTACATCTACAGCTACAGCTACATCTGCATCTACAGCTACATCTACATCTACAGCTACATCTACATCTACATCTACATCTACATCTACATCTACATCTGCATCTACAGCTACATCTACAGCTACAGCTACAGCTACAGCTACATCTACATCTACATCTACATCTACATCTGCATCTACAGCTACATCTACAGCTACAGCTACAGCTACAGCTACATCTACATCTACATCTACATCTGTGGTTCTGTCCTTAGTAAGAGAAGCAGACACTTTACAGACACAGCCCACCTGATCTGCTTAAGATATCTTCTTGAGAATTAAACTAATAACCACTAGAAGTGCCTGTTTCTCTTCATTGACAACAAAGGGACTCAGACTCGATGCCCACCTTAAAGATACCCATACTCAGATGAATATCATCCAGAGAGCATCTTCTGGTATCTCATGTTCACTCAGAAGTTATGTCATTATTAGACCAGTCTTAAAACACACATTCCTAACTATGGAGTAATGAACATTTCATAACCTATATTTTGATAATCAGCTACCCAAACTATATTTCAACATTTTCCAGCACTGGAAAAGAAAGTTCCTAGGTCTGTCATTACAGTGACATGCTAGGCCAGTATTTCAGCTGGTGCAAACTGAAAGAAACCAGTAAAGCTGGGATAATTTACACCTGCTCAAGAGCCAGTCCATCAACTTCTGATAGCATCTTTTCAGCTTAGATGTATTTTCAACACTAGTACACCTAAACACATAGGCATTTCTAAAGTGTGGGTCATATTTTGGGTTAAGCAAATCAAAGTGGGAAATTTCAGGTAGTAGGTGGCTTGTGCACTAACATTTTGGTAATAGGAAATAGTGTTTGATAAAATAGTTTTTATGTCAGTAGACAAAGTAATAAATCAAGAGTTGCAAATACAAAGCTATACAGCACAGTAATTAATATTTCAGCCACAAGATAGTATTTCTTCTACACAGTGGTTAGGGATCCTGGGATGATAGTAGGCTGTAGTTAAGCAGCAGAACTGGTTGATGACTAGGCTATGTCTAGAAAAAAAATGCTCTAATGATAAAATATTATATCATATATATTATCTGCTTGAATACAGAGGAAAGCTAATTAATAAGGAAGATTGTATGGTATTTCTACATCACAAGATATTCCAAGCCAGTAGTGGGTTATCTATTTATCATAAAAGGTGGTTTTATTTTAGTTGCTATGTTTTTCAAGATCATCATAATTCACATTTGTGTTTCAGTGCCACAAAAATTAAAGTTATCAGAGTACCAGATTTTCAGTGCACAAGTAAGGACTGCCACTTACGCTTCCTATTTGAAAAATGTCCATCTTGAATAACTGAATAGAAGGAGACAATGAAGGATTAGTGGATAACTAGTCTGTGCTATTTGAAAAGCAAATACACTAATAATTTTCTAAAGTAAAATGTACAAAGAAGTCCTACATTAATTTAAATATTAAGGATAAAACCTGGTGCCAAGGAAATTGTTCCATAGAAACTGAGGCTTTGTGGGGCACTTGTAACTACACTGATGGGCACTCAGATGCAGCAAAGGAACATCAAAGTAATTAAAGAAGCAATAAGATATAGATCCAAAATTGCCAGTGCCTTCAAGTTTAGCATGAGGTATCAACAAACACTGGTGAAATAAGTCCAAATCTAGCTGTAATTGAAACATAAAGTAAAAAAAAAAAATAAATAAAAATTCTCAAGTCATCCTGAGAACTGCTCAGGTACGCAGTGACTATTCTAGGCCAACTTTTGAAATGTGAAAGGTTTCAGGGATTGTTTCCTAAAAGGGGGGTTGTGTTTGTAAATGATCACCAAGGGGAGGAATATGTTATACCTTGCCTCCACAAGTGAAAAGTCAAAATATGAATCATGTATTGTATGACAGAAGACATATAAATTCCTTTTGAATAAGTAAGCTGGGTGAAAACTGTAACTACAGTATTTTTTATTGTTTGTTTGGCTATATCCCTTCCTGGTCTCCCATCCATTCAAATGAAGAAGGAAAAGGTAGTGGAAGAGAGTGTAAAGCACTAATCCCAGATGAGAGAGGAGGGAAAGTAAAAATATTTAAATAAGTTTAATTTCTCATTTTAATTTTTGTCCTTTTTTTTTCATCTCCTTTCTTTAACAACTATTTTACTCAAGTCTCTTATCTCCATGCAGCAGTTAATTTTAATGAGGAAGATGTTTATATATGCCACATCATCTCCTCAATAACAGTTGGGTTCTAAGCCTGCTCTGGTGAGGCACCTGTATCATCTGTTTATCAATATGAAATTTTAAATACTGAATCAGTTTATTTATTAGCTAAGGGTGTTCTAGGAAGTATGTTACACTACCAGCTCATTGTGAACTATATGCCTTTTCTTTGATTCAGCTCTGTAAAATTTAATCTTGCTTTCATTTCACATTTCTGTGATTCCTTATATTTGATCTTTAACTCAGTAACCACTTTTACAGTGTGCTGTATAATGGCTGTCTGTTACATGACTGCAAAATCCAGAGAGGTAAAAGATTTACTCTACCCCTTGTATAAGTTTTGAACAAGTGATGCAAACTGAAGGTTTTTATTTTCTGAAGAGAATGAATTTGTCTCACAAAGACACATGCTAGCCAGTTTAAGTGAAGAATGAACAAAGTTACATCCTTTTTATGTTAACTTTAGGTTTGCATGAACAAAGAATACACAACACAGTTTTAAAATAATATCAGATTATTCTAGCCCTCTTCCACAAAATATCATGACAATTTAGATATTCTAGATTGTAAATTTGTTCTTTTTAATTCCCAGCAGATATAACAAATGGCAGGAGGAAATTATAGTGGAGTAGTGTAGAACAGCTATTAAGAGCTGGAAGCCTTTAGCCATTTCGACAGAAGTGCACTTGTACTGCGCTAAAAAAAAAATGAATAATTTGATTTCTTATTGCACCTTTCATCCAAGGATCTCAAAGCACTTTACAAACATTATTTTAAAAAGCCTCACAACACCCCTGTGAGGTAGGTATTTTAACCCCATTTTACAGATGGGAAATTGAGACACAGAGAAGTTGAGTGACTCTTTCCACGTCATACCAGGAGTCACAGGAGAATAAGAATTATAGCCCCTACATCCTTGATTGTTTCCTCCTTTTATTCCTATAACATCCAATTTTAAGCAATATTTTGTCAGAAGAAATGGCTTGCTGGTTTTAGTCTAGGGAGTCATGCAAAACAGCACCTTCCTTTTGAAAAGGAAAATACACAGCATTTAGATTGAGAGATTCTGCAGAGAGAGGCAATGATACTTCAGAAATAGCAGCTACATTCCTACCAAAGGACAAAGACTTCTGAAACAAGACATTCCATGTCTGTGGTCTGTGTATCAAATTACTCACTTTTCTTCCAAGCATGGGAAAACATGATGGCTAAGAAGCTAAACCTAAATGTGGTCACACAGGCTTCCTGTCCAGATGGATGGTTTCATTATCCAGCATTTCCTGATTTAAAACACTTCACTGCTCTTGCCACTGCTACTTGTCAATTCCTAAGCGCTCAGCACATGATATGACTGCATCACCATTCTTCTCCCTTTAAGCTGTAATGCAAAATACATGCACTCACCTCCTCATTACAGTCTTTGATAGCTGGCCTATGAGAAACATTTAGCAAGACAATGTCAGCACAAATGAATTCCAAATCTTAGAAAGTTACAGCATAATATGGGGAGGAGGATTGTTTGTACATTGCCATCTTCAGGAAAATCTTGTAAGGAAATTGAAGAGGTGGAAAACTCAGTGAGCTTGCAACTTCTCCACTCCATGTGGAAGAAACAGAGGATGTGTGTAACTCTCCAAGGACCTAAGCAAGGTCTCCTAAAAGTCTAAACACTACTACTGACATAGGATTTGGATTAGAGCCCAAGTATTTGAATATGCCTATTTCAGGGATGCACTGAACTCTGAAGTTGACCATATGCATGAAGAATCCTTTCTTCATCTCTACAAGATTTCCTGAAGTTATTTTATACTGGAAGTGCTATAGGTAGAGACCTAGGAAATTTGGTTGTTATAACAATTGGTTCCTTTATGGACCTTATATACTTAATGGAAGTCAAAAGAAAAAGATTACTTTTCACTTGATTAATTGATTGTTTCTAGCTATTCCATTATATTCCTTTATTTTTTCCCCCCACTTCTCCCCCTCAGCCTTCTACAACTACTTACAATAGTTATAATACTGGGACTTATTGTTTAGATTCTCCTACAATTACAGTATTCAATTAATAGCCAATGCTCAAAGTAAAATAAATAGAGAGTAGAAGTCATTAAGCGTGGCAAGGAAGTTCTGATCTGAAGAACACAGCACACTACATTAGGAGTCAGTATTATAAATTAATAGTGAAGACTACAGTGCATCAAGCCCATATAGACTTTTAAACATGCACTATTTGCCACCTTATGCATATTTTAATTCTGTTTGTTATGTCTTGATCTTTTTATTTTCTATAGGTTTCACTTTTTAATCTGGTTTTGCTTGCTGAAAATTTAAGTATCACCTTTCTTTTTCTTGGTTTTTTTTTACTTTTCCGGAAGGACCAAAGGTAATCCTTACAGATTTGAATTTTTTTCCTTTTGTGGAGCAATTACTAACACATAAAGACTAACACATAAATATATTCCTCTTTAATTCATCTTCTACACATTTTAAAAATAATAATAAATTATTTTGTTATAACACCATTTTGAAGATGTATTTTCTGTATATATCAGTGTATTCTTGCCTAAAGGCAGAGGTGCTTTACATAACCAATGCCCTGAAATACTCCTATCTTTTTTGCCATTTGTATAACCTATTATTATGCCTCTGCTTATGTCACACCTGCATCAATAGCATCCTGATCTACAAATGTTCACATTAAGTATTGGTAGAACATGGATGTTCTTACTTGGGTTATTCCTATTAATATAAAGACAGAGTATCAGCTAAAACAGAGCAACATACTTTTAACATTTTCTGTCATTTGTTATGCATCCATGTTTTCCCAATCCAAATCCCTACGAGCTACCTGTATCAGTACAGTTTTGGAAAGTGATCTAAGGATATCTGACAGATCCTCTGACAAGATCATGACTGAGGTAATTTTGCTTCAAGTGCCAGACTGCAAGAGCTTCTTGGAGGTTATCTAGGTTCTGACTGAAGCCAATATGTTTAAGATTTTGTCATTTCACCACAAGATACTGTTTGCCTTTCTTTGATTTTAAAGAGATTGTCACATGCAGAGACAGTGCACTGGTACCATGGAATCATGCAGTAGCTTAGGCTGGAAGGGACCTCAGGATGCTCTGTGGTCCAACACCTGCCCAAAAATAGTGCCAGCTTAGAGCAATTATCAGGGACCTCTTCTGTCCATTTGGCTTTAAAGGTCTTCTAGGATAGAAAAAACACATAATCTTTGGGAAGTCTGTTCCTGTGTTTGAGCACTGTCATGGTGAGAAATTAATTCTTATTTCTAAATGGATGTTTTTTTGTTACAACTAGTGTCTTGTCTCTTATGCTACACACTTACATCCTCTCTTCACTCTCCATACAAGCAGTTGCAGCCTAAGTTCTCCCCTTAGCATTTCCTTCCTCAAATGAACAAACTGTGTTTTTTTTCAGTGTTTCTGCACATCATGTGGTCCAGCTCTTTAATCGTGCCACTTGTTCATCACTGGACTGCAATATTTCAAGAGTTTCTTGTCCTGATGAGCCCAAAACTGGACCTATTACTCCAAATACAAAAGTGTAAGTGCTGCATAAAATGGAATAATTTCTTTTCCTTTTAATTTCTGTTTCTCAAGTCTTTTTATCCTGATAGACAAGCATTATTTCCAAAAGTCAAAAGGCAATGAATTTTCTGGGAATTATCTTGTTTTCCTCTACCACAGAGACAGCAGAAAATACTTTTTGGTTACCTACAGACATCCCTTTAGGTAGGAAAGGTGTCTGATTAGTATGAAGCCTGCTTGTTTGGTTTGAAGTATCTGCAATATTTGGCATGAAGGCATATGTTCAGGTTTGAGAAGGAACTTGCTGATGTTATCTGTGAACAGAAGTGGATATGATGGGTTTGCAAAGGCAGGAAAATTTAGCTAGTCCTACCTGGTACGCACTTATTTGTGAATCAGGTTCAGGCAGCCCTTAATTGTTTTAACTTGACTTCTGTCTGGGCAGATAATGAGATGGCTTTAGCTGATGACTGGCATTAATTTTATCCTACTTTTTCTCCTCAGGAAGTTGATAGGAGGGAGGCAAGATATTTTATCTCATTGCCTTATAATGATTCAGTGGAGTTTGGCAGTTTCTTGTCTTCTCTCAGGGTTCCACATCTCAGCAGGGCACCAGGCAATGATGGAACCAAACTGTTCTCCAGTACTGGGATACAGCAGGAAGCCAGCAGGGGAGCAGAGGACCAGCTGCACTGATGGCAGAACACCCACTCAGAGAGCTCTAGGTACAGAGCTTCTCATGGGCTATTCCTAAGACTGCTCCAGAGACAGTGACCCATGCCTACATTGCTCTCCATATTCATTGCTTCACAAAGGATGCAGCCTGAACACATTTTAAGTTTATAAGGCAGTATTTTCTTTCTCACACACAAATCTCTGAGAAGAGAGGTTGTAATCTTTAGTACAGGGATTCATCATCTCTATTTACTGTTTTGATTTCAGTTCAGATCTCTGACTCAGTGTCAGACCATATTGAACATGTCTCCATATAAACTACACATCTAGATTCCATTTGCAGCTAATGGACAAAAACATGCATCCTGGGATACAATTTTTCATCCTAACCTAGGTATCTATAGTAGATTGGCTGAATTATCCCCTAGAAGTGATTATATATCTTGACTGGTTATCAATTAAACTGACAGGGTGAATCTTATCCTTACTGCTTTTACTCAAAATTTTCAAGCTGATCCTTGCTGAATTCCAATGGTATCTTTACTATGACAGAGTAGGAGCTGCTGAGTGGAAGGAATGAAGAGCTACCCAAAAGGAACTATTTTTTGGCTGTGGATAGGCATGAAAGGCTGGCATGGATGGGATACTACAGATACTTTCAATGGGATATATGCTTATGACTGCATGATTTACATTAGTGTTTGGTCTCCATTATAAGTTTAATTATTTTTTTCATAGTTGTGTTTGATTATAAAGAAAGCCTGCTTGTACTTTGATAAGCTGACCTGACTGGCAAAGGGATAGAGGCTTATATCACTACCATTCTAGAGGATGAGAAGTGCTAAAGGTATCATTGAAATTTCTTCTTCATGTCTCTATCCCCTCAATGAGTTCAGTGCCAAAGGATCTGGAAAGAAAAATACATCTATATTCACAAATGCCAGACTTCATCTGAAATGTAAAGCTCTTAGTTAAGGTGTTTTTTCCTTTAGTTTTATCCCTTCAACTAGTTTTTTTATCTACATTTGTCACATTCCCTATGTTCTCATGACAGGGAAGGCCAAGTAATAGTCCATAATGTAAGAAAGTAAATACAAAGGATTATTTACCTGTTTGGTTATAGCCTTCTATTATTTATATTCTGCTCTGTCCCTATTAATTAGGGACAGAACAGTAAACAGAGAAGTGGAATGTGATTATTCATGCTGCCATAACTCTTAGTGAGGCTCTGGCATGATTTTGACTTGAGTAACTCAGCAGTTTTGCAGCAGTTTCCAAATGAAGTGAAAAGCTGCTGGTTAGGGACCATTCCCAAGGAGTCTGAATGTGGTGAATGTATTTTGGAAGGTAAAAGATTAGCTATATATGCACCCAAATCATGCAACAGTTGAACTTGGCATTAAATGAGTGGACTATGGTCTGTTTCATTCTCTCACATAGATGTAGTCATTGATTAATGTGACTGAAGGGACAAAGACAGGGAAATCCGTAAGCTGAGATCAATGGAAAATGCATTTCAGAAGGAACGAATAAGGTGAATGTGAACCATTTACCATGGGTTTACATGGCAAAGTTTTGGCAGCAGGGTGGGCTACAACTTCCAGCAACTTCTCCCATGTTCAGGAGAGCCAACGCCAGCCAGCTCCACAGTAGACCCACTGCTGACAAAGGCCAAGTCCATCAATGATGGTAGGAACACCTCTGTGATAACATATTTAAGAAGGAAAAAGAAAATTTATTGGGCAGAAGTAATTGCAGACAGAGAAGAGTTGAGTGAGAATATGTGGGAGGAACAGGAGGGCCAAGAGATGCTCCAGGCACTGGAGCCAAGATTCCCCTGCAGCCTGTGGTGCAGCCCATGGTGAGGCAGCTGTGCCCCTGCAGCCCATGGAAGTCCATGGTGGGGCAGAGATCCACCTGCAGCCTGTGGAGGTCCCCACCTCTGAGCAAGTGGATGCTTGCAGGAGGCTGTGACTCTGTGGGAAGGCTGCACTGGAACAGGCTCCAGTGAGGATCTGTGGCCCCATGGAGAGAGGAGCCCATGCTGGAGCAAGTTTTCTGGCAGGACTGCTGACCCCATGAAGGACCCACACTGGAAGAGTCTGCTCCTGAAGGGCTGCACCTGTATAAAGGGACCCATGCTGAAGCAGTGTGAAGAATAGAAGCCCATGGGGAAAACTCATCCTGAAGTTCATGGAGGACTGTCTCCCATGGGAGGGACCCCACACTGGAGCAGGGGAAGGACTTCCTTCTCTGAGAAGGAAGCAGTGTGAGAAAAAACCTGTAACCTGCAACCCTCATTCCCTGTCCTCCTGCACCCCCAGAGAGAGCAGGTAGACCCTGGAAAGGAGGTTTTATTTTGCTTCTCATTATCCTACTCTGATTTTCACTGGTAAATTCAAATATTTTCCCCAAGTTGACTCTGTTCTGCCTTTGATGGCAACTGGTCTCCCTGACTTTATCTCAGCTCAGGAGGGGAATGATAAGAGTGGCTTTGGTGGACACCAGGCATCTAGCCAAGGTCAACCGTGGCCAATCATGCTACTCCACTCAGCCAAGTACACGTAAACAGTGAACCTTAAAAAAGAGAAAATGGTGGCTCTTATCTACCTACAAAGAGTCTTTAGTACCTTCTGTTTCTTTGCCATCTATGTGTACCGATGGCCCATGTGACTGTAAGTGTGTAAGAATGAGAGTACTAGACACCTGTCAAATGCAGGAAATGCATGCTATAGT
Organism: Pseudopodoces humilis; assembly: GCF_049639895.1. NCBI lineage: Eukaryota > Metazoa > Chordata > Aves > Passeriformes > Paridae > Pseudopodoces > Pseudopodoces humilis. Next base: position 95,811,438 of record NC_142202.1, read on the forward strand.
ACCAGATACAGACCATCTTTTATGTCACTATGGCATCTGCAAAGATATTTCTAGTAAGGCTCTTCCAAGACCCTGTCCACCTAAAGTCCCCACATTTTAGAAACAGGGATTTCAGACTGCTGTTCAGATCTGCACTGGAATATCCTTCCTGATGATGAAAGCTTGTATCTCTTAAAAGGAGACTATTTGCTGGACAAATGTAACAACCAAAAAATTTACATGCATTTCCATACATTTCCAACTACACAGATACCTATTAGCTATGATGGCAGTGGCTTTGTTGCAAGTCTCACAGTGCTTAAACTGAGTACAGCAGCACAGCCTCAGTGCACAGCATCTGTGCTGTGCTGAAAATAACTATCCTCACAGAGACAACAAGCAACAACAACAACAAAAAATCTATCAAATAACCACAATTGCCAGTTTTCCAAGATACACACATGTAGATGCAGAGACAATCTTGCACCATACAAAACTAAAACCTGAGTCTGAGTCTGGTCTCAGGATGCTCCAGCCTAGAAGTTATTTTGCTGAAGGCCTCTAGTGAAAGTAATGTATGTGAGATAAAGCCAATACCTTACTTCTGCCTGAAATTACTTCTGTTTTTATTTTTTTCACTTTAACATATTGTTCCCTTTCAATTGCCTTTTTTTGTGATTATATTTAGGTTCTAGTCTCATTAACTTAATTTTCAGAGGTGCTTAAGTATCAGAGCTACTTAGGAGCCAATGGAATTAACCTATCCAACATGAACTTCTCCCCTCTGTTCCTTTGCATCTGGTGTTGTATTATGTTTTATGACTTAAAATGAATTTATCAAATGGAACAGCATAAAATCCATTCTTAAAACTCAGATAAACTGTGTACATTATTTCTACACTGCTTATCTTCTCAATGATGTGCAATTTGCAGATTTCAAGCAGAACACTTACTTGCCAGAGGACAGTTATTCTTTCTTTAATAAATACATTGCTGTTTAATTTTAGTTATGTATTTTTTAATAGTTGGTAATTTTGGCTCATTGCTGTTTGTATCTTATACAGACTTCAAGTGTAGTTTAAAAATCCTTGTTTACAATATTATAAAAAGTCTCAGAGAGTCTACATATATTGGATGGGGTTCTAAAAGTGCTCTGCACGTGTCTAGTTCTGATTGTACTAATGACAATGATAAAGAATTCTATCATTAAGAAAAAAAGACACAGTAAGCTACTTCGTATCATGAACTATAGGAAAATGCTCACATATAATTAGGCAGGAGAAAATAAAACACAAAAAGCTTTGCTGCATTGCCTGTGGGTATGGATATTTTGTTTAGCCCTGATCTTCCATCTTAAAGCCTTTTAACTGTTAATTTAAAGATTGGACATAATGCAGACTCTTTACTGCAGCTTTCACATCTGTCATTTCCTGCTGTCCATGAAGGAATCTGAATAGTATATTTAATTTGCTCTCTGCAGTATTCCCATGCTGACCTCCTAAGTGTTTATTTACATCTTTCTGCATTTTTGTTTCCTGCATAAGCCCTGTCATCCCTTTTACATTTGGAACTTACTGTTTCCATTTCTGTGTCCAAAGACCCTCCAGCCACTGAATCAAATTTTTTCTTAAACTCATACCAGACCTTTAATGGGGAATCGCTTAAAAAAATAATTCTTATGAATAGCAGCAGTAATTTCTAAAACACTTTCAGATTAGACTTCTCAAACGGCATGTTGTACAGAAAGAAACAGTCACATTTCTATTTTTCTTGGTGACAGAACTACATCTATACTCATCTGTGCCATAAACCTGGGAGACACCTTAACACTGATCAACTGTTCAAAGCTCTGCTTTGATGTGTACAGCTCCAGCCTTACAAAGCTCTCCTCCTATCTGCTATTTAAGCACCAAAAGATGGGTCTTTCCACACATAAGTTTCCAGACAAACTTAATCCAAAAGGTATGCTCTAATGCACACCTGAAAGAAAAAGGCTTCCCATGAAATGTTGCTTTGATTGGCTTGCTTAATTTGCAGCCAAGCGAAGAAAAGCCTGTTCTTTCCTTTCCCCTGCTCACCCCCACCTGCCATCGCCCAGGTTAAACACATTGTTTAGTGAGTCACTCACTAAAGAACCAGAAGAGTAAGAGTATAAGCTCTCATGGTTCATATAGATTACATACCATATTTCCCAAAAACATTTGATAACCACTACAATAAAAGCTAGACTGGATTCAAGCTCCATTAGGAAGCAGAAAACACAGAGTAGAGTAAGACCCAAACTTTTTTGTTGTTGTTGTTGTTGTAATGCTATTTGGTCATAAAAAAATGCAATCTCTTTATTGTAGGTATTATACAAGGACACTTGCCTTGAAGAGAGAAATACAGTGGCTGTTCCCTGTGCCCAGGATTGATTTTGTAGCCTAATATTAAGAAGTCAAGCCATAAGATGTTTACAAGATCCTTGAAGCAAAGACAGCATGGCCCACTTTCTCAGGAGAATGTCCCACTTTGGCCTATGGCAGTTCTGGAAAGTTTTTTCTAGGGTGTGACAGAGCTCCATCAATGTGTGTAAGAAGACTCTCTATGCAAAGCAGTCACTAGTCTAGTCTCCAACCTTCTGTGTTAGAAAAGAAGGACAAATGGCATTGAACTCCTGCATCACTTCTTACACTTAACTAACCAACTGCATTACAGATAGGGACAGAATTTTCATTCCATTCTATTGTGAAACATTTATCTCACTTCTCAATTGTAATGAGATGCTAAGGCAGGATTCCAGTTTCTATTCATCTAAAAGTTATCCTTTTTGGCTGTATTTCCAGGAAAGGACATTCATAGACTGTGCTCACTAGATAATAAACAAACACTACTATAAACTTTAGTATACTTTTTGTAAGTCAAACTTCAGCCCTATTCCTAACAGTCATTCCTAATAATGATCTGTGATTCTCTATTTCCACTATTACTTTTTAAATATATTTTTCTCTTAATGATCTGAGGGCAAAGTTCTATCCAACACATTGCAATAAAGAAGAAACAATTTTTAACTTTCCACTGGATGCCAGCCTTAAGTTGAACAATGTTTTAATTATTGCAGATGACAGAATGACAATATTCTGTAAATCTTCAGCCCTGTTCTTTACAGGGTGTCCAAGAAATTGCTTAGCAGATGTATCTTGTTTATACAGAACTTCTATAATAAGTGAAGGCAGTTGGTGAAACAATAGATTTGATACAATAGAAATCAGAAGAAAAGCATTTGCACAGCTTGCCTTAAAGTATATATGACAAGTAAGGAATCTCACCACATATGCTTTGTAATGACAGAACCCTTGTCTGACATGGGCCTGAGCAGCTTTGCAAACACTCCTATGTTAGGTGATGGGAAGTGTTCATGACACACAGACCTTGCCCTTGTTCTGTCAGTAATCCATGTCTGTGGAGCACAAGGAAGAAAATGTCTGCTTGATCTGTCTGTTTTTGTAATTGTAAGTTCAGTTCTCCTGTGGCATTCCTTTAGTGTCACAGCAATAGTAGTACTTACCCTTCCTATTTAACAGTACAGCCTGAAAAATTAAGCTTTTGGCATGGCAGAACTATCAGATGATGAGTTCACCTAATAAACCCCCACCACGTCTTGAGTTGTCAATTCTGTTAACTTTCTCTGACAGAGCCACCACAATTTTTTGCTATAGCAATAATATTTTCTGCAGACAGCATATAATATCTGCCACACTCTCAATGTGGTCGTATGGACACTTGAAATACTTAATGTTAGTGACTATTTTCAGTAGTTTCTGCATGAAGCCTTAATGTAACCACATAATTCTGAGGATTTCAACAACATTGACCAAACCCAGCCTCCTTTTAATGGTTTCTTTCCTATGATTAGTTTTGGGGTTTTTTTGTATTCTGCTATATGACTTGGCCTTCCTTGCTGTCCAGCTCACTAACTGTAGCTCCCAGAGTCTACTCTCTAGGAAAAAAAAATTGAATAATATGTTAATTTACAGAAGGGCAAGTATTTCTTATGGTAGAAAAGACTATGTGATATAAGTGACAAAAGAACAAATGTCAATTGTTTTGAGACCTGTGAAATAAGGAAGAAACACTTCCACGATACAAAAGTATTCAAAATTACATACATATGTTCATTACACATCAATGCTTTTGTTTCAAAACAACTATTTTTTTAAGATTATGTATTTCAGTTAAACAAAATTTCTGTGATTTGAGCCATTTTCTAGGGAAGCAAATTTGATTTGTGAGAACAGACATGGATCAGAAGAAATTATCAATACAGTCTGTAATTTTATTTCATTTTAGTATCTCCTGCAGGAGCTCTAATAGGGCAAAATTAACTCCCACAGTTACCAGATAAAGTTCTCTGCTTTTCAGGGTGAAAAGCTACCATTTGTGTTTGCTCTTTTAGGACAAGCACTGTAAGCCCAGTGAGAATTGTGAATTAATAGGGTCATCAAAATTGCCTTAGAGCTGCACTCTAAACACAAGAGGAAAAACAGGAACCTCTAACACTGACCAAGCAAATGTTATATTAAAGAATCATTATATCTGTAGAGTCAAAAAGGATTCACACATAGTCTGTGGTGACTATGTAAGGTGCAGTACAGTGTGGGCAATAGACACTTTGAAGTAGCACTGTGAAAGACAAAGGAATTCGAAGAGATCATGAAGAGTTCAGTTCTGTACAACCCCAAATGTGTTTCTAAAAGTGACATATTCCAGATGTGCAACCTTCTGCAACAATGTCAGGTCATTTACAAATATGGATGCAAAGAGCTGCTATATAAATTGAGCTAATTAATGGTTCTTTAAAGCACTATATGTATAACAAGTGGCTTCTTGGCAGAGTTGTGCCAAAACCAGGAGATCATTGGCAATGAACAGGTTACAGAGAGTCTAAGTGAGAACAGAGCTACAGCTCTAAGACTTCAGAACTTTAATTTCTTCTCCAATCCATCTTATTCCAGAAAGAATTAATTTTACTGTAAGGTCTTGCCAGACAACACATGAAATAGAAAAAAAATCAAGGATCCACACAGCATTTTTCTGCAGACAGAAAGATGCAATGGAAATGCAGAAAAGGCAGCCTTTTCTTGAGGACTGCAGCCTGTGAGAATCCAAAGCAATGCTGCTGAGACATGGTTCCTTTCCAAACTTACTGCTCTGGCAAGGCTAGAGAAAGCTTTGTTCACAGACAAGCCCTGAAACAATTTGACAATACGATGGACCCAACATCTCAAGTTCATCTAATCCTGAAGAAAGGGGTTAGTGTATTAAAAATGCAAACAAGCAAGCTCCTTGCCATGTAAAACAGTTTCAGAATAAAGCAGCATTGAAATCAGATGTGGTGCTGAATGTGTTCCTCAATGCTTTTACTAAGGCCTTCAGTTCAGACCCTGAACTCTTTAAGTATGCTAATGTCCTCTACAGAATTTCTGCTTACATCAACCAAAGTTGTGTATGACACAGATCTATAACCTGTTTCATCAAAAGTGAGTAATTTCTTTACACTGCAGAAAGCTATAATTAAATAATTTGCTTTTGAAGGGTCAGATATTTCATATTATCATTTAAGGCCTTTCATTTGTAGGAAAGAAGTTAAATATGTAAACCTCTACATGAGAATGATCCTAACTTTAAATGTGGAAGTTAAGATAGAGAGGGCTATTAAAGTTTCTAGCCCAGAAAGTTTATTGACATCTAAGCTAAACATTCTAACTGAAGGAAGTCTTCTCAATCAGTTCTTCAAATGGAGGAAAAGTTAGGGATGCCATGTGCAACATACCACCTCACATAAATGGAATTCTACTGACATAAAGCTATTCTTGATTTGTCTTGATGCAAACAAGCTCAGTATCAGACCCAACTTTACTTCAAAGAATTAAAAAACTATGTTTAAATAATGCTGTTTAATGAGTTTAAATTATATTGTCTGTGTATAGTAAAGACCTTGAGCACGGAACACAGTAAAAAGCAGAATTTACTAACACCTGAGTCATATTTAAGCAATCAACAAACCAATCAACTGACCAACCGACTGACCAACCAACCAACCAACCAACCAACCAACCAACCAACCAACCACAAACATGTAACAGTAACAAAAAGATCCAAACTTTTTCCACAAGAACTAGAAGTATCCAGGGGGTATTTACCAGCTAGCTGTTTCCCCACCCTACTCCAACAACCTTGAGGTTTTCAGGCCTGAGCTACCAAATGTTTTAATTGCATTATTTCCAACAAAAACTTTTAGTGAAAAGGCTGCCTGAATCTCTTAATATGAAATATAAACAGCTGAACAGCAGAACTTGCAATCTGCGCTTGCTTCTTCAATGGAAAAAGCAGGTATCACAGATTCACAGAATATTCTGAGTTGGAAGGGAACTCCAAGGATCATCAAGTGCAACTCCTAAGGAAACAGCCCATAAAGGGATCAAACACACAGCCTTGGCATTATTATCATTTTGCTACAATCAACTGAGCTAGCCTCAGTATCAATAAAAGTTCTGATCCTGAGCCTTAACTCAACATCTCCCAGGTTTGGGCACTTAACCAGACCAGACTGTTAACTAGACCAGAAAGTTAACTTTAACTTTTTACCCAGAGGAAAAGAATGCAATGGCCAGGATAAAAGTTTTCCAGAAGCAACTCTAAGTTTTTTCCTTTACTTCAGGTTGTTATTACTAGGGTGTGAGACACCCTAAGCACAGGGTATCCTCTTTTACCAAAGTATAGTACAGCAGCAAAATTTATTAGCAAAGAGTTTAGATCTGCTTTGCCTTATGTAAATATCAGGTGTTTCTTTAGTCTTCTTTGGCCCTGAAAAAGACACTTTTTCCCCTATACAGTGTCCTAGGCAGTGCAATTATGCTTTCTGGCCTCTTTATTCAAAGCTATAATTTACTTCTATTAGGTGTTTTGTCTGTGAGGTACATGAGTGTAGCTCCCTGCTCTAATTAAGACTGAACACCAACTGTGTTCACCAAATACATGACCACTTTCCTTCTAGCAGTTTGAATAAATGAGTATGATTAGTGGTCAGCAGGCTGACAGATGACCTTGCTAATACAGACAGGTTGTCTTCATTTTATCAAGATGTTTACTTTATCAGGAGTGTTTTCAGCAGCATGCACAGCTGGAAAGCTGTGTGCCACCACGTTTTCCTCAGCACATGGGCTTCTTTCATCTTTTAGATTGGTGTTTGGATCCCCTCTTGCTTAGAGGACACAAGTGCTTCAGACACAATCTTCTAGGGATCAGGAAGATAGTGGAGTGCACTAACAATCTTAATAGAGTTGACAGGTGGTTTTCACATTTTGAGGGTCTATCTGTGATGAGTTCATTGAAATCAAAGAAAAAGACACAAAAATATTATGAGATTTTTTAAAAAGCAATCCTACTTGGATTTAAACAAAGTATTTAAATCCAAATACTTAGTAATTTAATTTTTACTTTTTAAATTAAACAATACTTTTGGATTCAATGATCTTAGAGGTCTCTTCCAATCTAAATAATTCTATTATTCTATGAAATATGAAAACAGGTAGAATGCTGCTCTGTGTTCACGTGCTAGTTTTTCTTAGTAGAAAAACCTATACTGTGTCTTCCTTTGAATACACACTGCTTCTGTGGTTTACAGCTATTTTTGAAGTGTATTTCACTTGAAAAATTAGGTGCAATACCACATATTAGTATACTGGCTATGCCAACTACTTTGAGTTCAACAGAAAATGTAAGGGACAATCTAAAAGACTCCTAACACACCTGTTAAGAAACTGCAATAGTTTTTGTAGCATCTAGACAATCATTTTGTAGCATTCTAGACCTAAAGAAATTTGATACATCACTCAAACCCATTTCACACATCCATGAAATGGATTTGAGTGATGTATCAAATTTCCTTAGGTCTAGAATCAACCTAACTCCTTGTGTTCCTGATAAGAAAATTCCTGGAGTACAAGCATTTTGAATGATATCATGTTATATGGACTAAACGGTTCCTTGGAACATCTGTTCCAGGAGTTTCTCCAAGGGAGATTTTTTTAAAATAGAAAAGCATTGTGAAACAGTCTTCAGGATCCAACTACCTGAAGCAAGCTCGTATCAGAAGAAGGTGCTTTGGTTTGCCTTGAAAACTGAATGCACACTTCAGTTTTTAATCCAAAGGTTCTTGGCAGTTGCTATCACAGAGAAGTAGTACTCCAAAAGCAGCCTTTAGTCTCGCTCCTTCCCATTCGTATTTCAATTTACAGGTTAGGTTATCATAGGTAACACAGGTCATCTCTATCTTTCCTGTTTCCCTGGGACAGAAGGGAAATCAGAAAGATTCATCTTTCCTTTAGTGGCTGTGTTGAACATAAGGGTTTCTCAAGTCTCTTCACAGATAGATGGATAAATACTTGCTCTTCAATGAGATTCAGATTTAATGGAAATTTAGAAGATATTGCTAGCCATCGATGGGGTTTAAAACATGAATTTTGGTTCAAAGGATTGTGTACAGAAGTACATGCACAGAATTTAAAACTTATCAAAAAAAGTTTGGTTGTTTTTTTTCCTTGTAGTTTTAAATTGGTATTTTGAGATTTATCAGACTATTAGAATACATCTGTGTTTTCCAAGTCTTTTAGATCACCAATGGAAAGGCTACAAAGATGTGATTTTCAAAAAGGCTGTGATGGTTTCAGTGAACGCCCAAGTATTTCCAAAAGGAACTGTTTATCTATATTACCTGTATACTATCTATATCTGCTGAGAACCCCATCCAAAATTCCCATTCCTGTAAACAAAAAAGGAATGGGTAATGACTCACCAGTGACATGCCTCAGTTTCCCAGGATTTACCCTTTTCTATCAGAAAACTAAATTTGACCTAAGAAGCAGTAAAATACCTTACCCGTACCATCCTACCCTCTCCCTTCCCCCCTTCCCCATTTCTACTCCTATAGTCCTATCCTGTACTCACTGATGGAATTCTTCTGTCACCAATATTTATGATTTTAACTATTTTGTTCATCTAGACTACTTCTGGAAATTTTCTCAATTGCTATGATCTACAGCACTAGTGACAGAAACCTTTATGAGAACTGTGTAGGCATCTTGATGACCAGTGGATAATTCTGCATTTTGTTTCTAGGCACAGGAATACTATAAGACATTAAGACTTCCTGCTAAGGTGACTTACAAGGTGGTTTACTACAATATTATAGTAAGCCTTGTGTGAGCAGCAAGTAATTGAGACAACTAAATGCAAAGCTGACAGTTCTAATTTTCCATATAGTCAATAGGTAAAAGGCAAGAGTCATATTTAGACCATGTAGTTTAAGGATTCCTGATTTTGCATCTTATGTTTCTGGAAAATCAACAGTCCAGATTCTATCAATGCAGCTTATGCTACAAGCAGGATAAAGTGAAACATTGGAAACAATAGGAAAGAAACTAGTTAAAAAAATATGATTTATTGATTAGTCTCTAGACCTCAACAAAATCAAACTGTTATCACACTCTACTCTTTGGCATAGACATAAGGAACTCCATATTACCTTCCTAATTAATTGTTAGAGACTCTTCCTTGTGAATCATCTCTGCTCTAACTGGGACTGTTGTATACTGATTACTATGTTGATACTCAAAAACATCATGAAATATTTTTCAGATAAAATTCTATTATCACTTCTCTGATTTCACGAGGAATTTTTCTTAATGACTAATCATTTAGATAGAACATACATTTATTTATTAATGTACATTTGTTTTATTACTGGAATAGTGTAAGTTCCTAAGAAAAACTTGACCTGTGTAAGTTTAAGTAATATGCAGAGCAGCCAATAGAGGTACCTTTGTAAATTTTTTGCAGTTCTTAACCACAGCCTACTATATATGGAAGGAAAGCAGTCAAAAAACAATGTCAGCCTCTTCACATTGATTAGGACCACTAACTGCATGTGTAACTGTGTTGGAATAAGTAAACCACTGTGTTTCATTATGACAGAAAAATAAACTGTGTATCAAGCCTGCTGGCTTGCCAGAAGCAATTTTCTTGAGCTCTTGAGTTTTGCTTTAGTTTTTTTTTTGTTTTTTTTCCCCTTTCATCATTTTTGATAGTGTAGATTCAAAAAAGTTTTTAATGTCAGCTGAAATCACAGCAGCAGTTGCACCATAATCTAAGCACCAACAAACTTAGTCACTGCTATTTTTAAAGAAACTGCTGGACATCCTGCACTTGTTCATCAAGAGAGCAACAGCAGTTGCACATCAGCCTGAACCAACACAGCTTCTCTTCCAAGTTCTGAAACAGTGGAGTTCCCTGCAAAAGGAAATTACTTCCTTCTTGCATCAAACTCATGCAACTTTTAAGACTGACCATTTATCCTCTACCAATTTTGTGGTAAATTCAGGCAATTAAGGAAATGCTACAGATACAGTATCTGAGAAAACTCTGATAGCCACCCAGCTGGCCACCATCTCACCCAAAGGGAAAGAATACTTCCAAAGTTTTTCTTTAAGATTTATGTTCTGACCTTACAGAATGCTGAAACAAAAGTCATACAACTTTCATACCTGGTTCCTAAGAGGAATCCAACTGAGGAGTGCTGAAAGCTTTTCTTATATTTTTATTGGTTAGAAAGGTGAATCTACCCAACCAAAAACGTGTTCCCTGGAAATGGGAACAAAATACTTTTTAGATAGCTCATTAATTTTTGCATGATTCCTTCATTTCACCACAGTGCATTACGATGTCTGTCATCAGCATAAGGAGTAAATGGACAATGATTACATATTTTGAAAGTATTATAAAAATTCCAATATCCCAAAAAAAGAGAAAGTTGAATAGGCTAATCATATTGCTACTGCATTCATTTGGTTACTACCAGTAACCTGTATGTCTAAATGGCATTTATGCCATGGCATGATAACAAAAATATATAAACTTTAGAAAGACGTTATCTATGTAAACCTGTCACTCACTATATTTTTAATAACACAAAATTCAAGTCTAAAAGAACTAAAGCATATTATAATAGTTAGTTCGGAATAGTTTCTTGGGGTAGAGGGAAGTATAGGGCAAAATTTTCAAAGGAAAGAGGTCCAATTTTTCTCACTAAAATTATCTGAAAACTTGTGACAGAATTTATGTGGGCAATTGTTGATATTCTTTAAATAGATCTAGCAAATACCCTTGCAAATGATCAGTACAGGCACCCAGCTGTAGCTGATGCTTTGCTTGTACCTTCGTGAATATTCTCCTGGTAACTGCATGCATTAATCCGCTACTAGGATTACATTTTATGCAAGCATTTTTAGCACAAACACACCTCCACCCTCCTTGTTTGAAATGTGAGTGCTGGTGTATTAAAAATATTTGGAAGACAGACTTATTAAAATAAATGTTAAGAGAACACAGTGGGGTATATTTTCAGTGTGGAGCAGAGAGATTTAACTGCATGACTTCCATTAGCTTTAATGAGAACTGAACTGCTAAATCCTCACACACCACACTAGAAGATTAACCCAGAAAACACACATTGTTTACTTTTTACTAATACTCTGATTATTACCACGTTCTTCCTCCTCCTCCTCTTCTTCCTCCTCTTCTTCTTCCTCCTCCTCTTCATCCTCCACATCTTCACCTTCCTCTTCATCCTCCTCTTCTTCCTCCTCAATCTCCTCTTCTTCTTCTCGATCTATCTCCTCATCATCCTCCTCCTCGTCACCTTGCTCCTCATTATCATCGGAATATTCCTCCTCTTCTTCATCCTCTTCCTCTTCTTCCTCTTCCTTTTCATCCATTTCCTCTGTTCCATCAGTTTCATAGCACTCATCTACTGAAGAGTTGTCTGCTTTAACCACAAAGGGTTTTCTTTTGGGAGCTGGTTCTTGGGGTTGCTTATCTTGTGTTTTTCTTTTTTTTGCCAATGGACAGCCATAAACACTGTTCAAAAATAAAAGATGCAAATTATTACACTATCCTCCAGATTTTATTTAGTCATATATTCTAATTCTATATCATGATTAACTTCTGTTCACAAAAGGCATGTTTTCAAAGCAAAGTTATGTTTAGGCAATGATGACCAAGGGGGAGGACACAAAACCTGTGAAAACGCAAGTGACTATTTGTCTGAAAATGTCACACATATACAGCAGCGTAACAGTTTCAGAAGTGGCACAAACTCCTTCTCATTCATTTTTATCTCCTACATGTTACACTCCTTTTTAAGGCAGATGAATATAGTTAAAAAAACAACCATCTTTTCCTACCTATAGCTAGCAGTACAACATTCAGGAATAAAGCAATGCTTCATAATTTTGTAGTGTTCAGCATTTTGATTGCGTGCAATTATGTTTCAATTATGTTTAAATAAAAAAAAAATAATATTTTGAATGTTGTTGGTTGTTATTATTATAAATAATAAAATATTAATACAATAATAATAATAATGAATCACTCTTAAATTCCCTACTGTTTCTCTCTATCATATGCTACAAGGCTGGAAAAATGAGAAAGCAAGCTCCCCAACACAACCAACCCCAATAATTAACATGGCCAGTGTTACAAGTGTCCTCATATTAAAAAAAATCAAACAATAAACAAAATCTTTTGTCAGTGATGGACTTTTCAAAATTGACTACCACTTCCTTATCAATCATTTTAATGCATTGTAACAGAAACAGTATTTCAGAGTCCTGATCCTCTACCAGAGTAGCCAACTGTTTCTCAAAGGTTACAGAATCTGTGTTTGTGGAACATGATCTCCTTTGTGTAGCCTCTATAATCTTCTGTGCAGTGACTGCATACACTCATTACTTTTTGTTCAAAGAACTCCCTTTTTGAACTTTTTTATTGTGTGATTATAATATTACTCAAGCTATATCAGTTTTTAGTCTTCTTCCTGTGATTAACTAGTTTTGGGATATTTCAACTGTTCTTTATAACCTTTTCTGCATACCTACTAATAACTTACTCTTTTTATGTTATATTCTTTCTCCCTTTACCTGAATACACCAAGGAACTCTTATTTTCTTCCACTCTAATAATGCTTCATATTCTGTTGACAGACCACTGAAAAGTCTGGTGCTTTACCACATTTAGTACTATACTATGTGGTATCCTCATAGTCTTGATCTCAGTCTAATTTAATTGCATCCCAGCAGCTATGCATCCCCATTACTTAAACTGCTACTTAGGTAAAAACAATTCTATGTAAGCACCCTATCATTTTATTGAAGTGCCTAACTTGGGTATTGTCTTACCTAAATTTCAAATCACTTGTTCACAGTCTGCCTGGCACACACATATCTAAGGAACATAAAAAGTCACAAAAGATGTTATTCATAAAAAATCTGCTACAGGAGACCTTCTCTGTGCAACACAGGCACCTTTCACTCTGTGGAGACAATAGGTGTCTTTGAAGTCTAGTCCAGCATGCCTAAAAAAACCCTGCCTCCATTAACACTATGGAGAATTTTAAGTACATCCATCTAGCCAGATTCCAATGCACCTCACTTGGGAGTAGGGTAGTAATCCTAGCGGAATATGTATTCCAGACACCTGTGTCAAAGTTGAGACCTACTGGTGCAGGCTAGAGGGGGAATAGGTCCACAGCCTCCAGATTCCAGAGCCATGCTCCATCCAGAAGGCATATTAGATGGAAAAGCATCCTCTTATGGAAGATGAGCCCCAGTGCTCCTGACAGCAAGAAACTCATGCAACAGGCAAGCAAAAGCCCAAATCTTCACTAATTTTAAGAGCCCTAAACCTGAAAAAATAGGGAGCCCTAAGCTGCTGGTGTTTTCTCTTTGGCCTATAATTGTTTCTATCTAAAGACACTTCAAGTAAAACCTATAAATATAGAAGAAATCCTTGTTCTAGTTGAACAACAGTTCAATGCCAAATGTCCGTCCTGCCTCTTGTCCTGAGTCCTCCTTTTGGTCAGGACCCAGTTGCCTAGAATCAAGGGGAAATGTAGGACATATCTCCATGGAAATCATCCCACATCATCACAGTCAAGGCACAAACAGGAATTCAATCTCCACTGGTCTGGACACTGAATAAAACCTGGGGTGAAAGGGAAGCACTGTTTCTTGTAGTTCTGATCACTGGAGGTTTATTTTGGTGCTTTCCCTGTTGTTTTTTTTGTTTTTGGTTTTTTTTTCCTTTTTTTTCTGGGGTTTCAGCAGCTGCCTATTTAAACTCTCTTCATGGAGCTCTGAGAGAAGGCAGATGAATTCTTCCTCACAACTAGAATTTCAGAGTGTGTGTTGTGCTCAGGAAAATGACTGGATAATTAGGGAGTAACCTGTTTCATTTAGGTGTCTAACAGAGGCTGCATCCTGGAAAACAAGAGTTGATCATGTCCTCAGGCTCAGACAGGTTTTAGAAACTTGCGTATCAGTTCAATAGGATTTAAGCAGACCGGTTAGCATTTACTGAATGGATGTGTCTTGCTTTCTTGGTTTCTGTTCCTTCTCTTTTGGATGCATACTACCATCACCACAGCTTCTTCAATGCCGTTATTTGTTATTTGTTAAATAGTATGTTCTCAAAATCCTGGTCTTTATTTCCAAAGATGTGAGTAGGCTCACCCCCAGAAATCCCCAGGATTTTCCCTTCTCTTATTATAACCTTCTTAGAACTTTGTAAGTGGTACTGATGACACTTCAGGCAGCTCTGAACTAAAAGGGCACCCATAGATGTGTAAGTGTGAATGTTTTTCCCCACTGGCATTCATACAAACTAGAACTTTTCACAGAATCATGGAATGGCTTGGCTTGGATGGGACTTTAAAGATCATCTACTTCCAACTCCCCTGCCATGAGCAGGGACACATTTCACTAGTTCAGGTTGCTCAAAGTCCCATCCAACCATGGCCATTTTGTCACACTAAAGCCAGAACATTAATCCCATCCTGCTCCAATCTTTTCTCATTTGAGAACACTAAATACTTGTAAAAGTTTTCATGTAGTAATGCCCCAAAACAATCTCTTTTAGAATTCACGTAAGTGTAGGAAGTGAGGCAGAGGACAGGGGTATAACAAATACATCTATTTTGGTTTGCACTGTTTAATTTTTTATTTGACAACTAAGATTTGCATGAATTTTTAGACACAAATTATTGGTCAAAGGTAGAAAGTTGATGTTGCTGATGTTATTTGTCATCTTCAAGGTTTTGTCACATCTTTATGGTCATCTGTACAGTATTTTATAAAGTTTGTGAGAATTTATGGTGTTACTTGGGATTCAGGGCCCCCTGGATAGTGCGTAACTGGCAATGGAAATCAATTCAGGTTAGTTGTCTGAATACTTTGATGCTTTTATAAATCTTATTAAATAACTATTTGGAACTCAGCTATTCAAATAAAGTTGTGAACTTTGACTTTAGTTTATATTTTTATTAATCTATTGTCAGTGTCTTTGCTAACAGAATTAAAACTGAGGATACATCAGCAACTACAAGAAACAAGTGTTTCTATATTTTAATGGCTGGATCCAACCTTAAATATGTCATTTTCCAAGAAAAAGGTTTATGCTAGTTCAAAGAATCACAGAATGGTTTAGATTGGAAGGGACCTTGAAAATCATCTATTCCAACCCATCTGCCATGGACAGGGACACCTTCCACTAGACCAGACGGCTCAACACCTTGTCCAAGGTAGCCTTCAACACTTTCAGGGAGGGGGGATCCACAACCTTACCACTCTCACAGCAGAGAATTTCTTCCTCATATTCACCCTAAATTTCTTATCTTCCAATTTCTATTCATTACTCCTTGTCCTATCACTAGTTAACTTCAACTCAGCTTTTGTAAATTCTCCTAATTAATTTGTACCAGATATTCTACCACATATCCCTCATGTACTGCAGCCTTCATAGACTGAAAGAGTTAAAAAAAACATCACCATGTGTTTCAGAAACCTGGGAAACAGGCCACCAGACCTGAAGCCTACTGTTAAGCTGCCCTATTTTCTCCTTTTTCTTTCTTAACCTGTTCCACTCTCATCCTTTGTTTCATTAATTTTTCAGATTCTGCCTCCAGGAAACTTCCCTCTGTTTCTGGCGAGCTCCCTGTGGTCTCCCGGCGAGCACACCAAGGGAATGCTGTGCTGTGCTGGCTTCCCAGCAGCCTCTGCCACTGACTTCCCCACATACAGAGATGACAGTCTCTCCCACTAACCTCTTGCTCCTCATATATTTGTGAAATCTGTTATTGTTTGTCCTTACAGCTTCTGCAATTTTCTCTAAATTTTCAATTTTGGCTTCTGTGATCATCCTCTTATTTGGTTATTTTTAGACTTGTTTATCCCTGCTCAGAGCATTGACCCCATTGATTTATGTGTTGTGTCTGCCTTTATCCATTCTTTCATTGCTCTCTGTATTTTCCTGGTCAGCTGTGTTTGCTTTATTTTCTCCTCACGCTTCAGCTCTCTTGGCTTGCAGCAGGGTGTATATCTGAGCTTCCTGAGACACACTTTTGAATATTCTACACTGCTTTACTGTGTGTCTCAGTCATTTCTGGTTTTTGGAATCTGTCATGAATAATTCTTGTGGAAAGAATGTTGCTGAATTTCATAGTAATAAACTCCGAGAGGACATATAGACATTAATAATTGAAGAAATGGAGGAAATAATATATCACTTTATACTTCTTAGTTAGAAGATGACTTATGGTATTTTTTTAACATTCATGCAATTTTTCTTCATTAAAAACTTGATGATGCTACTCACTTATACATTCAGTAAGAGCATAGTTCAGGAAACAAATATTTGTTTTCTAGACTTGAACATGCTGATTTTTAATATATTTTATTACTGAAATAGTTTTCAGTATAATTAGTATGGTTATTATTTCTAATCTATAGCCATTAACATATGTATTTAAATATACATAGTATAGGACCAAATAAATACAAGGGATTTTATAAATCAGATTACTGACCAATATTTTTTCCTCCACAATATGCCAACTAGCACACCAAAGCTGGAACATGACACCTTTATCTGGAGATTTTCCTCTTAGAAGAAAATGATGAAATGAGAAAGGGAGGTTATATGACTATTAAGAGTCCAGTCAACTTTAAATACCCAGTTTGGATAAAGCAATTCCTATGTGCCACGTTTACCAGCATTCTTTTTTTAGTTGTATCTCTTTTCTATTGAATCTATTATTTCAGATGCCTCATGCTATGAGGGAAGAAAAATGCCAAGTGAAGAAAAATGAGAAAATGCCAATGTTATGCTCTAAATCTGAATAATATTTTTTCTTGGAGTATTGTTATCTTTATTTTTTTTAGTAGGACTTTGAAAAACCTTATGAAACCTTTTTCAAACTAAAAAGTGTCCCCAGTAACAGTGTTCTCATTCTTTTTTTTTAATGCAAGAATTTAATTTAACAGAAACCAAAACATTTGGTAGGGAATAGAATCTAAAACTTTGCTATATGAACACCTAATGAGATTATCAGAAAGACTAAATTAAATACTTCAGTATCTGAAGTGGTTGTGTGGTGGAATTTTATCATATACAGTTTTTAAGATAGCAAATTAGGCAGAATATGCTTGGAAGCAAACTTCTGCTTAAGGCTTCAGACAGAATGTTCCCAAGGCATCTATACTTGTCCCATTATATATTGTTAAGTATTACTTTTGGCTTGGACTAGATAACTTCCAAGTCCAGACCTCCAGATGAAGAGTTGTAGGGTATTGAGAAAACAAGCATTTATCAGATAAGTCCTCTAACAAATCCAGCCTCTTAAGAATAAGCAAATATAATTTATTTGCATAACACTGACTTTAAATCACTCTCAAGGCAGTGACTATCAGCTTGAAAGGGCTGATACAATCAGTTGATAGAAGTTGACCTAAAAATAAATATTTAGATTCCAGCAAACCCTACAGCTTGAATTCCCTGCACTCCAGTAGGAAGCCCTTCCCAGCAGACTATGCACTATTATAAAGAAGAGCTAGTAGCTCTCCTGGTGAAGTTGGATCAATAAATTGATAGGAATAAAAAAATGATAAATTCAGACAAAGGGATTAATTCCAGCCTAGCGATTTGTCTACTCAATTGCAAGAATGAACTCCTTCAGCTGAAGATAATTTTCCATCCATATTTGAATACTGCTTAAAGTATGCCAACTTGCTATAGGAATGAGTAGCAGTGGACAGAGCTAATTGCAAGGTGGTAAAGTCAAGCTTCATGTGGGAAATTACAAATTACTTTTCTAAGCCACATTGGTCAGTAATCTTTCCTACCCCACAAAAGTCCAATACAATGCCTGCATACTCTTATGGAATATGGGAGGTGTTGAGTCAAACCTTCCCTGGCTGTGAAAGATAAAGTCCTATCACTTAAACTACAGAAGAGAAAATGGGAAAAGTCAAAGTTCAAGTGAGACATTGAATTTTGAGAGTTTTATTTTAGAGATGGCTAGTTGCAGCATAGAAGATGGAGCTGGGACACACTGATTTTGGTGCTTCCAATGAGACGAATTAAAATTCCCTGTGCTAGCATCCTATGTGCTATGAATCCCGATCTAGAAGACAGTCTTACTCAAATCTGCTTTCCAGGAGCCTGCTGGCAACTGAGCCAGAGCCTTGAATACTGTTCCAGAATCAGGCATGCTTCTTGCAACCATTGCACTGCCAAGCACTGTGGCATTTAAGGCCACTTACAGAATGACTGCCCAAACCCCTATCTTCTCAGTTGGGGTTAGGCACTAATCCAGAGCCAGTGCTTCGGAAAATCTGGTTCTATGTTCTTAAATATTTTTGGAAAAGTGTGACCAAAATAATATGTTTTTATGTATTTAAATTATAATTTAAATTAACAAATATTTTTTAAAACACAATAAACTCATCTCCAAAGTTTTCCAGTATTTCAGGCTTTCTCATGAGTTTCTGGCTCTGATTAAATAAGATTCTTATAAACAGGAAATGCTTTTATGTGTGCAGTATCAAAACACACCATCTTTACTTCATTTATTTGTACCATATAAAACTTTGTTGACTTTTCAGTTTAGGTATGTATACAGTAGTAATTTGGTTCAGTGAAAACTATTAATTTACCTTAATAGGCACAAGCTACAGTGACAGGAATGAGTGAAATGTAGAACTGATTTTCCATCTGGAGATGCAAATATTTACTCTTCCACACTCTTACCAAACAGTAAGAAAAATTACAGAAGTGCCCAGAAGCATGCTGGATCTCAAAAGGCAATGGAAGACATGATACTTTCCTCATAGAGTTTTAAAAGCCAACTCTACCCTTTTTCACCTCACAGCCTTATTAAACATATGAATAGTCATAAACATAACACAGATCCACCTGTGTATAGCAGTGTTTTACTAAATGAATCTTAAAAACTGGTGCCTAAAAACCCAGCATTGCCAAAAGAGTTAGAAGTAATGAATGATAGGAGACAGAATGTGCCAGAAGTAAAGGATGGAGCTCAAGACTCAAGAACTTTTTTCTTTTAGAAATTCAGATATTGAAATATATATTTTTAAACAAAATAAATTAGAGTATCTTTGATGTAGTTAACACAGTCACAATAAATTAAGTCAAAGCAGGAATCTTTTATTTCATTGGTCTCTACACACTTCCATGTGAAGCTTCTCCCCATCACTGAGACTCCCAGTTGGTGTTACTGGGAGGAGCACTGACAAACTAACCTGCTCTCTGGCTGATGAGATCATTTCACCCATCACCAAAGCTGCTGCTCTTGGGACATGACAACTAAAAGGAAACTTTAAGTTTTGCAATAACTAACCCATTCAAACAAGTTTATTTAATTGGTTGAACACAACAGCTGCTCAGTGAAGAAAAATGAAGCACAGCAATGTATTTCTACGTGCTGTACAAATACATGGGGAATCTCTCAGCCATGGAGAACTCATTTCAAGCAAGATACAAAAATATATGTAACACATTATGAGACTAAAAACTTATGTGGCAGCATAGCTTAGTAAAGTATGTGCCCTGTAGTTGTTGACTATTCAAAAGTATATACACAAATAAATCAATATAACTGATTGGCTCATGACTTATGATGTCATTGCTTACCCCATGGCTTCCAAAACCTAAGTCTATACATGTCATGCTATGATACCTTCATAACCCAAGGCAGAGAAATGGGAGTCTCCTGGGAGGCTATTCATCTTATCTTTCTTGGACACTTTGGATAGTGAAAATAAAGGGAGGTGTTGGTGATTAACTTGTATTTATACCACTTAGGAATCTGTTATAAGTGAGGTAAGTCCAAGAATTTTTCTCTCTCTTTTCCTTTTTAATTGTCTGTCCAGATTCAACAAAGACAATACCTAATAGAATGTAAAACCATGTACCATAATCCTTTCATAATGAGAAACCCAAAAACCTGTTTCTTTCCTTTTCACAGCTGCTGTATCACTTAACTTGAATAATTCTCCCCTCTATAGCTTCACAATCTCTTCAAGACTACCTGTATGTTCCAATGTCAGACACTGGACACTGGAGTTATCCTCTAATCTTAGGAAGGCAAATACCCAACTTAACTGTGTGTTCAAGAGCAAGGAGAGACAACTGATAATGTCTTGTCACCAGACCCTTGAATACTGGGGCTGATCAAGGAGTGCAGGATAGTGCGAAGACCACAGGTTTAATGACTCATTGATTCATTAGATGAAATGCATATAATCAAGTTTTGCTAAGTGGTTATTGATTCTCCGCACTTTGATGTTGATTTAGATATAACCCGGACACATAAAAATGGGAACATGCAGAGTCAATGACCATTTCTGCACTAACTCAAAGAACACTGACTTCTGCACTAAACCAAAATCTTGAGGTCCACAAAAAAAAAAAAAGTATGAATTTGAAGAGAAAATTTGAGACAGAAAACCTTCTATTTTTCTACGTAGAGATGAAAATTATGTTGGCTACATTGAGCTGAATAAAAGCATCATGTAAAGCTGTCCAGGTTTGTATGTATCCTGTGTTTTCAGCCTCAGAGGTAATGCCAACTTTGTTTACAGGTAGAAGAAAGGCAAATTACATTTTATTTATTTTTCATTATAATACCATAAAATGGAAAAGTTCACAATCAATCATGACCAATCTGAAAGGGTGAGAATATGCCACAAGAGTGCACCTATCAGTTACAAAATATTTTTGCACAGTCACAATGTTTGAGCCTTGAACATTATATGAAATCTTTCTATTCCAATATTTCAAATGTGATTTCCTTTAAGTAATTCAGCACACTATGTTCAAGCATTCAAAAACCAAGGGAAATAAACTGCTGGAATCAAAGGTGGTTCATGTAGCTATACTGTCCACCATTTAAAAACACGGCTAGATACCTATTAGAATCAACACCCTTAGACATAGACTTGATGGATCATATTTAACCACAACACAATAGGTCAAACTATCATTCTAGAATGTACTTAAGTATTGAGTAATAGAGTATGCTGTCATTTTATCACATCTATAATGCAGGGCTACTATAGTGATACTATCAGCTACTGATTCCTATCATAAGTAATCCTATCATAAATAATCTTCTCATCATCTCAGCACAGAAACACAATAGCACTGACTCCCAACTCAATTTTAACTAAGAAAGACATATGGGTCAGAATTAAGAAATAGGATACAACAATTTTCCTGTAACTATAGCAATAAGATTCTTACTTGATCAAAATAGCAAACAGCTACAGAATATAACCAATGGAAAGGAATAATGGTATGGAGCAGCCTTCTAACACAAGACTGTCACCAGCAAACATCTGAATTACAGGGAAAAAAATGACAAAAGCGAAATGATACAAGCTGCAAACACTTCAGTGCTTATGCACCAGTCTCACCTCCAGCTTAAGCCACAGGATACTGCTCTGTGTCTTGCATGGTTGGTTAGGAGTCATTCAAGTGTGAAATGTCCTAAATTCTGGTTGTTAAAGGACTGAGAACCTCTGCTCTCCTGCCATGACTTACACCCTGAAATGCATACATTTGTTTGTGATAATCTATTGAACTAGTATCCTTCTGCAGCACACAGAAGTTGCTTCGCTGTAGTATTAGGGAGTCTTGCAGGTAGTATTTCTACTAAGTAATAAACTTACCTATCATAAAGAAATTGGTTCAAGCTGTTTGCAGACTCAAAGGACAAATCTATATCTCATGTTCAGTTGGTGATTTTCTGCTTTAATTTTTCATTACTGGGAGATTTAGAAATACTCTAGTCTAAAAATGACAGCTTACCTCCTAGGTTAATCACATAACTTTAAAAACCAGATGTCTAAAAAGCTTTGCCTTAATCCGGCCTTTTTTGATATATCTGAAGAAAGGAAGGATGTCTGTTCAGGTAAAAAATAAAAAACCCAAACAAAAAAGTCGAACTGAATCCCATCACATTCTAGTGTAGAATAAGAAGGCTTCAACTTGAGTCATATCACAATTAAAAAAAAATACTATGGCATATAATGTTGCTTTTTATAGCTGACAGTGAGTTCCATTAGACTGTAGAAGAATCTCTGAAGGCAAATGAAAATAGCCTCCCAAGAGAGTGGAAGCCCCACACAGCATGGTTTAAATGTGTCAGCTGGGTTGTGGGAGGAAATGGCGTTTTCCATTGAAAATCTGCTGCCAATATACCTCCTATGGCTAGATTCTTGAGAGAAATGTGACAGTTGTCCCTCTCTGAATTTCAGCTGCTCAGTTTTAAGGATGCATAGACAAGAAAGGTAAAAAGACTAAATAGCAAAAAGTCCAGAATTATGTTTTGTCCAAAGACCAAAGAGTAAAACTGAGAAATGACTGAGGGAGATGGCAGAGGGGGAAAATATTCTTAAGTTGTAAAAGATAAAAGCCAACTTTTTATACAGTGTGTGCCACTTCAAAGGCTACTTTAATTTGTTCTTAATACTTCGAGGCATTAGATGCTTAGCGAATGTCACTGAAAGTTGGTTAGCAATAAGTTAGTTACTTTTGAAAGTGTTTTCCTTATATTTGGGGATCTATCATGATAATAGTTGTGGCAATATCACAGGTCCTCAGTTCCTTATAATATAAATTCCCCACTCATAACAAGCCTGGGAGTCAGGAGAGAAATCATGTGCTACATCCACAGTAAGAAATATGAAGTATTATGAAAAGAATGCTTCTACAATAACTTTTCTGTTCTTGATGTCTGCATGTACTTGCAACTCTGACTTAGGCATAATCTTGAAAATATGACTCATAATCCAAAAAAGACACTGTGATTCAGGTAGAAGAGTCATGCCTGTAGTATGGATGGCTACTTTATTGCTCTCTCTTTTGATACAGTTGGAGTGGAACTGTTATCTTTCTTTATAACAACAATTCAACAATTTTAACAAGGTTGAAAAAATTGTGAAGCTAATGAAACACCCTTTTTTCTTTTATTTTGAAGGGGGTGTTTTTTTTTCTTTTTGTGTTTTTTTTTTTTATTTGTGTTTGTTTGTTTTTACCCAAACAATCTCTTATGGCTCCAAATCTGGTTCCTCTGGAGCAGTACTTTAACCATCAGATTAACTTCTCTTCATTTGTTCTCTGTTAAAAAACCTCACACTTCATTCTGTTCAAATGCCTGATTTCAATAGCCAGGACAGAAGGGTCTTTGCCAGTCTTCACCTTCATCATTTTGGAATTGCTGGCTTGAGAATTAACACACACCCATTCAGGCTAGTGGAAAAACCAAAGCAGGTTCGGAATATATATATTCCTAAGTAACACTGCCGGTCCAGGATGCACAACTACCACGATTTTTTTCAGTGAAAGGGGTGTGACTGCTGTGCTGTCTATAGAAATGAGGTGCCTGCATGTTAGTGTGAGCAGATAATAACTGCTGTGTCTTCTGGAACAGAGGATGCTGGTACCTGCAGCCTGTAAATCTCAAACATTCTGGCAGGTAAAAAGCCCTGAGCAGCACAGCTTAGATAAACTGGCAGCACTTCTGGAAATACACAAATTGGTTTCCTATTACAAGTTTGGTCAGCTACAGACTTGGTAATTTTGTGGACCCTTGTCTTCAATTTCAGCACCAAAGGTCTACTTATAGCTGTGTTCTAGAATTTTGTGCTTATTTTCTGATTTCTTTTGAAAATCCAAAATGTAGAAATTAAAAGGAAAACTGTTGTCTCTTCTCTAACTGACTGGTAAATGTACTAAATAGAAGGTGGGCCAGGTGCAAGATGACACTTTGTGTTAAAAATACCTGGAAAGTTTTGAAGGTAGGGATGAAAAGCATCATAGGTATGATGTCATTTCAAATTATCTGATATCATGCAAAGCTATATTGCAATGTAGTCAGGTAAATTGTTCCTGACTCTTCACTAGGTGATTCTAAATTTCCTTCTTGTTTAAAAAATAGGGATGCTGGTATAATCTCATTATCCCTATTTCTCAGACCAGCCAATAAACTTTTATATTTCTGTGAGTTTGTGGTTTTTTTATAGAGCTCTAGAGCAACATCATTACAAAGTGCCCTGGTGTAAGAGGAATGAAATTCAATTCCTAGTTACAAAAGATATCAGTTTAACCCATAGTATACCTAAAAAAAAAAAAAATTGATTCTAACAAATCTAAACTAACCATGAAAATTCTGTTGCACTTCTACTGAGCTCTCCACTAGACTGCTATCTAAATCTGATGGACTGCTTTAATTTTTAAAGAACAATCAACAGTTAGAGTAGACAGAAAATGTTAAGTATTTTCTCTGTTTTATAATTTTGATTAAATGCTGACATTTTAAATAAATTTTTCCACTTTTAGTCAATGCCATTTTAACTGTTCAGTCCTTCCTCCTACATCCTTTTAATAACCTAACTGTAATCCACAAGCTTGACTGCTAAGGTTTGAAGTTAACACAGCAGTCAGAATTTATTTGCATTCTTTCTAAAATGGCATTTGTTTTATAACTCTGACGCAGTTTCTGAGTCTGTTCTTTTCTGTGATCTCTTTAGGTCTCACAAGCCAAGCCAAGCCAGGCCATGTCAGTTCTGAGAATGTCAGTAAGTATTTCCAAGGAACACCTAGGTGCTGCAGAGACAGTACTGCAACTCAGAAAGCTGCACACTTGCCTTGACAGAAGCACTGAAACAAATTCACCATTGTGGAAGGGACAGAAGAACTGTAAAGCTGGTAATTCCTTACGTTTCACGGAATTGAAATGAAGAGCTAAGTGTCCTTTTTTAAGAACCAGAAACGTTAATTCCACAGCCCCAATCAAAATAAAGTCACACAATTACATTCTGTCACAATCATTCCTAAATTTTCAGAGAGAGAAGCAATGTATTACTTTTTTTCTTTCCATCCTAACCCCTGTACCATATAAATGCATACTGGTAGAAAAGTTGCTACAACCAGTCTTGTGAGTCAATGTGGTGTTATGAATGTATTACAACATTTAAAGCAATATGACCTTTGGCGCAATTTGAAATCAAGTACTTAACACTGCAAAACAGACTGAGGCTACTGAGTTACATTTGTGAAATGTTTTAAAATTAAAAGCTAAAAAATCTTTATGAGCATAAAATACAGTTACTCTGGAAAACGGGCTGCACTTAGCCATCCATCTCATTAGGGCTTTTTATCTTCTACTTCCTTTTACAAAGTATGGCATATATAGAGAATTTTATAAGAAATAAGTTTCAAAACCAGGGGGGTTTGTGTGGTAGCTACTGACATACAAAAGTCTAGAAGACTTGTGTCGGACAAAATCAATCACCTATGCCATGATGTTTGATATATCCTCTTGTCTGAGGTTACAGTTTACTTGTCCCCTTCTCCTGAAGTGGTACATGGTTACTAAGAACCAACAAATCGTTAATCCTCATTCGCCATTCTAGAAGAAACCATACCCAAGCAAGGTCTACATTAAATGCAAGCAATTCTAGTCCATTTTTCTTATTGTCCTGGCAAAAAGTAAATAACAAGAAAACATTTTGTATTTTTTATAAAAATGAACCCTTGATATAAAAAGGATGGTCTAAAGCAAGAGGCACTGGAGTGGAATTCAGAGGCGTGACTCAACTTCTGTCAGGGATGCAAATTTCTTGTGTGGTAACAGAGTCACGAACGCCTGGTTTATCAAGGAAGCAAAAGCATTACAGCTCTGTTTCTATGCATAGCTGCACAGTGAAATTCTGACATCCAACTGAGGTATGTTTGCTCCTCTTCTAATACCTAGGGACATGTAGACACTTAACACACAGCAGAATTTAGACACTGTAATCCAGGTTGGCCAAAGGTATTTTCTGTAGAGGATGATTTCCACTCCTGGAATTAATCACTTCAAGCATTCTTTATTTTTTTTTTTATTTTTATATTTTTTTTCTTATAGAAGCAGAGATTAACTCAGTCTTTTGACTGGAGATTGTCAGGGAGATCATCAGGGGAGAAATCACAACTCCAACCTTAGCCATTATCTAATCCAGAACACACAGAAATGTGTGAGCAATTTGTGTTTAATATCCTCCTTTGCCGGGGTAACTGAAGTTTTGTTTTATACTTCTCAGAAGACTGCTTGCTCATGATATTTCATAATACTCTAGGTTTAGAATGCACACTTCTCTAATTCTTCATGTAAAACAAAACACTGACATCTTCTTTACTACCAGGACTTTAATACCAGTGAAGGATTCATTCAATTAATCTCAAAAATGACAGTTTCCTATATGAAGTGCTAATGCTGGGACTGAAAATGGAGTCCTTCTGTCTCCAATTGACTGCTCAAAGTTACAAAACTATATCTTTCCCTCTCCTTTTGAATACAGATGAAGAAAAAAGAATGCAAGCATCCTGACATCTTAACTTCTTTACAGTATAAAATGCAAGTTCCCAGAAGATGAGAGAAAACATCTCAAACCAAACCCAGATGGAGTCCTAACCCTACTGACAAAGAAAAAAACAGTGGGAGAGTGGCATGTTTGTACAGATCAAATTGAGGGGTTTCCAAAAGCACTTGCTACACTGAAATAAGCAGATGAGATATTAAAGATAAACTATCTTTGCTATGTACTTAGTATGGCATCAAGGTACCCAAGAAAATGCCTTCACAGGTCTGATGACAATCTGCTGAGGGAACTGGGGTTGTAGAGGCTGGAGAGAAGGCTGAAAGGCGACCTCACTGGTCTCTACAACTATCTGAAGGCAGGCTGTAGGCAAGTGGGAGTTGGTCTCTTCTAACAAGTAACAAGTGGTAAGTTAGAGGGAACAGCTTTAGATTGTGCCAGGGGAGTTTAAGGTTGGTTAGGAAAAAATTATTCAGTGAAAGGATTATCAAACATTGGAACAGGATGCCCAGGAAGTGTTTGAGCCACCATCCCAAAGGGTATTTAAAAGATATGTAGATGTAGCATTACATCTACACGGTTTAGTGATGGACTAGGCATTGCTGAGTTAATGGTTGTATTCTATGATTTTTCCAACCTTAACAATTCCATGAGTCTTGATTTGGACAAGCCTAATGTTAAAAGTACACTTCTACTGTGACTTCAGAGTTGGACAGAAAACAAGAGAGCATTGATGAGAGTCCACCCTTTGGACTTAAGGCAGAATTTGAATGCATGCCAGCTTTTATCTCTAGACTTTTTTCTGAACACCCGTTCTCTGTTTATCAAATACAGGTAGGATTTTCTCCTGGAGACATTAAGAGGGTGAAAAACAGCAGCAGGTCTTTCATCTTTGGTGAATTTCTTCCACAAGAATCAGCTCAACAGAAAGTATTCATCCACTACTTGTGCATCCAATTCACTGGCCTCACTACTTTAAACAAAAAATTTGATGGTAGAGAAATCTGCCCCAGTCCCAGGGAACTGAAGGAAAAAACCTTTGTTTAAAAAATGACTGTTATTGGCATTTAAAGCAACTCATATCCTGTCCTATCTAAGTATACTTTATAGTATTTCAAATTTTATCATAATTCATGGTTTTGAGACACAGCCCTAACTTCAATCACAGGAATATTTTCTCTTAGGCATTAAACCCCTTCTACACTCTTCCATGGTTACTTACAGCATGACACTACTAGTTCTTGCAAATAACAAAAGGGCATTAAATTCTGCAATCCCTTTTCATGTCATCAGTAAGCTTTAAGATTTCTTGGGAAGGTAATTCAGGTGAATGACCAGAAAACCAGCTTTGTATGTCCAGTCACCTGGTTAAAGTTATCAACATATTCAGTGTCCTAGGCTGTAGAGTGCTGAGGATGTCGTCAGGAGCTATCTATCCCCTGAGCACTTTTAATTCTGTGGATGTATTTATTTAGATTTATTATTGCCATCAAAGATGCTCAGGACTACCTCTTCTTTCCCTGTCCTGAGCTGACACCACTAGAAGCAGTACTTCATATCAACCACTAATAAGAAGTGATGTCTTTGAAAGGGCTGTCTCAACTTATTGAAAAACCTCAACAGAAGCCTTTGAAGACACATCATGGTGTATTTTTAGGCCTCCTTCATATTTGAGTTGGTTTCTTACATTCTTCATATTCTTTTGCTAGCTCAGGTAATACCTGAGGTGCTTGGTCTCATAAAATATGAATATTTGAAAGAAAACTATAATTTTATTTATTTATTACATTTATGATTTCTCCTGCCTCCTTTTTGATGATTCTAGCAGAGTTCAGATCGTTTTCACTGAGGTGGAGAAGAAAGAGCAGGGCAACACTGTTCTGATAGCATGGGTACCACCTACAGATAGAACTTTTTCAAAGTCATGTGTTATTTGTTTTTGTGTGGACACTGGAGCAGGGAATAAGATGGGGTTCCCTGGCCATCCAGCTGCCAGTATTCACCAGTAAATTCTCCTGTCTCTAAAGCTCTGACTTAGGATGCTCCAATGCACACACCATTTTTCAACACACAGTAGCTATGGCTGCTGCTCAGAACTGCTGGAAGGAAGATGTAGGCAGCTCCATAGCACACTAAAGTCAGTGCACTACCTTGCTTGTGGCTTTTCTGGTTTAGTCTTAAGGTTAAAAACTGTAATTGCATTTTCACTAAAATACACTTTATTAAAAAGATTTTTTTAAATACCTCCATCTCAGGATCAATATTTTTACAGAAATACTGTAAAATAATTGACAAATTACGACATCAGGAAACTAGATTAGATTCTAAATATAAAAATATCTCATCATGACAAATCAGTTAAGTTTGTCCTAGGATCCAGAAAAATGTTTTGATTAAAAAAGCACTGAATTGTACAGTTAGACTTTCTTTGACATCAATGACAATTTAACAGATCTTTATTTAAATACCAGATAAACATCAGAGCCAGACTTTTGTCTTTTTACTACATTTGTAGTAATTCCCCATACAGGGTTCTGTCTTTACATGTCATGATGCCTAAAATTTGCTTGCTGTTTACAAATGGGGAAACAGAGGCATAGTGAGATGAAATATCTTGCCTACCATGTGCAAATTGACTCTGTAGATACTCTTTTCCACTATGAAAAGCACAAGTTATTCAACCTAAAACCATTTATTTCTCTCCTAAGAGAACACAATGTACTCAGCAAACCTACCAGGCCAACCAAATAAATTTCCCATAGGCAAAGGGAAAGTGTGTATAGCTACTTCCACGATCTTGTTGGGAAATTATCTCCCCAGTATTACTGGATGTTTGGTTCTTTTATTTTGTGTTGTTTTTTAATTTTCTTTTCGATACTCTTGGCGTGGTTTTCATTTATTTTGTGGCTGACAGGGACATCTCCAGACAGATACGTTCACAGAAAACCCCATGGCTGCAAGTGGACTGCTGCATGAGAAATATTCTCAGCACCATCCATTTGAAAGAAAAGGAGCATATAATTTCAGTGACATACAAGCCAGGGCACCCACTGCAGAAAGCACATCCTAAATCCACTGTTTGCTGCTGCTGCACTGTTAGGTCAATGCTCTCCATGCTCCTGCCTTTATAAGGCTAGTACTCCTAGTACTTGCAGGCCCTGCAACAGCTACTCCCAATCTAGAGGGTGGTAGGAGTAATTGAGTGGTGGTTCCTTTGTGTAGCCACCTCTACACAATGGCCACTAGCATGCAGAGCCTCACACCAATTGCTGGTGTACATGCTCGATGGTTCAGACCCAGCTTTGTACCTTTCTAATCATTAATCAACAATCAGACAAAGGATTTATTGCTGGATCCAGACAGCAGCCAATACAGACTTCTAATACATTATGGATTCTCTGTCAGCACAATTATTTATTGTTTGCAGTGTTCGGTGTGAAAAGCCCTATGCTCTTGCACTTATTTATTTATTTACTTGCTTACTTATTCTCTTTAGCCAGATTTAACAAAGCAACGAAGCTCCATCTATAAGCATTTTTTTACAAACCCTGAATGGCGAATTACTTCATATAAAATATATTTATAATATTATTCTTGGTATTTACTACAGCTTACCAAAGTCTTTAGCAAACATGCTGTTAAAGATAATAGAATTAAATTTCACAGTGTCAGAGTATTTTCTCAGGTAAATATCCTGTGAATCATTTTATCATTAAAAACACTATAATAAAGGTTGCCTATCAGCTGAGAGATAAAGGAATATACATTTTTCTGTACTTCCAGCATTCTGTAGGATTTTTCACAGTATCATGAAAGAAAGCAACAGTAAGGACTTCACTGTTCTGAGGTTAGGCTTTAGCACAAAAGCATCAGTGGACCTCTGGTTCTGCACAGCATGCAACCATGCTCTGCTATCAAATTAATGTTAAAATATGTATGTCCTAGCTTCTGATTTATAATATCTTTGACAAATAGTAAAAAGGACAGGCATGCCATAAAGTTTATGGATAGGGTGATGGCATTCACAATGATGTCTCATAAAGAATAAAGGGGGAAAAGTTATTTATTCTTGTGATTCAAGAACTAAAATACAGATAGACTGGCTGCGTGCACAGAATTTTTCATAAATATCCCACAGTGCACCCTGTTGTACAGCAGCCATACATTAATTAGAGCATTCAGCAGACACTGCAATGTGTTACACTCACCCAAGTGAATCTTCATTTTTCACATGCAGGGCCTTACTAATTAAAATCAGCTTTGCAATTAAATGTGGAAAATTGTGTTAAACTTTGAAGCGTGCTTTAGAAAAAAATGTATTTATTTTTAGGGTATTTTATTTTGATGCAAATGAATTCTCCATCAAAGTGAGACCAGTAAAAGGAAGGTATGAGGATTTCTCTTTTTTGTATTATAGATGCTCCTCTCAGTTGCAAGTTGCAATGCTCCACTATCTCTCTGCCAGTACCTGGCCCTGTTCCAATGCTTTTAGTGAGTGCTATCTGTCAAGGCATGAATAATACAGCCCCTAGGCTGTCGGCAGAATCCAAATGAGGCATACATCAGGAAGCAAGCACTCGACTTTAGCTCCAGAACATGCTACTGTGAAGACAGGCAATTATTCACCCACGGCTGCAGCCATGGCAATCAAACTGGTGGGTGAAAAGGTATATGAAATGAAAAAATTTGAATAAGAAATATGGCACAACAAGGCACAGAAATTCAATAATTTTCTAATAGCAGAGAGATATTTGAGCCTTTTAATTTAGAAGTTTGGGAGCCTGAATTATTTCACTTGCTCTGTTTGAAAATGTAGACTAAAATGCAGTATATAATGTCAAGGCAATACAGTGGTACTTGTTTGGGTTTTTTCTGAGTAAAACAGCAATGCTAAACTCTAAGGTTTTTATAAATTCTAATTGTTATATGAAGTGACAAATCCCATGCCTAAAAATTAAAAGACAGTCAAAATAATTCTATCTGTATAATGTAATAAACCAGACACAGCCTGGTAAAGCAGTAAAGAACTGGTAATATAATGAAATTTGGTGAAAATTAAAATGCAATGTATTCTATACATTTAGGGACAATTCATGCATTACAGGTGCACACATCATTTAAGGATCCCTCTTTGATTTTGAGACTAGCCTTATTTTGCAAGACATTGTATCAGGAATTAATGAAATCTTTTACAAATAAAATATGACCTGAAGAAAAGGCATGAAAAATTCCCTGGCAGATGAAATGTTTAAGTTGGTTTATTTCATCTGAATTCATATTTTCAGCAATCAAACAGAAATTAATGATATAGTAAAAGCTATATCAGTATTTCCATTTTAAATATGAAGGGTTTATCATTTGGTCTTCACATTCTTCACTGAAATTTTATGCATTTTTTTTTCAGACAACAATTGGTTTGCTTTAATTTCTATACAATGGCTGTATCTGTTTTCAAATATACACTGTTGTATGCTCCAAAAGAATCCTAAATGAATATATATAGTGCCATGCTACCACCTTTAGATTTTTTGTTTAGGTTTCTAGTATGTTAGAATATTATGTTAGACTATATGTTATATGTTAGAATATTATTTGTTAAAATATTATTTTAGAAATATGGGGCAGTTGGCAAGTGATTAATCCATTACAAAATTACAAAATCTAATTGCTTTTTTACTTGAGAAAAAAATAAAGAAACTTTTTTGTTAAGCTTTTAAATAAGCCACTGTATGCAATCAGTATTTTTTAATGGAACCTAGTTGGGATTTTTATAATGAGTCTACATACCTACTTACATGGCAAATCATTGGCACCTATTTGGTATATGACATTGTTCTAAAAAGATGCTAAATGGACAGCAACAAAGTAAAGTGCAGTATTTCTGAAGTCATCATTCACATCTACTCAGTAAATAATATGGGACAGTTTGGACTCAATTACTCTAGTGATTTGCACCTGCAGAACAGAACAGAAATTGGACTCACTCTTACATTTGTAGTTGTATACATAGAACGTGATTCCTGTTGCCTCTAAATTTGATCTACGAAACTGGCGAAGTTTCTTCTAATTGCAGTAAAAGAACACGTGAATCTATGCTTTTCTTCAGATGCTTAGTTAAAAGGCATCCTGAAAGCAGATTTGTGGGAACACCCTCCTGGTCTGGTTAGTCACTGCTATATATACAGATGGATTATTCACAGCTAGAAGTATGGATCTGGACCAAGCTTATTGTTCAAAATTAATTCACAGTACTGAAGGTAGAAGAGAAGTGTTCATTGTTATGTTGCTATGCACAGTGGGCCTGAACAGGTACCAAGGGACTAAAAGAACCTGCATCAGAGTTATGGCCCAGGGAGATGCTCTGGTTTTCACTCCTAAGATTTTAATTCTTCTCTTGTCACCACCACTATTTGAACATGTTTGTGGCTTATTTTTGTTTCTATCTTGTATTCAGATCTTTCACAACCTTTTCTTCCTTTTATTTTTCAGTTCAGTTTGAAACAACAGATACCAAAGTTCTACCTGTGTAAACTCTAACCTTGAGGCATTGCCTCATGCTGTGTGCCATAGAGGCTCTATGTTAGCTTCAGGTTTCCAGGTATTACTAAAATCAGAAAAATAAAATAGTCTGTTGTAGTTAAGGCAGGCACACCATCCAACTTTGGGTACTTCTCCTCAGTGCCCAGACTGGGACGTTAATCCCTCTGACCCTTCCATGCAGCCACCGGAGACAGGTGCTTTTACCACGCTAATTTTAGAGATCCCAGCATTCTGCCCTAAAGTGCTCTTTAGAGAAACTTGTCCATCTAAGCTGTCTATTAGCATGTCCAGCCAACAAGCTGACATCAGTCACTGAACTTAAGACCCAGGAGGAAGCTACCAACCAAGTCATGCAAGGTTTTGCTTCCCTTACAGCTAAGATTTGACACAAAGAAAAACATCAAGGAGATGGAAATGATACAAGATCTTACCACTGTTGCCCTACCTAATTCCAGTCTTGTGTTTCACCTCAAAGGAAACATCAATGGCATAGAAAGTCTGCTTGTTCCCTTAGTAAACCTACATTGAAGCTCTTTCATAATTAAAAATACAACTGAGGCAAAAAACCTGAGATCCAACTCTCCTTTAACTTCTATATAATATTTTAGCAGCTGAACAACATTTCATCCCCTGAATCTATCTGAAAAAGTGAAAGGATCTGTTTATTTCAGTTGAAGCTTAATGTACTACCTGTAGGTGGGTTTTCACTGTCACAAAGATAAAATTACAAAAAAAAAAAACAAACCAACAACAACAAAAATCCCCAAACACACAAAAACCCCAGTAAAAACAAAAACAACAACAAAAGAAAACAAACAAACAAAAAAAAAACCCAAAAACCCCACCCTGAATTCCAGAGACTACAAGACATTTCAGAAGAAACAGAATTCTGGAGTGCTCTGACTACATCTAGTGGAAGCAAATGAATTTCATTCCTAATAATGAGCTGGTCTGATATCGTGAATGAAAAGGTCTTAACCTCATTAAAATGCTCTGTAGGTCTAAACGGAATTGAGTTAGGCATCAGCTGAGATATGCAATTCCCTGAACACATAAAATTTTTAAGACAGTCTGATTTCCTTGGAAAAAAATGTTTGAGGGTCTTTCCTACCCAAATAGCAAAATAGAAAAAGAGGAAAATTCCTTCAAAGTCTTTCAAAAAGGTAAAATTAGTAGGTGTTGGTTGTAAATAAATTGTACTGCTCTTCTAGAAAATTTTAGATAAATTCTTCTAGAAATTTTAGATAAATGTACATTGTAAACCTCAATGAAGAACTCTGTGTTTTTACATTAAATAGGACATATATTGGTTAAATATATTTTGATTAATGCTTTGGCAATCATGGTGACAAGAAAACATAAAAGTCCAACAAATTTTTTAGTAGAAAAAAAAGGAATTTTGATGTATTTCCAATTTTTATTCTTATCGCATCTGCCCAAAATTTCATTTAATTAACAGCTCTGAGATTCAGTCTGTTCGTGTACTGACATACCAGAATCATGTCAAGAAAGCAAAATATGGAATTAACATCTCAAAACTGCATGTAATCTTTCCAAACCTCACATTTATTGCTTCCTCTTTCCCCAAAAAGGTGACCTTACACAGACACTAACCCTAACACAAAAGTAGAGCAATTCAGAAGAATAGGCAGAATTTTTCAAGCTAAAGAGTTTCTTTCTGTATTAAAACTGTATTTCTGTTTTAAAACTTTTGCTTTTGATATCTGCACAGAAATTCCATGAAATGTAAAGAAACCGATGTAGCTACAACCTTTTAACTAGAAAGGACATTATAATCATATCACTTAACTGTTGACAGGTCATGAAATTTCTTGGGGAAAAGAAGGATTTAGTGTCATTCTTTAATTACTTGTGAGGCTTATATTTCCATAAAGAAAACAAACAAAAGAAAACCATGGTTTGAAATGAGAAGTCACAAGTGAATTTAAAAATAATGTTTTTGGATACTTTTCCTAAATCAGTGTTCCAAACTAAACCAAAGCTCTAACCAAAGACTTCCAATAGCCACAAAAATGTTTTGGGTCTTATGAGTGAAGATTAAGACAATAAATGTGAATAATTATTTTATGTTTTATATGGTTTAAAAGTAATTCAAAGTAATTCTAATATCACTGTTCTTGATTAATTTTGAGTGTTTTCTGGATTAGTCCCTAAGCTTTATTCACTGATAAGAAAAAGGCATATGAGTGGACTGAGTGGCCACAGTCTTTTCCTATTTCAAATAAATGCCTTAACCCCAAATGTATCATTTCAATTTAATCCCCAAACCCCATATTGCCCATTTAATGTAGTAATCAGATTTGGCGTGAAATATGTACTCTTATAAACACCACAAGTATTTTATAAGCTGAAAAATCAAGAATGAAAAAATATCTTTAGAGTTTCAGGATAATTTAACACTGGTTTGAACATTTCCCTCAATTCAGAAAAGCAATGGCCTACACATCAGCCATTTTATCTCCTACAATGGGTTGCTGTATAAAATATGTCAAATGAAATGCACAGCAATGAGAGAAAATGTATTCTAGAGCTGTTAAATTTTCAAAATATTGCATCAAAAAATTCATGGAAAAACGATTCAGGAAAGGAGTGGTGCTTGTACAGATGTGCAACACTACTGAACGTTGACCTTACAGACACAGAAATTTAAAGATTGAGGTCTAAATTAATTTGAAGCACATGCAGTATTTGTACTATATGCTACCTTGTATATTATTAACCATAAAAAAGCTGGATTTTTTTTTTAAAGGAGATGTCTCCACATTTCATAGTCTAGAAACTGAAGTAAAGGTATTTATAATACAGTATAACATTTAACGCTTGAAATCTTATTATTGTTGACTTGCCTTAAGCTTTGACCTTTGAATTTAACCTCATCATTGAACTTAAAATGCTCAGAAGCTCTTTTTCATTCAGTTACAAAACATATTAAATAATATGAATACAAGTGCCAATATGTAAGTGAGGCCAAATCTTAATTTGCAACACATAAGCAAGAGAACTGTATGCAAAAATTGGGAGAAGATTGAAAATGAGAGCAAGTCTCCTCAGCAAAAATGTGAGCTAAGTTTTGTGACATTCAGAAAGAAAAAATAACCCTGACTCTAAATGGCTTCTAGAATATCTAACTGCTAATTTTTATCATTGTTTGGTTTATCAAGGTCATGCCAGATAACTTGTTTACCAAATCTCTTCACTAAATTATGAAAAATTACAGATATTACCTTCTGTGTCTTGCATATTTGCCACTAACATGACCACTGCCATCACAGCCAGGCGTTGGACAGCTGCAAAAGAGAGAATTAATATATAGGTGCTGGTGTGCTGCAGAAACATTATGCTAAAAGCAGGCAGACAGTAGGTATAACAGAGATGGAGGGCAACAAAGACAGAAAGAGAAATCAAACAACTGAAGGGAAAAAAAAAAAAGAGGGGATGCTTTTTATTAGCAAGTCTCGAGGGAATTAATTTCATCAGTGCAGCAGGGCATGAGCAAACCACCAATGAACTTGAAAGTGCATTATACCCATTAAAAGGCATGAATTTTCTAAATTGCTAATGGGGATACATTTTACACTCAGAGCACTAACCTGAACAGCTCTTGTATGGCTGGTTCCACGGGAACTGCAGAGAGATGGAAAACATATAAAAATTTATCATCTATTACAAGTACCCCTCTTCTACAGAAAATTACCAGAAAGGTTGTGTAAAAGCAGGGTCAGAATGAATCGTGCAAAGAGATTCTGGAGGATGAAGGTCACCCTGAGCAGGGGCCTTGAGTGATTTACTGAAGCAAGAGACATACCTCGAACACCTTTGGAGCGTGTGCGATGGCGCTTCTCGTCTGCATCCACCTCCATCTGGGAATAGATTAGCAGGCAGTCAATGTTCTTATCCTGCATGCACAGACTATCAATGCACAGACTGATACAGTCTCTCACACGATTTATTGACACGATTTTAATTCCATTTTATCCTGTAAGGGAAAGTTCTCCTTACAGGGGATTTTTAGGATCTTCGTGTTTATTTAAAAACAGAAAATGCAGTTATTTCTGCTTTAAACCAATCAGTTTCTGTGTTCTGCTTTCATAGCAAATTGTGTGCAACTAAGTGCTGGTTCCTCTTTTCAAGGAGATACTTCTGACATAAACACTTCATTACTTCCATATATTCCAAAACAAGGATTCAATACATTTCTATACCATTCAAAACTAAAATCATGGAGTCACATATCACAGGGTTTTTTTTAACTAAACCCTTTACAGTGGGAAAGAGAGGAAGGAATAATGACTGAAAAGGAGATGAAGATTCATCATTAGACCTTCAAATATTTCATGTTATTTAATATGGAATTACAATCTTTGCCAGTATATTTCATTGTTTAGTTGTATTTTCATGTTTCACGAGTGGGCTCACTTGCTACATGAGTAGATCTCTATCTTCATTTTATAAACCGCTTGCCTATCCACTGTACCTTTTGTGCAGTAATAAATATATAAATATCTTATATATTTACCAGATAGGGGCAAGGCTGCAGATTAGATATTGGAAAGTATCACAAACACTGATCTATAGTAGTTAATGTAGGGCCACATTGTTTCTTCTGATTTTACATGCACAATTGTCACCAGACTTTAAAAGGTAAGCTAAATAGGATAGCTAGAGTTCAGGATTTTGTTTGACAGAAGCAAACTGTACTGAACTATGTTGAGAGACTGAGTCAGGGAAAATATATGCAGTAGCTATATCACCAGCTCCTCTGGCTGTAGAAGAACAAGATGGCAAGATGGATCTACAGTGCTTCTTCATACATAGTGATGATACTGTAAAGGTCAGGAAGCACAGAAATAGACCATGGAGCTCTAGTTCCCCCAGGGGGAAAAAAAAATCAATCACCCCCTTTATAGCAATATCCCTGGATTGATATCTGGTAAGAATGTCATATATCTCATACAAAAACATGGAAAAGGGTCCAAGTGAGTTGCAGGTAACCCTTTAATCACCTAACTTTCTTTGGTCAGTACCTTAACACAAATGATTTGGGAAGTAATTAGGAAAGAAGAAATCAAGGAGCATTTTTACAGAAGTCCTTCAACACATAACAGCAGGAGGAAATAACCACCTCAACAAAAGGTGATAGGGATTTGGTAAAAAGAAAATGTCACTCTCACAAGACTCTGTGCTACTGATATAGTTCTGTTTCTTGTCAGTCATCTGATTCCTGGTGGTGTGCTATATTCCACACTAAAGGGATGATTTAAAATAGACTGATATTATGAAATCTAATAAGAGCACCAGCCTCTCTTAGGGGGCTTCAGGTCAGTCTTCTGCATAACTTTGAGTGGGTTTCATTTTAAAATTAAGACACCTATATTTAGCTGTGTGCAGATACATTCGGAGCATAAGCTTCCATCTTCATCAACCAATCATGCTATATGAGATCCTTCAAGGTATTCCATCAAACCTTCAACTACCAGTCCAGAAAAGTATGGAAGGGTACAGATAGATCCTTTGTTGTATATAGTAACCCTGTCCAGAAGCTTCAGGTATCCTCTGGCATTAGAAATGGCACTAACTGTCTATGCTTAGACAACTGAATTTACCCATAGGTTAATGCAGCCACCAGAGCTTGAGGACCAACTCCTCTGATCAGCTACATGATGTTACTTCAGGCTGGACAAAATCAGCCTCTAGGCACCTCTGTGTCTACTGTCTAACTCTCCATCAACTATTGCACGAGACACTTGGCATGCCTGTAGATACCTCCTCTAAGCACCCAAACCGAATCTTCAACCCACCCACAAGTATCTACCCTACAGTTTGAGCTCACATCCTAGCCAGTTTCTTAGGTCCAATGACTTGAGAGTAATTTGAAGTTTTTAACGCTACCATATCAAAACACATAACAGCATCTCTGCAATATAAGTTACTTACTAGATGATGATATTCTTTCCTTCTGCTAATAAGAAAACAGTGCACTGTATTATTCTATATCTCTTGAAGCTGTAAGGACTTGACAGGAGACCAGAAGTGAAGTTATTTGACCTTTGGACTAGTATGTTTTCAAAATGTTTGAAAAACATTAGCCTCATTTGTTAATACTGAAAAACCGATCTTAACCTGGAAATGCTGCCCCAGTTATTATGACAGTGTGCTTAAATTTATAAGGGACAAACTACAAAACAAAGATTACATGTCTTTCTAAACCAAAGTAAGCACTTCAAGAACACTGAGGGTAGTATAGTGCACTTTTAACTACACTGGCAATCACAGAAGAAATCACTAAGCTGGAAAAGCTCCTTTAAGATCCATACAATCCATATCCAGA
The DNA here is from genome assembly GCF_049639895.1 of Pseudopodoces humilis. Classification (NCBI taxonomy): domain Eukaryota; kingdom Metazoa; phylum Chordata; class Aves; order Passeriformes; family Paridae; genus Pseudopodoces; species Pseudopodoces humilis. The sequence continues at coordinate 95,851,119 of NC_142202.1, forward strand.
AGCAGGTCAAAGAAATAAAAACATTATTAAAGCTGCTGGCACACAATACTCTTTTAAATTTTGTTGTGTATCCTATATAGTCTGCTGCTTCTCCAGCCAAGAACAAACTGACTTGCCATTATCTGTGACCTAGATGTCCTTTCATATACGGTAATGTGATCTAGGATGCTCTAGGACACATCAAATGATGACAGGTGCCAACATTTAGTCAACGGAATTTTGCTTTACCTTGATATTTATATGCTTGCTCACAGATCTTTATCAATTGTATCAAAAATTCGGCCTTCATTCCTCCATGGATTACATTTTGGATGCTGGGAGCAAGCAACTTCCTGAAATTCTAGCAAGATTTACATTGTTTCTTCAGAAGTAAAGCCACCTGGCAGCCTACCATTGCAGTCCTCAGTGGCACCCCTGGCACCTTCATGGTCAGGAACAGAATTCTGCTACTGAGACCATCAATCTCACACCAACACAGACTTTCTCATCACTTTCACATGCAGAAAAAGGAAATGTGGATGTTGGTCTCACAAGGAGTTCACCTTAGTAGTTCTACTTTACTTGTAACCTCTAAATTACAGTTCTGTAGCTCAGCTCTTACTTAGCCTCTGTTCCAGGAAGGAACATGAGGTGGACATAGAGGACAGGCTGGCTAGAGTTAGTCTTAGCCTGGCATGTCATATTACGTATCAAAGCATAAAGGCATCAGGAGTATGAAGAGAAGAAAATTTTGACCTTCCTTCAAAGAGAAACTCTAGAAATGAAAATTGAAAGGTCTAAGATGATTAGAGAGTGTAGTACTTCTACAAGAAAAAGCTGAAATAATTTGGTTTGCTAAGCCTGGAGAAGAGTAGGCTTCAGGGTGACCTAATTGTGACCTTCCAGTACCTGAACAGAGCCATAAAGGAAGATGGAGAGGGACTTTTTACAAGGGCATGCAGTGACAGGCTAAGGGAGGTAGTGACAGGCTCAGAGTAGGTTTAGATTGGGTATCAGGAAGGTATTCTGTGAAGGTGATGAGAAACTGTAAAGAAGAGGCTGCCCAGAGAAGTTGTGTATTCCCATCCCTAGTGTTCAAGGCCAGGTTGGATGGAGCTCTGAGCAACCTGGTCTAGTGGAACATTCCCTGCAAAGTCAGGGGCCATTCTGTGATTCTATGATTCTCAATTCTCAGAAGGAAAAGATAAAAGAGGTTTAGATAGAAATTAAATCTGTAAATTAGAATTTAAAATAATCAAATTATTGGATGTGCTTTACTTAGGATAATGGGCAGAGAGAAGTAGATCTAGAAATTCTGTACCACCATTATACACATTTGTGTTACTGAAGATTTAGAGAAACAAGACATGAATAGTTATAGTGTTCTAACAAATAAACCACAACATGCTATACTAAGCACAAATTTTCTGAGTAAAACCAAAAAGAATGTCTGTGTGGTCACCTGCGTGCAGGAAATAAAACTTGTTACATCTTACTGTACAGAATCATATACCAGTAACTACTACATATACAAAAATGCAAGCTGCTTTTAAATTGTCAGCATTTGAAACCTGGAAATAGTAACGAGACAAACTGAGAAGACAATCTTATAACATAAAATGACTATAATTAAAAGCAGCTGAAATAATTTCATTAAATACTAAAAATAAAAAAGGCGCATAGTTGTTCATTATTCATTAATAAAAGTGATTTGATTATTATTATTATTTGAAAATGTAGTAATAGTAATCAACAACATTTTTTTTTTAAAGAGCTATTTGTCACTATTCATCATTTTAAAATCAAAACCTCAGACAACATTTACCCCCCAAAATAAACATAGGCTAATGGGTCTTCAATACATTGCTGTTACTTGGGGAATGAGGGAGAACTGAATAAAATATTCTGAAAAAATGTTGCTTGTAACTTTTAAAATTAACCTTTACTAATTCTTGAGGGGATGGTGTGGCTCACTAAGTTAATGTTCCTGATGCTGACCCTTAGTAATGTCATATAAAAGCAATATGGGATACAAGATGATGACATAATTAGCACCAATGAACACTTCATCATGGAAAATCTGTAATCAAAAACACTTGATACTGCTCTTTGAGGATATTCTAAAAGTTGTCAGTAAAGGTAGCCTAGTCAGGATATCATATCCTTAGACACCTTTGAAACATTTTGCTTTCTCTTACTGAGCATTCAGACAATATAATAAGTGCTTCATAAAATCAGCATATTTATCAGAGTTAGAAAGTATTTCTCCAGAAAATACTCTATATTAAAATATTTTCCAGAAAAAATATTTTGTATAAAAGTTATTTTTATATAAAACTAATTGTAAAAATGAAAAAATATATACTTAAAAAGAACCTTTCTAATATAATTCTACAGGCATACATTTTAGCCCTACAATATTCAGTATCTTCACCAGTACTCTGGAAGATTATATGATACTGAAATATGCAGATAATAGAGAAATTAATGGAATGATAAACTGTGTTGGAGACAGGCCAATTACATACACTGGCCTGCATCATTTGGCAGATTTGATCCATCTGAATAACATGCTGGTTCCAAGCTCCTGTATGTAGGAACAACACTTGTGGGTCATGCTTGAGAGACAGAAGATCACAATCTGCCAGGCAGTAACAGTGAAGTGGATCTGGACAACCAGATGAGTCTGACCAACTTCTGTGCTGCTGCAGCTGAAGAGTAGAATGTGATCTGTAGCTGCAACACCTTTAGGGTTGCATTCATTTTCCACAAAACCACTGAATTATTCAGATACGGTCAGTAACTTCTAAGAACAGAAAGCAAGTTTTCAACAGGACCTTATCTGTTGACTTGCTGGATACCCTGTTGAAGTCTTCAGGTTTTTAAAGTATTTAAGGCTTTCACCACAGAGCTACCTGAGCTCCTTAAAGTTTTGTAACCAGCACCACTCTCCCAATCTGTAGACACATTCATATATCTACCATGTGCACTTTCTCAGGGCTGCCAGCTGTAAATGATCAAGAGATTTAGGCTCCTTTCCAGGACAAATTGTGATTTTTTGCTCCCTTGTGGGGAAGTAGTTCACCACTTTCTTCCCTTGAAGGCAGGTACTCCTGAAAATGATCCTTCCTGGTAAAATTCTCATGGTATCTGAATTTCTAGTTAAAAGCATGGTGACTGCAAGGTTCAGTCCCAAGTTCCTAAGTTTCCAGGTCAGTAAACACTTTCTTAGTGAATTATTATGGTTTCTTTCTAGCCATGATGTAATGAAAGTCTAGAAAGCCACAAAAAAATAAAGACTTTAGATCTGGACTTCCAAAGTTCTTCTTTCTTAATTTTTTTCTTGTATTTTTTCAAATCAAAAAATTGGATTCTAAAATGCTCTCAAAAGATGTCCAGTGTTTACTGAGGCAGAGCATTCACTGTCTATACTGTAGAAAGTTGTGGGCTCCTCAGGACGAGATGGACATGGAGCCCCTGGAGAGTGTCCAGAAGCAGGCAACAAAAATGATTAAGGGACTGTAACACCTCTCTTACACAAGAAGGCTGAAAGAGATGAGCCTGCTCAGCCTCCAGAAGAGGTGACTGAGAGGGGACCTCATCAATGTCTGTTGGTATCTGAAGGGAGGCAGTCAGAGGATGCTTCCAGGCTCTTCTCAGTGGTGCCAAGCAACAGGACAAGAGGCAACAGTCAGAAACTGATGCACAGGAAGTTTCACCTGAACATGAGGAAGAACTTCTTTACTGTGCAGGTGACTGAGCACTGGAACAGTTTGTCCAGAGGGGCTGTGGATGGAGTCTCCCTCACTGAAGATATTCAAGAACCATCTGGACACAATTCTGTGCCATGTGCTCTATGATGACCCTGGTTGAGCAGTGAGGTTGGACCAGATGCCCCACTGTGGTCCCTTCTAACTTGACTCATTCTGTGATTCTGCAGATGATCATCCGTGAACTCAAAAATCTAAGGAAATTACTGTTAAATACTAGAATTACTGCGTAATTGTTATTGTCAATCAAGAATATTGCTTAAAATTATTAGAAATCTTGCTTTTCCTAATCAGTAATATTAGACATATTCATAATGTGATAAAAGTAAAATGTTTGAAGAAAATAATATGACTTCATGAAAATGTAATGAGTTTATTATATTAAAACATTGTAGTTTAAAATTTATCTCCACATTACTCAAGTTACTCAGTAAAGGCAGATTTTCAACCCCTATGATGCAAGATTCAAATTTCTGCAGGTAAGATTTCTTTATTATTTTTATAGCCAAATTTTTCTCAGCATCTCTTTTTATAACTTAAAGAAATTGTTATTTCATCTGTGTGAAAGTCAAATGAAAAATTCAAAGATTTTTTTTTTAATCTAGTGTATCAAGGAATGAAACAAAATATGTAAAATTTATTTCTCACATTTAAAATGCTCCTATATCCATAATCAAAGAAATATGACCTGGAAAATGACAAGTAGTTTATGAAAGCAATGTATCCCATACTATATAAGTACTTCGTGCAGTCTTTCTAAAAAACTGCAAACTGACCTCCTATTGTTCTCCTCAGAAAATAATAAGCAAATCCAAATTGTAACATAACCTCTTTTCAAGCATGTCTGGTATTCCAAAAGAAGTTAATTTCTGAAGTATGACTCCTGGTAATCTGAATGTGTTTTTAAAGACTGGATATACTTTGTGAGACATTGTTTAAACCACCTGGTAAATGAGACATTTATCAATTACTTCAATGGGCCTCAAATATCTTTGTTGTGTAACACTATCAGTTTTAGCAGGTCCTCCTCTCCCCTAAGTGCTGACCAAACCTGAATTAATAAAAATATCTGAACCTTAATTTATGCCTTACTGATCATAATTTTACAAATTAGTTGCATTCTAGGATAAAATGTGTGTACTTGTGGATGAAGGGAGGATAGTTAATGGTATTCAGCTCAATTTTAACAAGGCTTTTGAAGGCTTTTGACAGAGTATTTTTGTGTCTCATTATGACTGCATTTGCACAGCCACTTCTTTAAAATCAGTTCTTAATATTTCAATCATCTTGATTAAATATCATCTATTACTGTTATTAACACAGCACAGTAAAATGCAGTATCTTGATTTTGACAGAAACCTGTCTGACTCTCCCAAATACATTTAAGGCACTTGTTTCTTATTTTAAAATCTACAAAAGACACACAAAACTGCAGGACAGAAAGTGACTCTAAGAAGCTACTGGAGTGTTTAAGGAAAAGTTAGGCAGAACAGGAACTCAATTTTCTCTTCTTTCAGACTCTTTCCCCAACAAACCCAGTTGCCTTCAGATGGACATCTGAAATTTAGCTCAAATATTTTAGAGCACCCTTTTTAGGAAAAGGCACACTTTTATAAAAGAACTACCGTATTTGAATCTTCCCCTTAGGAAAATACCAGCATACAACAAGAGCAGAGTTCCAGGGGGAACTCAGTAAAGATAAAAGTTACAAGTTGAGGGTACATTAAATACAAAGCGAACAAATAGGCACCTGGGCAAATTAATGACTAGAATATATATTACTCCTTTGCTCTCTTCCACTTGTGATGAACACACAAAGCTTTTATTAGTATCAAGGAGAGTCCTTCTTGCAGAACAATAGGAGAATATATCCTCAGGACTTGTTCTGAAACTTCAAGTAAGAGTCATTTTCCTGCTGTAATGCACAGAGGGAATCCAATCCCTCCATTTTCAGATGAACAATGCAGGCTGCAGCCAGATCTATAAATATAGGCCAGAATAAGCAGAATTCTGGTTAAACTCACAAGTTTCTCATATATAACTATATTTTTTTGTCAGGAAATACAGTTGGGGTTCAATGAAGTAACCTGGAGGGAAACAGGGAACACTTGCAAGTATTTCTCATTGGCCTCAGATTAGAGTGGAAAAGACCCAAAGTGCACACAGGTAATTTGAGCATCATTCTCTTATTACCTCTTTTTATTTTAGATATGAGGAATGAGAAAGTAGTGTGTAAAAAAGAGGTAAGAAGAAATAGCACTGGAACTATAGCACTTCTTTCTTAGGAGCAAAGTTATCCACTCATCAGTCTGGTGCCATAAAGATACTTTGGATATGCTAAGTGAATAGGCTTTGGGACATGAACCAGAATTTCCACTGGGAAGAAGACATCCAGAATATGTCCACACAGGTGAGCAACTGAGATTGCTCCATCCTTTAACCAGTCCTCCACCATGGTCCTGTGCCAGGCTACTTGGATCTGTGAAGAGTCAGGGTGGTGAATATCATCACATGCTGACATGACCTTCCAATACTGAAGTCTCAGGAGCTTTATAGTTAGTAGTGTTCATTTTTACCCCCTATTTATAATCATTTCTAACTGGGGACCTAAGTATTTTTCATATGAGAAGAAAAACTAACTGTTTTAAAGGTTTTAAAATTCCTGTTACAACTCATATTTTGGTTATACAGATAGGCTTAAACAAGAATTCACATTTCCTTGCATTAGATGTAGACATTGAAAGAAAGCAGTCTTTAATTTGAAGGCCTCCTAATAAGAAATTAAATACAACAGAAGGAAAAATATGCCTACATTTTTGTCCAGTGCAGTCTGTAAAGCACTCAGAAGCAGCACAGATTAAAGCTGAATGAAAAATTTCTAGAAAGAATCAAACAAAAAATACAATGAAATAATTTGGATTTAAAAGAACTGTAATTTCCTTGTCATGAATAGAAGAAACATAATTCTTCTTTTAGAAGATACCACTTTCATGTGAGGGAATAAGCAACTTAAAACCTTAGTAACATCATAAAATGAAATTTCTTGAAGATTATTTTCTGTATTGTTGGTAATTCTGAACGAAACGTACACCAAACTCACTGAATTTATTCTAGAAATTCTATTAGCATGGGGTTACATCCATAAAAATCAAGACATTATTGTATTTTTTTATCCAAAACTCCTAGTTTCATTTAGAGTGATATAAAAGATGTGGCTTCTTGCTCCCTCTGTCTGGATGGGTGTGTGGTTGTGTGTGTGACATTTGTGTTCCTGAGTTCCCTGTGTGTCTGTCTAGAACCTGTGTGAGCAGCCATGCAAGCATGTAGTTAGTTATGCATATGTACATGTAGTTCACACGTGTGGTTTGTGTGCTTGCTGCAAGTGAATCCTCAGCCTTGCTCCTGGCTGAACTCAGGGACAGGGATCAGCAGCAGCCTTGCTTCTCTTCAGGTTCTTGATTCTGGCATGATTTATTTTCCTCTAAAATCCCATCCCTAAACACAACGTGTTCAAAAATGACAGATATAAAGCATCAGAAAGGTTATTTTTCTAATTCTAAATTTCAAGTGTTATATTTTGTATGGGAACAAAGGCAGAAAAATAATTTAGCTCATGGCAGATCAAGATTTTTCACAGTATTATGGAAGAAAATTCGTAAGAAGAGTGCTTTAAATATTTAAATATTTAATTTTTAGAAATCAGGAAGCCAATAAGACTTACTGAAATACAGCATCAGATTTCACAGACATGGGGCTCACAAGTAACAAAAAATGTTCTACACTCCCACTGCTGGGCTTAAAAACCACTAGCTTAAGGAAGGCATGCAAGGCAAGTGTACAGTCTAAACAGTCTACTTCCACCCTTGGCACACATGTGTAATTTGTTCTTGCACACCCTACGTGCTAGTCCTGAGGTACAATGTACTCCAAAAGACAGGTTTACATTTAACTCCTAGAATTTAACATCAAAGACTAATTTCATGGAAGCTTATGTTCTGGATGAGCATCAAAACTGAGAAACACCTTTACTCAACATACATCTTAAAAGTATAAACAATGGTCTTTTGGGCACAGCAACCTAATGAAGGTTTCCACACTTCTATTTGTCTAATATTTTTGAACCTATGTTTATCAAAGCGCCAATTTTATTAGCTGAAAGGTACCTACCAAGGAAGGGCTGTAGGAGTATTTTCTGTAACTCTCATTCAATGTATTTGCACTACACATCTTTGAATTACCACTAAAATCCTAAGAGAATAAAGAACAAGCCAAATATGGGGCCTGCACCAATAATGAGGAGCATTCTGCGTACCACCTATCACCATATGCAGAAGTAAGACCAGACGACAAAAAGCCAAAGTACATTCACTGAAATTCAGGTCAAAGTGGTCGTAACTTTAGAGTTTTAGCTTTATCTTTGAACGTCCTAATGACTGTAATCTTGATCATGCTGCGTTTCAACCTCTTTGTTGCCTTGAATCACCCACATTTAGGTCAGGCCTAGAGGCCCTCTAATGGGGAACAACCTCCCAGAGCTGTGCCTGGCAAACTGCTTGGAAAAAAGCACACAGCTCTGCACAAACATAAAGTCACTGACTTGTTCCCACAGTTCAGCCAGAAGCAGAGTTGTAAGAGTTACAGCTCTTAAAAGCTGTAAACCAAAAGATCATTATGGAAAAGAAGAGAGGAAAGGAAAAGCTTCAATTTTCCCACTTTGCTTAACAAATTTCACTTCCACATCTGCCACAGGCTCACCCTGCCCTCCCTCAAAGAGGGAATAGGGTTTCTGAAGTAAAATTATAATGTTTGCATGTGCATCTTGTGATTTTTTTCCAAATTGGACTAGGTTTCACCCCCCCCCCCAAACTTACCTACATTATCTAAGTCTGTAATGAATTGAGGAGACTGTTGATTTATCTTTGACTTATTCATCCCTTAAATAAGGAATATATAAAAATACATATTTTTCTGAATACAAGGAGAAAATACAGTCAATTAAAACATATTTAGTACTGTCATGTATTGTTTCTCACTGAGAAGCATACACAGATACTTATGATATAAAATGCCCACAACAAGCTTTTATATAAACCAGTCACCATATCCACAAATCAGTATCAGTGAGTATAAGTATGCTGCAACATACACATATGCAATTTATGTTCTTAAAAAACTAGGATACCAGATTTTAAAATCTCATTTCTAGTACCCCTAACTCAAAAATATATCACAACTAATACACATGCTAAGGTTTGTTGATCCAGTATTGCTTCCAGTGTAGAAAACAGTCATATTTTCAGGGGCATTGAATCAGACTGATAATTATTGAAGATACCTATAACCATTTTTGAACAAAACAGAGCAAAGCACCACATAAAATACATATTATTAAAAAGATGGGACTGGTGTTTAAGGTTTTGATTAAACACAATTAGACATAAGCTATCTGTAGTGGATATGTACCATGCAAAAGACAAGTACTTCAGACATAGAAAAGGACATATTTATTAATTATATCTTCTTTTTAATTCCAAAAGAAAACTATGTAGGTAAACTTCCAGTTTAGTAAACTAACAGTCTGCACACTGAAAACTGGATAGTTAAAAAAAAAATAAAAAATCATAGTCTGCTAAAACTAGCTAATTGCTGTCACTATTAAGTGAACAGACTACCATCCCTTTTTCCCTATTCACTGCTCCACAACAACAGAAGCTCATTTCTGGTTTTAGGTTTTATCTAATCACAGCAGTGGTAAGAATACTATTTCAGAACTACATGGTATCAGAAGTGTTTGCTGTTATTAGTGCACAGGCCATTATGTTTTCAAAGGGTATGTTATGAATAGCTTATATAAATATAAACTATTTAAGTGCAACAATTAAATGATAAATTAATAAGATAGGCATGTAAAATATCAATCATGGCCCTTCTAACATAATTAACATAAATTACACAGGATTACAGATTATTGCACTTTTTGCATAAACTAAGAGCACCTACTTCAGTTGTTCAATAACTTGAATACTTTTAACACTAAAACTATACAACACAGTACTCAAAGCATAAAAAGGAGACCACAAGAATAATGAATATTCATTGCTAATTTTCTGATCAAAACTTGTTTTAGTTTTATTAAAGTAGCAATTTAGAAATTTCTGGGGTAAAAGAAAAAAAAAATAAAAAGAAAAAAAGGAAAGAGGAAACACAGCCCAAACGACAGGATTTTGTACCATAATGTACAGTAAACCCCAGATATCTTCCTAAGACAGAGATGACAAGAAGTGTAGTGATAACTACTGCACTGTGACCTAGTGGCCCATACAAGGCCTAAAAAAGTGCTACATTAAAGTAGGCCTGTTATTACCAGCACAGTTAGCAATTTGGATGATCGCATGAGTTTTAGAACGTAATTAAGCTAGCATAAAGAGTGTCCCCTTTAACTCCTGCAATGAAAGAACAGGGAGGAAGTGATTTTATTTTAATTTATTAATATATATTTATTATGTTTTTCAATTTTCTTTCATTTCTTTTTGTCACTCTGACATCAAAGCACCTGTAAGTTCTATTATTATAAATATGGATTATTTTTAAGCAAATTGAAAAGCCCATTTATTCTTAACAAGGCACAAAAGAGATTTCCTACTTCAGATTATTATGCTGTCTGTACTGGTTTCAAGATCTAGAAAGAGCTGTTGTTAAATAATTCAAAGCGGTCAAACAAGACCAAATTAGTAGAACAATCTGTATTCTGCCCTCAGTTAAAACTTTGCCTTTTGACTTAAGTTAATACAGTTACTCAAGTAACAGTGAGAAAGAATCTGATTAACTCTGTATATGTTTGTTTGCTATGAGGATAAAAGAATGAAAATGAAGACTTTCAAAATCTCTGCATCCTTAATGTCAGTTTTGTGACATACTCTCCTATTATACCACCAGCAACACAGGACCAAGGGTGTAAAGATTTTGTCTCCTTGATTCATGTTGTAAAGATGGAAAACGGCATCATTAGGTTTTGTTTTGACAACTAGGTGAAAGGACTGAAGTGAATTCTCTATTTAAAAAGGTCCCTTTCATCCCTGAGTAACAGAGATAAACCTTAGAAGATTTATAGAAGTATGTATGTGCATTATTTTACATACACTCTGAAAGAGTTGATCTGATGCAGGACAATGTTGTGAAGTGCAGGTGTTTTCCGGGTTTCTTTTCTTCCCAAATTTCATGTTAAATCCTTAACATGAAATGTAGGATCTGAGGCAGCATTTCTGAGGAGACAATATACTTTTAATATAGTTATTATGCTTTCTGGGTGAGAGAATGTTTCTTGGCAAATGCAAAGAAAACCATTTATGCAGAAAAAGCATTCTGGCTCCCAAACACATTGAAAAAGGATGTCCAAAGTTCTGGCTGTTCTTACCACCTATGGGAAAGGAACAGTGCCAGCAAGAGGATGGGAATCTGTCTATAAAATTTGAAACAGCAAAAAGGCTCAGTTCTTCTAATTATTGAGATTTTTAAAAAGTTTTGACAACATTTTGCATAAACCAATGGCTGGCAAGTCTACAGAAGACCTTCAGAATAAAAAAAAAAGGTCAAAATTGTTCAGAGATTTATCAAAGTAATTAACACCACATATTATAAAGGTATAATGCAAGATTATTCCTCTGAACTGTATGTCCTAAAGAGTTGATACATGATGCAGGTATCACATACCAGTATTATATACATAGAGAATTAAAACTAAATTTGCATGCGAACTCAGATGTGCTACGTATATATACATACAAATGTACAAATGTAAGAGTTAAAATATCTGAAAATAAGTCTCTACCCAATAAAATAATACGACAGACCACATTAATGTGCTGAAAGCCATTCATGCTTGCTCTGTATATTATACCACACTGGCCTATAATGAAATATCATATGCAGATCCTTGAGCTCATGTCATGTCCCACTGATGTAAAAACTGAAACATATTTATCTGTTTATACTGTAAGTCTTCTGGGCAGGGCATATGTTTGTACAGCACTTATGTTGGCAAAATAAAGTTCTGGATTGTGATTGCAGTCCATATGCACTATAACACTACAAGCAATACAACTAATTACATGTTCATGTACACCCATGTTTTCAAAGCCCAGCAGGAATATTTAGCCTAACAACTCCCAGGCACCAATGAGTAAAGGTAGGGAATGCATACCCATGATGAACTTGTAAAGCACCTTCCAGTGCCTAAAGGACTGAAATCTACTAGTGAATATCTCTAGAACCTCACATGAATTTCCACCACCAGTACTTCCACTCCCAACCTTCAGAAAACATGCTTCAGCTTCCTCCAGTGACTGGTTCTAGCACTACAAGATTTTAAACACGTAAGTTTCTATTCCTCTGTTTTGCTTTCTGACTACCAGAACTTTATGTTAAAGCACTCAAGCTTCTCTTTGCAATGAAAACACCTACAAAGATTAATTTCTTAAATGGAAAATTACATTCACATGCAATTGATGCTACAAATAGCATCCTTCAGAAAATCATCTAATATTATTAACTACGATTTTCCTGAGAGTTTTTTTCCATGCTTAAGACATAGATGAGGAACCTTCCTATAGAATCTCCATTTCCCTCTTCCAAAGTTATCCAAAGCTGATCTACAATAGTATGGTTATGGAATTAACCATACCTAATTGACCACCTACAGTATCCAGTCACAAATCTTAAACTCCATCTAATTCTTAGAACCTTGTGTTTGCTACTGCTGAGGTGGGTCCTAGAGCTGAAAACCAGGCAGCAGGAAATCAAAGGTACAGGAATTTAGATGTAGACTAAGATCTTTGTATTTAATCCATATTTTCAGAAGTTTTATTCACACTTATTTGAAATCACTGAGGACATCTACAGATAGTTTTTGTAACAGCAATTTTAGAGACTAGTAACTGTTGCTCCTTCTTTCTTGATTTCATTCATCACACCCTGTTGTGAACTGGAGCATAACCAATCTGAAGGGAGAACTGTCTTTTAATCACAGTTAGTATCTCCAAATTAAATTTTCACATTAAGTCATAGTATTCCAATTTGTATCTCCGTAGCTGAATAAAATAGCAGTGTACAGATGATTTCAAAGTGCAGTCAGATATTCTGCTACAACATAAAGGGAAGGAGTAAAAACTGGCAGTATAGGTTGCAGAAAGCCAAAGAACAAATTTCATATTTTACCTAGAAGTTTTAGTGGGATTTGAAAAGTAACACAGAGAAAACACAGAGAAAGTAACACTCAAGACAGTTGAGTCTTAGTCAAGCCTGTTTTTTGATCTATGACTTCATGCTCATATATTTTCAAAATTCTTTTTCATCTTCCATTTCATTACCTCTTCTGGTTGTCTCTTGCACTCACAGAATTTGCTGTGAACCAGCTGCACAGGAGCAAAATGAAATGGTTAAATCTCTGACTTTTTGTGAAGGAGGTAAACATATTTTAGGTTATTTCATTAAAAAGTGTATTTAGTCATATTCATATATACTTAATTGTCAATCTATTAAAGTTTTTGTTTGTTTTTGATTAAAGAAAAGCCTTCAAAGTGACAGCTATTAGAATTAGCTTATACACTGTGTGGATAAGTTATACATTTCTTACAGACTTTAATACCTCTTTTTCTTAATGTTTTTTGTCTGAGACGTATGTGCATGTGTGTCTGTGTACATATGTGTATCAATGTGTGCACATATATATATACATACTGAAGTATACACTTATGTGCATGTGTGCCCATTCTGTTAGTATTAAAAAACATGTACATAAGAAGGCATGTTGATAACACATTCCTTCATGAGGAAAATGAAACAAAGCTTGAATAAATCTAAAACCTAAGCCCTTTAAAATACAGGTTTTATACTGGAAACCCAGCCATACCTGCAACTACACTGGCACTCACAGGCACAAGCTGCACATCCTGTAATACAGCAATAGCTTCTGTGCTTTATTCTTCCAGCTTTTCAGGTTTCCATGGAAATGAGTGGGAATCCCAACACAAGGGAAAACTAACTAGGCTATCCAACTCACACCATGGTGCTGGATGTCTGAACAGCTGATACATGAGGCAGTCATCACAAGAACAAAAATACACAGAATACAATACTACACATAACACTGGAGCCAAAAAAAACAGCCATGACTGCACCTCGAAAGAACACATGTAAACTAATCCTGTAGCAGATACAAAGAGCTCTGCAAGAATAAGGTCTTATACCATTCTGAAATTCTGCCCAGGATACAAATACAGGTACTGTATAATGTTCTGAAACTAATTATTGAGCAAGTCATAGCTATTTAAAGCAGAGTCTAATTTTTCCACTATTGACTTCACTACACAGATGGTGAATTAAAAAAAAAAAAAAGTGTGGTTTAAAAATTCAGTTAATACTAATATCCAAAGACTTATCAACTGCCGTGCAAGCCTTGGTTTCATGAATGAAAGACCATTTACAGAGACCTCCCAGTGTAGCAACACCATGCCTCTATTTGGATGTTGAGGATTCCTGCCAGATCTTTTGCCTTTTCACATGAAAATTATAGTGTCATACAGTTCTCCCTTATTTGCTATTATATCTAAGATTCATGTAATTGTTGGTATGGACACATAAATGATCTTTGGTTTTGTTAATGAACTGTTGAAAAACAGAACCAATGTAGTCCTTATACTTCAGAGGAGGGGAAGAAAGACAAAAAACTTTAGCCAGTTTGATTAAGTCTCTCTTACCAGGCAACAACTATGAGCTATTGTATTTGTTGATTTCACTGTAATTGTGTCAGGCTCACTGCTGAACTTGGCACACTATTTTTTTCTGATGAGACAGAGACAATGTTTGAGGTGTTTGAAAAGTGTTTGTACCACTTTTCAATGGGAAGTCTTGAGTATACAGAACAGTATGCTAAGCCCAGCAGAGAGACTGCAGAGTGGTATCTCCTGCTCCTTATTAGGTTGTCAGCCACACGTCAGGAACAGCAAATTATTAATAGGTCCTTTCCAAGTGATATAGTCTATTAAGAAGCAAACAAAATCTTTCAGATTGAGAGAAGAGAAAGTAAAAGAGATGGTGACTAAAGAGCTGTCAGAAAGAGGACAAACCTCCTGCATTACATTCTCCATGAGGAAGAATACAACACAGAACTACTGAATGTCAATAGTGATTGACCACCGGGCCTAGAAAAGTATCTAACTTCTCTACCAAAATATGAACAAAGCGTAGCCTGAGCTGTAGGCTGGCTCAACTTTTGGAGGCACAGCCTCCCCCAGGGAACAAAGCAGAAAGAACTCAGTATCACTGCATTTGCAGTCACCCTTCACCCAGGCACAGATTTCCCTCCTATAGATCATAAGAGAACAAAACATTTCCAAGTAACCATTGTCAACAGTATTTCCTAAAAACTTAACCAACAGGCTAAACATATTATCTTTTCTAAGTGATTCAGTTACTGCTAAACCATACTCAAGCAAAAACATCACGAGGTATCAAGTTACCTTACTCGTGCATGTATGAAATGTGGTTACCAATTTGCACATTCATATGACACAAATTTTTCAGTGTGTCAAGAACGTCATACTGAGCTTTGAGCATCTTCTGACCAATAGTGGTGCCTTATTAACATTTTACTTAAGAATGAATTAATGATTTACTGATGGTTCAACCAAACCCATTGAACTTTGTTTCTCTTTTGGGCACATGATAACGGTACATGATCAGGACACGGCACCTCTGAAACTAGAGGAGAGAGAAGACTGGAACAGGAAGGCCAGGATCTTTTCCTGAACAAGATAATTTTCAGTGAAACAGATTTAAGAAGCCCATCTCCTGATCTAACCTCTCATTTCTATGCCTGTAAGGCATTTTGACAAATAACAATTTGTGTTGCTAAGCTGTAAACCCAGTCACTGAAACTGTTCTCTTTTGGTGGATTTGGTTTTCAGATAAGCACCACTTAGCTCTATTACCATAACTAAGGGGATGACAACCTGGAGCACAGGGGCAGAAATAAATAGCCAGAAACAGCTATGCACAAATACTTCCTTAAATTGCTTCAGTGCTGAAAAACATAATGCCACAGCTTATCTGAGGGACAAAAGTATATTTTAGAGATGGAGAACATTTCTTTCCACACAGTTAGGTTGACATAAATATAAAGTTCCTGAATTAGAAATGGTTTACCTTGAAGTTGCCACTGAGAATGAAAACGAAATTGAGGGAGTCTCTCAGCCCTCAAGCTCTAGGAAATAGCTACATACCTTCTCCTATAAAAGAGCATCTCCTATTCCCACCTAAGGTTCATCAGAATTACTACTGGCTGCTTTGCCACATTCTGGTGCTCCTTTCTTCACAACAACCTCCCAAAACTAAGTGCTCTCCAGCACCCTTAATTATCTGGATAAATATCTAAACATGGTCTAATTCCACCTCAAACTGATTAGTGAGCTGGAATATCTCTCCTATGAAGACAAGCTGAGAGAGTTGGGGTGGTTGGGCCTGCAGAAGAAAGGGCTTCAGGGAGGCCTTCCAGTACCTAAAGGGGGCTTACAAGAAAGACAGAGACATGAGAGTAATGAAAACTAACTTTCTCTGGAGTGAAAACATTTAACATTACAACCTAATCATTCCAGAGCTGAGAAGGGACTGAAAGGAGTGGAAGGGATGATGCCCTGTTTGATGGTGGTAGCAGGTGATATCACTGCTGCAGCTATGCTGGTATTTCGTGCCACTGCTGTTTGTCCTTAGCTCACTAGCAGACAAAATTTATTCATGGTAAGACACATCTGTGCAGTCATAGGCCAAGGGTAATGTGGAATTTTCCTGTGAAAAAGCAATGAGCCATGCAGAAGGCAGGAACATTTTCATTGCATCTACAGCTTTCTTAGAAATACACTTCTGAAAATTACCTTAAATATTCAAGCCATGCTTTGAAGAAAAGCTAAACATGCTTTGTTTTTCCCATTTTATAAAACACAATTATTAATAAGTTTCTATATCTCTCTTCACCGATCACATACCCATAACCTTTCTATGCTACAATAAATGATGATAATAAAGAACAGCAAATAGAACCTACAAAAGTAATCATGTCAGACTATTTAGACACTAGCAGTTGAACTATTAATTATTGTCTTCAACATTATTAGTATATTTCTTTGTAAAATCTACATGAAAAGAATCACTTTTTGTTAGTCAAAATACGCTTAATGAACATTTGTCATTTGCACATTCCTTGTGTAATTCCTTGTATAATGTTATTTTTAAGTGTTGCTTTACTATGATTTTCTAAAAATGGTGTTTCTTTCTGCAGACTGGATAAGGGATGGCCACATAATAATTTTAAGCTCATTTCCTGTAAATTTCTGAACAGACCAGAAGTACCTATAGAGCACACAGGCCAGTGAAACTGCAGACAAAATGCCTTCAGTTGCAAGAGGAAGGTGAGAATAGATTGGGGGACAGGAAGAATGGAAGAAGTGCAAGGGTTTTAATGCATGATGAGGGAAAATAAGGAGTATGAGACTCTTACAGCATGAAAATATATACACATTTTATGTTAATTTGATTGGGGTTTTGATGAGTCCATGCATGAAGGTTTGACTGGAACCCAGGCCTGTCTAAACTCTAGCATTTACACTTAGGCTCTGGCTTTTTGCCCTGCTCTCTGGCTCCCTTGCAGCTGGTGTCACCTGCTTCTGCTGGCCATCATCCCAAACTACTTTCTCCATTTTCACCTCTCCCACAGCAGGGGAACAGGGGAGTGGTCAATGCTGCAACTCCACCCCTCATGCCCCCACTGCTTATCACCTTTCCTCTTGTGTCTTTAGCAAAAGAAATTAAATGTAAACCAGATGAAAAGACAAAGCTGATGGTTGTATGGCAGAAAATAAAAGGTTAAAATGCTTAGTAGCCACCCTCTCCAGAAGCACACAGGCAGGGTCAGGCACAGTCAGTGATGCAACTCAAGAAGGGGTCTAGTACCAGCAGCTATAAGGACCAGCTCAGGAACCTGGCAAGGAGAAGATGTAAGCAGAAGTGGGATGAAAGGCCTCTCAGGCAGATCAGAAAGGCAATACTAAGTACAGGAGGCTGACAGATTAAGTGAGATAGATATGGCCGAGAGGTAAGAATGCAAGGGAAAATTGTTAAAAACATTTTTAGAGATGTCTTTGCCTCTAGTGGAAGAGAATAAAATATGTGTGAAGATTTCAAGCATATGCCTACACTGTGCAATAAATTGCTGCAAGAAGTCCCCAACTCCCTCCTCCCAGATAGCACCAGATGAGCCAGCTTTGGCACCAAAGGTGGTACAGTAATTGCAGGCGCTTTAGGGCAGTCAGACTACTTATAGTAATTAAAGGGATAATAAGACTTTGCTCAGTCATGCTAACACAGTTATGATTTTTCTGGATCATGAGATGCACACCATTGCAGCATTCATGCCACGCTGGCACACCACATAGGTCTAGTGTGTCTGTCCTACAATAACAGTGCACATGTGTGCTGGTTTTGCACACATGCAAAACCAGCACGTGTGTAAAAGTCAAATCAACAACCTAAACCACTACATCATGCACATGACTATTTCCTTCTACTGTTTAATACAGGGAAACTGCAAGTTCTGTGCAGATGATATCCAAGGTACAAGGGAAGAAACAGAAGTGAATTCAAACAGCCCAGCAATAAGAAGTATAAAGACAAATCCCTTCCACTAAGTTTACTACAGCTGTCCTTGCTGATCCGCAGATACGTATTGGCTCAGCTAACATCAGGCATTTTGTGTAACAAATGGCAAAG
This sequence comes from Pseudopodoces humilis, assembly GCF_049639895.1. NCBI lineage: Eukaryota > Metazoa > Chordata > Aves > Passeriformes > Paridae > Pseudopodoces > Pseudopodoces humilis. The sequence continues at coordinate 95,869,685 of NC_142202.1, forward strand.
AAAACAACATGTATGGTACAGATTGCAGAGGCAGAGATAGCTGCTTAGCTCACCTCTTAGCATGGTCACTCAGATCAGTGAAATGATTTCCTCCTGAGCTCCAGCCTGCCTAAACAATCAAAGAGCCCTGCAAAGCCCTGGAAGATTTTTCAGTGGTGACTGTATGACTGCCTCATAAATTGGACTATTTAACAGGAACAGCAAAATTTCACACAGCAATAGTGCTATGGCTGTGCTCAAGTCAAAGCAATAGCGTGCTTCATAATCCAACAGAAGTGAAAAATAGACATGGTATGTCCCAGTATCAAGTGCATACTGGGACTGTGAAACCACAAAGGTGAGCTGATTCAGCACTAGACCTTTGTCTATGAGGTTAGGGATGCAATGACTACAGGCTCCTGGCAGAATTCCACAGTAATTCACTACAGCTGAATGTATTTAAGGTTAGAATACAGGAGAATTTCCATGCAGTTACAAAAAGAGCTCATTGTGTCAGTGCTATACTGAATACAGGGGAATTATCACCAAGTAAATATTGCTTTAATGAAATGCTTACAATTAAAATCAATGTGTTATACAGGAGAGATGTTACTGGACTAACATATAAGATTAACTTTCCCTGGGTGACTGACGCCCTATTGGATAATATAAAATGGAATTTAATAATGGTTGATTTCACATTAAATGAATTGTGCCTGAAACAACAATGGGTGATGTGTCAATGTATAGCTACATATATGAAATGCAGAATATCCAAATTTGAGTATCAGGGAAAGTTTTTATTTTCCTTGTTCTATAAACACTGCTAGAATAGATATTTGACCCATCTAAAATTGTACTATTCTTTAGCTAACATCAGATGCTTCAGAGAAAGAAACTGTTTTGCCCCACACACTCCTTCCAGCCATGCAAACATTTCTACACCTCATAATGATAACTATACTGGGTCCTGCTTTGTATCTCCTAACTCCTACAATTTCCAGCTCTGGCTGTGTACCTATTAATGAAAAAAATATCCATACAACAATATCTAAAATATCTTTTCAAATTACATGTAACAATAAAACAAGGGAGTCAAGCATCACTTCTCTTCACATCTTTTTCTCCCATTCGGTAACTCATTCTGCAATTTCTGTATCACAGTAAAATAAAAATAAAATAGTTTTATTGCACAGTTAAATTAAGCCATTTCAAAGAATAATTAAATGTAACAAATACACTAAACGAATACCTGTACCAGCTCCTGTATACTGCAATGAGTTGCAAGCATATGATATCAGTGACATTTTACGTTCTAATAAGCTTCTCTGGCAAACATGGCATGTCTGGGCTCTTTAACAGGCCGATCTTTTATTGGCTTAGAAAGAAGGAAGGTGTCAATCCAGACACAGACTTTCTTTCTTTCAAAGCATTGGTCAGCAGATGGTAGAAAAAGCAATTCAGATCCTCAAAAGGACCTGATGTTCTTGTTTTCTCTCTATTTTAGGATGCAAGTCCTGTTATCACTGAACAGAATGACACTTGCAGCAGGTACAGCTGACACATGGAAATATGTTGGATCAGTCTCACTAATAGGATCTATGCATTTGCTAGAAAAATCAAACAAATATGGACCATTTGGACAGGCAGGTTCAGAACCTTACTCACAGTCAATTTTCTGTGTGAACATTTGCAAAGAAAGATACCAGATGGCTTAGGCGTGTATTACACTGACATGTACATGAATGTGCATGGGTATATATGAAATAGGAAGAGCTGCGACCAAATTAGGGCACTAAATTACATATGTGTAGGACAGGGCAGTGACAAAGGAAAGAAACCCTGAAAGATAGGGAGAAAGAATGGCAATGCTGAATAAAATATGCATTATACATAAGCTTTTCTTTAAGGCAGCTAGGCTCCCCACATACATATGCTGAGTTGGGGATTTACGTGAGAAGTTCACTTTAACACAGTGAAAATTCTATGTTAAAATGCTCCATATACTGATTGGAAGACTGTCTTCATCGATCACAGGTGCTGATATTAAAATTTCTTGTGGGAGTTTCGTAACTGATGAATTGCTTCACTGGGATTCACTTTGCCCGCCCAGCCAAAGCAAAAGTGCTATAGCAGCAGTCACCAGCACAGAAGGCTGGTTAGAAAGAAAAGTGACAGCGTCAGAATTGAGAAATGAGCAGCACCCATGCATGCATGTATCGGTAGGAAAACAGTAGAAAGAGAAGGAAAGAGCACTTCCTGATAGAACAAAATGTAAGTCATCTTAAAATATGCATTTAAACCGACAGACAGATCCCAGCCTTCCTCCTGCAAGAACCCTGAGGTCTCTGTATCCACCAAAGTCTTAATGGAATTCTTAAAATGAAGATTTTTTTTCTTTAAGAATGGAAATAAGGTATATTTAGAAATAACACTTTATTGAGAAAGGTCACAGTACAAGAGCACACCTACTTGGTATTAAGAATCTCCTACATAAGTGTACTGGGTCCACATAGGACAGAATTAACTTTCTATCAGAGTAGCTCATATGGGGTTTAGATTTTTGACCAAAATGATACTGGTCATAGACAAATGTTCCAGCTTTTGCTGAGCAGTGTCTGTGCAGCATCAAGGCTTCCTTGATTTCTCAATCTGCCCAGCAGTGGATAGGGTAGGGCGCAATAGGTTAGGGGGCAGATGACCCAAACTAATCAAAGACATGTTCCAAAACATGTCACATCATGTTCGGCAACAGCAGGCAAAAAGAAATGGTTTAGGAAGTTACACATCTTTTGTTTGGGAACTGGGTGGGAATCAGGCTACCTTTGGGAACCAGTGACTGACTGTCTTTGCATTACTTTGCTTTCCCTTTTCTCTTTCACTTCTCCTTTACTTTTAAAACAATTCTTATTTTTTTTCTTGATACCAAGTTTTCTTGCTTTTAGTCTTCCTTCCCTCTTTCCCCATCCAACTGGAGGTAGCAGGGGGAAACTGAGTAAGCATTTGGTGCAGTGCTTAGCTGTCCACTGGCACTGACCCACAATAATCAAGAAAATGGCCAACCATCTTTAAGGATTTTTTTTTTATTTTTGGGGTTTTTTTTTGGTTTCTTTTTCTGTTTCTTATAGTTTAACTTAACAGCTTCAAAGAAGATTAATTTAAATTATTTATCAACCCACCACATAATGTGGAACCAGAATATCTAAGAAAATGGTTGCTGAGCCTTACATCTGCCTAGCTTATTTCCCAGATTCTACAGATGATATCTAAACAGAGTTGGTAGCGCTTTCACTGTTATCTACTGGGAGGTATTTGAAGTAAAATTCCGGTATTTTTATACTTCACGTTCTGTTCCCATTTCATTAGCTTCAGGTTATATTTCTCTATTACCTTTGTATAGGAACTGATTTGTTTGCCTCTGGAGCCCCTTGATGTGCTGTTCCTGAAACAGCCTGTCTCACTGCAGCCTCTCTCCCCCTTGCCTGCAGGCAGGTTCACTGCTCTTGAGACACGACCTGTTAGCTCAGTTCGGCTACTCATTGGGAACTCTCTGCTACTATCAAGCCCCAACCACGCTTATTATGACTGCAACAACTTCAAAGAGGTCCTGACTCCTTTCTAACCAGTCTGAGTGTAATTCAACTCTGATGCAGTTTCCTAGAGTCATTCTGTATTACAGCAGGAACTAAGTTGATTCAGCCTAACTTTTCACACCTATTACATTTCTGGCACCTTGATGAACCAAGTGAGCATGTGTGTAATTTTGGCCAACCAGGCTACACAAGATCTGAGTCTTGCACGGCTTTAACCAAGTGTGTCTCTTTCCTTCCTGACTAATGAGTTTTCATGAACAATTTTTATGACCAGCTTCTTCTAAGTTGAAGGCTTTTATTCTACTGTTTAATTGATGAGAAGTCTCAGGAATTATTGGTGTGGAGGGCAGTAAAAGTGAGACTTCATGGGACTTACTTCCTTATGAAACCAAAATATTGAAAAATTAAGTACTGGAAATAAAGAGTTAAACGGAGACAGGAAACAGGGCAAGTTTAAAATTGCATCCTACTTTAAACTGTATGACATGCCAGCAACTGAAGACATATAACCTTTAATTTCTGTTTTTTTCTCTTCCTCTTTTTTAATGATCTCATTTTATAGGATTTGAATTAAATCAAAGCAAAAATGTTTTCATGTAAGAGTCTCAGTGAAGGTTCAAGCTTAAGATCTAGGTTTTTATATTGCTTCTAATAACTTTTTGATCCAAACTCAAACTCTCCGAATACAATAATCTCCACTCTATGAATTATGAGAAGGAAACTTCTGAACTGATTGCAACTCTGTAATTCTTGTTTATTATTCATTAATATAATGTGTTACAGTATCTGGCCATATGATTCCAGAGACATAATGAAAGTAAATGGAGTATTTTTTTCCCAAAATATAATAAGGAACCAATTATCACAATTACCAATCATCACAAAATCATACAACCTCACTGGAAAGACACACTAGTTTGAGTATGCTCTGGGTTATCATGGGAAAGGGTCAATGAAGAACAAAGTACTCAGAACTGGCAAAGTACTTCTGCTGAAAAATGCAGAGCAGTGCGACACAGTGAATAGAACATAGGGATTCAGGCAGTGAAAGTTCTGGTCTTATTTTTGAAGATGAGTTTTTGGGTTGCTATTGACAAATGACATGATCTTTATATGCCTCTGTTTCCCCATAAGTTAGACATCTAACATACAGCTTTTAGTATAAAACACATTAATACATCTCATTGCTGAAAAGATTCGTAAAACATACCTTCTCATGACATATCTCGAGCCATCAGACAAGCTTTATAACAAGATTTTTCACAGGTCATCAAAGTATGGAAAGATAAATTTTGTTGTACTATGCTGATGTTAAAAAGCTTGTATCTTGCCTACTACCCATTCAAGCACTACTTCACATGTAAAAAGGAAATCCTGAGGGACACTTTCCGAGATACTTTTTGAAGATCTCTTTGTTTTTCTTTTTGTCATTTTCTAAATGACAACAGACATTTAGTTTTAAGTGAATCTACATGACCCTTCACATTTTTAAAATAATTTAAAATGTTTACCAAGCTCATTTTCAGGTGTCTTACTCTCTGGAAATAGTTTCTACTCAGTACTGCCATAGTAAATCATATAAGAGCAAATTATTTTTATTGTAAGCACCCAAACCAGCTGGGGTACATAATGTACCTGATCGATCTGTGCCCAGCTGGAAATTGGGAGTGCCCAGGCTCTAGCAGAAAGTTTTCTGCTGATGCTCATAGTTTAGTATCCATGAAATGTAAAAGTAACTTGACAGACAAATCTTCCATGGCCCAGCTGTTGAACTTGGTATGTAAAGTCCTAATACATATCCTTCCTTGCAGAGGCCATCTTTACCATTTACTATAAACTGTCTTAAATAGACTCTAAAAACCTGCCATAACAACTGCTGGCCTTTATCATATATGCTCGAGATAACAACTTCCTGGGTAGAATACCAAAAGGCAACAAGCTGTTGAAGGTCTATATAGAGAGAGTAAGGTCATTTACTGCAACAGTGCCATGGATTTGTAAAGGGGCCACGGTGGCTATGGGACAGTAATGACATTTTAAAAGTACAATAGCTGCATTTATGTGCCCTAAACACAGTAATTATGTACTCTTGTAAGCGTACTTATGTAACAGTGCTGAATATTTGTCATTGCCCCTTGACTTCACCTGGACTGTATCTTCCAATTGAAACAATGCTACTCATTCAATGATCTAGAAACTCTGTTGACAAAGTCGGTGCAGAGATGAAGAATTAAATAGTGCTCACTTTATTCAGCCAGCTAAAGATTTGACAAGCAGGAGATGCAATTAAAAAAACATACCTAATTTGACCAGTGGACCCCTTAGTATCAGCACAGATAATATAGCTTGTTAAATAGTCTGATTAGTCCCAGACTTAAAATTTGTGTCAGTAAGAGTAATCCTGTATATAAGCAAGCCACATTTTAACAAATCAAATAACACTGCAACTGAAGGCAGTATCTTTATTTTTTTCAGTATGGAAAAATGGGGTCAGATGAGGAAAGTCCAGTTGCCATCTCCCCACAGAATGTCTGACTTGCCAAAGAGACATTTTAAGAAATTTGGTCTCAATTAAGATTATGAGTTTTCAAATGCATTGCCCGTCCTCTTGTATTTGTCATATGAGACAGGTATAAAAGACCACCAACAAGTATTTTAGGTTTTCATCACATTAGACTCACCTTGTTTGAAAAATGTAACTAAAAAATACTTTAATTTAAAAAAGCAAAGAGATAGAATCAGTGGAATCATAGATAGATCAGCCCAGGCAGCTGATCCCAGTTGATCAAATTGATCCCAACTGATCCCATGCCATATGGCATCACTCTCAGCAATAAAAGCTAGGTGAAAGATGGAAGAAGGGGGAACATTCTGAGATATAGTTTTGTCTTTCCAAGTATCTGTTATGCTTGATGAAGTCCTTCTTTCCTGGAGATGGCTGAACACCTGCATGTCCATGGGAAGTGATGAATGGATATCTTGTTTTGCTTAGCTTTCAAGATTTCAAGCTTGCATCCATTTTCACTATAATAAAAGCCAAACATTTTCATTCTTTCACAAAACAGAATTTGCCTTACTGGAAGTAAACACTACTACTCATGTTTGAGATAACCTGACAATATGATCATGGCCCAGTGAATGTTATACTAAGTGACCTGTGTCACAGCTGTACTGCTGGTCTCCCATCAGCCCCAGTGTGGAAAGAGGTCAGATAAAACAGGCCAAGGGAACAATTGCATCATTTTCGTCCAGACTACTTAGCCTTAATGAAAAGGCAAACAGTAGTTCTTGATGCCAAGTTCATCTCTCTTGCTGAGGTGTATAATTACAGTCTGGAGTTTCTGACTACGAACCAAGGACAGCAGCTGCTCCCTCCATGCTCTTTGTAAGCACCCAGCAGAGCTGTAAAGTGTCCAATCCAAAGCACAGCTGGGAGCAAGCTTTCTCCACCCTATCCCACCAAGGAAGGGTTGGCATGGGTCTTATTAGTGACAGGTCTAGATTAAGGATAAAATCACATAATTAGTATAAGCACTGATTATTGGATACTCTGAACAGAGAGATGCAAAATAGGAGGCTCCCTATGCCATGTGACACAGATAGTGTCCAGTAAGTTTTTTAAGTGTCCCAAATAGGAATGGATCCCATTAAGACACACATTCACTATAAGTGTTTCATCATTTCAGAAGCAATCAAGTCTTTCCAGCGGTTTTAGTAAAAAAGCATTCACAGTACAACTAAGCCTTATCTTCCAGGAGCACGTAAGTACAAAACAACAGAGCAGCTAGCAAAACAAGATTTACACTTGAGTTGTTGTCCTCAAGAAAAAGAAACAACTTATCTGCTTCCAAACTTCTGGAAAAAAATCTAGATCAAAAGGAAATAGTAAGATTCTTATTTCTTAGAATTTGCAGTACATTTTCCAAACAACATTTCAGACATACTCTATGCAAACTTAATGATTTATTTTGATAAAGTGCATCTAGGTCATCAGCGTATGTATTTTTGCTACTAATACTGACTCCAAATACAATCTTTGCTACTGTCTGGATACTTGAAAAAATTTTTTTGCTCAGATTAATCTCACAGTGGAATTTTTTAGTCTTTCGTGAGTTTCATCAGTTAGACATATTAAATAGATTCAATCTTACTATATTCAATTATATTTTTCCTGTATATGTTTGCATTGAAAGTACTATCTCCTCTGTAAGGTAAAGGAAATTTCACGTGCATGAGAAAATAATGATGATAATATTATATGCTTCAGTTCTTGGATTCTTCCTTGTGTCAGCAGTGAAAATCTCATTTACATTTGTTACTTTTTAGGTGCATATAAGTTATATATAAACATCTATCACTGCATACATTAACGTCCATTTAATTATATATTTTTCATTCATTATATATCTTAACACAGTCTGAGAAGCTAATATATATATCTGAACAGATTCTTCCAACTGTGTATTTTTGTATACACAGCTGAAATACAAAAATGACCTCTGTATACAGATAGCACGAAGCACAGCAATTTACACAGTCACTGTTGAAAAAGAAAAGCCACATTAAAATAAAAGGGCCTACTAATTCCAGAATTTGCTTCCTAAAGTTGACAGAAGGAGACTGTGACCCTTGGGTAATGTCAAATATAGGTTGGGAATTGATAATTTACAATTATTTTAAAATACAAAGAAATTTCTTTTCTCTTTCTGTTGGCCTTGATTGTACTGACTGTAAATATTATTCTTAACTATATAACAGATAATAAACTGATATATTTCAATACTACGTGCTTAATTTCTTTATTAAGGCAAGTCCTCTTTACTGTATTGCCATAGGTGCAATTATGGATCTATACCCATAGAGGAACGATTGTGTGATTGTCTTCATTAAGAACAACTGGGTTTTTTTTCTGGAATCACTGTAACTCTGTACACAAGGCTCTCACTTCTTACAATTCTGTTTCACAGAGATAGGTGGTCTGGTGAACTCTTTCTTTCTTTCTGGTTTGAATTAAACCTGTTTCATTAAAGTTTACAGTTGCTACTTTTTCTGTCTGTATTCATGTAGCTATTGCTTTTGGTTTTGACAAAGATTCTACTGTGATACTTTCAGATGTATCAGAATGCATTCTTCCCTAATTCTTTCTTTAATTCCCTAGTATAGAGAGGTGTTTTTGCATGTGCTCTTCAACCATCGCTTTTCCCTCAAAGCTAGACTAAGTTGAAGCCTTATTAAAATGACAAGCTAAAAGTAGTTATACTTTAATTCAGACAAAACAATATTTATATAAGGTTTTTAATTTCTGAAAAACCTCTAGTGCTTATTTAGACCTTCTTTAATCAACATCTTCTGAACTGCACTTTGAGACCTTGAATTTGTCCTTGTTTAGCTGAATCTGTTCAGAAAGAACTACAAGACTACTTCTACATTTTCTTTTATCTGTCTGAATTCAGATTTTAAGAAACTTTTTTCTCTTTTCCCTGCATATCAGTGATACAAATAGCATTCCATAGCATCACCTTAACCACTCCAGGAGTTTAATCAGGATATCAATATCAATCAGGAGTGCCACTTTAATCAGTATTTCAGAGTAGGACACAGAAGAACCTCAAAAGTAAAACACCATGATCTTCATAACATTTACGTGTTCTGGAAATTAACATTACTTGCTTTTGTTTTGGGATTAGTGAGCCAAAACCAATCCATATTATTCTGTTATCTAGATCAACACCTCTGAGGAACCACAGAATTATCAAAACTTCAAGGCACAATGGAAGATATTGTCCAGACAAGGATATTGTTCCCTGGAGCAAAATGTATTATGAAAATCCCTGAACACTTGACTTCTCTGGGAGACACTGTTGGTACACATGGACACAACATAGTCCTGTAGAGCCTCCAAAAAATACCTCAAGGTATAAATATTCTCTTTTAAGTAGAAAGTAATACTGTACTATAATGTATTGTAATATAATACTGTAATGTAATTCCATCATTGATAATTCATTTGACAAAAAATTTCATTTACATACTTGCTTTGAGGAAAGTGATTCTGACACAGAGGTAATTTCAGAAAGATGCTGCTCTTACTTTCCCATCAGCTTTACTCATCAGCAACTTTCTATTCAGTTTGAGTCATTCTGACCACTGTTATCAAGATCAAGACAGGCACATGATATTATTATCAGGTTTTGGTAAACTCTGTGAGACAAGATAAACCTCATAACAACCTGCCTGCCTATTCCGTATAGTGAAATCGAGCTGTGACATTCTACAGATTTGTACTGAACAGAGGTCTAAAGCTCATGACGAGAAAGCCTGGTAAGAAAAGAGGCAGACGGCTCAGCAGTTCTTGACTATGGACCTTGTTTTAGCCATACAACAAGTGGCCTTTGAAAGTTGGAAAAAATATATTATTGTTTAAATAGATAGTAAAAGAGAAGTTTAAACAGCCTGCAGTTAATGGACTGTTTCCAGGCCCTAGTATTCTGCAGGCAGTCTAAGCTGTGCATGAGTTGGCCACTTGATTAAGACCCTTTCAAGAAAATAAATTGTTGGGACTGTTTTTAACCCTCTTTTGTCATTCAGAAGTTGAAGCCAAATTCAGCATTTTCTTATATTCCGTGGGTTTACATCACTCCTGTGCATTTACACAGTATGAAATGGTGATGCCATTCAGAGCCAATGCTCTGTTTTGAACAGGGGTTTATCAGTGCCCAGGTCAGCTCTTACTACTTAATTCACCATTAATTTCTACCATGGGGTGTGGGTGGGGTTGCTCCTATTTCCCAGCTGCTCAACTGAGATTAGAAAATCTTTCTGTTCTTTTTCATTTCTCTTGTTATGAAACTTGAAATAATGCATTGAATGGTTTAGATTTAATCCTTGTCCACAACTCTTGACACAGACTTAATGGTCGTAGAAATAAATTGGGAATACGACCTATGGTGACTGTGGTATCAACCAGTTCTAGCAGAACAGTAGAGCTAATAATGTTGGGAAAAGCTGAACTTCACACTGAATGCCTTAGTTAAGAATATAGAGAAAATTATATCTCTGGTAGACACACCAAGGATAAATTTTGGCATTTCTGTCAGTATTAGTAAGCTTTTTGGTTCATAAGTACACAAAGATGTCACGTATAATGCCTTGAAGAAGCAGTGGAGTTAAAAGTAAGGTTGAATGCAGGAATTTAGCCTACAGAATGCTTCTGGTCCACGCTCTCTCTAGCTTTTTAAAAAACTGAACTACTAGAGATCCCAAATGAGCACAGAAATTTTGCTAGTTTGTTAAAAAACAAAAACCAAAAAAAAACCCTTAAAATTTTACATACTTAAAAACATATCAGAACATTAATTTTTACTGTATGAAATCCTCTTTTCAACTTCCTACCTACCTCCACTTTTCAATGTGTCCCAGATTTTCTCTCCCACCTTTCATGAGGTGATTTTTGTATGCATTACCAGAGCTCGTGATTTCACTCATCTGTTCCAAGGTTCCTGAGCTGCTGCTACCAGCAGGGAAGGAAATCATCATTTCTGGTTTTCTACTTTCCACAGTCCCTTGCTTTATCCCTACAGGACATCTCCTTTCCCAGTATTCTTTACACTGCACAGCACTTGTTAACATGCTTTTCACCCTCTCTTTTTGCACTAGGTATTTCAATGTTGTCTCCCAATAAGCTTTTAACTCCTTTGCCCTTCTTAGCACATCTTTGCTTCCTTTAAAGAACACTTTTTGTTCTCAGTCTCCTCATTCCTCCTGCCTTTACCTGATTAACCACTCATTATTATTTAGTAGACTACTGTTGGAATTCCCCTTTGAGCATACAAGCTGCCTTGTTCTTTGTGGAGGTCCAAAGGCCAGTGACTAAGATCCTCATCCCTTGACCCTGGAAAGGAGGAAGCAACACCTCCAGAGGCTGAGGTGAGAAAAGCCTTTCTCCCACAGGCATTTGCAGTTAAATGCTAATCCTTTTGGGTTCTGTTCTATTTTGTTTGCCAAGTTTATGCCACCCTGTTCAGCCCCTGTTTACCATTAATGTATTCCCTCCAGAATGTTCTCCCTTCCATGGGCCCCCATTGGCCCTATTTTGGTACATTGCTCTGCCCTGTCAATCCCCATTGTTTCCCCGTCTCCCTAACCCCTCCTATGCACCACTTTTACCCGTTCCCACTAGATCCTAGCCCTCTGAAGCACCCCCTGAAACGATTACATATCTCATATATAATCCTGGACTCACAGCCTATCCTTGTTCTTGTCCTTGGAACCCCTTTGAGGCAATAAGGCTTTTGGATAACCAAACAAGAACCCATCCCAATCACACACCTCCTCGTCAGCTTTCTAGTGGCATCGTGCCCCAGACCCGAAAGCACAGGCAGCCTTGGGGAACCTGGTCATTGCTACAATTCTTCATGACTGCTCCATAAAAATGAGTTTTCTACAGCTTACGCCTTTTCTTTCTCATGATCCAGTTCTCACCAAAGTCAGAAGGAACAGTTCTTCTGACTCTTCACCCTTAAAAGGATTGCAGTCTTACCTTTTTTCTATTTCAAATTCTAATTGCTCTAACTTTTTTTTTAAAGTATTTAATTTAATCCCTGGTGACAATAAAGATGACTACCATTAAACAGCATTTTTTAAAAAATATGACTGGCATTAAAAGTAAAACTAAATCTAAAATCAGCCTAATTTCCTACCAGCTAGAATGTTACACAATTTATATAGGTTTTAAATTTTATCCCAAACATGTATCAGATGCACTCACAAATATAACTGTTTTCTGTTTACAAATACATATTTTTAAAACACATCTATTTACCTCAACACATTATAGAGAAATATCAAAAAATGAACAAGGTTGATTATATTTTCAGTATTCATAATTATTTTGAGGCAATATTAAATTTATTCCATAATTGGGGATTAACCATATGCCAGATTTTCTTCTTACAAAACTTTGTGACAAAAATGGAATTACATTCACTTTTTAATGGCTGAAGTCTCTGTTTAGGGGTTTCCCCAAGAGAGTAATCTGGTAATCCATTCAGGTTCATCAGTAAAAAATAGGACAGCAATAAAAAAGTGTCATAAATTTAATCCATTATTTGTCACATATATTGTAACAAGAACTAGAAATGGCAATTTTCATGATAATTTGTACAACAATATGGTGTGCTCAATCTTCTGACTATTTTACTCAGATGTAACAAACTGTAAGGCTCCAATCTGCAATTACCTACAAATCAACTTTAATGGGACTGCTAAAGGGAAACACTTACGGCAGTAAATTAAGCATGCATACATTTGCCAAAACTTGAAAAAGCCAGTAATAAGGGTTAAAACACAGTAAAGAGAATTGATCTACAAAGATATATATTTTTTTTTTTTCAAGTCTTGTACCAATTACAAGACAATAACCCTTATTCAGCATCTATTAGTCATATTGATTTCAGCAGAAGTTAGACACGTCAAGCTGTTCCAGCACTGGACCACAAGACCTTTGCTGCTGAGTATCTGGATTCAGCTCTGCACGAATATATATCCTTGCAAAGAAACTTAATCTTCTCAATCCCCTTGTCATCTCAAACCCTATTATAGGTCAAGACTTGCATAATTTAACAGGAGACGTGAATAACTAAGATTAATCATTCTAACCTGATCTTTCAAATGTGAAACATCCCAAGCCTCTATAAAACTGAGTTCTAAAATATAGTCAAAATGAGTCACAAGTTTTCAAAAGACTAATATTGACAATAAGTATATCAAAAGCAAGAGCTCTTGGCCTAAGTGAGGTATACAGTATATACTGGGGTAATCTGTACCATTTTTTATTTAAAAATCAGTTGCTCATAATAACCTTGGAGGATCAGGGTAGAAGAAATTATATGCCATTGTGTTATATCTACTTGTCCTAAATTTATGTGCTTCAAGGACATTTTAGCAAAGTGGACTAACTTTAACAGACATCAAACTTTGTTCATAGATACTCAATATCTCTTATAAGTAAACAACATGTAGACAAAAGTTTACAATTTTTCTCACTTTACTGACATTCTCTTCCTTAACCAACATGTTTGTGTCTTAAGGAGACTAGTATATCTTAGATCCAAGGACAGTGGTAAATTCTAAAACGAGAAGTTTTGAAACTGATTTTTGAAAGAGAGCTTGCAAGTATGTCTTTCAGAAAAGAAAAAAACAGTGAGTATAACTGCCTTTCTCTGTGATTATATATTTATATCTATGATGCTTATCACCATGACATTCAATGATAGAACACAAAATTGTTTTACTCAGTAAAATCAGATAATTCATATCAGATAGAAATATGCTTTATAAATTATTCCTATGGATTAGATCTCAATTTTAACTTGGAAATTAAACAGTTAACAACATCAGAGCAAGATCTAAAGAGGAGACACAGCACAGCAAAGGTAAAGGCTGTTAGGCTACATCTTTGAACTCTCTTAAGGACTCTGCAGTACTGGCATCACTCCAGAGCTTAATTTGATACATTCTGAAAGCTAATCATCTTCGGCAGGGAAGAAACCTCTGACCATCACACTGTTAAATTGCAATGCTTTTACTCTGACTTTCTGTGTCTGATGTGTTTTTGGCTGGTTTGTTTTTTGGTTTTTTTTTTGAGGGACATTGGGTTGTTTATTTAGCTCAAAAAATTGGTTTATTTGCAGTCTTTGTACTCATTTAATGCAGGCCACTTCCTTTAATATTACCAACAATAAAACCACAGTTCACATTTTTTCTGTTTGTAACATTTATATCAAATGCCTCATAGTATATGTTGTTCTTATTAAATATTGCCAAGATGCTAATAATAAGTTGAGTACTAAACAAAAATACAAATAGCCCAGTGTGTCTGTCAGAAAGTTGTTCTGAAAGATGTGTCACTAAGATCGTGTCCATAAGTTACTGCAGTTTCACTCTCTGGATCAGTTTATTTAGCATGGTCTTTCACATAGATTTCAGTTATAATACATGAATTACACAAACTTTCGCTGCTGATCAGCACCAAGAAGAAAGAAGAAAATACATGAAATGAGCAGAAAATATGTGACGTGAAATTAAGTTACTTTATAAGGCCTTTTTAATTAACATTTAGTGACGAAGAATCAAAATACCTTAAGTGTACTTTTAATAGCACACTAATACAAGGTCTAATGATGAAAGTATTTTTAAGGTTATGTTTTCATTGTGACAGGAAGATGCTGACATTATCTATTTCTTTGGAAGCATGAGTTTCCTTCCATAATGTTTTAAGCAGCAGTATGCAACAGACACACACGATAGAACAGAAGGTGCTACTGCCCTTACTACATTGTTTTGGTGTCACTGGGAAAACACATTCCTTTGTTCTCACTGACTAGAGAAATAAACATATGTATTGGTATAGATAAGAAGCTAAATTTAAAAAGAAATCTTACTTTGGGCAACAATACAGACTTCCCCTCATCTTATCTGGAATCACACTGAAGTATGTAATTGGACTTTCATGATAAAATAAAGTACACACATGTATAACCAATCCCAGGTTCAGGCCAGGGGTATTTTATTTTTCTCTATTACAAAACCTCTCAACATTATAATATCAAAGGTCAGTTTTAAAATGTATGTTATCTACAATGTTTTATAGCACTGATCCATGCATTTTACAGAAAAGCAGATCTCAATTCTCAAGCCCTAGGGTGGAAGAAGTTAGTCTTTTACCATAAAAACTTTTACAGCTTATAAGAAAAAAAAAAACAGTGTGTATTTCTCAAACATCCTGACTGATGTGTAAAACTTATGTGGTAAAAGAGAAGCCTGGGCATCTCAGCACAAGGGAAGAATGCACCTGCTACCTTACAACTTTTTGGCTTCCCTTTTCACTTCAAACAATTGGGAACGTTTGTTGGAGGCAGACTAGATAATTGCCTTCTGCATTAGTGTTTTGATGAAGGTTTCTTTTTCATACTACAAGAATTTCTGTAAGTTTGAGCTAAGATCTAAAAGTTATGGCTTCTTTCACGGGACGAAGTTTTTAAAACTTTGCCATACCCCAATTAAAGGAATTTTTCTTGTTTCTGGCTCATACGTCCATCTAGGAAACCCCCTCAGCTAAATCAGCATGAAGACAGTTTCCCAGATGGGAATATTTCATGTGTCTATGTTTTAGGCTTTTTTAGGACTAGGAGAGAGGTAACACCAGTAGTGGTATCTGTCATCTAAGCTCCCTTGTATCCTCTAGAAAGGCCTTTTTAGAATTTGGTGCAAGTCCCCCTTGAATTTTGCACATCCAAAGTCCTGAATCACTAGTGAACCCTACATAAAACCCATCTGCTCCTCTCCTTCAGCTGCCTGTGACTTTTCCTGTGTGACAATTGGGGAACTATGCTGTGAAGGGAAGAAAAGGCAGAGGCCTCACTGAAGCCCAGGTAGGCACAGACTTACCATCACCAAAGTGAGGGTCACTGTCTCTGAACAGCACTGGTCATTCACTACCTGCATTACAATTTCACATCTTCCTTTAAATTAGTCATTAACTGGAATATGAATGACCAACTTCCTGTCTCTACATCAAATTAGTAGCAACACTAAAGAGATGACACACCTACTTCTAGACCCTGCTCCAGCAGAGATCAAGGGTATCTTAACCTCTGGAAGATGGCCTGTGGAGCCAATGCACTAGGCGGCTGAAACCCAGGGGTGGTGACAGAACAAGGCCTGCCAGCTGTCCCCACAAGACAGGTTCAATGCCAGTCTCCCATACCACAGTCCTGGAGAAGCTGGCTTCTCAAAGTGTACTCTTTGCTGGATTCAGAACTAAATGGATGTCTGGGCCAGAGAGTGGTGGTGAATGGTGCCACATCCAAGTTGGTGGCTAGTCACTGGTGGTATCCCCCAGCGATCAGTGTTGGGCCCTGTCCTATTTAATATCTTTGTTGATGATTGAGATGAGGAGATTGAGTCTACCATTAGAAAATTCACAGAAACAAAGCTGGGCTAGATTGTTAATCTGCTGGAATGTAGGAAAGCTCTTCTGAGTGATCTGGACAGGCTGGATTGATAGGCTGAGACCAAAGGTAGGAGGTTTAACAAAATCAAGTGCCAGGTCCTGCACTTGGATCAAATCAACTCCCTGCATCACTACAGGCTGGGGGCAGAGTAGCTGGAAAGTGGCAAAAGGACCTGGGTGTGCTGGTCAGCAGCAGCTGAACATGAGCCAGCAGTGTCCTCAAGTGGCCAAGAAGGCCAGTGGTATCCTGGCCTGTATCACTAATAGTGTGGACATGGCAGTGATTGTCTCCCTGTACTCAGCACTCCTGAGGCCACACCACAAGACCTGTGTCCAGTTTTGAGAAAATCTAGAGAAGGGTGATGAAGATGGTGAAGGGTCTGGAACACAAGTATTATGAGGAGCCACTGAGGGAGCTACTATTGTTTATCCTGGAGAAAAGAAGGCTCAGGGATGACCTTATCACATTGTACAACTACCTGAAAGGAGGTTGTAGACAGGTGGAGGTTGGTCTCTTCTCCCAGGCAACGAGTGGCAGGACAAGGGGACACAGCTTTCTGTTGTGCCAGGGAAAGTTTAGGTTAGAGACTAGGAAGAAATTCTTCATAGCAAGGGTGATTAGATACTGGAATGGATGGCCCAGAGAGCTGGTGGAATCACTGTCACCGGAGGTGTTTAAGGTAAGACTGAATGTGGCACCTAGTGGTATGGTCTAGTTGGTATGGTGATGTTCAGAGACAAGTTGAACTCAGTCTCAGAGGTCTGTTCCAACCTAATTGATTCCACGATTTGGTGAACACCAGAACCCATCCAATTTACACTCTGTGTGCACATTTACCCTCTGCCTCACTGTGGTCTTTAGAAGGCCCTCACCTATTTATTGACAAGTTTGAGTACAACTTCAATGGACACAGAAAAAAAAGTGATGCAAATCCAAAATGTAAGTAAATCAGGGAGGTCATTCCTCCAAATCCACACCTGGTATCACAACCCCTAACTTAATTATTTACTTAAAAGCTGAAAGGAAAACCTCTCACCATTCCTTCTAAATCTCTCCTCCTCTTCTAACAATTATTTCCTACTTTTCTTCACTAACTGTCCTCCAAGTTTAATAAACTATTCCAGGCTGTACCACAAAAGGCAGGACAAGATCATCCAACCCATGCTGAATTGCCTTTATACATTAACCTGTTCTTCTGTCCTGTAGTCTCTCCTATCTGTCTGCAAGGGTTAGGACACACCTTATGATGGAAATGGACAGATTCTCAGCCCATGCAACTGCTAAAAAAGTAATTTTTTTAAAATACAATTTAACTGTACCCTGGGCTCCTCTGCATGAAGGCTTATGCCAACTCCACCATCTATATTCACACACATCTTTCCCTACCCATCTGTTCCTGTTTGGCCTTCCTCCAGTAGTCATGCTAAAAGTATGGCTCCAAACCTGTGAAAGCAGTGAGTAGGCATCACTGCTGTGCTCACCACCTAGCATGGAGCAAGAGACAGTTGCCCCAAGCACCCGCCAACTCTGAGTGCCTCACTGGAGGATGTCACCCAGCCACACTCCAGCATTTCTCCTCCCTCCACATGCTCCCCGGTTTCTGATGCCAGATGCCTCTGCTCTATCTTGCAAATACACTTTCAGTCCAATCACTCTTTCAGTGTCATCTGAGGATGCTCTTTTACATATCAGAAGCTGAGAGCCTGACCCAGAATGAGGGTATACAGTGATGGCATTTGTCTTCTGGGTTGAGTGAAGGAATTTAAAACTAAAATATCATTACATCCAGAAAATAGCCCTGATGGTTTTAAGATGTTTTTAAGAAAACAAACATTACTCACTGCCAGATACAAACAGGGATAGTGTTAACAAGTACTAATATTTTAAAATATAATTATACAATAATTTCTTACTCAAGGGCTCTTGGGCAAATGCAGCAATGTGAGATTGGGGAAAGGCTTGTTTGTGGACTATATCCCATCTTTGTCCCATTTTTGTCTTGTGTAATAAACATATAAAAACTGTATTTCTTTCATTTCTCTTACTGATATAGCCTTGGCCCCTGTTCCTGAAACTGAAAAAAAACAAAAAGACTCACTAATGTTCTGCTCATTCTCATTGTCCAAGCTGTGCTGCTTCACACTGTCTGACATTTTAGTCTTTCCCAATAGTGCTGGAGTAGGCTCTTGGAACAAATGCCAAGAAGTTTGTGTCATCCAGGGCAGCTGGAGAAAAAAAAAAAAACTTATTGAAAATCTGGCTGGGATCTAGTGAGTGATAGTGGTCTCAGGTTGGGAGGAGCAAGTGGTCTGGCGTCTAGGCAGACCGCACTGGAAGAGGGTGATGGAAACCCAGGACCAGCAGCAGTGTCTTACTGCAGGCCCAGGACTGCAGTCTATGTGACACTGGAGGGAGGCACCTGACTGCTCCTGGATGGTGTCCCTAGCCAAGCTGGTGATATGGTACCTGTACTAGAAGTTCCCTGTTACTGCACGTAGCAAAAGAACTTTCAGCCTTTTGATCTTCCAGTGAAGTGTGTGGTTATCCAGTGAAAGTCTCTCCCAGCATGACATTTTGCCACCTACATGCTAGATGTCAGCCTCTTGGAGATTTCTTGGAATACTGAATGAAGGGCAACCAAAAGTTGCCCTTCCTGACTTTGTGAGTTTCTATTAATTTCCTAATTCCAAATTAGTTGCTTCCCAACTGCCAGCCCTACTAGGCCAAGCAAACACATTATGTCATACAGGAAGCTTTTCTGAATGAGTTTGACAAAGTTGCGGTACTGACAGTTCTCCAACCACAGAAGGACCATATGTCCTCCAGGCACCACATGCTCCAGGGTACCAGCTGCTGCAGTCACAGACCTGACACTGCAATACCACATCACTGTGAAGGACAGACGTGAAGTTTTCGCCTAGACCATGAGATTTTTGAATAAGGATACCATTCATGAAAATATCAAGTGTCATATGACAACACAGTACCTCATGTCATGCCAAGTGGTCTTGTGTTGAGAACCTCGAGGGGCTTTTAAATTAAGTCCATTGAAAGGTAAAGCAGGGTACAGAAGAGTTGGTACCCAATATTTTGTGGAAAATTAGTAATAAAGTCAGAAAGTGTAAGAGAAAAACACAAATAAGCAGACAGTGAGAAATTCTTGAAAAATGCTCTGTCAGGAAGGGGTATGTACAACTCTATTATGTCCTTAGTCTTCCACAATTACAGATATGGGCAAGGAATCAGAAAACATTTGCCATTGTTTAATAATACAATCCAAACCCAAAATAATTTCAGGTAAGAAACCAAATATATATATCTGAATACCCCTAGAATTTTGGTTAGCTCATCACTGAATCTGATTCACACATGACAAAGTCTTCAAAAAGTACACAATGTAAAATGCTAAACTTGTATGTGAAAGAGGAATCTCAGGAAGGCAAAGTAAGAGACTTTACAGAAATGAGGCTAGCAAGAGACCAAGCAGGACCTTTTCACCTTGTAAATGCAAATCCCTGCACCCAGAGATTAGAAAACCCAGAGAGCTGATTGTCTGGAAAGCGGTTTCACAGAGAAGAATCCAAGGTGCCTGGTGGATAAGTTGACCATAAGTCAGCAATGCACACTTGTGGCAAAAAAGGCCAACAGCGTTGCCAGGAGGTAACTGGACAGCTCCTCTGCACAGCACTGGTGAGGCCACACCTGGACTGTGGTATCAGTTCTGGGCTCCTCAATACAAGAGAGACATGGACATGATAAAGTAAGTCCTGCAAAAGTCCACAAAGATGATGAAGGGACTGAAGCATCTTTTGTATAAGGAGAGGCTGTATAAGGGAATGTTTATCCCAGAAAACAGAGGATTTAGGAGGATCTTACCAGTGTGTATAAATGATTATGTATATGAAATGTAGTGCCTGACTGGGACATGAAATGAAGAGTGAACCACACTCTTTTCAATGACAACCAATAACAGGAGAAGAGGCAACAGGAACAAACAATGGGCATAGTACAGAAAATTCAACTTAAATATCAGAACTGTTGAGGCTTTGTTTACAGTGATCAAATATTGGAAGAGGCTGGCCATAGAGTTGTGCAGTTTCCATCTGCAGAGACATTCAAAGTCCATCTGAACACAACTTCAAGATACCTTGGCCATTACACTGAGAAATCTAACTTACCCTGCTTTGAGAAGGTAGATGGGACTATACCTCCAGAATTCCCTCCCAGCCATAACCTGTGATTCTCTAATTCTACGTGTAAAGACAGAAAGTCTTCAGGAAAATTATCATTTTGGAGACAGTCGATATGTTCTGAATATGATTTTAGGTTTAGAAATTGTCAGGATGTTTTGAGGGTGGAGGTTAAGCATACTTACTATTTTTATTTTTTAAAATATAAAATAGCACATACTAGAAATATATTCCAATGTAACTCAATATATTCTAAAACAAAAGACTAGGTTATCTGAAAATATAAGTTCATTGGTAGTTTAGAGATTTGAGCAAAAATCTCAGATTAGAATTGCAAAAATTCAAGTCTAAAATGATGACGTACCAGTTAATCAAAACTATATTATGCAACAGTGATAATGAGTATTCAGACATGTAAGACTTAGAAGATAACACATAAATTCAGAAGACAACAAGAAACTTGCAAACAGTGCCATATATACATCATTCTTGCCTAGAAAGAAAAGTTCTGAAGTAAAAATGCTAGCTTCCACCACCCAACTACTCAGTTTTCTAACACTTTCTGCCATTTCCTCTGTGTTGTTTTTGTACATTATTATTTCCTGTTGATGTATGCGAAGCTCTCTAACTGAACACCTCTGATTGCTCCTTGAGTCTTTCATTTGTGGTGGTGCCTGGGCAAATCCTTGACTAAGGTAGCAGGTGTACTGTGAGCACTGCTTGCAACGCAGGACATTGAATGTCTTCCAGTTTGCTTGCACTTCACCATCCATGTGCTTTTTACCTGCTGTACAGTACCTGCACATTCCTAGCCCTTTACTGTAAGGACTGCCTTTCTACCTGTTTTTCTCTACCCTAGCTGATGGCAGGCACTGACCTCTTTGTCCATAGACAAGAATAAAATACTGCTGACAGTAAAATTAACAAAAATTAAACTATTTATTAAACTGTCAGCTGTAACTAAGTTAGTATTAGTTAAAGCTCTTCTCCTTTAGAGGTGCTCAGTTCAGGGATTGTTTATAGAGAAGAGAATGGTAACCTTTACCTAAGAAGGGCTGGCTGAAACACGTTCATGTGACTCAGAAGAACTTACTGAAAATAAAGGCTTTTTAGTTGCGCTGACAATGTACATATTAATCCTAAATTGTTCATCCATTATGCGAAGTACATAAGCATCTGCCCTGTCCCTCACATCCCAGTACTTCTTGGTATGGTACTTCAGACTGTACTGGCAAAACTGAGCTGGCTGATATTAAATAAGATTTCAAACAAGCCTGAAATCCATTGGTGTAATTATCTCTTCATCTGAAACCTGAAATTATTCATGTGTAATAGAATATTGAACACTCTTGTGGAGGCAAGCAATTTAACATAACTGGCCATAGTTCACAGCAAGGATGTATTCAGACCATCTCTTCCTTTAGTTATCTTTAGTAGTTAACATTCTCAGTTGGGAATATGAGCCTCAATTAACTCTCTGGTCACCTAACATTTTTGGTTTTACTGGTTGCATAACACATTGCGGTGAACAACAAGCCCACCTGACACAAACCACTGGAAACTGTTTAAATTGTGACCTTTAGTGCAGCTGAGGCAATTCAGAGGCATTGAGCTTTTCTCCCTGCCATTACAGTGAACAGTGCATCATGTATACTTCGGCTTCTTTGTTTAATAAAAGGCAAGCCTTCTGCTGTTTCAGGAAAGTCAATGAATGTTTCGTGTAAAATCCACAGGAGGATATAGTCCTGAAGTATTTTGCAGCTGTTAACTATATGTTTTCTTTTTCTTCGCAAGATTGTGCTTAGAAACAGTAGTCAAATACTACTATTGCTATAATTGAGACATCTGTTGAAATAACGAAAACAAAAAGCATCACAGTAAAAATGAATTTTTTTGAACTATTCTAGTCAATGATATAAGGACAAACAAGAGGTTTTACAAATAGCTAAGGATCAGGAGATTTTGAGGGAGACTGTAGTCTCTTAGTGTGACGGATGGAGGCGACTTGCTGACAGATGAGGCACAGAGTGCTGCAAAGCTAAAAGATTTCTTTGTCTCAAGTATGTTCACTAGGGAGAAAGAGGGAAACATGCCAGAATCAGAGAGAAGTTTCCTGGAGGCAGAAAATGAAAAATTAATGAAATGAAGAGTGACACCAGAATAAGTAAAAAGAAATCAGTCAGTGAAAAGGAATATACAATTCTAGTATTGGATGGCCTGTATCCCAGCATTCAGAAAGGTACTGTATATGTACATTTTAATTAAGTTGGGAAATAAATTTATTACCATCAATAGAAAAGGCAGATGACTTACCACACCTACCAGAGTTCATCAGGGTTGAGGGATGGGTTAAAGGAGATTTACAGGCAAAAGACTTTAGAACAGTCGTGGATTAGGGTACAGAGGGCAGGCGGCTCTGAAATAAGGCAGACTGAGCACTGGCTGTAGAAGCCAGTATTTTGACACTGCATATCTAAATAAAGCTATATCTTTGTAGATTAAGTTTGTGTATATAGACATGTGATAAGAATCTAACACTTAGAATTAAGACACGGTTCAGATAACTAAAGTATCCAAATTAAAAAATTATCAACCTTGTCTTTAAAATCTTTACAAAGAAAGGTAATGTATGCACCTATATGCATGCATTGCTTGGCAATAGTTTGAAATGTAACTGCAATTCAGTTAATGTACCGACAAGTACAGTATTCACCCAGCACAAACTGAAGACAAGATATATGTAAGAGTATGGACATTTGCACCAGACTCAGAATCTGAGAAAGGAATATAGAAACACCAATATTTATTGGTGTAACTTAAATTAGTGTAAACAGGAGGCCTGAGCTGAAAATTTACATAAATTTTACACTTTTTAACGTAAATTTTACATTGAAAATTTACACTGGACATAAGTCATTATGTTGATCTCTAAACAAGTTACAGGAAAATAGCATTTATCTAACATGATCTTTAATGACATAAAGACCAGGAAGACAAAACTGGATCACAGCATTTTGCACAGTATTACAACCAAGATTTTTAAATAAAAACAAATTTCTAGAATAAGAAATGCTATATGAAAAAGTTTGCCATAAAAAATGAAAATAGACACACAGCCAAACAGAGTCGAGGACCCTACACGTAACACTCAGGCTTTGTTAAGCCTCGTAGCTCGAAGTGCAAATTTTACAGTGCCAACTAGAGGTCAGACTGAGACATGGAACCTCCTCATGATAACCATGATACAAACCTGTAAGTGCCCACTGAACAAAATAACTTTTTACTGAATTAAATTAAGCAATTTTTTGTAAATTTGTATTCACTAATAAATATAAATTATTACAAATTCAGAGTAGCACTTCCCTTCTCAAATGGTGAAGTTGATTTCACATCACTGTGTAACTCAATACTACCTACTTGTGAAATGAAATGAAAACACAGCAAGTTGAGATAGTGACTGAAAAATAGGAATAAAGGCAGATTAAATACTCTTAACTAGGAATAGGATTATGAAAAGTAATCATGTGCAATTGATTGGTGTTCATTAATTCAAAATTGGTGAGGTTTTTTAAAACCACACTGAGACAATAAAGTAATATTGATCTCAATTTCTACAGACTGAAACTGATAACATTAAAATAGAAATTATGGAAGATAGAATTAAAATAATCAATAAGAGTCTGCATATTGCTACACAGTGAAAATGCTCTGTTGACTACACTTACAATGCAAACTAATTCATGAATATTAACTAAGTTCAAATTTTTCCTTGGAAAAGTCATTCTCAGAAGTGAAACAAACTTCTTTACTGCGGTATCTCATGTTTATGACTGATATCCCTTTTACGTTCATTTCATCATCCCACAAAAAGCACACGCTACCTTTTCCCTTTTGAGATAAAGAAGGATGTTACTTTTCTTATATTAACATGTATTTACTTCAGTCACTATGGCCAGAGCAGAGGCCCTACACTAGAAGCAGAACTGTGAAGGATTGTGAGGAGTTGCTGTCACAGTGTGTATTTGGCCCCGGAAAGGGTTCACTCTCTCCTACCAAGGAGTAGCCACACTGCTTGTAGAGTTCTTTTGTGCCAGAACTGCTCAGCATAACAGCAAAGTGTAAGATGAGAATGTGTGGCACTCAGCCCTGCCTTTATATTCACCAGGCAATCCCTCATATTCGACAGAGACAGCCAAGAGAGAAGCCGGTAGTAACTGCTAAAACATGCCAGCTGTTTATTTGGCTTTCTTCCCTCACAGATTACTAAACAGCACAGACTGAAACAAAGGATTAGGAATGCTCGTGATTTCATTTTGCTAGAAATACCACAGCCAGAAGGAGGTATCTTGTACTATAAACTGCTTTAAGTATAACATTTTATTTTTTTCTACCTGTTTCAACTAGAGCCAAGTCAAATCTGTTAAATAAAATTAGTAGAAATAAATTAACATTTCTGGCATTTTTCAGCAGAAAGAGAAAGCTTTTACCGTGTGATTCTGAGCCATCACCATATCACTCTGTGCTATGGGCAATAGGAATTTGACATCTGAGTTCTTGATATTTGTTTTCAAGATGCAATACAGCAGGGTACTACGTAATTGCATTGAGGCTCCCCTTCCCACAAAAGGTTGAACCAGATGATCTTCTAAAGGTCCCTTCTACCCTGGGAAGTTCTGTGATAACTGAAATAATAAAATAATTCTCATTGCTATCCGACTTATCTTAGTTATCTTAGGTTATGTTAGTACTTTTTTTGCTTCTTAACAAATTTAAAAGCAGTACACTGGAATTATATGGTAGCGATCAGTGCAGACTGAATTTCTTCATTAAGTCGTGGGGAGGGTATAATCTTGTGCATTGAACTGATCATGCAACTCGCTGCTGCTTTAGGCAGGCAGTTAAGGTAATTGCCCATCATAGAGGTGCTTACTCTGATTGCACACTGGAAAGAGAAGGCATCTGATTTCCCATTCCCTCATTTATTGATATTAGCTTTATCTTGCTACCACCAGAGCTACATGTAATGTATGACTCTTTACAACTTTGTTTACATGGTATAAAATATAATTTGGTTACAACAGAAATCTTATCCAAGATTTAAATGTTCATTGAGAACCAAAACAATCCAAAAAACTAAACCCCATTTCTTCATAAATTAATAGGGTTAGAAGTCAATTTAAGGAACAGAACAAGCAGTTTACAAACTATTTAAAAGGCATACTTTAATCCCCACATAGTTCTTGGTGCCCTAAATTAGAAAAATGCACAGATCTTAATAGAAACAATTATAAGCAGAAGCTTTTGCTTTCTAATTGAACTCGAGATGCCACTCGAACACAGCTTTTCTTTGTCATGTTGTAATTAGAGGTATTCTTTCAGCATTTATGTATGTGCATGAGAGACAATGGTCTGGACACCTGCATCTGTGCAATTAGAACACTGAAAGAAATGTGGCTGTGATTTTTAGCCTTTTAATGTGTGTAAATATATGTACAAAAGGTAAAGTAGCAAGTAATCAATCCCCTAGTCTCTATTCACATGACAGATAAAGCAAAGACCATATAAAAACATGTTTTATTACCTAACCTTGAACCATATAACCTCTAAATTATATTGCCACTGCTTTCAATTCTCAGTCTTGACAAAAGCACTACCCATTACAACCACTGATATTCCATACAAATGGTTCCTCAAACTAAAAAAAGTAGTAGTAGCTTTAAAATGTTGAAGAGAATCTTTTATAAACTACTGCTGGTATATGAAGCTAAGCATTCAACAGCCTACTACACCAAACATTTTACCTCTCAGTTTTTGGAGACTGCTAGAATTCAATGACCAAATGAAGATATCTATGATACAGAATGTTCTAAGCTCATCACCTTAAATGACACTGACATATATTTGATGATTCTATGATTCTAAAAAAATCTTCAATCTGAGTACATTCTATCAACTCAGAGAATATAGAAAATGAAGCATTTACAATGCAGTAGGTCATCCTGACTTGATGTGACATTATATTGAGCTCTTATGTCACAAATGCATAGTTTTATCTCATATCCAAGCAAATGTGAACATGTTGCAGAAACAATACAATTTTATTGGAGATAAATACTTTGGCATACAGCTGGACCATCTTACCATAGTGTACCAGTGAGAACTATGAAGGAAGACTTTGCTGATAAGATGCAGTCTGTCAATGTAACAGCAGAGGCTAACTTCTAAGTATAGCAAGGAATTGGTTCTATTCCCATGTCTTCAAACTTGAACATGGCTATTTTTGCTAGTGACAAGTTTCCTTGGGTTCAAATGATGGCTTACCATGGCTGAAATTACTGTTGGTGCAGAGCCAACACACAAATGTACCATTCTCCTTTTGTTTCTACTACATTGTGTCTACAACTTGGCAAAATGCTGTTCAGACCCAAACTCAGAAGTTTTTTAGTCACCCTGGATCAACATAAAACATGCTCTTTTAGAAACAGCAATAAAAAGGTTTTCCAGCCTTTATCCTGGACACATGAGTTTTGAATATTGGGTACTGAGTGACAGCACTAGAGAATGAATCCAGATTTGCTCAGAAAGATTTCCATAGGCAACATCAGGAAGTCCTTCCAAAATTATGTCAGCAATCATTTTAACTTCTTGAAGAATTACCTATTGATTTGAGAAAGTAATTCAGCTTCAACTTACCTTAATCATTGTTAAAGACAACACAATTTCCTGATTTCATACAGGAAATCAAATAAAGAAATTAAATGAGTGTATATGTGGTTTCCTAGGGCCTTGTCCACCATTTCATATAAGCTTCGTAAGCCACAAACAAGGCCCAACCTATGTTAATTTTAACCCTGTCCTGGTCTGGTTTCCTAGAAAAGAAAAAAAAAAAGCCCCCCAAAAACATTCAAAAACTGAGGAGAAAGGTTTCAAAATTAAATTTAAAAATGTATCATAAAAAAAAAGTCATAAAATGATACAGTGTAACACACCCAAAATGTTTCTATGCTTATGCACACAGCATAAGGCACAAACACGAGGAGCTCAAGGCTTTGGCATAGTCCCAGATATTTTACATCTTTGGTATAAGTGAAAACTGTTGGGATGAGTCCTGTGACTAGAGTGCCCTGTTGGACGGTTCTAGGCTCTTCAGGAGGAATAGGCAAGATGGAAGAGGCAAAGGGGTGGCACTGTATGTGATAGAAGGCTTAAAATGTATGGAACTCAAAGTCAGCAATGGCACAGTTGAGAGTCTCTGGGTACAAATCAAGAGGCAAACAAATAATGAGGATGTCATTGTGAGAATCCACTATAGACTTCCCAGTCAGGATGATGACACCAATGAATTATTCTTCGAGGAGGTAAAGTGTTGTGGTGTGTTTTTATTATGTTGTAATATGTATTTTTATGTAAATTGTTTATTCCATTCCCCCCCGTATTGTTGTGTATTCCCCTCGGATTTCTATCTTCCCTGAAAACTTCCCTGTCCCTCCTCCCCTTAATTGTCAATTCCCCCTTGTTCTACCCCTTGTTCCAGAAAGTCCCTTGTCAATCCCTCTTGGTGTACACACCCCTATCCTGAAATTCCCCTAATACTCGAAGCCCCATTGGCCCACGTGACCTGCCCTCACCTCCCCCTTTCCCCTTTGGTCCCTCAATTATAATCTTCTTCCTTCACTCCTCCTTCACAGATTCCCTACTGGCTGGAGATTTGTACCCACCACTTGAACCTCCCCTATATAAAAACCCCTGTACACCCCTGTTCAGCGCTCTTTGTTCCTTTCTCTCCTCCATGTGCTGACATCCAAAGTGCTGTAGAGAAGATGCTCTAAGGTTCAGCTCTTGTCCTTTAGGTCAGGAGCTGTTCCCCACTCCCAGTGTGGTGCCGCGAGATAGAGCTAGCCAGGACTCCGGCACTGCATCAGGAAGGGACGTTTCCAAGTCAACTGCTCGTATCCTTGTGGGGGACTTCAACTTGCCAGAAATTAACAGGAAGCATCACACAGCTGGTATAACACTGGCCAGAAGATTCCAAAAGAAAACTGGATGACAACTTTATGACAGGTCCTAAGGAAGCCAAGTGGGAAAGATGCCCTCCTTGATCTGCTGCTTGTCAACAGAGAGGATGTCATGAACAAAGTAGCGAATGGCGGCCATCTTGGCCACAGTGACCATGAAGCGATTGAGTTTAAAATCTCTGTTGACAGGAGGAAAAGTGACAGCAAATCTTCAATACTGGATGAGAGGAGAGCATATTTCAGTCTACTTAGGGAACTAATGACTAAAGTCATTAGGAAGGAAAATGCTTTTGCTGGGATCCATTGGAGCCAGTTACTTTCAAACATCACATCTGAAGGGCACAGGAGCAGGCAATTCCCAAATGCCCTAAGTCAAGCAGATGAGGCAGAAGGCTACCTTGGCTGAACAGGATTCTCCTCTTGGAAGTAAAGCAGAAAAGGAAGGTATACGCCCAGTGGAAGCAAGATCAGGTGGCTTGGGAAGAATACAGAGCTGCTGCTTGCTGCTGTAGGGGGAAAATTCATGTAGCCAAAGCTCAACTGCACTTCAAGGTGACAGAACTGTCAGAGACAACAAAAGTTGGTTTTTTTTTCAAATATATTGATGGCAATAAGCTGTGTAAAAATAACATCCGTTCAGTCACCTCACAAACAGGGACATGGACAAGGCAGAGGTGTTAAACACATTCTTTGCCTTTGTCTTCAACACAGATGACCATGGGGGTTTCAGTGCCCTGAACTGTAAAGACCATGACCGTGAGAATAATAACTCCCAGCTGACCCTGAAATGGTGTGGGATCTGGTTTTCTAGCTAGATCCCTACAGATCTATGAGACCTGTTAATATTCATCCAAGAATTCCAAAAGCTAGCTGATGCCATTGTAAAACCTCTCTTGATGATTTTTTGAGTGGTCTTGGGAATCCAGAGAGGTCCCAGCTGACTTGAAGCTGGCAAATGTTGTACCAGTTTTCAAGAAGGAAAAGAATGAAGACCCTGAAAACGACAGACCTTTCAATCTCATTTCAGCATCTGGTAAAATTATGGGGATGATTACTCTGGGAGTTATTGAAAAACACCTGAAAGACAACACAGTCACTGGTCACAACCAGTTCACCTTCATGAGAGGAAAGTCCTGCTTATCAAACCTGATTTCCTTTTATGACAAGATAAGTCACTTATTTGATCAAGGGAAGCCAACTGATGTAATCTTTTGGGATTTCAGAAAACTTTCAATACTCTCAAAATATCTGTCTGGATAAAATGGCCAGCATTCATCATGTGATGGGTGAGCAACTGCCTCATGGGTCAGGCACAAGGAGTTATAGTGACTGGGGTGACATCAGACCAGCAACCTGTCACTAGTGGGGTTCCACAGGGCTCCATCCTCAGCTCTGTGCTCTTCAATATCTTCACAAACAACTTGGACATGAGACTGGATGGGACACTGAGCAAATTCACAGATGATACAAAACTGGGTGGAGGTGTTGACTCCCTTGAGGGCAGGAGGATTCTAAAGAGAGACCTCAACATCTTGGAGAACTGGGCAATCACCAAATATATGGATCTCAATAAGGGTAAGTGCTGGATTCTGCACTGGTAGAATGAAACCCTGTCTGTACAGACAGATTGGGGAATGAGATTCTAGAAAGCAGTGCCATGGAAAGGAAACTTGGGGTCCTGTTGACAGAAACTGAACATGAGTCAGCAGTGCCCTGGCAACCACAAGGGTCAACCTTGTCCTGAGGTACATCAGGCACAGTATTGCCAGCCAAGCGAGGGAGGGGATTGTTCCACTCTTCTCTGCACTGAGGCAGCCTCACATTGAATATTGTGTGCAGTTTTGGGCACCACTATGTGAGAAAGATATAAACTATAAGAGAATGTCCAAAAGGAGGCAACAAAGATGGTGAAGGGCCTTGAGGGGAAGCCGTATGAGGAGCAGCTGAGGTCACTCAGGTCTGTTCAGCCTGGAGGAGACTGAGGGGAGACCTCAATGCAGTTACAACTTCCTCATGAGGAGAAGAGGAGGAGCAGACCCTGATCTCTTCTCTGTGGTGAGCAGTGATAGGACCTGAAGGAATGGCCTGAAGCTGTGTAAGAGAAGGTTTAGCTTGGATATTAGAAAATGGTTCTTTACCCAGAGAGTGCTGGGGCACTGGAACAGGCTCCCCAGGGAAGTGGTCCCAGCACCAAACCTGACAGAGCTCAAGAAGTGTTTGGACAGTGCTCTCAGGCACAGGGTGTGACTCTTCAAGATGGTGCTGTGCAGGGACATGAGTTGGACTTGATGAACCTTATGAGTCTCTTCCAATCCGGCTTGTTATATGCTTCTGTGATTCTATGTTTTGGAGAGCAGTAGAACATCTCAGTTCCATCTGTAAGCCAGATTTTTACTCAAAATGCCACAAGATGGCTCTGGTGGGTTTGGAAGTGTCCCCTGATTACCACTTAGATGCATGGATGACATTGGGCTGTTAGGCTTAACTGGAACAGAGGGCTGGCATACTGAGAACAGGCAGTGCCAAACAGGCAACCATTCTCTGTAGCCCTTGCCGAGCTTGTGATTAACATGCTGTTTCTTCAGTAATTGTGATACACAGTAGATTAATGTATTAGTTTAATGCAAAATAGGTTTATATAAAATGAGGGCAGAGAGAATATAACTGCCTCAACACATTTGGTGCACTCAGGGACACAGAAGAGGCTAAGGCTTCACTGATCTATCTTGAAGCAACAAGAGTGAAATTCATAGAAAATGATACAGATACTTAAATGATATTCACATTATCCCTGCCTAAGAACAGTTGGCTCTTCCTCCATGTCACTCCAACTTCTGACAAGGCCCTTGGACTAGATTCAACTTGTCTCCTTCTACCTTACAGGGACATGTCTCTCACACTGTCGTGATCTCCACACCATGGCACATTTTTCTAATGAACATTGATCAGCTTTGAAACAGCTAACACTACTGAAATGTAAATTATGCCTATTTGAACTGAGCTGAATACAACAGAATCTGTCTACTGGGTACTGTTGGAAGTTCTGCAAAATTTAGTCAGCACTGCTTCAGTCACACCTGGTTAATAGTCGAGAGTTACCTTTCTAAGCACTTTTGGAAGAAAAAAATTAGTTTCTGCTACCCATGGTTTGATTTTAGACATGAAAATACATAGTGCCTCTCTTAACACCTCAATCTTCATTTAACAACCTCACACTCTGGGAAGAGTTAACCATCTTCAACAACAAATGAATAAATTTGTTTTATTGTTCAATAGTGGTCACCAAGCTAAAATAATAGGTGCACTAGAAGTACATACAACATAAAATAAGACATAGAAGACCTTATTTTTCTTGGGCTGTGGAGGTCAATAAATCTGCCAACAACTTAACCACTCTCCTGCAGAGAGTAAGCCATTAGGCTCTAGTTTACCACACTCCCCCTGGAGGAGAAACCCTAGCTAATAGCCTTCAGTTGTGACGAGCAAAAAGTAGTTGTCCCCTGTATGCCTTGCAGGCCATGCAAATTTTGTGTACCCCATGCAGATTCTATGTATCCCATTGGTCCTTCCCATTTGTTCCACCCCTGAACCCTCAGTTCATTAGTCCTGATCCTCTTGTATAAACCCCTGCTCCCTCTGCCTCCCTGGCTCTTCATCCCTGAACTCCTCTGGGAAAGAAGCTGACTAAAGCCTCCCAAGGAGCTCCACACAAAGGTGCTGTCTCCTCTTCTGTGTTGCTTGAAGAGCTGCAATTACTCAACAGCCCCTTTTAGGGCTCAGAGCTGAGACCACTCTTGGCAGGGCAGGGAGTGCCTATACACCCAAGAGTGCCCTTCCAAGGACACTTCCCTGGGAAGGTCGTGGCACCCAGACCACCACTCAGGTCGCAATATTGGACCACATTTTATATCAATTCAAAATTGCTCTGCCTGTTAAGTGAAGGGGCACACATGGGGTGCCAAGGAAGAGTGACAGCAGGGGAGGTTGAAGCCCTCACTCATTGTCCCCCAGCAGTCAGAGCTGTGTGGTGGTGAGAGCAGAAGGCAGACCTGGAACTTCCAAGTGCCAACCTCACGCTGTATGGAAACTTTCAGAATAACAGAGGACTCCTCACTTCACCCATTATTAGCAAGGGAATAATGATACTTTGTCCTGCTTTTCCTCCCATCTTGTCTCTTCAGATAGCCATATATTTTTGCAGGAAGCATTTTTCAGCACTGTGTCCATATGGTAAAATAGGATACCAATCTCAGAGATCAGTGTGTTTATACTGTACATCAGAGTTGAATACATATTCTTCATTTTTGTGAAGTAGTAATTATACTTTCTTCTCATAAAGCTGTACTTTTTCCTCTTTAATAAAATTCCTCAATATTCAGCTGAGAAAGCAGGAAGTTATTCATGTGTCTTTGACATGAGAGCATAACTTGGTCTCAGATATTATTTAAAACAGCCTCAAAGCTATTCAAAACAGTATCAGGCTGGCTGCAGCCCTGGATCAAGGCAGCATAACTTCAGCCTTCTTTTCCCAGACTGGCAGCTTCAGGAACATGCTGGATGACTTTACTAGACTTCTTTCAGCATTTACTAAGAGAAGTCTCTAACTGCAGAAATATGGGAAATTTCTTGTTCCCGTCTAATACAGGAGCACTTCAGAGCTATTGATAGAGTTTTCAGACTATGTAGATAAATACTGAAATCAAACATTTGGGGTTTTTTGGTAATGAACTGAAATTAAAATTCTGAAATCTTTCAGCTTGTTCTGAAGAATACAAGTCATAATGGTCCTAAAGGATTCAAATGAAAACACACAACAAAGTTTTAAGTGGTTATACTTGTATTTATATTTTACTACCTATTCTTATTTTACTCCATGAAAAAACACAACTATTGCAACAAATTTTTTTCTTACCAGATGGAAACTATTATCTCTTCTTTCCAGGATAGAGAAAGGAAAAAGGCAAAATTCAAATATCCACAACAATAAAGTTATACTTCTCAAAAAAGTCTCTTCCCTAAACCAGGACACTAACCATGAAAAATTAAGTCTGGCAGCATTGATTAATTATGGATTAATATACATGGCTACAGTAACCCTTAGCTCACAGTATTTTAAGTACAGAGTGTTTGCAGTCACATACGTAAACATTAGCTGTCTGCTTAGAGAGTAGCTTTTCTTCTTAAGCAAACTACATATAGAAATGTGCTTTAGAAACTTCTGTATTTATCTCTTGATGTTTAAATATATAATGCTGTACAGACTAGACTGTGCATCTGTTGTGGGTTAACCCTGGTAGGCAACTAAATGCTGCACAGCCACTTGCTCAGTTCTCACATGGATGGCAGAGAGAACTGGAAGGACAAAAGCTAGATAACTTTTAGGTTGAGATAAAGACAGTGTAATAAATAAATTAAAATGAAGTAAATAAAAACAAACCCAAGAAAAACAGGTGATTCAAAGAAACCCAACTGCTCATCACCACTGATGACCAGCCAGCTCCCAAAGCAACAGCAGCCCTGGCAAACTTCCCTCCCAACTTCCATTGCTGAGCATGACACCATATGGTGTGGGATATCCCTTTGATCAGCCACCCTGGCTGTGTCCCCTCCTTGTGCACTCCCATCTTGCTTGCTGGTGAGGCAGCATGAAAAACACAAAATGCCATGATGCCGTGCAAGCACTGCTGAGCTATAGCTAAAACACCAGTGTGTTAAAAGCACTGTTGTGGCCACAAATCCAAAACATAGCTCCATAAAAGCTGCTATGAAGAAAATTAATCCCATCCCTGCCAAAACCAGTACAACATGCCTTTTGGTACTCCCTTGTACATTGACCTCAGCACATCTTCTGGATAGCATTGCCTACACCTGGTAAAGAAAAGGTGTGCAGAACCATCTGAGCAGATCAGCTGCAGTGGGGAAGCTTTATCAGTGTGATGGGATGGTTGCTCAGCAAGACTTTCTCATTGGAGTGTTGTGCCAGTCACATTATTTCTACTAGTACTTGCTCATTCTCAAACAAGTCTTGAGCCTTGCCTCATGCTCGTGGCAGCTCCAGGCCAGTCTGGGATGCATTGCTTTACCCAGTGATAAATAAGACTGGTTTTAGGCCTCTATGAACCCAACCATACACAAGGAAGACAGCTCTCCCCTCCTTCATGAAGTGAGAAGTTAGCAATTACTGCAGCCCGTATGTTAGGGTTTTAGCCTTCCTACAGCAACTATCAGGTAAGGGCGGGGAATCCATCCCAGTCAAGCATACCACTTTCTGTGATGCACTAAACAATGTTCATGCTTACCTACACATCCGGACTGGCACAAAACATCCTGAACAGAACAGTGCAAAATGTCCATTGCTATTGCATGTCCATGAGAGGCTGAAGTATGTCAACAACAGTGAGGCTGTCCACCCCAAATGTGATCCACATCTCCTAATCCTAGAATAGGAACTCATATACAACAATGTACTAAGGCATGGAAGTGCACCCCAAAAGAGAAAGGTTATTCTCACGGTTTTGCAGCTTTTTGGTATCTTTCATTTATCCTCGATTCCATAGACTTAGACCTGTCTGGTGACTTAAACACACAATCAGCAAATTATTGTTGTAAGTCAGTATGTACAGCCACCATCCTTACAGCAGTGCTTCTGGATGATGTCTGTTTTCCATTTATATTTTCTTACTTCATTTAAGAATTTATTAGATGCTATTCCTGGTACAGTCCATTCTTTGACACCACGCTGAGTTGTGGAGGCCAGGATTGCAGGGACGACGCAGACTACAGTTAGCACCATAAACCAAGAGCTGCTAAGAAATAGGCAGCAAAGGTTAGGGACGTCTAACTTAAAAAACTAAACATCTGAAAGACTAAAGAGACTCCATACATCTGTCACTGTCAGCCACCTCTGAAGGGTTCTGGGTTCAAAGGTTGCTGCAGGTCCAGGGCTATGCCCCCCACTCTGGAGGTTGGCTGTAGTGACCTGCTGGGCTTGGAGTTGCGGAAGACCCTAGAGATAAGGTCTAGTGTTGTGGTAAGAGCATGTCCAATAGCACCCACCATAGGTGCACGGTAGTACACTGCCTGTGGATCAGCTTCCACAGTGCTGGGCCCATTGGTGAGGCAGAGAGGGCCCAAGGAGAGTCCAGAAGGGGCTACTAGGGCTGTGGGTGTCCTTGAGGCCTGGACAAGTTTAGTAGTACTCTTCATCGAAGACTAACCTTATTCAATTGGGTTTTTATCAGCTCAGAAAGCAAAGCTGTTTTTCCTCTGAAAATTCAAAATGGTCAAAATCTCCTGAAGACACTGGCTAGCAGAACTGTATTTTTTGACAGTTACATTTGTTTACTCCCTATTTAGGATCTGCTAATGACAAATGCCACAGAGAGAAATCAGAAGGCATGAGGATGAAAAAGTATTTTCCACATCATAAGCTCTGTTACCAGCATTACAGCCATGAAGAACATCTTCAGGCTGTCATAAGAATAGTGTGTTTTACTCTTTTCTTCCTTGTTGGCCACAGCTTGGTCACATAAACAGATAAAGTTTGCACCTCTGTTTCCTACTGCAGACTTTAGTGTAGATTTGGGTTTTCAGCCTTTCCACCTTTGATGTGCCCTTATTCTTGAATTATTTTCAAGACAGCAGAAAATGTCAAAGCTTCAGGACTTGGCGGGGGAGGTGTGTGGGTGGGAAGATAGTTCCATGGACACCTTTTTTCCAAATTCACTAGGCTTTATATCATAAGTCACTTTCATGCCATATTTTTCATGTCATATTTCATACTTGATACATGCATCAGCATTGTTAAAATCATCTGTTAGGTCCAAATATAAAAATCCCATTAATGAACGATATGGACAGGAAATGGGTTTTATAAGTCTCTTGGCCATATTGTATTTTGAAATTGCAACCTCCTATATTTTAATATTGGGTTAATATGTTGAATAATAATAATAATAATAATAATAATAATAATTTATATTGGAGCTTTCATCCTGCTAGATTGCTGAATGCTTACAATTACATGCATACTAGAAGACACTGATGCATCAGTCTCTGTGGAAGGATAAAAGTGGCAGCAGCAGATGAGACAGGACCTTTAGAGCTTAGGACAGTATAGGCAACCCCTAGACTAAGCCAACAGCTTAGTATCCTTGACTTCACACAAAGCAAAATATCTTAGTTTTAAGATAATATCAGAAGTCCTGAAGTCTATAAACTTAATCTCATTTGTAAAAATAAATGACAGAGATCAGTCCTGCATGGAGATGAAGAGTATTTCTATTAAAAATACCACCACTGAGGTAGTTCGAAAGAAACAGAAGAAAATTTAGGTGACAAACAATCTCTTTTGGATGCCTAAAAATATAATTAAATAAGCAATTCAATTATTACTATGTTTTTTTCCAGAAGGAAGAGGATTGGAGGAGATAGATAGAGAATGGAGGGGAATGGTTCAGAGAAAGTTGATTTTCATCCAAAACAAAATTGGAACAGGTCCCAGCCAAGTGACTGGTCTGATTTCTATTCAGTTTTGCCAGCCCAAGTGGGTCCCAGTATCACTATTATGTTCAGTATCATGTGATTACTCTCATTGAGAGAACACAGTTTACATGCTAAAAGCTGATGGTATGAAGCCTTTAGCATACACCTGGTTTTTTTGGAAACATTTCAAACATTTCTTTTGGTGTGGGGGAGTAGTGAAGTGAAGTCCTGTTTAAAAGAAAAGCCTCTTTGGGGAAATGTTGTTCTTGTGACTGGAAAAGCTTAGTTTTGATTTATTCAGCAGAAACTTCTCATATAAGGCCATTCCCAGCTTTCTCTTCTTCAATACAGATGTCAGTCCCAAACACTACAAATAACCCTTGAAGTGAGAAACTAGAGATCCTTAACAATTGCAATTTGGAATTTAT
Organism: Pseudopodoces humilis; assembly: GCF_049639895.1. NCBI lineage: Eukaryota > Metazoa > Chordata > Aves > Passeriformes > Paridae > Pseudopodoces > Pseudopodoces humilis. The sequence goes on from NC_142202.1 coordinate 95,907,387, forward strand.
TTTTTATAAAATCTTGTTATAATCTTGATGCCAGATTTTCAAGAGAGCTTAGCTCCTATCTAATAATAAGTGAAGAGTTCAAAAGCTACCAGCTGTAGTTGCTGGAGTTTTGTAAATCAATCAAAGATGGTGACAGTTGTAGCTATCAGGATCTGTAAAGAAAATAGGCCAAAATTTATGAAGAGCCTGGGAAAAACGCTTTTTCCATGGGGATAAATTCTCTCCATCTGACTTCAAGTTGGAATTTAGAGAATTTTAGAATGACCATGATAATTGTTTGTTGTTGAGTTCTCCAGCTGTTCATGCAGGTGTATTCCTGGCTAAATACAAGGAAATCTTATACTATATGTTCTTACTGTAAGTTGCTACTAGGAGAGCAAGAGAGGGTAATGACTATTATAAATAAAAAAAAGTTAGAAAAAATTATGAAGAAAGGAAAAGAATAAAAATGTACGGGGGGGGGGGGGGAAAGACTAAAAAAAGAGGGTTAAGCAACACTTCTCTCCACTCAATTATTCCCATCTGCATTTCTTATTTAAAAGTAAGATTTTGTGGCCTCTCTCTTTCCCACTCATCTTCTGCCATCAAATGTGATAAAGAAATTTTAAAAGTACTTCCATGAATAGTCACACAAGCAGACATCTTTTATAAGATGAAAGACCAGTGTTCGTAAAAGGGAGTGCTTCCCAAAGAATTTTTAATCTCCCCATCATCTTGGAAATTAGCAATAGTATAAGTGTTTTTCTCCTTCACTCCCTCCAGATCAGATCATTCATTAACCATGTCACAGGACTGACACAAGTTAAGGAGGATCAAACCTTGGGAAATAATTTATTTATAATTTTAATGGACATGCACATTCTGGATGCCTTCTGAATATGAGAAACTGTAAAGAACTTAACTGACATAATCTGGAGTTTTAAAGAATGCTTTTCCTTGGCTTTTAATTTTGGTGGTACAATTAAAAAGCTTATAGCTTTTACAGGGACACAATCTGACTGAAGACCACAATAAATCTAGGAAGCCATAAGTATGGTAAAAAAAAAATCAAACTAAGTTATCTATATTCTATATAAAATATGAATCTACTCTCACCTCAGGCAATGAATGCAGTTTCTAGGAGAAGTCCCTAATTTCTTAAGGGAGTCATTCACACAGCCAACAGATTTTTAAATCAAACCTAAACAGTGTAACTGCTTTCATTTAAACTTTAACCTTCTCAGGGAGAGAAAGAACAGCACAAACCCATTCTGTAGGTAGTAGTAAGCAAACATTAGCAGAAATACATTTAGAACTAAACCAGACTTCATTGAAATGAATTATTTTCATTATTAAAAAGGTGTTTTAATAAAATTATCCATTATTTTCTATTCCTGTTGCAAAAGTGTTCAGGGACCAGTTTCTACTACCATGAGAAATAATATATCATCGATTAAGAGTCCTTCTTGCATCTTTCAATGTTCAAGAAAGCTCTTTCTGTCCTATAAAAGGCAAGGGTTTGATCTGAGAACATATTACTTCAGAATACTATTTTAAGAATTGCAAGCCTGAAATGAATGTGGCAGGTTTTAAAGCATTGTTCTAAGCAGATTGTCAGTTATGAATAACTAATGTCACTAATTTCTACTGAGCATGCTCAGAATAGATACCCAGCAGGAAGAGAAAGTCCTAAAGATTTTTGTTTATTATTTAGGTCCAACAATTCCTCTCATTTTCCTCTAAATCAGTCACCGAGATTTGATTCCATACAGGTCAAGTTAAGATCCTCCCACAAGGAAGACCTTTTTACAGACAAATTAATATCAACTCAAATTCAAAGCTGAATTTGTAAAAACCATGCCATGAAAAGAATATTAACACTAGATTTTCTTACTCCATATCTATGCTGTTTCAGTCTCCCACTTTTTAAATTTTCCCACAGGCTTTCCATTAGTGGCAATAGATTCCCACAAATCATTTTGAAAGGACACTTTGTTCTTCTCAAAGTCTAAAACTATGTGTACAATTTCCCAGTTAGCTTGCAAAAGCTCTATATGCTGTATAAAGCCTCCTTCTTATCACCAGTGGCAGATAAGCCTTCAATTTGACATGGCTGTGACTGTGACACATGACACACGAATACGCATGGCACTGGCATCAGCAGACAAATAAATTTGTCCTCACCTCAGTGAGTGTGGAATCAGCATAAATAATTATCTTGCTATGTAATTAGCTTAAGAGTTAAAAAAAAAAATATGTAAAAATCGGGTTGTATCCTGTCACTGCCCCTATCTCAGTACATTCCAATGTAATTTCCAACCAACTTTCAAAAGAAAAGTCAGGACAAGAACACCAATATTTTCCAAGTTCTTCTTTGCACATGCCTTTGTTTTCCAGCATAAAGTTTGAAAGCAGCACAGATGTCCCACAGACTGATTTAATGTACCTGCAAGTCCTCTACATGTGATTGTTGCAGTGGCATAGACTGAAGATAAGCATGTCTTGCAACACTAAAATATATGCATTGGCAGAAGCAAAGTAAAAGTATTGAATATTCATGCTGGAAAATTTTCTTCTGAACCAAGAGGTTCCATAGTCCTTGTCTTTTTTCCTGATGAAAAATGTATTGAATCATTTGGTAATTACAGCTTTATTTCACTGAATGGACTGCTGAAGTGGAAAGCTTCTACTTAGCTAGAGCTGCCAACTGTCTCATAGCTTTGGAAAAAGGATGAAAGCAGTTGAAAAGTTCTTCCTATGTATGTTTTCAATGTATGCTCAGAGATGTCTGTCCTGGAAGCAAGGGAAGACTAAAAAAAAAATTAAAAGGAGCAGCCATTGTGTTTTATCTAGAGAAACTGGTTAAATTTACTTCATACATCCATAGAAAATACTGGCTAATAAATAGTAGTTGCAATTCTTTGAAATAGAACTGGCCATAGGTAGTAAAAAAATGAGAAAAATAAAGATATAAAACTGTCATTGAATGTGTACTTTTCTAATGAAGAACAGAGATATGGCATAGTCAAATATCAGAGTGTTTGAGGTATAGTATTTATTCCAGAGCAATACTATTATCAGTACTATCATGAGTGATAATACTCATACTGAAAGGATTACCCTCAATTCTCTTCACTCTACAGCTGGTCCTGTAAAGATCCAGCTAACTGGTATCCCAAAGTTTAACAGTTACAGCTCTTACCAGAGCAATTGTGCCAGCAGCTTCAACTGCAGACATCACCACTGAACTAAACAGGGCCTGGGCACTATGGCATGAAACTGTCCACAGAATTTAATTGCTGGTACACAGCTTGGCACAGATTTGAGTCAGGGGAACTAGCGCTCTTCCAGGCAACACCTGGGCACAGTTGGGAGGTCAAGGCAAGCCTGGGATGGTTCTCAATAAGCAATACAGGCAAAGCTGACATATTTCAGTGAAGTAGAACATTTAGTCATATGGATGTAAGCCATGCCCTGCCACTTGCCCTCAGGGCCAGACAAAGGAGCCAGGGTGCTTTTTATTTACTTTGTATAGACATAGACATTGAAACCAATTTGCTACTGACATCGCTATGACTCACTTTATGGAAGCCAAAGATTTATAGCAAATATGTAGAAATCAGAGAATCACCATACCTGTTGGGTGTGTATTTTGGTGATTGAGGACGCATACAGAAGATGTGGCAATCATCTTATTTTTAAAATCGGGTTAGACCTATTTTACTTTTGCCTGCTAATAACTGCATCTGCTTTATTCTGACTTTTTTCTCTTATTTTTCAAACATTTTTTACTACCAATTTCATTCATATTGACCAGGTACAGTCATTAGCAGCATGGCACAACCCAGTATTACATTCTGCTAATGGATGAATGTGTACACAACAGGCTGCTTGATTTATCTGTTGCCTGTCATATAATGTCATATAATCTGCTCAGATCATGTAAGAGGGAGCAGTACCTCCATGTTTGGTATTTCCACACTTACATCAGAAAGCAAACACCTCACAGCCCCAGGATGCACAGCAGGCAGCCTTACAATGAACCTGAACTTTTGAGTGTCTTTGATTTTTCTTCTCTGGAAAAAAAACCTGCTGACACAAGGCATAATTCTCCATGCTATTATAACCCCTGTAGCCCTAAACCCGTAGGTGTAGCTCCATTGGTTAGCAGAATTACATTTTAAAATAAGAAAGAGAAAAGTAAAATCCAGTATTAAAAAAAAAAAACAACAACAAATCAAAACACTTTTCTGTGATATTAAGAGAAAATCAAAACAGAAGAGATAGAGTGGAACAAGAATTAGTCTTCAGATTTATTGCTGTGAATGTGCCATGTATTGTCATTTAATGTTCTTAAAAATTATCCCATCTTCTCTGTAAAGGATCTCTCTCTTGATTTACATGCACAAGTTACATGTCACTCGTTTAGACTTCCTAAGATTTTCTTCTCAATGCTATTGGCATGTATCTGTGATGCTCTCATTCTGATTTGTACATTTGTATGTTTTTATGCTTCAATGGTTTGTCTGGCTTTCCATTCACATTGTTTGAATGACCTGGCTCCTTTTCAGACATAGAAGCCCTGCTTCTAACATGATACAGCAAGTTTACAATGGCCCAAATCAATACAGCAGAGCTGGGAATTACAGACTTTATTCCTCATACAAAATTCCACTCCGAAACAACCCTCTCCCTCACAGGCACATTGACAAAACTGCACACAGTTAAGGCTTCTTACATAAACAAAACCAACTAAATTATTTGGTTGTCAAGCATTAAGAAATTCTGCCGTCTCTTGTATATGAAAACTCAGGGGGTAATTACTTCCTCCCTCCAGCTGCCTTGGCTCTTACCACCCCAATCCACACAAACAAAACACAGCTTCAAAGAACACTATACAGACGACCAGGACTATCCCATATTGCCCATGCCCACAGTGCTTCTCCCAAACCCAGTATACACTTAAAGACTGAAGGAGCTCCCACCCATCTAACCTATTTCTTCACCTCTCTGTTTCCCAGGTACACCTGACAGTCCTTCACTGAAGAGTAGTATTCACCCTTTGCCTCTTTTTAATCATTAATACCAAGTAAATAAAAAAAGAAAATCAAGAGAGGGAGGGACAGAAAGATGGAAAAAGAAAAAGTCAGTAATAACCGACTTAAGATCTAAAACTCACCAATTCACACGAAACTATTTCCCCCACCTTCTGAGATTTATATAGATACATACACACTGCACTCAAATTCTCTTTGAAGTGTGTAGCTTGAATAAACAAGAGTAGAAACACTCTGGAACTAATCTGCTTTTGTAATTTTGTGCTATTGTTTTACTCCGGCCAGTAATATGACCAACATGCAAAACTCTGAAAAAACTGGATAGCATAAAGATGTAAGAACACAGTAATTTTAACAAGGTAAAACTCTCTTATCTCAATAAAAAAGTTTTGAAGTTGAATAAAGTTCTCTGGCACAAGTAAGGAGGTTCCTGGTGGAAGAGGCGAGCAATTTGTGATTTTGTGTTGGCCTTGCTATGCCATTTCAAGTCCTTCTCTCTATGTCATAATTTATCACAAGATTAAACACCATCATAGATGAAGCACACTGCTTGAAGACGAATTATAAAAAAAATAATATGGACAACAGTGGTATGCTTACACTCTAATATACTACAGTAAGGTTGAACAAGAATATGAAAAGAAAAAAATACAGTTTCTTAAGAATGGAGATTTTTGGATTATCTTGCTACTTTCTTAAGAAGTGAGTTTGTTTTCAGTATCATCAGAATGGAAAAACTAAGTTTCCACTAAATTTAAAAATCCAGACACACATAGACTGGAAAATAACAGTGCTAAGATCATTATTCTAAATGTTTGGTGGTGCTTTTTGGTTTTTGTTCTTGTTGTTTGTTTTTTTTCTTTTAGTTAAATATTTTCTGGTTTTCTGAGCAAACAAAAATTCCTAGAATTCAATCATATGGCCTCACATTGTCAAGACTGCTTATCTGCCAAGCTGGAATAATTTGTTCCGCTGTAATAGTTACTACCATGCAAGCATATGAAGCAGCTGATGGCAGCAGTAGGTTATCATCCTCTAGGTATGTCAGAACTAGAGCAGAATGAGGCAGAACAGGAAGGTTAAGGCAGCTGAACCTTGCCAGAAGTCTCTGCAGCTGTCTCTGCCTCTGCCACAGAGCCCCCATTTCACGGAAGTCAGGTCATTGCAACCAGACATGGAGCAGGTGATGCCATCTGTATTCTTCACCTCTGGTTCCAAGCCTGGCACCACACAGCCTGACTGGCAGAAATAACAGGATCAGACACTCCTACGAACAGCAGCAGCAACACTTTTTTCAGCATAACCATTTCCACATAACACTCAGTGTTTTGAAAAAAATCTGTGTTTATAAACTAAAACTAGTGAATCTTATTATTTTGTGCTCAGGTGCTAGGGCAGCAAACAACAAAGAGAAACCAGTTAAGAAATTTAAAATTGAAGGAACTCCAGATCCCTGGATACTCCTCTTGCCCTTCTTGAAGACAGGAGTGATACTGGCTTTCTTCCATTCTTTAGGAACCTCTCTCAGTCACTGCAACCCTGAAATCCAGTGGCTCCAAAATTACCTCAGCCAGCAACCTGTACACTCACAGGTTCATCATACCAGGCTCCATGGACTTACATACATCCAGAAGGGGCTCCCTAACTTCCTCTTCACTAGGGATGAGCCTTGTTCTGATGTTTAGGTTTTAAACAAAGAACTGCTTCTTAAAAATCACATTCAGCTAATGCTGAGTGAATAATACAGAATAATACACCATTAAAACTAAAATCAACAAGTGTTAGGCATGTTCTCACTGCTGCAACTATACAAAGACCTGACCTAGGGAACCAGAAGCCATTTAGCTCAGAAGACAGGATTCTGTGATAGTTTGCTGTATTTCACGGCTGTATTTCATGAAAACGAAAAGGAAAGAAAAGAATCGTACCATTACTAGTTTATTTATTATATTGAGCTGTTCTTGCAACTTCTATGAATTTTGTTAAGAGATGAGAATCCCACTGGCTCTAAGCATATATAATGCCATGGATTACTATAAGTCTTAAGCATATGCCATATATCCAGTGAAAAAAACGCCTGCTCAAAAGATATCACCGTGCACAGGTTAGAGGGGGAATGACAAATGCATTAAATTGAAACCAAGAGAAAGCAAATCACATGAGAATCACAACAATATTCATTTGTTCATAGGTATAAAACTAAATAAATAGGTATTAAACCACTAAAAAAGTCTGAGAAAATAAGGAAAATAAGATACATATGTTGGAAAAAATGCCTTACAAGCACTGTGAGAGGGAATTTGGGGGAAAAGGGAAGGTTTGGCACATGAATAAAGAAAGTATTTGGTGCATAAAGGAATATTTTTCAGATATAAATTTACTTCTGCCCCTATTAGAAGAAACTAGACCTTTCATCTAATAATTATGATAAATAAATGACAGAGGAAAAGCTAGGCAGTGAATACATTTTATACAAGCTTCACACCTAGAAAAAAATCAGTCTAACATTTCCCCTGCAATTTGTTCCTTTTTGCTCTTCCATTTAGTTTCTTGGTTCCATATTTTAAAGGCCATTGTGACAACCACATTGATAGTGGCAGCTTCACAGCATTATGGAGGTCAGGCCTACAGTCTCAGGAGCAAAGAGGACAAGAGGCTGCTTGCTGGCTGCAGCATTGTCACACCTGGTACAGTGTCCATTAAAGCCACAGGGATGACCAGCCCTCCTGGAAGAGGCATTGTTGTGACAATGAATGTTGCAGAAGTTGTTAACATAAGAGCATTAGACATCCTAGTAAGGACAAAGCTTAGTAGGCCAAACACACCTGTCTTTTCTAGTTTCTTGTGATTCTGTCTTTTTTTTTGTGTCCCAATATTCCCTTTCTTCAGAAATAAAGATGCTTCTCTACGTATTTTGTAGATTAATATTTTACAGTATTTCCCTACTTTCTAAAGCCATTCTGTGTGTGTATTCTCACTTGCAGGCAATAATCTGCTCAGTATTTAAAGTTTTTTAGAATTCTGTTTCTTGTGCTCCTTCTCCATACCCAGGTGTATTCTACCAATTATTTTCATATTTTAGGAATTATTGGCTCAAGTACTCATCCTGCCCCAGCTTAAATTGAAATCATGTGAATGATATATTCTCAGAGAAACTTCTGCCCTCTGCACAGTAAAGCAAAGAAAAATTTAAATAGGTTATTGAACAACATTAAGAATAGACTGCAAATAAGCAATGTTAATTGATGTACACTGCATATTTGAACACTGTGCTTGATTTTGCCATTCTTATCTAAAGAAAAGCACAGTTAAAAACTGTACAGCCTCAGAAAGGGCAATATATTATGAAAAGCCTGCTAATATTCCTACTAGACTGTGGGAGCAATGGGTGCATTCATTCAGAGGGGAGATGGAAATGAAGACTGTGAGTGGTACAGTATTAAAAGTAGTGAAAAACAGCAATAAATTAAAATGTATTTTCACACTCACTTCAAGAAAAAGGGTATATTATGTAATGTTTAAATAGTTTCACATTAAATTAATAGAAATTTTGAAAATAAACCACCCTTAATTGTCTTATTGATTAGCATAGACCAGTGGAGCAGTCAAGACAGTGGCATTATTGTGCAAGCACTGCACAAGTGGAGAGCATCAGATGGCACTTGCCAGGAAAGCTGAAAGTCTGGAGAGGAAGAGAAAAGAAAAGGCAGCTGAGGGGGTGAGCACACAAGCAGACTAAGTGCCATTACCATCTGGGTCCATTGAGGGGTACGGACAGATGAACTAAATGGGAAAAAGGCTAGCAAAATGGGACACTGAAAGAAATTAAAGGAGGATCAGGCAAAGGAGAAAAAAGGAAGTACAGGCAGAGAGCAAATCTGTTACACAGAGTCTGTGCAGGAAGGAAAGAAGGAATGGGCACAAGAGCTATCCAGCTCCAGGCAGCAAACGCTCAGCAACAGCTACATGAATGTCACCACTCTGGCTGCTTTGCAGCTGCTTCCACTGCCAGCAGCCTCTGCCTCTTCTCAGCCCTCCCCACAGCCAGTTTAGGGAGGGCATGGATTTCAGGGGCACCACCTGGGTCCCAGCATCGCCACAGTACAAAGGCCTCATGGGCAGGCTGTTGGGCACAGCAAGGGCAGAGGTGACCATCCCACAGCAGCACTTGCTGCCTTCCATTTTCCATGTAAATCCTACATGGCTTACACTCTTCCTGTCAGTATCTGTAGGTTACTGCAGTGAGACAAAGGATGTTAACAGGCAAAACGGACTCTAGTTTGATGTGAAAATAAAAAATGTCATGTCAAGTGATAGTAACTACCACAGTTATCCCTATGTTACTTGTAAATAATTCAAAAATATTGCAGGATAAAAGGGTGAAGGAGATATTTTGATTTACTTAAAAAAATACAAGCTTTTTTTAGTCCTCTAAATGCTTTATCCCCAAACATTAATTGGTAAGAGGGCAATGTCCAGGAGTGGTTGCTAGAGTGGTTTACACATGAATCTGGCCATTTATAACTCCTACAAATTTGGGTTGTTTTGCAAAGTCAGATCAAAGTTATATAAATGGCATGGGGAACCAGAAAAGCCCATGCCTATGTCTGGCAAATGTTAAATGTAGTGCTTTATTTATTATATACCATCTTTCTCTTCCAACATGAGTCCTTAAATCTTCTTTTCTATTTACATTCCTCCTGTACAATAACAGTATTTTGATCACTGTATAAAGTAAAAAAAAATTTACAATTTTTTCGTTAGAGTGTTATACTCTAAGCATACCGTTTATGCACAGAATTTTCATTTAATAACTCTGATACCCTAAGTTCCTGAAGGTAGTATATTAAGACACCAGAAAAAGAAAGGTACTTCAGTTTCCTTCATAGCAGTCTCAGCAGACAGCCTTACTTCACAAGCTTAATTTTTTTTTTCTTTAAATTGCAAGTAATTTGAACAATGAAACTGCAAACAAGACCAGCTGGTGATTCCCCCTTCTCTTCATTGGTCTTCTTCAATTAATCTGTGTATAACAGAAGAGAAGAGAAATCTGGACAGAAAGCAATAAAAGGCAACTAATGTGCTTGGATTCTGGAACCATTATCAACCTGCTCCCACATGATTACATGTCCAGTTATGAAGATGCATTAGCCTTTGTACTAAGTGGTCTAGGTCCGCTGGAAAACAGTGTAGTGAGAAGGAACTCTGGGAATATCCTCTGGCACATTACAGCCAGTTCGTCATTGAAGCTGCTTATCTGAAATCCATACCATGGATCTGATGGAGGGACTTAGGACCAGAGAAGATGGGAGCATACAGAAGCAAACTGATAACTAAATAATTTCTGAAACTTTTAGCCACAGTCAAGGAAGGATCTGAATTTCAGAATCTTAAATGATGCCTTAAGTTAATCCAGACTCTGTACTGCATTAGTATATAACTCTGAATTTCATATAAAGTGTTAGCAAGTTCTCATGGTTTAGTTAGACAAAACAATCCTTTTCCAGTCTGAGAACCAAGGACACCATCGCAGCTTCAGGCCCAAAAAGTATAAACAGCAAATTGAGGAGAGCAAACTGAGACGATGTGACTTCATAACCTGAAGCTGTAATTGGACAATTAACCCCAACATGGAAATGGACCAAAACTTACAAAAGTGTGAAAATGTGTGACCCATCATCCATCTTCGGTGCAGCCTTGGCTGGGCTCTTGTACTGCCCAAGGTGTATCCTTTAAAAGCCTTTAAATAAATATCTACTTTATTCCTTTAACACTGTCTAGTCTCTGTTCTAGATAGCCTCTCAAGGCATCATAAAGAAAGAAAAGTGAAACACAATACTAAGAATAAACTGATCAATATTAAATGCCATGCTCTTTTGTCTAGTGGATGAATCGCTTCCTTTAGATCACAACATTAAAACCTAATTCCTAACTTATTTTTTTGGAGTACACAGCAGTGATCTGTGTGCATAGGCAATGCAGCAGGACCACATCTTGAATGTTACATCACATGGACAGACAAAAAGCTGTGACTCTGTCCTACAGAAATTCCTGGGAGAGAAGTGGGTCAAAACCTAGCAGTAGTCCTTTGCATGAAGAGCCCAGTGGGATCCAGACACCTACTTCAGATCACATCTTAAAGCACTACAGACTGCAAGCTGTTCTCAAAACACTGATGAAAAATGGTAACATGCTCTTCTGTGTAGTTTTGGAACACTTTCTTCATGTATAACCAGCTATACTTACTTTTTGAGGTGGTCTTCAAATGGAGAAAGCAACATTCAAAGAAATTAAAAAAATATTACTTTTTGTTTGTCTACAAACATTTGACAAGCTACCAAATTATGAAGAAAACTACTGAAAAACTTCCATTTGAACTGATTTAATGTCCTGTGACAATTCCCCTTGGTATTTGGAATAAAATTATAATTGCTGTATGGCAGATTTGTATTGAACTAAACAAAGTATTATACTAAACCAATGATATTTAGAAAACCAAAAAGTGAAAAAAGTTTCTGGACATTATAAATACACACTAACATAGGTATGACAAAAGTTCTATAAAAATATCAAAACATGTCTAACAATAGAAATTATGTATTTTAACAAAAAATTACAGTGGTGTAAATACCTCTTCTTTCCTGCTATGATCACAAGGCCATAGCCATCTATGCCTTAGATAGCCATATCCAAGGCTAGACATCTTATTCTTGGCTTGCCCAGAATAAGCAATGCCATTAGAGAGTTGGTGACATATCAGACTTTATGAACTATGTGTAAGACATTAAGTGAAAAGTGAGTGTACCCCAGGTTAGCACAACAGAGATGCATAACTCGTACTGAGTGCCACACTCAGGGAATTCCCAAAGTGACCTCTCTGACTTCCGATCTCATTCAAGACTAGTATAAATTACAAGGCTTTGTCCTTCTCCTCTGTGACTTACAGCTAAGAGAAATACATGTCACTGGTCATCCAGGAAAGTACTTTAGGAGGGAAGTCTAAAATGCCTTAGAGCCTAGAGAGCAAAAAACCATCTGAACACTGTAAATATTGTTCTAACTACTTAAGAAATGAAAGTTGCTTCATTTTTTTAATAACCAAAGAATAAGTGTCTGACAATTATTGCTTTAAAAATGATCACAAACATGTTTTAACATGAAATATGTAAATCAAAAGATCAAGGAAATCAAACCTCCAGCCAAATACATGAATCAGTATCAGACTTTTCTCAACTCCCCACAAGTTCTAGAACTTTTCTTGGGCTTTTTTCCTTGCTTCTTGCATTCAAATAACAGAAACTTCCTGCTCAGAATACAGCTCAGAGCTAATGGCAAATCCCCCATCTGAGTGTCTTTAGAAACCATCCCCAGTTCTCAGTGTCTCCTGGCAGCAGCAGCTTTCTGTGTATCTGGTTGCAGCATGGTTCTTCTCACTCTGATACAGGTCGTTAGGCCAAGTCTTCTGTTGGAACTATCACTGAAATGGCAGCCCCTAGGAATTATGCTGCTGCCAAATTCATATCAGGGGGGTGAAAAAACACATTTTCAGATATCTTAAAAATCTGATTTTCAACTCCTTGTTCAAATACAGATTCTCATTATGGTTGGGAACCTGCTGCCTGATTGGGTCAAGACAGAATGCAATGAGCTTAAATTTATTTTTCTGCACTCAGTATTTCCTCTGAGTAACCCTGAAATAATAACACTTTGAATGCATATTCCACATTTTGTCTGAGGAATTCAAAATGGTATTATGAACATCCAAGGACACATCCTGCCCTCTCTGCAGTAGTCAGTGAGCCTCCCTAGCTGAATATCTCCTAACACGCAGAGTAAAGAGGGCACTAATCTGTGAAGTGAGGCACTCAGTGTGACCCTGCACAATGAGGTGGAAAACAGAAATCCATGTCAATAAAACAGAAGCTGTGGGAGTTCATGCAGTTTTGAATCTATAGAATAAGCTGCCAATCTCTTTTACTGAAAATTTTTTGTTTGTCCACCCAGCCCTCCTTCTGAGCTTGACTGTGAGTGCCCAGGACTCCAGCTCTTTTCCATGCTCTAACGTGGCCAAACACAAAGAAAGTCTGGTCAGAGATTAATTAGCTAAGGCAAGAGATTGTGCTAACAAAGCCCCAAGAGTGGTGGGGCAGACCTGGCTGACATCCACTCGGTCTTGACAGAAAGCACAGCAAGCCTCCACATGCAGGCTGATACTTGCTCTCAACATGCAAAATGGATTCACCATCTAAGTCCAACATAGAAATGACACCCTCATTATGTAGATTAAAAAAACTAGAATCGTGATATTAAAAGAAAACCCAGTCCCAACAGTGACAGACTTGAGCCTAAATTTCAATATATCCACTGCTCTGAGGGTGGATATTTACTAATGATCACCACAGTGTAATGACTCATAACTACCTGAACTCCAGGACCACTTTCCTATCCTTATGGAGACCTACAGAAACAGCTCCCTTCTGAAAAGATGCTGGTTTCTGCACAATTACATGTGATTTCTAAGTAGTGAGGTGGGAACAGCAGATTGATTTACAAGGTTTCCTTGTGTGTGTATGTCAGTAGAGAAAGAATTCATTTGTATAGTCTGTACAACTCCTGGTCAGCTAACACAATGCCTACAGCTTAGTGCTGCATAAAAGTTGTGCTCCTAATTGCCTTCCCATTTCAGCTAATTCTTTGCTGCATGAGCTAACTGGGTGTGGAGCCAATTTTCACAGCTTCCAGGGCTTTCCATGGCTTTCCATGCTTTAGAGCTAAAAACTCTCCCTTAATTGAATTAAACACTTAAATGTGCTCATAAATGTGGAAAGAATACACCCTCCCCCCTAAGAAGCAGGAACAGATACTAATTTGTAAGTTAGAAACCTCCTTATAGTTTAGTAATAATACCTATAATTTTGGTGGTTTGTTTTGGTTTTTTTTTTTTTGTAGGGCAATGGTTTTTTGTTTGGTTGGTTTGGGAATTTTTTTTGTCCTGGTTTTCTTTTTTTGGTTGCAGAGATTTTGAATAGTAACTATTTATGAGGCTTTGAAATATATAAATAACCAACTGGTGTTCCATACTTTGTATTAAATAACATGCAGATTTCAGAGGATGTCATTTGAGTTTTATGACAGTTACTGTATTACGGTAGCAGTGTGGTTACACAAAATTAAAGTGATAATTACATATTGAGTATGTACAGGGTGCTACACTGTTACTTAAAAGTAACACTAAAGTAAGGTTGGTCTTTTTTTTCATGCTGCTGGATGGAGTTCATAATACAGTCTAGAACTTTATCCCAAGAAGAGGTAACAAGGATGTGGATATGCACACACAAGCAGAGATAATGTCAATAAATAAACACAGTGGATATAATTTCATTTCTCTTCCTATTGTTTTTCACATCATTATTCTGTTAGGAAAAATACTAGTGAAACAAACTAAAAGCAAAAATTCTACAGAGGATCTCATTAAATATCACACCAGCTCAAAAATATTATTATAAAGTAAAGAAAGAGAGGTAGGGGAATAAGGGTAAACTAACAGGTCGTGCAAGCACTAAATGTATAAAAAAATCTAGTTTATGTGATGCATTAAAGTCAACCTAAATTATTAAGAGAAACTCCCTTTGTGTCCCTAGGTGCTTTACAATGTCTGTGTAGTCCATATCAGAAGTTCGGGATGCTTTATGCTAGAATCACAGTCGTTGATGAAGCACAAATTTAAGACGACAGGTAAAAGAGGTCTATGTGACTAGGGATTGATAATGGTCCACTGGGCTGTCCACCTTTACATTACTAGTTCAAATCCAACCCAGTTAAAATAACAGAAGTTGGTGAGGTCTGAGAGCTGTTCAGTGGCCCGTGTGAAATGAATGCAACGATTTGGACCAGCACCCTGTGGACTAGAAGTCAAATCACAGCTATTCCTCTGCCTATTTTTCAGGGTGGCTCCTTAGACTTCAACAAAGAGAGGAAAAAGAAGCCCTAGGAATGGCATCTACCTTCTCTGCAAGCAGTAAATACCATAAGCTTAAGGGCATTTACATTTATTACAGAACAGTGATTTATATTGCAGTAGCACCAGTGGACCTTGACTGCTATCAGTATGAGCTATGAGCACAGGAAAAGAGATGACTCCCTCTTCAAAAAGACAGGTATTATACTTACGAGAAAGGACAGAAGAACAAATCAACTCTATGGATTGTATTTAATCCTAATTGCAGTTCTCTACCCCAGCCATGCTGAAGCAAGGCTTTTAGCTCCCCACTCTTCCAAGTTCTAGAGTTTCAATAGACTACACTTAGAATAAACGTATCAGCAAGTGATTTTGAAAGCATATTCACACAAACAGGGCATTTGCTTACAACCAGATAGATAGATAGATAGATGATATACAGATATATAAAAAAATTCTACTACAGCTTTGAAATATTTTCTTGAGACTATTTAAAGCCTTGAAAGTAGTCCTTACTTGAAAGCTTAACTTCTGTCTCTATTACAAGTGCAACAGAATTTTGGTTCTGCTGTTTTGCAGTACCACACCAGACTATCTGCATATCAGAATAACCACATCTGATCACCATTACTCTAAAACAGACAAAGACCTCTATACCAGATGAGGGAACAACACTCAAATCAGAGGAAGACATAGAGAATACTTTTAAGGAAAAATGGCTGTTAAAGGTCACATACAGTACAACTAAAAGAGACAGCCCCATAAAATATCTCTGATGAAAAAGAAAAAATCTGTGGGCTTTTAAAGTAAAATTAATGTCCATTTATTTAACATTCTTTGTTTGCTTTGTAGAAAGCTTATCATTCAATTCATACTGTCCTACACATTACCCATATGATTTGGGTCATTTTTAAAGACAAAAAAAAAAAACCAAAAAAAAATTTCAAAATTAAGTTAGGGGAATTTAACTCGTTAGTCTCCTTGTGTTCTCATCTCATGAGACATCTCATGCAAAAACATTTTGCATTTTCTACTACATTTCTGGCATAAATGTTGATTTTCGTGAGCTTATTTTTCACCCTCAGAAGCATATTTAATCTCATGATTAAGAGCAAACACACCATGTGAACAGCAGAAAAATTTTCAGGATCTTTCTTGCCTTATGGGGAGAGCAAATTTTTGGTGTGGATTTAATATGGCAATACGAATCCAAATTTAAAGCATTGATTAGTATCTTTCAAAATAAAAAAAACAACCCCCAAAGCAAGGGATCCATCCTTATTTCCCCCCTGTTGTGCAACTATGTACAGTAACACCAAGCTAAATTCAGTGGTAACAGACATGATGGATAAACAATATAGCAGTAACACACACTTATACGTGCTGAGTGCAGCAGAAAGACAAGGATGAAGTCAGAAAATAAAACCCAACAGTGAAATTTAAGACTTATGAAGCAGACTTCCTGAGATGTGTTTGCCTACCACAACTTTTCCACCTGTTACCCCAATCTCTTATATAAATTGCCCTGTATTCAAACACACGTACACAGTGCACAGTTAATTCACTCTCATGCATTATTTACCTATATAATTTATTTTTAGCATTATCTTGCCAAAGATTTCTACCTGAAAACTGCATGGGACATTGTGCCAGATCCTTAGACTGTATTTTGTAATATATGGTGTAAGTATTTCGTAACAGAACTTCAAGAGATCTACTGGTACGAGACTAAGAACCACAGCTTAGATGCATTACAAAGAAAGGAATCTGAGACATTTATACACAACCTTGATAGGAAAATTTGAAGAAGCATGAATGAAAAGTAACATCTGTATTAGTGGCCTGACAGAAAAGATGGGGACTAACAAATCAAGCAGTAATGAGGGACTAAGAGGGAAGCCCTTTTTTTATAATGCCAGTCTTGAGCTGTTATTATAATATCTGGAGTACAGATATAAATCTGGGTCAGCAGCACAGACATGTCAACTGCATTTATTTATGGATAAGACTGTAGAGGTGATGTGTAAAAGGAGAGGAAAGATGGATCAAAACTAAAAATCCTTAGGATTTTGGTGGAAGTCAGATCAGGAACTTCAAAGGATGAATGAAAGGATTATGAAGAAAAGACAAAAATGGAGCCAAAGATACAAACCTTGATGAGATTTAAGGAGATCAAAACTGACAGTGTGAGAGAGAAGGAAGAACTGGCTACAAGAGAAACATTAGGTAGTTTTGTGAGAGTGGTTTCAACTAACAAGAAGGTCAGAATCCAATTTCAAGGAGTTTACAATAGCACTGGAAATCACTGCTTTGAACACAACAATGCGAATGCACAATGAGCAAAAGTGATCATGGAGAAAAGGGAAGTGACAGAGAGGTAAATAGTTAGGATGGCTTTCTAAGGATTGGGAATGTTAATAAATACTAATATTCTCTTAAATTATGAATGGAAGGAGCTAGAGAGACATGGTCAAGAGAAAACCAGGAGAAAATGACCACAAGTGTAAGAGAGGTAAGGAAATAGGGTAAAAAGGGATGACTGTAGGAAAAAGAGAAGAGTTAGAGAAGTCTAGATGAGAAGCATTTACATCTGCATCAAATGCAAGTAGAAACCAGTAGAACAGTACCATAACTAGACTGCTATACAAAAACAATAGAAAAAAAACCCCAAAACAACAAAAAACCACAATAAGAGTGGAACAGGGTACACATAAAGATGGAGTCTGTGGAATCTGGAACCTCCATCCTTGGAGACAGTGAAATCAGTATGAACCTCTAAGCAATCTGATCTACCTTTGAAGCTGGCTCTGCTTTGAGAAAGAGGGTGGATTAGATGACTTTCAGAGATCTGTTCCAGCCTGAGTGATTCTGTGTAAGAAGGACAGAAGAAGGGTATATAGACTGAAGAGATGTAATAATTATTTCACACTTTGTGTGCGAAGAAATCATCAGGCTTTTAATGTAGCTTGATACAATATAGGCTCTTGGAAGGTACTTTCACAACCAAAAGTGCAGTAAGTATCTAGTGTTATTTCCAGCAGTGTTTAATATGAGCCTCAGCAGTGGAGGTGAGATTGCCCATACAAGCAGCTTAGAAGTCCAGCCCGTTATAAAATCCCAGTCAGTACTACACGTCTTAATGAATGTCAATCACTTTTGAACTCTGACTTCAAGATATCTTGATACGTGGATCCAAACTGGAAACTAAAGGAAACACTAGACCTAAATAACAATTTAATAGATATATTTCCTATAATATTCTCCCTATTCATGCTTCAATGGCCAATAATTAGTAAGAGAAATATAAATAGGTTGGCATCCTTTTATCATAGTTGAAAGCAATATACTTCCGGAAATCTTAGCTCTTTGAAATACAATAGGGTTTTGTTATGAATATGAAACATTCTTAAATTAATGACCACACCCACATTTGTCTCTTTTGCCTCTTTGAAAAAGACTAAATAGGCT
The DNA here is from genome assembly GCF_049639895.1 of Pseudopodoces humilis. Lineage (NCBI taxonomy): Eukaryota > Metazoa > Chordata > Aves > Passeriformes > Paridae > Pseudopodoces > Pseudopodoces humilis. The sequence goes on from NC_142202.1 coordinate 95,925,849, forward strand.
AATATAGGATCTAGACAAATCTTTCATCAAGATTAGACTCACTCCTTCACATAAGAGACATGCACAATGGGCCATGTGAGTATATCAAAATCCCAGACTCCATGAGGATTTTGGAAGTTTATGAGAAAGGGAAGCATGACAGCAGTACCAGGAGTGTGCTGTAACAGAATGTTAGATTTTTCCAGGTTATGTAACACTGCGCTTCTTCAAGGAAAGAACAGATGCAGGAGAAGACCTGCACTTCTAAAGACACTTTTGCTGTAAAATATACCTTACATATGTGTGATGCCAACCAAAATACATGTTCTGAAGTTCCAAAGTCAAATAGCTAAAAGTAAAAACCAGAGACCAGATTCCTGACTATGCAGAAGAAGAGAGTAAGGATCACAACTTCAGTGTAAAATCTTCTACAGCAGCATTCATTCATTTAGTGGTTCCTCTAATCTTTTCCAGATGCTCACAGCTGTCACATGATTATTGTTCCTTGGTCATACAAGGAGTATATTCCCTACCAATTATTAAATGTAGGAGAAATGGTGATTGGAAGCATATCTGGTTGGAATATAATCTATTCTTTTGGTAAACTGAAGATCCAGGTTTTTTCAAACTAAACAAAAAAAAAAATAAAACTATCATTTCTAATCTCTAGGAACCACTGGTAGAGTTTTACTGCAAGTTTGCAGCAAATTTTACTGCTGAATATTCAAAAATATATATTTCTCAGAGGTATCCTGTAAAATAAAAAGGTCTCTAAGTAATAGCAACACCATGAAAACTAAGTGGCACATGATCTTAATCAAATTGGCAAGCATGGGTGTAGTAAAATGCTGTATCTTCCACATTGTGTATCAACACAATCAAAGCTGCTTATTTAGCTAACAGAAGGCTAATTTTCTGATGTTAACATTTCTTGCCTTTAACTACTCAAGAATCGGCAGGTGACTCCAGCTGAACAAGGAACTTCTCACCAAACCACGCTAAATAAAGAATATTTGCTTTTCAAAGGTTTATCTAAGTACATAGAATCATTTAGGTTAAAAAAACCCAAAAAACATTTAAAATCATCTATTCCAACATTAGCCCAGTATTGCCAAGTCCACCACTAAACCATGTCCCTAAATCCCTCATGTACACATCTTTTAAGTATGTCCAGGGATGGTGACTCAACCACTTCCCTTGGCAGCCAGCTAAGGAAAAGGAGAAAGGCAGGTAACGCATGAAAAATACTTTCAGTTGAACACAAGCCCTCTGATTCAGGATAATACTCTATTTGTATCAAGATGCATTTCATTTTGCTTTCCCCAATTTTAGCTTGGTTTGTGCTCAAGTACTACATCACAGAAACAAAACAGATAATTATGTTGTACATCATTATGGAGGGTAAACTCAGTTATGATGGACCCAAGCATCCTAAAGCTTCTCTGAGAACTGGAATTAGATTTCTGTCTTTTACTTTTTAGGAAATGCAAGTAAAGAGCTTTGGGATCTTAGATAGCCTTGGCACTGATAAATAGAGTAGTCACTGAGGGACTACTCACCTAAGTAAGGTTGTCAAATCAGGCTCATCACTCTTAATTTTAAAAAATCACTTTCCAGATTCAGACCAAATGAGCAGAAAATTTGGTCTGTAGTAAAAGTATGAACTCAAAAATATTTGTCATGATAAAAAAGATTCTGTAAAGGAATATTTCTATTTAATATTGTGCCATGTGTGAAATTCTGCCCTTAACACACAGATTTGTACTAAGCTAGTGGGAGGACAAGATTTACTAGCTCCTAGAAAATTCATACTTTTCTACATTGATCATATTTCTGGTCCACAGCTACATTTTAGACCATGATTTGGCAAGAAATACAGCCAGTATGACACTTTGTCCCATTCTCTCTACCATATATGAAATGGAGTGATTTTGCCTGTCTCCAGTCTCCTTTGTTTAGAGAAAACAGTTTAGTCTTGGTTGCTATTTTTCTGAGAACTCATTTTCTTGACTGCCAGCAAATAGAAGTGGGATCTACAAAATTCCAACTTCCTGGAGAAAGAAGGGATTAATGCTGCTTTTCCTTGTTATCCGGTGTGACCTAGCATGGATAGCTACAGAACTGTTCTGAGTTACCACTGCAAAATGCTGAGCTATTTATCATGCCCTGTTAGTCAATATTTAAGATCATTGTGAATTGGAAACTGCTCGAGGTGTTTAAAGCTGAGTGAGATGGTGGTGGCTGTCAAGGCTGTAATTGATCTGGGCTTTACACATTTTTGTTTTAACCCTTAATAGGAAAATCAGTGAATTTTGACAGCACATAAACCTACATCATTATCCTTTGTGTGAGCTGGAAACTGGCCATGCTTTTTTATGCAGGTCTTGCAGCAAGAAAAGAGACTCAACTCACGTCCACAGAGGTTCAATTCTGCTGTTTGAATAATTCCTTCCCAGAAGACAGACAGGTCTTCTTGTAGTAGAATTAACTTGGCAATAATTTGAAAACATCTCAGCATAGACAGCCATGGAGTATGCCCCTAAATACACACACCTTGGGCAACAAAGCAGTGAGAACACAGTAGTAGCAACAGAGCTTGCATTTACCTTGGGCTACCCCAACTATGAAGACAAACAGGACACTGTAAAGCACAATAAGTACAGGCATGGTCAGTGTCAAGCTGTTTCTGTTACAGCTAAGCTCTTCCTAACTCTACAAATAACTCCTCTAGAGTTAAGAACATGCCATTCAGATCAAAGAACTACTTCACACAACTAAGAGACTCCTGCTGCGAAAACAGATGTATATTTTTTCTTCTCCATAGACTAATTATATATTTGCATTAAATTTGACTGTTACTTCATTCATTGGCACATGCATTCTCAACGCTTCACCACTTTCATGCAGCCCAGAAGACCTTTTACACTGACTTGGGGCAGACAGTTCAAAGAGAGAAGATACTGTGTGTAATGCACAAATTTAAAGTATAAGGACAAGACAGAGGGAATTCTGAAGGAACAGGAGCAATGTTGAAACATAAGCAGTTATGAGGAGCTTTGAGAAAGGTAATGCAAACCATGAAAACATGAACTTTACTTACAGAGAGGGGAAGATAAAACAATAAGAACTGTGCAAACCAAAGTTTGGAAAAAATCAGTTGTCTTAGGTTTAAAACTTCCTATCTCATTGACGGTTCTCATATGAAACGTACCATCAATATTACAGTACCCATACAAGCCATAATGCTACACAAGGTTAGCATAATTAATTTATTCCTTCTTTCTATGGTATCTGTGAAGCAACTGCTCTAATATCTGTGAGACACTGCTATTCCCATTTTATTGATAAGGAACTGTGTCACAGAGAGACAAAAGCAAACTGATGTGAGCAAGGCAAGGAACTGAGAGCAAATCTCTTATAATTATTCTAATAACTCTAACCATCATCTTGCCCCAAATCCAATGTCCTTGCCCTCATTTAAAATCTTTCCCACTGACTACGTTATGAAGTTTAGACTGTTCTGGCATCTATTTTTCCCCAGTCTTTTATTGATCATATACTCTTCCAAGTCTCTTGCCAGGAAAAGAATAAGGCATCAAGATGACAAAGCGAAGTGCAATGGAGTAAAAGAGACAGAAACTGGAATAAGCAGAGGGCAATCTTGTGAGGCTTTCAAAATATTGTGCATTTTGAAAGCATGGAAATTAAATACAATAATTAAACAATGCCAAGTGAGTTTTTTCTAGTGCAACCTTGTTTCCTTTTATATGGGATACTACTTTTCACATGAAGATATTAGCTCAGTCCCTCTTTGAGCTGGTTAAAAATTTGAAAGATATTTCAGAAGTTATGCAAAGCTTTACTGTTTATGAAGGACAGAAATAAATGCACTGCTGTGCAATATTTTAAATTTAAGTTCAAATAATGAGTAGGCTTCTTCAGCTATAGAGTGATTCAAGAGTATGCAGCCTATGTTAAGCAAGATGACACTAGATAAACCAGTGATCCCTTCTACATTTAAATCTTACATGAGTGTGCAATAAGAAACCTGAACACTATCTGGCACCATACAATTCCCACGAATTAATATTGCAGCATTTTTCTGCATAGGCTCTGTCCAAGTTATTACATTAGATTAACATTCTGCTGAAGAGATTAACCTGCCCAGTTGTTACTGGGATGCGTAGAGAGGGGCATCTGTAACTCAAATAGCTGGTAGGTTTAATTTCAGTGCTGAATTCTGGGGTTGCACCCATGCAACATCCCAAAAGTTTGGTTTCATCTAGCAGAAACTATCTGGATTCAAGACTGATGATCAGATCAAGTATGACCAGCGATGGAGGAAAAAAAGCAGAAATGCCTAAGTAGAAGCAGACATGATATGTATGCAGAAGGACTAGAAAAGTTTGCCTGGACTAGGATCAGGTCTTGAGTATCAGTCATGGGTGCATTCCTTCTCTCCTATGTTTTAGATTTAAGTCCAAATTTTCAGCAAATGCATTAAGCTCATGCAAGCAACACTGTCCTAGAGTGAGAAGAGGCTCTGCTCTCAAATTTACAATGATATTTACAAATTTCAAAAGAGTTCTATCAGTTCTCTATTGCCCAAAGTAAAATGAAGCAGCAGACAGGAAAAACAGGGGAAGAGCCAAAATTTCATAGCAGTATTTAGAACAGGAGTGCAAAGAAACAAATGGCAAGATGGTTGGAGGCACAGAAACTGAAAACACAGCTTGACAATGGAGTTCTGGCTGAAGAGTCAGTGGGAATAAGAATGTACACAAGCCTGATGAAAGTAAGAAGATGTACACAAGCCTGGAGAGCCAGCTCTGGAGGAATGAGGGATGAAGATGTACAGACAACTGACTGTAGGAAGGCACTCAGGACAGGAGGTTAAGAACAAGTACTTAGACTATGCTTATGGTAAAAAAACAACATGGGACAAGAAGCCAGTGGGGCAGTGAGAAATAAACTGTTCTCCTTAGGACACAGAACTGGTTTATACTCAGAGTTTTCACATAGTGAAAAGGAGTAGGAAAGAAGAACTGAGCAGAGAATCAATAATGACTAAGACCCCCTTTTGGGTCTTCTGGAAACAAAATTTCAATTTCTCATTATTTCTGTGCCATCAGAAAATATCTATGCAGTCTGATGGCAGTGAAAATAGGTATCTTGCATCTTACTCCTTCAGTAGTAATTTTTGCAGAATATTATTCCATGCAACTTGTTTAATAGAAGAATTGTACAACATTGTATGGGGGATTTTAAGGTTCCAGGCATCTCACAATTCAAACAGGGGTTCAGACATTCTCAGAAGTTTCTATTTTAAAATGGTGTGTACTCATTATCTTTCCCTCTGTCTCTATTTCTGTCTCTCTTTCTCAAACAGACACATTTTCAAAAAACTTTATTAACATGACTAAGTCTAGAAGAAAGGCACCAAAAGTGCCAGGTTGCCTATATAACCAAATTTTCCCTCATCTTGTGAATGAGCATGGAACTCATGGCATGACTCATATCTATTGTTACCAGAACACATCTGCCTAACACAGTGCACAAGACGGCCTTGCTGCAAGGATGAATCAGAACTGTGTACTCTGGATGGCCAACTTGGTAAAGAATTTTGAAGAAATGCACTAAGAAATGGGACAGCATTACAACAAGAACAAGAATAGTTAGAGTAATTGGATGTCAGTCTAGAAAGCTGGATTCTATCTTTCCTTGACATAAACTTTCCTTGACATAATCTTTCCTTGACATAAACTTTTCATTATAGTAATCCAAATCAGCTTTTTCAAGGTGCTCACTGAAAGTATATTCTCCATTTTCCATCTGATTCACTGATTTGAGGCATTTGAGTTTGCAGAAGGGATGAATGTTCACAGACATACATAGCTGGAAATGGGAAGACTTGAGTTGGAAAAGTTTCATGTGGCAGCAATGAGTCAAGGCTCATGGACTTCAGCAGCTCGGGATGGTCCTGTAGACTAGTGGCAATTTTTGAACACAGTACTCTGGTCCATGGTTGCCCAGCCATAAAGTGGAAATCACACTGTCTGCCAATATCTGAGGCCTGCAGTAATGCTAATTTAATGCCTGCTCATCACTGGCACTTTTGTGATCCTAAGGAAATCCCAAAAGGAAATTAATAATAATTAATAACTACATCTCCAGAGTAAGGCTTAAATATTCTATAGTAAACAAGGTGTGGGGCCACACACAGAACAATGTCATGAGAACAAAATATGGAACAGCTGCTCATTAAGTGACTATCATGTATTCTGTGAACTGAATGAGGAAAGGATTTTGTAAGAAAAAACAATATATGATCATGTAATTAAAGAAGTCTCCACAATGCATATGCATGGGGAAGATTAAATTAACTTGCCTTAACAAAGTTAATTCTGTCACGTATTAGCTTTAGAGTGTTTGGACTCTTTAATGTAGATTTTCCACACCCAATATGAAATAACTGAACATCCAGCTGAGATCTGATTAAAGGACATATATTAGCCATCTGTATTTTATTCATCCAGTTCAAAACAGAATTTACTTTTGACTATTGGAAATGCAGTGCTGGAAGGAGTTATAACAACTGGAATATAGGAATGAATATTTCATTACCAATTAATCCTATTTTCTACAGAAAGTTTGGATTTTAGCCAAAAACTTCTTTTAGCATCATAAATGTCAAAAGAAGCAGGTTAGAGACCATCTTCTATGTAATATGCTACACCACAGTAGTTCCTGCAGCTGACCATTGTCCCTTAAATTAATTAAAGTACATGAATTCAAGATAAAAATTATGATTCTCACAAGTAAAGAGTACATTCAACTTTCATTAACTTCAAGAGACAGAGCCAACACATGGCTCTTTTTATTAGTCCTGCTAAAACACGTACAAGTATAAGCCAAATCAAACCTTTGCCTCCATTTTTTCATGTGCATGTGACTTTCTCATTGTGCAAACCACAGGCTCCCTGTGTACATATGGGTAGATATATATGTATCTGTATATCTATCTGATCAATTAAGTGGCTTTCAATTGAAATATTCTGTCCTTTAAGAATGTCTGCATCTCTTACACCAGCATATTTAATCAAAGATTGTATTTTGTAGTATGAGTCTATTCTTTACTTTCCCTTGCACTCAAAGATATGAGCCATCACATTTGTCAAATATGGCTCTTATTTAAGGTAGAACTTCAGTTTCAAAAGATGTTCCATGGTTTTGTTTCTGCATGCATTGCCTGGGTTACCAGGGCTAAGTTACGTGTCTTGCTGATGAACAGGCAGACCACGTAAAATATTTTGTTTCTCTGATCTCGTGTATAAAGAACACAGAGCCATCTCACTGGCTACTTCAGACCATACACTGTACACACATGTTCATTAACCATTTAATATACCTTACCTCTTAAATTTTAGATTCCTTAGCTCTGCATTAATACACTAATTTTAAGATAAAGTGCTTGTTACCATCAAAATAGTTTTTCACACTGAGAATTTTAGGACATGGGCACTTCTTTGGGTGTCTACAAACTACAGCAATCATTATTCCTGTCACACCTGTCTAATTATAGCGATCACAATTCCTCTGTCTCAGCTGTAGACCTCATTGCTCCCTCAAGAGGGGAAGAAGAGCAGCAGGAACCAATCTCATCTCTCTGGTGGCCAGTGACAGGACTTGAGGGAATGGTTTGGAGCTGTGCCAGGGGAGGTTCAGGCTGAATATTCACAAAAGGTTCTGTAACACTGGAACAGGCATTGTAACAGGCTCCCTAGAGAAGTGGTCACATCACCAAGCCTGACAGAGCTCAAAAATTTGGACAATACTCTCAGGCACATGGTGTGACTCTTGGGGTGTCCTGTGCAGGGCCAGGAATTGGACTTTGATGATCCCTGTGGGTTGGTATCAAACTAGAATACTCTGCATCAATGATAATTATTATCCCTTATCTTTTAGAAATTTTTAGATATCTTACACAATATACGATCAGCAGCAGATATGGAAAGTTCTACAGTACCAAAATTATTTAAAAATTAAATACAATATTTAAAATGCAAATAAAATTTCTCATCTGCTTTTTTAGATAATTTTCACCCTTGACTCCATATCAATATCAGAAATTTATTTTATTTCATTGATCTTACTCTACATACCAAAAACAGACTACCAAATATTTCAATGTTTCTCACAATTTCACAGTGCATTTTGCAAATTCAGGTTCACTTAGCATAGTCCTGGTATTGCTGTCTTTAAAGTTAAATGCAACTGTTTAACATGGACATTTGGATCTTACTTGATCTACAGCAAATAGTTTTCAGGTCGATCTAAAAAACACATTCCACAGCTATGAGTCTACTTTTACCTTTCACAGTAAGGTCACAGAATCATAGGAAGACTCAGCTTGGTAGGGACGTTAAAATCGTTTCATTCCAAAACCTCTCCCATAGGCAGGAGATCTAGTCTAGTGTCTAGTGCCATCCACTAGACCAGGTTAATCACAGCCTCATCCAACTTGGCCCTGAACGCCTCCAGGGCCATCCCCAACTTCTCTGAGTAAGCCGGTCAGCAATGTAGTGTTACATAAAGTGATTCTACAACACTCGCACTTGAGGATAAAGTGGTTTTAGAACATTTGAAATTACAAAGCAATTTTTATTTTTGTTTATGCATTTGAAATTACCATAAATGAGGACAGCTAAATACTATGACCCTGAAAGACATGGGAAATGAAATCAATATTTAGTCAACATTTGCATGTGATTGAACTTAAGTTTGTGTTTTTATGTGTAGAATACTTTGTAATTCTTCTCCCACTTTCTTTTGAAAGCCATGCCATCTATTTAAGTAGCAAAACAGATTTTGGCTGAAGTGGCCACCTTAACACAGCTCATCTGTTGCAAGGCAAAAATTAGTACACCGGACTTCTAACTCCAAGTTTCTTTCTTAATCTCAGACAGTTCTACACACTTTATTTCTCAAGCCTGAGGGGTTTTTACTTTTATTTACTGAAGTACATTTGAGATTATTTTTGGCATCTTTACACTGGGTCATGAAACAGCATGTTTTGGCACCTGCTAGCCTCACTAGCAATCTGCTTACTCCAGGCTGTCATCCTTGTGCTACTCCTGGGTATGCATCTGACAAAAGTCTTGCAGGTTTGCCTGGATCTGGAGTTTTGCAAACAATGGAAGAAAGCAGCATATGAAAAAGCTTCATTGGTGTTTAGGTGTGTCTTTATTTATTGATTTTGTATTTTAAATATATAATAAATAATGTTCATTCTTTTCCTTCCCATTTTATTGATTATGGTTGACACAACCAAACACAAACCAGAATGAAGTTATGATCCTTTCTGTAAAACTCATTTGTTAGCACTTGAAAATATTAATTGTTGAGGCTTTCAGTGTATTTTGAGACTTTTCAGCTATATTTGCACAAACCACCTCATCTATTGGGGCATTTAGGGAAATTCTGGCACTGATGATTATTATGAAGGACTAAATTAAATTAGTCTACTACCTAAATGAAATGCGTATCTTCTCTTTTTCCTTGCAGAGGTTTCTGATTGAGAAAAAAGTATCTGATGCTGCAATGGTTCACAAGAACTAACCAAAACCATGGTAAAACCACATACATATAGATTATTAGCAGAGATTAGTAAAAAAATTGTGCCACTGTGGAACCACTGCAATAACTGATGATAAATGTATACAAATAACCTATTCACAAAATTCAGTCTATTCAATCATCACACCTTAAAATATTAAGTTAGGAGAAGGAGAGGGTGCAAATTTTTTTTAAAAAAAATATTATCACCTCATGGCTATCACTTTGAACATGCACCCCAGCACAGTGAAACCACAAGCTCTGAAGAAAAGCATGCTTCCTGAAGAGTAGGATTTTTTTGCTTTGACTCTGAACTCTGACTTAGTTCCTACAGACATAAAGTTCATTTCACTTAACTTTAGATATTTGCAATATACACATCACCATATAAGCTGATCCCTAGCTTTGCTTTATTCACTCTAGTGAGGAATGTACTATTGTACAGTCTGATTCATCTGACCTACTTAGATGTCTACCTTCAGAGGAGATGAATCATGTCCTGAAAGTGTCTATTTCTCTCCATTGACTTTAAAGGCAGCCTAGCCAAAGATAATTTTGATAGAAAAGACATTACATTAGGACAGATAAATTTCACCCCAGAAGCTATGAAAGGAGCAAAACAGGAGTGAATGCTCTTTTCAGCAATATTTAACTTCTGTATGATTTTGAAATAGAAATCCATCCATGAGGTCATGTGGGGACAATACTACTGAGAGCTGCCAAGCAGCACAGACTGGTCTCTCCCGAAACACAGGGGAGAAACTCCCTCATGAAATGAGCAAGGTGAAGATGAAACAATAGTATCTACTCCCTCTATACCTTCTCAAAAATATATTCAGAAGAAGAGAGGAAACTTTTAGAGTGCACAGTTTTCTTTAAATGTTGTTTCAATAAAATCTATATGGAGTAAAAAATTGTATTTCTACACAGAAAGGACTGCTGAACTTATAAGAATCTGCTTATAGCTTTGCCCTCCTGCCATACTTTTAAAAACTCTTTTTAAAACAGTTTCTTTCTAACTTTGGCTAGGAAACATGTACCTTCTCTTGGCTTTAGCTACTTGTTAAGAATCTCAGTAGTTTTTATCATGTTCCTTTCCTTGACATTCTTCAGTGCACTGAAGGCGAATAAAGTGATGTAAAAATGCACATCTCTTATGCCTCAGTATGTTAAAGTCTTTTTTTATATATATGTAGACTCATCAATAAAAGCTTAATTTCTGCTGTATAAGAAGAATAGTTCTGACCTAACTAAAATATGATCCCAAACCCTACTTGATCAATGAAATCTTTTTCTGAATTTCACTTGGTTTTCAAATTAGTCTTCTGTCTTCCTTAGCTTGAGAATGAATCAGTTAGAGCAATATGCAAACATTCATCTGCAGTGGAAGAAGGCAAAATCTGCCGAAGGGTGCTAAGATTTCTTTTGCCCATCAAAAGTTAGTACCCAGTATTGATACGGACAAAAGAATCATTTAAGACCACATAACAAAGCTAAAAACCAGAAACTAGGCACTAATCAAAATAAAGCTACATGATAACCCTTCTTCAGAAAATGTTAAAGTAGGAGAAAAGAAGGGATTACATTAAGAAGATGTAATGATCGAGCAAATTTTTTACCTCTTCTAATCAGATTAGTCCAATACTTTCTAAATGTTGCTACAAAAACAATCAGCTCTATCATCATCAAATTTCTCTTGAAAACATTTTTATTTATGTGGTGCATTCCCCTTGATCTGGGATTGAGATTTATACACATATTTTCTAGTGCATTGAGGAGAGACCATAATCTTTCATAGTGGGTTTAATTTGATTTTATAACCTAGCCAATTTTCAGGATGATTTAGGGATTAGATGTTCTGTCAGGCTGAGCTATGTATCCAATAAAGCACAAGAATATTTTTTTTCTAATTCTTACTGGTGACGTGCCCCTGCCCTGGCATTTTTACCTTTAATGTCACCTGTTCTCTTTGGTGTGCTAACATCAGCAGCAGGCCATGACCAATCAGTGGGTTGGGCCATGCAATAAAACAGCCATGCCTGCTCACAGGAGCAGAGATGCTGCCTAGAAACTGCAATTTAAAGATCCTACTGCCTCATTTTTAAAATCATTTAAGTCTGGAAAGACACAAAGGAAAAGAAGTACAATTTTATGTGATGATTCCTACTACTTACATTTATAGTGACAATTTATAAACTGCAAATTTAGCAACATCTGACACTTTGACTGATTAAGTTTGCTTTTTCAGAAGGTCATAGTAGGAAGACTTCCACTGCCAAGAGCTAACATGAACTTGTCACCATGACAGTATCTTTGTAATACTCTATCTGAACAAATATCAGACATTGCTTTGTGCATCCCTGCCATTCCATCACTATCCTCACACAAGACAAGTATTATAGAGAAGTATACAGAATTCACTTCAGCTAATGAAGGGAGTGAGGATTTCTGATTACTCAGTTATTTAAAGGGGGTAACTAAGATGCCATAAACAAGGAAGAACACATGATTCTGCTTCAAAAGCAGAAGTATGGTCACAATTCCTGATGCTTAGGTCATGCTGAATTTTGGTCAATACTTAGCTAAGTGTCTTGTAGAAAATTTGTGGCATAGGCAAAAGCTGAGCTCATCTTTCCCAACTCTAGGCTAATTCTCTAATTAATGGGCCAGACTTTTCTCATTCCCTTAGGCACCATACAACAAGTAAAAATAATATAAAGATGGCTAAGAAAAATGTTGCATACCAGAGATTCTTATATTGCCTAATTAGGGTTACTTTACTATGTCTTTTCATTACCATGGCAGGGCAAACTGAATATAGAAGCAAGTGTAAAATCCCCAAGCTGTGATACTGTCCTCTATTGGTCTGCATTCTGTAAAGGACTAGAATATCCCTTCAAGATGTAAAATAACTATAACAAAAATGCTTAAGATGCTGCATCTTTCATTTGGTCCACAATTTACTACAAGATGAAGTTTAATATAAGGCCCAGAATGATATTTCTATCTGTTATTAGCTGAAGTGAGCAATCCTCATAAAGACCATTCACACAGAACAGTGAGTTTACATCGGATTTTCTAGTGTTAGTTTCTAAATTTCAAACTGATTTAATCATCTATAGTATGTACAACTGTTTTATGTTAGCCATGTCAGGTCTCTGCAACATCAAGATAACGATTAACAAAATGTGTGCATCTAATAATCTCTGCAGATAACAAAAAAAATCAAAAAACAAGCTTTATATATATTTTATCTAAAAGAAAATGGCAAAAAGAAAATTAAAAAAATTACATCAGCAACTTTTAAGGTAAGTCCTTGCAGCACTGCAAGAGTCAATATGAGAAATTCTGTTTGCAAAATACCAAATGTCAAAACACCAAACTTTAGAAGGTAAATATTTCAATTTAGGCTCTCTTGCTGCTGGTAACTTCTTATGAGTTTTCTCTCTCTTTGTGTTGGGGCAGGACTGATTTATCTTTTCACCCCTAAACACGTTCCTTGATTGTCTTGTTCTGTAGAAGACTACAGGAGAAAGATTCTTTCATTAATCCATTTAAATTCCTCGTGTACATTCCCTTACATCTCAAACTTCCAAACTATTTTCTTTACCAGTCCACCAGACAGAACTACACAAATTCCTCATGGTCTCAAACTACATCACAAGAAGTTCTATGAGCTCAGCCTGAGCTGAGAATCCATTTAATCATGCCTTGCATATTCTCATCCCACCTTTACCTATTCTTTTACTGCTTTCTTCTTACACTCCATTTCAAATTATTACTCCTTTCCACTGGGACATACTGTGTCTCATCAGCTCCTTAAAGTTGGCAAAACATAAATCACAGGTAAATTTTCTTCTATATCTAATCCAAATTTTCCCTAGAATAAATTAATTACTGTCTAATGCAATAAATTGTTTCATGCTTCATCTTATTTTAGTATAGAATTTCTGAGTTTAACTATATTTGCAACTGCTGTCCATCACCCATCAAAGGAACCAAGTCAGTAGACCAATATAGTGTATATATGTTTCTATGTTTTAAATTATTCAGTTCCCAAATGAATTTCTTGAGTTTCCTTTGAAGAGTGGGACCTATGATTATAAGGAGAGTATACTCTACTAATAAATTAAAAGTATTCTGGTGTTCTTTTGGGAAAACATAGGGGATACACAGGAAAATCACAGCCCAATTGTGTCCTGTGATATTAGCTCATAAAAGTCTGTGACAAATGGGCCTCCAACAGCTATTCAGCATGGAATCTGATACCAGCCCTCTGAATTTCCGGACAATGTGTAGATATTCTGAACAAAAATTCAGGAGAAGAAAAATGATTCACAAAAAAACCTGTGATGAACACCAAGGGAATACCATCTATTTTCTCTATATTCCACAAACATGAAATGCAAATATATCCAGCATTTTAAACAAGTTTGGAAGCAATGCCTAAGAAAAATGCATCCTTCAAAACTAAAGTGGATTTTATTATGACAAGCCTCTGAGTTCACTTCATCCACATTCTGTACACTTACATACTCAATTTGTACATTCATTTGTTTTTAATGCCAGCATATGAGAACTACTACTACTAGCTAGTAGTACTAGCCTAGAGATAGTAGAATGACAATAGGGGAAGTCACAGTTTGTGAATAAATATATATATAGTGAAAGAAATAGGAAGTTTTCCAGCCTATCCATCCTGCATCTCTGACTCTACTGTTACTCTTTAATGAAATAAAATTTCCTATTTATTTACAATTAATTAGTGCTACATTTTTGATTTCACAGTAAAAAGAATTCCAGTGCCTTCAGGTCCAAAAGGAGTAAGACACTCATTGCTGTTCTTTGTAACTTCAGCAGCAAGAATAATATATGCATCATCTAATTTAACTGCAAATTACTCTTTTAGCATGAATTGTCTGTTTAAAGATAATGCACAGCAGAATTCTTAACTGCATCCCAGAAGTCATGCAGCACCAGGCAGATAAGATCACAGTGGTTTACCAGGGGTGGCAAATGGGGAAAGCACTACAGGAAATGAACTCTTGTCAATAATCTCAAGAGAGTGCTATATTTAGGTCAATTGTACCTGAAATCGTTTGGTGGGGTAATTGCTCTTTGGTACAGACTCTGCTCTCTGAGCCTGTCAGAGTGCTTGTAGGTCCTCTGGATTGAAATCACCAATTTTCTTCCAGACTCATTTTCTAAAAATAAAAACAAACAAACAAACAAAAGAAAAACTTTAATGAAGGACAGCAAGCTTACCAGAACACAGAAAATAATTCACATGTTCTTTTAGATTTTAAAAATATGCTTTCAATGTATGCATTTAATAAAAAACCAGTTTCAATTTCCAACTGATTGCCTCAATCTTCAAGAACAGAAAATCAGTTAATAGTCAATGCAAAATCAGAATTATGCTTAAATCTTATGATGCATCCCAGTGCAGCATTATTCTAACTTTAATTCAGGTTGAGTCTTCATCTGAAAATATGGCTTATTGTTTAATAATTAAAGATGGTTCATTCATGTGTACTGAGGAATGTGATAAACTCAGTTTTAGGAATCCAATTTAATGAGACACATACTGAACTTTTACATCAGTTAGCTGGATTAATACAGATACCAGAAAACATAGTCATTCTATCTTATGATTTTTAGAAGAAGTATTTTGCTTTGACAGCACAGTCTCCAGCAGAATTATTCCTTCTTCACATTAAAGAGTAAGTATTAACCAGATGAATTTTAAAGTAAAGTCTCCTTTAGCAGCTATTCAGCATGCATTTACCTTCTACAGACAGATACAGCATCCTATTGGTAGTCATTACTTAGTGCTTGTGATTAGCATCTACTGTAATTAAAGAAAATGTCATGATGCAACTAAACTGCTGAAGAATACACATGTACTTATTATTTTAAAAAAATTACAAAGGGAGGAAGATACACTACAGAAAGCTACAGTAGTCACATCAGTTATTTTAGCTATTGTTTCTTGTGAAGAACTTCAAATTCAAAGATACTCATTAAATGGAGTAGATGGCAATAACAGACGAAGTGTTAATGGGGCAGCAGTGGAGTGTGTCAGGAAAATGAAGAGACCCTGAGGGCCTCACCATGATGTTTATGCTCAGCTAAATTCAGCAGTATTACCATAAATCCTCTAAAAGATACTGTACTCAATTCCTTATTTGCTACTTTTCAAGCAAGGAAATATTCGATGAGATTAGAAGATGGCACTATTCTTTATTAAAAAAAAAATTGCATGCAAATACACTAAATATTTACATGCAATTGCTATTATTTTTTTCTTACAACTTTATAAAAACAAAGAGAGGGTCTTTTAATATTCAAAATAATGTATGAATCTATAGGAAAATTTCTGAAATCATACCCTGGAACAGAGCCTTTAAACAAAAGAATCAGGATTCTGCTCATAAAATTATTTTGTAACTTAAAAATCAAGTTTCAAAATTAATTTCTCCCATACATATTTCAACTGGCTAAAATAAAATTATGCATAAACCAAATAAACTTGCATGACAGTTCAAAATTCCTGATTTCTATTTAGTTATTTTTAGTGTTTTTTTCATTTTAAGGTGGCATTCTGAGGGAATAAATTAATCTTAGGAAATACGCATAAACCATTCATTCCAAAAAGGTACTGGTTAAAAAGCAGTATGTTATATGTTGTTCTGCATGCATCTTTGTGCTGACCTCATTGTGCCTTTGACCTTAGAACAAAACTTTTCCTACGTAAGTATAGGTGGATTTATTGTTAAGGAGAAAACGGCTGCAATACGCTGTGCAACTTCAATTATAAACACAACTTCATGTAAGAAATCATTATCTACAGATGCTAGATGTTGACGAAGCTGCGAAAGGCTGCTGGAGTCTCCTCCTCCAGCCGTGCCGGGGCGTGGCTGGGGATGTCCCATCCCGAGCGGCGGGGCCGGGCTGCAGCACCACGGACAGCGGCCACCGGCGGCTGCCGCAGCCGCGCTCCCCGCCTGGGCTCTCCCTGCCCCAGCGCCCTGCACAGCTTCACACATGGCCAAAGATCAAAATAACGGGCGAGGTTATTTCCAGCTTCTCTCAGTGCCGTCATTTTGAGGTCTGCCTACGACTTTTAATTCTCGGAAACAATGAGAACTAACAGATCTGAAAAATGGCTGTAGAAATGCGTCGACGGACCTTGGGCTCTGACAATGCTGGCTCCCACAATGTGCTCTTGACCCTTCACTTCAAAGCCAAAGATCTGATATCCAAAAGCAGTCACGTGGTTTTGGGGATTACAGTTCTGCATATATAAATCTTCACATGGGAAATACCTATTCAGAGCCTGCCTCAATACCAAATGCATGCTTGGCAAATGCACACAGCCATAGGTGATTTGCTTGCAATCACCTATGCTTGACAATACTGAAAAATAAAGCCCCCATAGTTATCCATTCCTATTCTACTAATGATAACAATGTTTTGTTTCAGGAACCCAAAAGACCATTCAGTTACCCTTGCAGAAGTAGAAATAGGGTACCTGTAACATGCTGAAGTACAGATTCTCCTTACTGCTTAGCACCCAAGCAAACCACATTTAAAAGACAAATTAAATGTCATGGGCTCTGAGATGCCCTAAGCAATGCACTTCACAAGTGAATGACAAAAACACCTGGATTGGATACTTTATTCTTATAAGCAGCGGATATTTTAGTAGCAGACAAGAAAATTCTCACATAAAGGTTACATTCTGACTAATGCTGAGAACCAGCAATTCCCAGAAAGGTCATGAAGAGCCCCCAGTTCTAATTATCCCTTAAGTTGCAGGAAAAAAACCTGAACCACTAAAATAAAATCACAAGAAAGCATGCAGTTCTCATGCAAATACTGCCTGCCTTTAAGAGGTTGCGTACTTCCTCTTGTATATTTCAACACTGGTGGTCACTTGAGTTATTTCTGACAATAATTTGCTTTAGTGTTTATATTTTCTTTTTTTTTTTACAGGCAAGATGAAATATTTAAAATTACTTTAAAAACTTCGATAAGGTTTTAAAAAATTATTTAAATACTTTCTTTCATATTAGGATTTATGATGTTATTTGTGATTATCAACAGATTTGAGCAAGTAACAGTTTATATGAATTTACAGGCACTGAAGTCATGCTTCAGATTATTTAGAAAAATGTATAAATAAAAATACATGGGGCCTAGCCCCATTACTTCTGACATTAGACAGACATCTGTCTCATTTTTAAGTGGAAATAATACCGTAACCAAACCTCTAGAACAAACATTAAGTCAAAGGTCAAAAAACGTATCTACAAAAACATTAAGTGAATAGCAAATGAAGTCTTTTTCAATCAGAATATGAAGTTCTTAATCATCTCTGAAAACAAAGAACTTAAGGTGGAAAATGTCTGCCCTATCATTACATTTCATGTATTACTTTCTTCCATGAACAACACACTTCAAACTACAAAATAACAGCACTTGTGAGATTTTACATTAACTTCCATGTAGATCTACCAATAGACAGTCTTAATGCCAACCCTACTTTAAAATGTTTGCTAAACTTGTACCATCTATAAATAAAAAAAAAGATGATTAAAAAAAAGTGATCCAGTATAAAAATACAGGAGTGTGAATGCCCTTCTTCAGGGAAGAAGATATCCAAATTTGATAATTGGTGCTCTTGGAAAATTTATGGATACCATCAGTGAAAGCAGACAGTCGATGAGAATCCCTTTTAATACCGGATGCCATGTTACTTATGTGAAGTGTAACTTATGTAGGATTAATGGCTCAAAGGATCAGTTCCTGCCAAACAAGGATTTAAAACCAATGAGGAAAATACACAATTGGCACTGAAAGGACCTTTTGGAAAGGCTGTGTGCATCCCTCACATGGTAGATAAACAGTTATCTCCTGTCTGAGGCCCACTGGAGAAAGTTGAAACAGTGCACTAATACCCGAGTGAAAGAGCAGGGGGCTCTTCTGACTGCAGAAGGTAATGAGGATGGTGAAAACACAAGGTGTTTGTAGTGTTACTGGCTCTAGCAATGAGCAGCGTGTTCACTTCCAGGACAATATGGAATTTGAAAATTGCCTTTAAGTAGGAGGATGGCACACAGGGCTGCACCTTAAAACCCTACTACAAAGCAAATAATGTTAGGAAAAAGGCTATTACATTAAAAGCTGTTGATTTGGAGTCATTTCCAAGGTCAACCTTCAGGTTCAGATTCACCTTCTCTACACATTGTTACCCAGAGAGCCAGAGCAGAAGAAAATCAGGGGGCAAGTAATCAAAACAACTTGCCAACAATTCAATTAAGTGTAGGGTAGACAACTGATTTGCCTTTCCAGATCTTTCCTGCTGTTTTATGAAGCCAGCTGGAGGCAGTGATGGCATCTTAAGAAAAAAACCACAAACAACTAGAAAAATGGAATTGTAGAACAAGTATTATCCTACAGATAGCAGACCTACACACCTTAGACTTTGAACTATATACAGCAAGAGTTATTAGCAGATTTAGTTTTACCTTCCACGGAGAACTGTTGGAAAAGAGCTTTATTACCAGAAAATGCAGCAAAGCATTGTGTGGCAGATTGTGGGCAGGGCTGTATCACAGTATATTGAGCACCAGTATCAGATCTACCTAATGACTACAGGTGAAAACACTGAGCATCTACTGTCTCTTCTGTGGGCTAAGGCCTATTTCTGCCATCTCTTGCCACAAGTTAAATTTTAATTCTCTCCTTTAATCCTTAACTGAAATCACTTAGTAGCAAGATTATCTTTTGAGCAATAATGTAAAAGTGCAATTCTGTAACTTCTGCAAGAAGCACAGAATTAGCCTTTTCAGTACACCAAAATGAAAAAGACAGAGTCTGGTCCAGAAAACTGTATTTGCACATCGGATCCATTGCCAGTGTCTCAGCTTGATGGTGACTTAAAAGGTCCAATGTTGTACCTGCCATCTTTAAAAAAACTTGACACATCATCTAAGCCTTATGAGCAAAGATGTAGATATATTAAAGAGAGACTGACTAGTATACAGTTACTGATCTTGATCTTCCAGCACCCATCTACTCACACACTGGCAAGGTGGAAGGGCCTTACACCTATTTTGCCATATCAAACAAGCTTGATTGAGCAGTGGCATTTTCATACATCACTATGCTGAAATCTGCTTTACCATTGTCAGGAAAGAAAAGAAACATGAATGGGGAGATTCTTCCACAGTCATATTCTGTCACCCCAGCAGCTGTCACTTGGAAACTGCAAGTTCTTATGTCCCTTGGCTGTTCAAACTGATGTATCTCAACTGATTCCTCTTTATAATAGTAATTTATATATGGATACTTAATATTACAATTCTCAGAAGTAACAGATAAACTATGTGTAACTGAATTAAATGCAAAAGAAAATCTCTGCTAGTGCTATTACTGATTTTTGTAGCAGATACATAAGAAATGCTCTTCTCAGCATTTTTGTAGCACATCATACAAGCTAATGTTGAAATACCATTCTGGATTTGAAAATTACCATTATGTATACTCAGTTGCAATGATTTACATCACAGAAAGTACTGTTGTGAATAAACTTGCTGTTGCTTTGTACAGTACTCACAAGGATTTGTCTGAAATGCAAATAATTTACATTTTAGTGACATTTGACAAAAAATAGAAGTCTAAATAATGTTTACAAACTGGCCTATATTTAGGATTATACTTACAGGATGATACATCCCGAAAGGAAAAATAGTATTTACTGCCAGTTATTCACTGCCCTTCAATTACTTTGCTGTTACAAATACTGACTAATCAAAGACTAAAACTATACATGACTATTCACACACCAAGAATAATTGTACTTAAGTGTAAACAGAAAGGACAAGTTTTATACGGCTGAGATTTGTCTGCACAAACAATTGGAAAATACTGGAGAAAAATGAATATGCTCCTACTGATCGAATATCTTTGAAAATTACTTGTGAACAGATTAGAGCACTAAATTAATCCCAAAATGCATTTACAGTCAAATATAAACATGGATATTACTCTTGCATGTTAAAGCAATTTATGGTTTCTCTCAGACGACCTTAGCTCAGAAACCCTCTCTTCTTTCCCCCTTACATTTGCTAGTACTGTCAGGTAAGAGACCAATAACTGGCATCACTGATTAAAGCAGTGCCTCAGATGCAAAGGTGGTGTATCCCACTGGAGAAAGACAAGGCAATAGTTACAGAACAGAAACACAACACAGAACCTCCAATAGCAAATATACAAGAAATCAAAATATGCCTATGAACATATGCATTAAGGGAACAAAGCCTTGGTGTCCTCTGATGCTGGTATAGAAGACTTCAAATGGGTCATGGAATATTTGTAAGGCAAGTTCCTACAGCAGACTGACTTCCAATAGCTGAGTTCCAATAGTGTCAAAAGCAGAAAACTTAAGGTGGGCTGATGTATCAGCTACAGTGGGAACTGCATATCCAAGAGCTGTACTAGCATAGTGAATGTAGTAGTGAATGTAAAGCACTCATGAATGGAGGAGTAATCTGTAGATGCAGGTACACCAACAGGTGTACAACTTGTCCCCAAAGATACAACAACAATATCATTATTGAGATATGTTTAGAATTATATATATATATATATATATATAATATCTTATAAATATATAAATATATATTATTCTAGATATATTATTTATTATATATAATTACATTTTATATATATAGAATTATCTGATACATTACAGCATGTTTTACCCCTGTACTGGTAAATTTGTATCAAAGGAGAAACCAAAAATGCTTGACTAGCCAGTAGACTACGTGTTGAATAACTGATGGATTAACAGATATTATGATCTTATCTTATCAATAAGCTTAAATTCTATTTGGATGTAAAACTATTTTAAGAGCATAACAAATAGAGGTGTTAGCTTAAAAGAAAATGTAAAAAAAGAACACAGGAATCCTAACATTTATAAATGGCAGGAAGAAACTTCTGCCCTTTTATCGTCTTCCCTGAATTACAGAACTTCTCACACTCATTGTATTGTCCAAGAACTTCAGGTTTCTCAGTGGAAACAATCAATTGTTGATTATTGTGCTGGATGGAAAATCATAAAACAGGAGCAGATAATGTAACATACTGTGAGGTGCCAGAGAAAACAATGGCTTCTACAATAGCCACAGAAGATGCAGATCAGGTAAGAAACTCTTCCCTTTACAGTAAAATTGTTTAAAATTTATAGAAATAAGTGAGGGAAAAAAAAATATTTTAGAATAGTCAATGGTCTCATGCAATAGGTGAGCCACAGTCAGCTCCCTGTCACATGCCAAAAGATCATTTCACAATGAATCTGTAAATAAAGCATGAGATGGGGAGCCTCTCTCCCCTAGGTGTGAAGGATAGAAAGGAATGTAAGAGACATGAGAAATTAAGAATCAGTACTGAGATGCTGAAGACCACATCTGCATTGTCAAGCAAAAGACACAAAGCAAATCAAAAAGACAAGCCAGGAGAGACGAGGGAAAGAGAACAAGATGTCTTAGGGATAGGTCACTGAGGCAAATGGAAGAAGTTGGAGGAAAATATGGCAGAAAAGCATAAATGGGTGTCAGAGAAAATTAGATCAGACCTTAACAATCTTGTTGAGAAAGATAATGAGATGTTTAAAAAGTGAAAATTAAAATGGGGTAAGAGAAAGATCTATTAAAATAAGCAGAAGCTTTTCAAGTTCAGAGGTGGTGGCAAGAAAGCCATAGGAGTACCAGTTGAACATTTTCCATGACTTGCAATATTTAACTTCTACATTAAACCATTAAGGTGATTCTTACCTTTACAGTTGCTGATGTCAGTATTAGCCAAAACCAGTCTGCATAATGTAATATTTGATCACCAACACATCCCAGACCACCACCATAATTAAGGTAATGGTATCAAGCAGCTTTTTCTCATCACTCAGCAAGGTCCAAAAGCTGTTCACTGTCATATTTCACTGTTCTAGTCTACTGCCTATTGTTTTCATTTCTTTCTTCATAGTTCATTGATTTGCAACAGATTCGAAAAACAGTTAGAAATCTCTGAGGTTTTCTCACCATGTTCTTCTTTGATACAGGTCTCATTCCCACAAAGGAAATAATTTTCTACATCCAGGTCCTGACTAAGGGCACAGAGGTTGGAAACCTCCCTTTTTCTACTAGAAGTCCAAGGCAGGTATGGATTGTTTTGTTACAGATACTGAAATCTAACAGTAGATTCCCCCCTTGGGGCTGAGTTACCACTCAAATCACAATAGATGGGATTGTTGCTAGGAACAAACTGAGAGCAGAACTGTGCCTCAAAAGGCTGCCATAATGGACACAGATGGGTCCCTAACATTCCTGCAAGAGAAGCATCAGCCAGGGCTCAGGTATGAGCTTCACCTCCACTTCCCAGCAATAACGATGAGATGCAATGATGAACTACAGGCTGCTGTCTCTAATTCTTAAGCCTTAAACCTTGGTTATTTTCATGGCGTCAAAGGACAAGAAGTGACTCTCTGAAACCCAGATTCTCAAAATATTTACATGTCCAAGAATTTTTGAACCTGAATGTTTTAAGTGATTCCCTAATGAACATTTACAATTAGGAGCAGTATTTAGCACCAGTACTCGAAGTACATCAGGAAATCTCTAACATATGACTAAAACCAAGATGTATATACAACAGGTTTCATCTTGTTCCCATTTAAGACTACAAAAATCCCCTATTTTTAGTAAACAACAGCAGCACAATATCCATGAATTTAGGTAAGGCACTTAGAAAGTCTCCTCTTGTGCTACCCAGCTACTTGAGGAGTATAGCATAAATTGAAACACTCAGCAGTTTAGATTGATTATCATCTTGTTGCCATTCATTAGTGTTGATACAGAGTTCTAGTACTGAAATGAGGATAAGTTAGGCTCTAAAACAACTGGCAGTTTAACATCATCAGATTAAACCTCAGATTTTTTACTGTGTATTTTAAATAATCAGTGTTACACTGGATCAAGCATTTATTGCAGAAACTCAAAGGATTTGTCACGAAACTTTTCTGAGCTGTTAATCAACAAACCAAATCAAAAAAACCTGCAACCTTCCACCATTCAATGGCTCAGGACTTTCAGTAATTCCAATTGCAAGGAGGAAAGACTCTTGACTTGCCATGATGGAGAAACCTCAAGAAATATTAAAACCTAAGTGCAGATCGTTTGGCTTGCCAGGCAGACAGCAGCATAACAGTACATCTGAGTCACAGCAGCCATTCATCTTCACGTGAAAAGTCAGTGACAGCCCACAAAGCTGTGATTGAAACATGCCAACAGGATTCCAAAAATGTTTGTGTTGGTTCACGTTTGAGGGAAACTACAAGCACAGCAACAACCTACAGGTATTCATCCCAGAGTGATTGTGTTACAAGAGCAAGGAGAAACACCAGGGGCTCAGAAACAAACATGGTAAATATGAGACAGGCACAAACTGTCAGATGGAGAGGGAAATGCAAAAGTACAAAGGCAGAGGGAAGAAAAGATTATGCATATCATGGCATATGTTACCTATAATGCAAAATTTCAATATGCAGTTCTTATTTACAACACACAAAACACCCGTCACTGAAATCTGTGAACTTGTCAATACAAAAGTCATTAATGTTTTCTTTCTAAAGAACTGATTTATAAATGACAGAGTATATTTCTTTCTAAATAACTGATTTATAAATGACAGAGTATATTTCCATTGTGGAAGCCCTTTTATTTAAAAAACTATTTAAAATGTACATTCATTTTGGTTTAAAATAAACAAAATATGTTGCAATGCAAAAAGGTTTTGAAAATAAGAGGATTTAAATAAAAACCAAGCACACATTGCTGTCAATAAATATTATGAGACATCTGAAAATTTTTAAATAGTTGAAAGGTTAAAGAATTGTAAAACTATGAATGGAAATGAGAAAACCATTTTCCATCTCCTTTTCCAAGCAAACAAAAAATGACAAGAAAACATGCAAAAATATTGCATTAAAAAACTTCAGTAACTTCACTTAATCACAAAATCTAGTCATGAATAGGCTGCTACCATAAGGTAAGACAGGTTGCAGAGAGTCCTTTATGTAAAAGCAAATGTCAAAAGAAAAGCTCTGATATTTAGTTGTGGGCTCCCACTTTTCACATAGGCATTTCCTAAATCCATGTTTGATGAGCTTCTCCAGCTATAAATTCTGTAAATTCCCTCTGGAGCAGTGCAGAGTGTGCTTCATGAAAATGTCATCTGCCAGCACTGCAATTACTCACACTCCAGCAATCATGTGCACAATGCAGAATGGGTCGAATTCAGGTGAGAACGAGAACCAGCAATCAAGCCTCTGGAATTGAGAACAAAGCCATTTTCTTTCATTTGCCATCAACACAACCATCAAGGCCTTAATTACAAGGCAAGTGTCAAGCCTGGCTGCTGAAAGGCTTATTATTATACAGCTCAGCTTCAAATCAGTTTTATATTGATGAACTGCAAAAATGAGGAAGCCAGCTTAGCCCCACAAGAAACAAAACAGGGACTAACTGATTATGTGATTGGCAGGGAAAAACAAGGACATATAAAAATACATTTTTAGATAGTAGAAGAGTGAACAGTACACCTAAAATCTTTCTATAAACATATTTTCTAACTCTATAGCAAATCTGGGTGGTCTGACAATTCAAAAGACATCTTCTTTAGTTGAGATCATTGTATTATCCACAACAGACACTGCAAAAAGTCTCCCTTTAGGTCATGCATTCTGTTTTTCAGACATTTACATTTCTGTTTTTCTGTAAGTGTTCTCATTGTCCCCTTATGTCTAATTGCTTGTCTTTACCTTGAACATAGAGATATTAAGAGAACTGTACACATATTCAGAAGCCCTTGCAATTATCTATTCACATTAGATTAGCTGTCTCCATATTGAACAGCAGATGAGAAATCATCATTTAGTTAGCAACAGGATTTATATATGTTTATTCAAATGAATTATCAGTAAGTACCACATTGTAACCATGAGCCAAATGTCCCCTCTTTTACCATTTCCTATATAAGACTTGTAAGCATGACAAGTAATGACCAAAGTGTTAGGAGGAGGCTTGGATTTGGAACTGGCTGTTGATACAATATTACTGTTATAAGTGTTAAATCTTGTTTAGCCTTTTGATTTTTTAAACCCATATTTTGACTTGACTTCTGCATGTGTTATGTAACTAGAGAAATATGTGATAGCTCTTGGTATTGCCTTTTTTGATATCTAAAATGAATATGCACATGTATAGTGGACAGAAAATCACTGAGGTCAGTGAATATTTTACCATCAATTTTAAGCATTTTACCTGAAACACTGACCATCCATAGCTCTTTCTTTACCCATTGCCCAATCCAGTAGACAGACAACATACATTTTTCCTCTTGCTACACACCATATCCTGAAAATTTCAATGGCTCATGCTTCAGCAAGTTATTAAAGAATTTGAATTAATGACATGAGACAATAAATGTTAACACAAAAGAAGATGAAGGGACATGACAGCAGCAGACACATCTCTTTTTGTCATTCACTTTCATTGGTTATCAGTTGGACCTGTTTCCATTGGATATATAGACATTATATATAATACATAAAAAATGAGATTCTGAAAAGTTAGGAAATAGCAGAATGATTTACCTACTGAAAAACTTCTGATATATTTGGAAATATTTAAAAAAAAATCCAACAAAAAATTCCACAGACCACAAAACAACAACAAAGGACTAAAAATTATAAAAATTTTTGGTTTTAAGAGGGGAAAAAGTAGTCAGACTTCAATGCCAACAATTTGAAACATACTAGGTACAATTAAGGTAGCTTCAATAGAGTTTAGGTAATTTTACAGTATCTGCATCTATCTGCATATTTTGAGATCTAAGTATTTTTTAATATTTTTTTCCATTTTCACTGAAAGACAAAGGAATAAATAGGTAATTCCCATTCTGCCATTAAAATTCTCTTGATACAGGAATAGTGTAGACAACTCTTATAAAAGCTTTACTGTATTATATATAATATATATATAATATATATAGTATTATATTATTATATATTCAATTTTCTTCAGCCTTAGTTTTATTATTTGTAGTTATATAACTTCTTCATTCCAAGGCATTTTAAAAGTTCACCTGATTAATTTCTATCAAGCACTATCCATTTCCTTTAGAAAGAGATCTTTGCCTCTTCTGATCAATTTCAGGTTCTAAATCAAAAAATATATTATTATACCACAAATATGCACACAAGTCTTGTCTTACTTAGAAATAGCTGGCAGAACAATGCTATACTTCTTCAGTGTCCAAAAAAAAAAATAAAAGAAGGAAGCTTTTAGGCCTATATGTTTTGAGTGAACCTGAATACAGAGAACAGCCAAATACCAAGGACTGTCTATGTCACACAATGTGCTGAAAGAATATGAAATATACCTAAGTAGAAAGATTACTGAAAAATGGCATCCACACATATTGTGGAAGAACCCCATGCTTGGGTATCTAGATCATATTGATGCATTATATTTGAAATCGAAAAGTGAAAAATATTTAGGCAATTGTTAGAGAAAGCATTGGTAAGTATGTGGAAAACACTGAGGTTCTAAAGACTAAGAAAAAATGTAACTGGTACCAATGGCTTATCAGAAGTTTACTGGCATAGTTTGGTTTTCTTGATGTGGTTAGACTGCAGTATCTCAAATCCTTGGCTCTTTAAGGGCAGGGAAATGGTACTTCCATAACAGCAGTTGTTGAAAAGAGAGTTTTGTCATATGCTCTGTCTACTCAGACACCCAGATATCTTTCCACAGAACTAAAGAGGTTCTAAGAATAAAATGAAAAGTAAAACAGCTACTGGTGACAGAGCATTCTGTGGAACCCATCTCTGAATGTCCTTTCAAAGCAAACAATTCTCCAAATAATACAGATTATTTGGAGGAATAAATTTGCGTTTTTCTAAAGTAAACCCTTTAAGAAAGTGAACTAAAATTTTCATATGTAGCCAAATGATTTAGAAACCTACTTTGTTTTCTTCAAATGAACTTAAGGTCTTACAAAGAGCACGACAGAATATATCCATACACTGAATCGTAGTGATTTCAGAAATACTCCTGTTTTGAGAGACTAAAAAGGGAGGACAGTAAGAAAATAAAGGAGTGACATAAAATATTAATATAACAGCATAACTGACATTCTTACATAGTCACTCTCACATGCCTTGGTTTTCTCTATAGCATACCTCCTCATTTCAGAGCTCCTATTTTTTCCCTCTTTATCCTCAGCAAGCGAGAACAGCATTTTCTTCAGAAGCAATAGACTTCTATTCTGTATGTATGTTGAAAGAATGAGAGAATTGCTTCCTTAAAGTTCATTCATAAGTGTATTTGTAGTCCATGCAATTTAGAGGGTTCTTCATGTGTTTGCAGTTAAGCAATTGCCTAAGAACCTTGCTAGAGTGACAGAACAAGTGCAAGACCCATACCACTAGCTTCTGAACTCTGCCAGTACAAAACTGGTTATCTCTGACATCCAACACACACAACATTCTTTCAAACAGCATTACCTAAATACTACCTAGTCTAATATAATAATACTACCTAAAAAATTAATTAAATGCCTTTGAAAGTATGTAAGCAGAAGTAACAGTATAAGACTCCAGCTAAACAGTATAATGAACAAAAACAAAACAAACAAACTCAAATTTCTTTTAACAAAAATTTAGTACCTTTCATCTGAATCAACTTATATTTAAACCTAGAAGTAAATAAGCATACTTGGGGTAGGAAGGGAAAGGGAAGCCTTCTCTGTGTAATTTGAGGATACCACCTACAAAAAATCCAATGGAATACTGCTTGCCCACGTTAAAACTGCCACTATGGAAGGAAAAAAAAAAAAGTTTACATTGAAAAGGACAGTTGCTGTTCCAAAAATAATTTCCATGTATGTGTCGTTTACAATTACTGCAACAGGGTATTCCTACAGTTAGGACTGGACTGATATCCACTTCGAAGGCAGCAGGAAATCATACTGAACACTGAGGAATTGCAAGCCAACACCTCTCATGAGCAAATGTTTGCATAAACTTGTGTGAGCTACTGACATTTATAAACTTGAGTTTTATCAGCTATCATCAGAATAAAGGAAAACTTCTTAGTTGTTAAATTTACACAGAAAATCACAAGGAAAAAAAAAAAGAAAAAAAGGATTAACACTCTTAGCTGTTTCTAAAAGTTTTCAAGAATATATGAGATATTTGGTGCTCACAAAGACAGACTCAAGAAGAAAGTAGAAAATGGAGAAATCTATCATGTATTACTTTAAATTGTTTGAAGGGCTTAACACAGATCTAATTCTAAAAGCTTGTGATGATTACATGCAGACTGTGACTGAGTGCCTTAGCTGTGTGTAGTCAGACACAGATGATATTGAGCTCCTGAAATGACTGTTAGCATTTAAAAGACAAGATCCTCTTACAATTTCTTATGGTGGACAACAAATGCTACTCAATACTTTGGACAGCCATACTCTCTAGTTGTTAGACAAAGGGACAACAGAAATCCATCCTCTGGAGAAGATCTTGATGCCTTAGTGAATAGCATGACAAAGATGAGGCAATGCTACCACTTTGGAGAAATGTTGAGGTATAAATTCATCAAAGTGCCTGAGATACTGAAGTTTCTAAATTATCCACCAGACTCATTTAATCAAATTCCTTTTATAAGTTTTTTTTAAGTATTTTATTGCCAAATTGGATCTTTACATGATAGAGCTTAAAAGCAGTTCTAATTCCAAAGGTCACAATTTCAGTATGCAACTACTGCATGGACCAGAAATGTGTCTATCATATAGAGGCTTGTATATAAATCTTGGATTGGCCAAGGTTATTTTTTCCCATTCTTTTCTTGACCAATTTCTTATTTTGCAATAGCTGATAAAAGCTTAACCATTTACCTCAGTGCACACAAGACTTTGATTTCTCTTTATATAAAGCTGATATGCATTCCAAAACATATCTGCACCTTTTCCTCTACTCTCACTCTTAAATGGTACAAATCCAGGAGAACCCTTAAAATAAGAGAGTATGTTAGGTCTACATCTCTCATTTGAGTATCAGAGCACGGTAATTTAACATACTTATTTCAAAACTGATAATAATAAACAATAACTCCAGAGCAAGATAAGCAATGCTGATATCCCTTCTGAGCAGGTGATGCCACATAAACTTTGACAGGTTCAATGGGACTAAGTAATGTCCCAGAGAATACAGACAGATGTCACTACATAAGCTCTTCTTCTTGCAGTATTTTCTCCATCTCTGAATCCCAAAATCATATCTTTGTTTCATAATTTTATAGCTAGACAACAAGATTTTGAAAATCTGCAAAGGCTGAAAAACTCTCAATGATCATTATCTGTGACCTTTAATAGTGGTAGGTAATGCAAATACTTATCCATAGCTTTACATGGACATAAAGTAACCATTTCCCCTCCTGTTGTCTGAAATCATTATTGGCCAATTTCCCAGCTTTCCAAATTTGTTACTTCATAGTCTACTATCATCTACTGACATTGCATATATCTTTCTTTGTTAAATCATTCTCTTGACTCAGATCTGCATAAATAGAGCTTCACAGAAGGAAAAAAAAAGTGTGAGTTCAAGTAAAGTGCAACATAGAGGTTCATGTTTCTCTACACTATCAAGTAAAAAAGACATGGTTAAGGTTTGGGCTTTGTTTCTGATGAAAATGTCTTTCTCAGACTTCCAATTTACATTATTTGAGGTAGAACCATTATTATGCTACTCTACGGCATATAATCTCATATTAATTCCAGCTATACTCATGCATTTTCACCTTTGTACTTCTGGAAATAAAAACTCTTTTGCCATTGATTTATTTCAGGAATACACATACTTGCATCTTTTTTGTTTCTACAGAAAGTGACATGTTACTAATTGTAAAAGCATTTTTATTATAAAGCTACCTCTTACACTAGAGTCCATCCATTGTTCAACCTTTTATTCTTCATCCTCTACAAGGTACAGAACGATCTGGATAGAAAAATTAATAACAAGATAATTGGTTTTGATATTGTTATGATTACAGCATTATTTCTTGAATAGAAAAAACCCACAATCTATTTTTAGGAAATTCCAACTTGGGATAAATCCAATGGACTTAGGAATTTGTGGACTTCTTGTCTCTGAAAGCTTCTTTTTCCTTGCTTTTTCCTGTTTGATCCCTGGCTTTGTCAAGTTGCACTGTTCCAAAACAATGGCAGTTTTTGACAGCATGTGAGTGGAGATAGGAGACCCGACATACATCTCAAAAAGTCAGGAACTGGCACCACAAGTGGGCTTTCACAGAGCAGAAGGCAATGGGTGCTCATAGCAGGCCTCACCAGAAAGGTGCTACTCTCTCTGCACAGTGTAGTCTTTCAATTGTGCATAGCATAAGCCTCAAAGACAGAAAATTTTGGTAATCCATTATAAGGATGATGGACATAACTGGTGTAATCTCTGTCCAAAAATCAGCAGAGAAACACATTTTCATTATTTAAAATTTTGTGAAAATTGAATACAACTAGATTGTTTTTAGGGATAGGAAGCAGCTATCTTCAGTAGACAGGAATCACGAGTACCTCTATCTGCCCAGTGAATTTTCTCTCTACCTTTGCCATGGCAAATTTAACCTTGCTGTTCTTCATCCAATTGTGAACACTTGCTAGCAGAATTGACGAATGAGAAAGTCTTTTATAAGATATACTGATTAGTATGATTTATGGAGGCACTCTGATGGCTCTTGTTATATGAGATACCACTATACACCATAACATGTGTCCTTGCTAAGAAGACTGGTAGAGGAGTCTAGTACATGATGAAGAGCAAAGACATAAACTACTGAACTATGAAGTTCTATATAATAGCTTGATAGATGAGGCAGATTAGCCTCTTACCAATTCAAAGGTATTCTGATTTGAGAAACACTTTTTTTCTTTGATTTGGTCAACATAAACAGTAATTTCTATCATAAAACTTTTACGTTGCAAGAGCAGTTCTACTTGTAAGCTGTTTCAGTGGTATTAAGTAGCACCTATGCAAAAATGAGATATATGCCTCTTTTTGGACAGTGGATATCAGTCCAAGAAGTCTGAAGATACCAGTAGAGAAGAAACACAAAACAAGAAAAGAAGAACCAGTTGTGAACCCTCTGGAATGACAGAAGTGGACATTTTAGTCAGGAACACTATCAATGCAACAAATGTTTTTGGTCTATGTCAAGAGTTTACACAGTCACAGATCAAACTGCATTAAAAAAAAAAAAAAAAAAAATACTAATTTGGTCATTTACCCCTTCCAAAGTCCCAATTTAAGAATTCCATCAATTTAGTTCCGCTGGATAAATCAGAAGTAATAGTTTAGTAAGTACTTCTTTGCCTTCTGTGATACATCATTCATCACACAAGCAGCCTAGGATGGGAATATCTGCTGGAAATGATGTGTCAGAGTAATCTTCAATGTTCTAATGCCACACCCTATGGCAGGAACTTTCAGATGTGAAACCTCTGGGAACAATCCCAAATCCACTGTGAATCCCTGCAGGGCACCAGGAATCTATTTTCTTTTTTTTCTAAGCAGAGACAGTCAATTTCATAAAGAGATATCTTTATGAAATTCTCTGATACCAGCATTTACTTTAATATTTCCTTCTTTTTACAAGATCACTTTTTACAGGATCAGAAAATCACAGTTATTCAGGCTTAAAGAGACCTCCCTTCTCCATTCAGGGTCAATACTGAATCCAGACCAGGTAGCTTAGGGACTTTTGTCAGCTGAGTCTTGAAAACCTTCAAGGATAAACATCTACAACTTCTAAGGGCAACTTGTACCAGTGCTGGTTTCCCCTGTTCATTCTTCTAACATTTTGTATCTACAAAGCTGAGACATGCTTGATCATGTGATTGAGACTTTGTTTACCCACTTCAATAAAGACTTCATGTTTGGGTTTTTTTAGTATCTTGATTCAAACAATTAATTTCCCATTAAATTCAGGACTTCATAATAATACAGAGACAGTATCACTGTGATACACAACTGCCACAATATATTACCTTTGTTGGGAAAGGTCTTTTCAACTCAGTTGGTTCTATGGGTCTATATTTTGAGGAATACAAGTAACTGGAACTTCTTGAACCAGCAAAACAAAATCAAGAGTAAAGGAACGAAGTAACTTAATTTATAGCACTCTTATTAAACTTTGTTTTTACTTCTGACTTAACAGGAAGAAAGTATACAGTAGTATTAAAAAAACACTGAACTGACTTCAATGACCTGATTATTTTTCTTACTATTAGAATTTCAAAAGGTGTCCTGTCCCGGTGCAATGTTTACTGCCTGCACTATCAAAACTGATTAAATCTATCATAATATATATTTATCAATGGAATAGTTTGTTCAGAAATTATAAAAGGGTCACCTCAGTCATCTGATTCAGCTTCTTTTACAGTCAATGAAAAGGTATCATGAAAGATGACTCAGAAACTACAGCAGATACTAATATAAGAGAAAAATCTTACTCCAGACTGCAAACTGGATGGAGTCCATCAAAGCAGAGCCAAAATTTCCCCAAAAATATTGTTTTCCAGGCTAGTTTTTTTTTTAAACCTCAAGCAGGCTTAGGTTTTCAGTTGTTACTAGTAAATCTATGAAAACTAACGTGTTTGAAAATAAAAAGTGGCTTTTGTGGTGTAGTCATAAAGATTCTGGAAAGTCTGTTACACTCCTGTTTTGGCCATTACATCTCTTTTCCAGAATGGGTTTTAGAATAGCTCACTGGGGCATAGGGCTACTGTGTTAGAGAGGAGGATTACAGCAAACAGCCATCCCACAGTTCAAGGCTCTTGTAAGCATTCAGATTTTCTTCATCTCAGGTAGCTTCTGAATGCATTTTGAAATGCTGTTAAGTGTGTCTCTGACCACTCACAAGTCAAGCAAAATAGTCCTTGCTCATTCTCACATGGAAAAAAATGATGAAGTCATATTTCATAAAAAAAAATAAAATTAGATGATCAAATTGAAAATTAAGACCCTTATGTTTGAGGAAACAACTCAACATAGTAATTTACAATTGCAGGTAGCTAATTCTCTTTCCCAAATTACACATTTTCTTGTCCAAATGGTGTGTTCATGTGCAAATTTTATGGTAAAACAGCATCCAAGCCTTTTACTGGTTGTACTCTAGTCCCTTGCTCAGGGCTGAACTTACTCAGCTGTGGAACATGCCTTCAGTCAAAGCAGTGCCACTGACTGCTAATGAAGAAATGTGCTCAATCCCAAGCAAAGCCCACGTGATGCAGAATTTACCTGCAGCTGGCTATACCCATAAAGGGTAAAACCCCACCCATCTTTATCTGTACCGTGGACTATAGCAACTTATGCAGAAGGTACACCAGAACATGACTGGTAAGAGCTCTCCTGAGATGAGACACTGGCTTGGTTTGGTTTGAATTGATTTCAATCGGTGAGGTATTGTGTTAATAAAAATGAAAAAAATAAAAAGAAAAAAGAAATCTATCCTTTGTTTTTTATCTCCAAGCCCAACAAAAGAAAGTCATATACTTTTTGTTTTCTTTTTAAAGTATGTATTCTGTTTCAGGCCAGTCAGTTTTTATATGTGAATACAGGTATATGGGCAGGCTTCCTAATTTTGCTCAAAAATCTAGAAATAAACAGCAAATTCATGCAATTTAAATGTGTGCCTCTAAATAAAGCAAAACCACAGGCTCCTCGTTTGAGGTAGATTTGCTCTTTAATAATTGGCAGGTGGAATCTGACTTAAAACCTGACACAACAACTTATTTTTAATTACCATAACTTTAGAAAATCTATTTTCCTTTGTGTCCAACCCAGCAGCACAGTAAAAGTTCCCACTCCAACCTAACTGACAGGCCATCACATAGCCCAGATTCCAAGCTATTGAAAACAGTCATCCAACAGCAGCATCTGGTCCCTTACTGGGCTCCACAGGCAGTGAAGCTGACAACTCTGGAGTTGCCTGTGGGTCTATCATGTAGTTAGGCTGCTAGCTGAGTTGACTTATTCTACTCAGTGCCATTTTTCTTTGACTTACCTTTGATCCTGAGATATTTGCATATCATTATGTGCCTGAGAAAAAGTTCCTCTGTAAATCTCTTATGAGCCCTGTGTGTTTGTGCTTTCTTAAAGAATGAGGTGTTACTGCATGAAGAGAGAGTCATGATGTGCATTACTTGAGATGTTGACACAAGATAACCTCTCCCACCACTTAGATAACACACCCGGCATTGGCACAAACTGATACGTGATACTCTGGGAAATCACGCAAGATCTAAAAGCAGCCCTATAAATGACACAAGGCAGAACTGCAGGTACCTTTCAATCTGCATATTAATGTGTTAGTCTCCCAAGCTGACTTTACTCTTCCTTTCCATCCTGATTACCATAGTCATTAGCAGAGGTCCACAGCACAGCCAAATCCCAAAGAGTCAGAGAGTTGGCACTCCAGGAGGTTGGAAGGAGGGGATGAGAGCAAAGAACAGCAAGGCTGCAAGCTAGCCAGCACAGTAGGAACAGGAACTAGGGCAAAAGTAGAAGAGACCAAATGCTAGTGAAATAAGTTCAAGGGTTATTACTGACAAGCCCAGCTCCTAGGAATTCATGTAGCCTTCAAAAACCGTGCATCTCTACATAGGGGGCAGCATCTATTACCTTTCAGAAAAACGTGTATTGTCGTTTCTAGACTTGCTACTTCTTTCCTGAAAGTAACTTGTTCCTAAGGTTGTTCTACTATAAAGCATTTCATCACAATGAAGCAGTGACCCTCTTCTCCTTCCTTAAATATGTCTGTTCCCAAGTTTCAGATGTTAGCAGCTCTTCAGTAATTTTACTGTGAAGTTTCCTATCATTTTTAATGCCAAAAGATGTAACATAACTCAGAAAATCAAATCTAACTCTTCTTAAATATAGAATTAATTACCCCTAAAAAACCAAGTTTTTTGGTTTGTTTTTTTTTTTTAATTTTTAAACTGCTTAGGCAAATAAAATATTACAGGTTACACTACAAATTCTAGAACATGTTCAAAATGAGATCTTTACCAGATTCTCCTATTCAGCAGCACTGAAGCTGGTCCCAGGACAGACCCAACAAAACTGTTATCAGTTTAACTAAATCTGATGGCTATTCAGAAATCATGAAGTGCCTCCCTTCTAATAACTCTGAAGCAAATATTGGGCTCACTGAACTTTGGCAGCACAGAGATAATGATACACTACACCTGTATCAGAATAAATCCTGTTGTGTATGTAAATACACAGATTTCCACTGCAGGACAGAACACAAACTGGTAATTGCAAGGTTCCCCTTGTACAAGCTGCCAAAACTTTGATTCATCACCTACTGCAGCATTTTCAGACACTAGGCTAGCTCTTCTGCCATGAGTCTGAGCCAAAGGAAAGCAGAAGCCTGTTGTTCCTGGGGCCCTTACGAACTTCGCCTTTTGTCATAGCTCGATGGGGATGCTGAAAGGTAGTACAAAGTAAAAATTCACGCTTGTGCATACGGAGTGGGACATGGAATAACAGTAATTGACCTGCTTCTTTATTTGGACTAAGTATTAATTGTTCAGAAAAATGTGGGCAAGATCTTCATAGAGACTTATTTTACTGAGTTGGGAGTCATTTTATGGACTGACCCACCTGCTTAGATTTCTCCAATACACTTATGTCAACAATTGCTTAGTGCCTGCCAAAATCAATTCAGAATTGCACTAACTGCATGTTTTAAGATACAACTGAAAATTTTCATATGCCAAAGCTGAAACTTGTGGGACTGAAAATTTTATGTATATTTTAAAGTGTTGGGGTTTTTTAAAACCACACGAAGTTCAGTGATCTGTAAACTTTACTGTTTTTTTCTCAGTTGTCCCATACCCAAAAGGACTGCTACCCCTACATAGTACTGAAGCTAGAAAAAACAGTTTAAAAAAACCCAAACAAAACCAACCATTCATGGTATGAATATTCTACGTAGTTTATTATAGCAGATTTTACTGTAAAGTATGTAGAAGAGAGCCCTTAGTAGAAGAGAGTAAAAATCTCTTCTTACATCTTTTATACAATAGCTGAAACTTTACAATTCTTAATACACGCTAAATATCAAGGACAATTTTCAGAAGTGATATTTCATTTTATAATCCACCTCTGTTTAGCCCAGAAAATGGAATTTTATGTCTTGTTACTGGATCTCTTGGCAATAAAATGCTTCCAGATAACAGAGGAACTTGCAATTGCATTTCTGTTTAATTAACTCATGGAGTACTTTGTCTTGGCTTCATGGACCTTTTATTTTTTCTGACTGTCAGACAGTTGCAAAGAATTGCATGCAATCTGATCAAATTTAGATGGTAATAATCTGATTCAGTATAAAGTCGACTGTGGACAAAGGCAGCTATTCAAATTATGTGATCAAGCTTGGGCCAGTAGAGTAAGTGATATCAACTCATGATTTCATGTATGTGATTGCTTCATTTTTTGGTATTATGTACTCAAAACTAGACTTCCTATGTGGTTGAAATTAAGATCCGACTGTTGGATCTACTACATTGGTAGTATCCCAATCCAGTTTTGCAAGCAAGTAAATACAGATTACATGCTGAACTATGAAACTGTTGAGCCTCTTTCAAAAATCCAACCCATATTGTAAAAAATTAAGATTATACATATATAGTGTATATACACAAACTCTCTGAGCTACAGCTTCTTCTGGAAGTCTAAGCAGAATCTGTAAAGAACTTCTATCTCCATATATCAGCATTTTCATTAACCATTCATTTCCCTGTAGATACTTTGAAAAATCCTGAGATTAAGAGTAACAAAATCTAATACAATGATGCTACCCAAAGATGTGGCATTTCCCATTTTCCAAATTAGATGGAAAAGAGATGTTTATAATCCCTTTCAAGCAATCCTTAAATTTGCTCTTCCTTTCTTGGAAAACCAAGGAGAGCATGATTCCAAATTAGAATGCCTTAAGGTTTGATTTGGCATACATTGCTAAATTTTTAAAAGACCACATCAATAAACATGTAAAGTTCAAATTCATCATGTCTGAAAATCTGTCCTTATTTTTGTGCTATTATTTCTTTTCTGTCATAAAAGAAAACATGGCATCACCTCAGTGATGAGACTATTACACTTCAAGGTTAGTGAGCAGCAAGTTACAGCTATAAAATTTTACGTAAGTGAAAAAAAATTACAAAACGCAACGGATTCTATAGCTGTATCATGTAATAAAACTTGTCATCACAAAGTGTCAGGGTTTGAAAGTACAGTATTGAAATCACTGCTAAAAAGCCAATCAGAAAATATTTGAGAAGTTTTACAAGTATGTGATGCTTTTTTCAGTGGTGTTGAGTCGAAAAACCATTGAATAAAATGTCAAATAAATCTATCAAATCTACTGCATCATCAAATGAAATGCCTTTTGAGCTCTCTCTTTACCCTACAATAACCTTTTTCCAAAGCTCGCTACAAAATGTTTTATTCATTATTTTCTGTAGCTGCATTTTTTCCCTTCCTTCCAAGCTCTTGTGCTCCTCCCTTCCAGCAAATTCTCATGTCACCTCTTGGCCAGCTCTGTCACTGTAGGTTTTCCTTTTCCTCTTACCTGTTTGATCTAGTCATAGTGGCTGGAGCAAACGAGATCTGTCAGTCAATATCCTTTCACACATCCTTATCCAAAAGCCTTAAAAAGACATAATTTCCAAGGAATTCAACCTGTGAATAACAAAACTTCCATCCGAAATTTATGGCCCAGCACTTCCAGTGACTTATACATTTTCCATAATGGAGATTTCCTATGCCCAACTATAATGTATCTCCTTCTGGGGTAAAGCTGAGCTGGAACAGGTCTGCTGTGTGCAGACAGGAAGATTAATCAAGTTCTTAAGAGACAGAATAATTACTCTATTTGTACTGCATTCAAATTTGTGATGCAAATAGACACCGTATATCATCAGAGCCTGGGAAAGCACCTGAATCACTCAGGGAAGCTCTGGTTACCACACACTTATTATTAGGAAATAAACAAACAAAACTCCACAGACACGTATCTCATTTTTAAGACAGTCTTAAGCTCATTACAGAGACAGTTACCTTATCCTAATTTGTGCTAGCTCTATCCAAAATCCTTTCAGAAGAGAGATCTCTATCCAAAATGAACAAAAATAGCAAATAATTCCATGCTGGCCAATTCATACACCTTAGACTTCCTTGGGCTCAGATCTTTGACACAGCAAGGTACAGAAGTGCTGAGTGCCAAATGCAAACATTCCTCCTTCTGCAACACACAGCAAACTCTTGCCTGTGCTTTACATTGCTATAGGTAGTTGCACATTTTAATGACTGTTCTCTGCTTCCTTGGAGTAATTCACAGCATAATTAGAACAAATCCCTAACTTACACAAACAGTTCCGGCGAAAGGCTGAAACACCTGTTTGTATAGTCTGATTAAAGCAAAAACTATCTCAGCATTATCTGTAAGGAGATGAAGAGTTTAAGAAAGATTATAGAAGCTAGATATACTAATGATGAAAACTTTTCTCTGGCAGGAGTTCCCTGCTTTAAAATCTTGCCATTGTTTGTCTCTGGACTTAGAGATCTATGAGTTTACTCTTCTAATACTGGTACTGTTGAAGGTTAGGAGCAATCAATAACAAATACATCCTAGACTGACCACAAGTAGCAATGGAAGCACAAAGAACATCAGCTACAGTACTTGAGAGAAACAGTACTGCAGTAATTTCAACAGTCTGAAATCTGAAAGCACTTTATTAATAGTGAAGAATTTACTGTATGAATCTAAACACTTCAATTTTTTTTTCTTGTGTGCAGGACAATGAGATTTAACTCATGGCAGTTTTTCAGTTGATCAACTCCTCATACCCTGAAAAAACACTATCTAAATAAACTACCTAAATAGTGCAGTAGTATAGTAGTGGAACAAAGCTGAAACAAATAATGTATTATAAATGAACTACTATACTGTACTAGTGTCAATTTTGCTTGTTCCATGACCAATACATTTTCAGCATAGTTGTCACACAATGCATGTTTTTAGCAGAAAAAACGATCAGCATAAACCAGATCCATACTTCCAAATCTCTAACTCCGTTAACCTTGATTTTCACCTGCCATCAGGTATTAATTATTTTATCTCCATCCATTGTAAGTGAAAAATCCTCTGTCATATAATTTTGAATGCCAATAGAGTCTGCAGCAGTGAGGAGTCAATACCATGCATGTCCACAAGCATGCTTTCATTAATTCTTTTGTTCAGGTACCACTATTTGGATGTCAATACAGATCTTACAAATAAATAAATAGGACCTCAGAAGATTTTAAGAAGAATAGCCTTCTATCAATATGAAGAGACAGAGCTCAAATAAAATAAAGAAGCTATGCAACAAACTAAGTGGAGTGCTTCTCTCTGATTCTGTGTAATTTAACCTCATAGTGTGTATGCTTCTCTGAGAATAAAATCCATGGCCTCATTTCAACAACATAGGTCTCAGACACACACTAAAAGAGATTTTACGTTAGATATGAATAATATCATAAAATACCACCCTCTCAAACTCCTGTAGACACACTTATGGCCAGCTCATATAAATGGTGAAAACAGTGGAAAACCCTATTCTACCTGACATTCCCTGTAATCAAGATTTTTAGCATAGTGGGCAGCATCTTAATTTTAGGCAGACCGAAATTAGTCACTACAGTGTAGTTTGCAAGTACATCCATGCATAGTTGTCAGATGAAAATACAGGGAATGGCATCCTAGAATTTAAGTGCCAGCACTCAAATTCAACCATGATTTGCATCTTGTTTCCCAGACAAGCCACTAGAGGGTGAGACAATAGCAAAGTTGGTAAGATTTGAACAGGTCTGTCTCACAGCGGGCATTGATGCAGGAGCCCCTGTGCAA
This sequence comes from Pseudopodoces humilis, assembly GCF_049639895.1. Lineage (NCBI taxonomy): Eukaryota > Metazoa > Chordata > Aves > Passeriformes > Paridae > Pseudopodoces > Pseudopodoces humilis. The sequence continues at coordinate 95,966,531 of NC_142202.1, forward strand.
GCAGGCAGGGCAGGCTGAGAAAATTAGCTCTCAATAGCTGGTGGCAGCTTACCCCTACCTCATTTTGCAAGCTGAGACACAGACATCACAGACCACCACATAAGCAGGAATATGAGTTTGATGGTCACACAGCAGTCATTTTGCTTAATGTATCAGAGCTGAAGATTCACTATAAGTGAAGACATTATTTCAGTGGATTGGTAATAGATCTGTCTCCTTCAAGTCACCAATCATCTGAGCAGGTCACTAATGACTAAATGTTGTTAGCATCTGATGCTAACAGCATACCCAGGGCTTCCTATAAAGCAAATAATTTGATGCTTTTTGTCACTGCTATATGTTGCTAAAACCTCCATCATAAAGAAACCTTAGCAACATTACTGTTAGCTCTAAATTCACCATATACTACTACAGTAGCCTAATTTCTTAAGAAAATTCCTGCTTTTTCACCTCTGTAAAATGAAATTCTGACCTGGCAGAAGTGGGCACCATTTCACTGATGTCCCAACAGATACAACCATTGAACTGGGTCTTTTAGATTCATAATCTATGGTGGAAATACCTGATACAGCCCCTAGTGTTCTGTGTGGAACCAGACTGCACCACTCCCAGTTACAGTTGTACCTAAAGAACCTACAATTTCTTTTGTCAAGTCTAGAAACCTGTACACATTAATTGATATTATCTATGTAACTCTACATTGCCAATTGCATACAGATGTTGCAGTTCAAAATTGCACACAAAAATTTTGCAGAAGTCAGAATAATCTCTGCAAACTTAAACAGTGCTGCAGACACATTCTTGAAATATCCATCCCTTTCAGAATGATGGTGAATGAACTGATGCATTTCTCTTTGAGACAGACAACTTATCTCTGTGTTTTCTTCTTTTCCGTATTAACCATTGCAAGAGGAAAATTTATGTTAAGCCATCTTCCATTTTTATTTACATTGACACACATACTGGTATTTCAGAAACTGGGAAAGAAGCAGCATTTGTAGGCTCAGGTGGCATTGGACATAGAAAAGAAAAACTCACCAACTTCCCCTCTCATACCCTCACATCACAATTTGTTTTGTTGCACTTGTCCAACTAACAACAAAATAATGTTCTTTTACGACTCTGCCAACACAGGAACTTTCACTTGGAAACAACCTTTTCAAGAAAGTTAGAAAATTTATTTATTCTCACAGTATTTCCATTCTTTTCTGCTTGTTGAGGTTCTGTGCAATGTCTTCTGAAACTGGTGAGTTTCTTACGGATTTTAACACAGTTTTTTTTAAAAGATACTATCTTTCCTTTACGCTTTTACACTTCTTAAAGCAGCAGAAATTTACTTATTAAATCAGGTGTTCTATTGTTCTGTATCCCTTTTTTTCACATGTGGTCTCTAACTTAAAAAAAACCCCACATTCAAAAGAGAGAGAAGAAAACAATTTCAAAGATGCTACAGACAGAGGTGGTAGGAACAATTATCTGTGATCTGTATGATTAGGAGACCAACATGCATAGAGAAACTGAGCTAGAATGCAGGCTCTGAACGTGCATGATAAAATGATGGAACAAATTTCACTGTCTCCAAAGCAACAGTTTGGCATCCAGTAAGAAATCTGCACTGGAGGTGAAGAATTCCTATCTGCAATTCCAGTGCCATTACCTGAGATGCACTTTTACTTACTCATATTTTACAAAAGAATGATGCATTTGAATGTCTAAATGCACTGAGCGGCATGACGAAAGCTATGTGGTGGCTCTTATTACCACGGAGGAGCACAGGAAAAGCAGCAGCAATGATTGATTAGAATCTTTATGAAACCATGTGCATGTGTGTGCACACTCATTTTTCAATGCTTTTCTGTCCTCATGCACAAGAAATGTTTTCCATGTATATAGGTAAGGCAGAAGGCAAAAGAAGAAGATACATTTTACAGCCTAAAGTGATATTATAAAATGAAATCCTACCTGGCATGCCCCCGAATGTAGAAGTTTTTTTGTTGTAGCCAGTAACGGTGAAGAAGCTCAAGAAAAGGAAGATATGCAAGTATGTACTAGTGATGTAATATAGGGGAAACTGACTTATTTTCTAAGTAAATAAATTCACAAATTAATGTTTTTTATACTTTCTGGTGCCTAATGACTATTGCCTTGTTCTTCTGTATGCAAGAGCCTATATTATATCCACAAACAGAAACTTTCATTTGTATCTATACTTTGTAGAAAATGTGATGCTATATCAGCAGCAGGATATAACAGCCCCTGACATCTGTAAACCCCTTTTCCTAAAAGCAATTTATGTAATATTCTTGAGTAGGGATGTCCCCTAGCCCTCTGAGAATGAGAACTTCCCTTGCAGTTAGGAGTCACACTTTTATTTCTGCTGCTCTGTGTAACTGTAATTTCTTCCCCTATTTATCTCCCCAAGTCAACTCCTGTAAATAGTTCTTTAAAAACATTTGTTATCTTCGGTTTTAATTGATGCTTCTTGTAAAATATTATGAGCTGCTCTGCATGGAGGACACAGAGTAGGTGCTCACAGCACTGTTTTGTAGCACACCATCACAATATCTGTATGCAAGGCCACCTTGACGATGAAACTGCTGTGTTCCCTCCTTCGCTAGTGAGCTCTGCCAGAGATACAACCCCACACATCTTCTACAAATGCCTTTGTAGAACTTGGGAAGGAACTAAAAATGGTCTAAAAATTCTGCCTGTTTGGCAGTCAGCACAGGAGACTCAGTGCAGGAGTTACACAGTGAGGAGTCCTGCCACAATAGCACTGCCCAGCATCACCAGCTGATCCCACTGTCAGAGAGAGTGCTGCAGGGGAAAAGGGACTGCAACTAAAACAGAAGCACTGGGAGTACAAGTATACATACAAATACCTACATGCTAGAAATCTGAAGACCACAGACTTTTAAATACATTGCAGACAGATTTAAATAATAGGGCAAAGGAAATGACAGAAAAAGAGAAGCATTAAATGTGGATTCCAGAGAAATTAAGGACATACCGATACTGAGCTTTGGGAGATGTAGATTTATATTCCTATATTCTTCTATATTTACTAATTAACTTGGTTGCAAATAAATATATTCAGGATCAATTAATTAAAAATAATTTAAAGATTAAATCTAATTCTTAAACAATATGATTGCAAGATCTTACAAACACTCATTTTTAATAAATGAAAAAGACAGGAGGTTGACCCTGGAGTTTGCCAGTATTTGTTGCAGAGATTTCATCTCTAGTCCTGGACTCTGCTCAAAGCAGACAAACAAAAACAACAGGAAGCCTAATTTCACTTTAGTTGACTGAAATTAAAAAGAGCAGCCCAGACTGTTCTGGCTTACATCAGGAAATACCTCTGTGCATAAATGGCTGTTTTGTTTCTTCCACAAAGATTACCTCTGCCTTTGACCAAAGGTAAACTACTTCTCAAGTTTTCCAACATATTTTCTTTACTAGGTGAGAATCTACCATATAGAAATAGTAGCTGAAGTCTTCAAATTGCAGTAGAAACCCTACTCTACAAATGAACATTATTCTTTATTATTCTAGGGCCACTCTGCTTGCATTTTAATTCAGCTTGTGTAATGTTTTAGACACAGTCACCTCCTTCATTTTCTTTCAATCCTATGCCTCTATAAAAAGGCAGAGCAGAGCAGTATTCCTTGCATAACTGAATTATGTGGGGATCACTTAAAAACCAGGAAGCATAGAGAGGATGGAGAGTGCTACCACATCTGAGTGTTAATTGGTATGTGATAAATGTGCAAAAGCAGACTTTCTGCAAACACCGGTCTGCAGCATCCAGCAGCTTTTTAATTTCCTACTTGGTAAAACTACAACAAGAGATTAAACCCTATCCCAAGCTTATCTAATATACATATGGATTAAATCTGATCAAGACTTTTCCTATTTTCAGAGACACTTAACACAATTTAATTCCCAGGATATATTTCCTTTCTCTGCCATTTTTCATATAGACTTTGCAGCCTTTATTCATGTCCCCTAGTAAACCAATGGATGTCTAAAAATCAGATGTTAAGCTAAAGCACTCTAATGATAACACAGATTGGTATTTATACCTCAGAAGCAAGGAAGGTCTTGAATATTTCTCTACTGATCTGACCTAAAAGATGGCTCTTCACACACAAGCTTGGCTCATTTATGTCCTCAGACCATGTGTTCCACAAAGATGGCTCTCTGTTGAACTCCACAGGAAGAGTCATCTAAAAGCTTTCTTTACAGAGACTGGAGAGAAATACCATTATGGGGCTACATTAAGACAGAGGTCTAAAACTTTAGACAATTACCATTAAATGAAAACTTGAGTAAGAATTGCAAAATATAGTTCCTTATAAAAAAGTCACTTTGAGACAATTCACATAATAAAGGTAAAGGCATAACAGTTAATTGCACAAAAAACTCACTTGAGTTATGGCTAGCTCAGTACAGAAATCAAGTCTCACTGAACATTCAGTTGGAAATCAAAGCCAGTGGCAGAACATTTTCACCAGTGTGTAAAAATACTCTAAAAATACTTCTTTAATAATCCTCATAACCAGTTTGTGAACAACACATACTTTTTTTTACCTCTCCTCAGAGCAATTTTAAAAGAACAGTAAAGTGCTTTGTCTTGGCATACAAATCTACAGAGAACGAAGACAGTGAAGCATCTGGAGAAAAATCTTATGAGGGAGCAGGGATTGCTTAGCCTGGAGAAAAGGAGGCTCAGGGGAGATCTCATTGGTCTCTACAACTGCCTGAAAGAAGGTTGTGTTGAGGTGTGGGTTGGTCTCTCCTTTCATGTCTCAAGTGACAGGATGAGAGGAAATTACCTTAAACTGAGCCAGGGGAGGTTCAGATTGGATGCTAGGAAAAAAAATTCAGAGAAAGTGGGAATTGGAAGTAAGGAATTCAAGTAAGTTGCCCAAGAAAGTAGTGAAGTCACCATCTCTGGAAGTGTTCAAGAGGCATCTGGATATGGCACTTGGGGATATGGTTGATGAGTGATTATGGTGGTGCTGGGCTTACTATTTGGCTGGATGATCTTGATGGTCTCTTGCAACTTCGATGATTCTTTGAAAACTTAAATGGCCAATTTAAAGTATTAACGTTTCTTGTATCTGCTTTCAACTTCACCATCAAACTGCCATAAATCTGAATTGTGCCAAGAGTACACAAAATTACTCTTTTTCTCTGTTTCTAGTTGGGTGTATGTTTGCAGTTTCTTTACAACCTTGGGACTCAGTTATAGTTTTGAAAATACAGGCACTCACTGCTTTGTACCTTGCCAACTTGGCTAGGATCCATTTTAGAGTCTGCATGGTGACTGAACAAATGAGACATATATAAAATTGTGCCTGCTTATATCTAGAAAAGCTACATCAAACCCTTAAAGAAAGAAAGAAACAGGTAAATAGAGTACAACATCTTGCTAACACATGCACCCTTGGTACGCTAATATACCAGCAAAGTTTTATCTCTTTTCACATTCAAAATCATTCTTTTTAAGAGGGGGTTCAAAACAAACTTCCAGGTTTCCATATGCCTGAGTTTTACAGTTAAAGACTATTCTACTACTTCATTAGAGTATGGATATGCTTTTTTAAAACTCAATTATTAACAGTTTAATTTTTGCATGTGCTTATACATTTGTTACCACGTAAGAAGAAACACTGATTTTCCAGTTCTCTCCGTGAGGCAATACAAAAGCACAAAGGTGCTCTTGCCTCTTCTTTGGGAACATGAACAATGACATGCACTGCTTTTCCCTCAGAATCACAGAATATTCTGAGTTAGAAGGGACCCACAAGGATCATTGAGTCCAACTCTTAAGTGAATGGCCCACAAGGGGATGAAACCCATGACCTTGGGGTTATTAGCACCATGCTCTGACCAGCTGAGCTCATCTCAGCAGCAACATGCTACCTCTCTTTTACTGTGCTCTGCATAGCTTGTGACCAGCAGGGTCCATCTAATTGTACTGTATTAATCTGCTTTTTCACGTTTGATTGCTACTTTTAGTCATGAATTAAACAAGCACAGCTTCAAACCACAGAACAAATAAGACAACAGAAAATTTAAGTTGCAAGATAGTATAAAACACCCAGTACTCAAATCAACCCCAAATTTCCCATGGCTATGACTGCAAAACTAATGATCCTATGGAGTATGGCAGTTTACAGTAAAATGACATGAAGTTACTGTGTTATTTTAAAAACACAATCAAATCCTGCAAGCATGAAAAGTTGTCATTAACATAGCCTGTATCTATCATTACTGATTGTGCTAATTTTTAGCATTAGTCAGAAAAAAATCCACAGTGTAATTTCTGAAAAATAAATGGGAAGATGATACACCTTGATGGAGCTTCATTTAATAGAGCCCTTTGGACCTACAGACAGAATAATTCGTACAAGTGTCACATTTCTACTGTAAATCATGATTTGGAGGTGGCAGGCAAGTAGCACAGTGTTAGTGGTAGCCTAATGGGAGCAGTGGTGAATAGGGAAGCAGACTGCAGTGACACGCATATTCACACAGTAGAAAGCTGCACACACCCAAGCAAGCCTCCTGTGGCACGCTTTAATTCAAATTATTATCCCAGCTTGCAGAATTTTTTAGGGGATTCAAAAACAAAGAAACAAACAAAAAAGTAAAGTTTGGTTTGAAATACAAAATTGCATTAGTCTGTCTTCATCTACTGCACCACATCAATTGCAGCATTATCAGCAGGTCAAGGGAGGTGATTCTCTTCCCCTACTCTGGTCTTGTAAGAACCCATCTGGAGTGCTGCATCTAGTTCTGTTGCTCACAAAATACGAAAGACGTGAAACTGTTGGAGAGAATTCAGAGCAAGGGCACAAAGTTGGGAAGAGAACTGGAGTACCTCCCCTATGAAGACAGACAGAGAAAGTTGGGGTTGTTCACCCTGGAAAAGAGAAGGTCGAATGGACACTCTGTAGGAATCTTCCAGTATCTGAAGCGGCCTATGGGGAAGCCAGAGAGGGACCCTTCATTAGATACTGTAGTGATAGGCCAAGGTGCAATGTGTACAAACTAAAAGAGGGGAAATTTAGTATAGATATACAGAAGAAATTATCTGCTAGAAGAAATTATCAGTGGTGAGGCACTGGAACAGGTTGCCCAGAGAAACTGTGGATGCCTCATCCCTGGAATTATTCAAGGTCAGGTTGGATGAGGCATTGAGAAACCTTGTCTAGTGGAAGATGTCTTTGCTCATGAAAGGGGGTTGGAACTAGATGATCTTTAAGGCCCCTTTCAATGCTAACCACTCTGATTCTATGACTTAACAACAGAAGTGGTGTATGGAACTCCAGGAATGACGTCCAGGTATTGTTCACTGCATCCAGCAAGATTTCTACTGCTTCAATGTGGAATGAATCTTTGGCACATTAATCAGATGCAAATCCATGATATGGGGAGATTCTTAAAAAAAATGTGCCTCTTCTAAGTATTACTACCTCTATATTCAAAGAAGCTGACACTTTTAAAGCAACTTAATCTGAGAATTTCCTAAAATCCATCTACAGTACTAAAATGAGCTGTCCATAGTCAAAATCTCTTGGGTCAGTAGCCAAAGCAGCCTGTTAGACCTACATACATTTAAAATGTGAGAACTTAACATTTTTTTGTAGTGTTGGTCATTCAGTCTACTTTAATGCATTTCTGGAATCTAAATGATGCACATTTAGCCTGCTCTCTGTGTGGGGCTGATTTTCACCTCAGTGCATAAAACACTTAATTATAAAACATGTCAAGTTTCCAAACAAGAATCAGAAGCTCTCTAGAAATACCTTAGGATTGATTTTGAAGCACTCTAGCAAAGAAAACAAAAAGTGAACAGCATCTGTCTAGCTCAGAAGGCTGGAACGGGAGAAGATTCTGCAGGCACCACAACAAAAGAGATGTTTAAAGAGGGATTTGAAGGGGAATAATAGAGAAAACTGAGATAATACTAGAATAGTGCTTTCAAAATGAAGGAAAAGCGCAGAAGGAAATGCCTGTATGCTTCCATATAGGCAAGACTTACAGTGAGTTTGGAGGAAAGAATCAGCTCACTAATAAATCTGAGATGACAGAGAAGAAGAGTGTATTTTATGAAAGACTTTCAAAGTACAGTGATGCATGTTAATGTGATGCAGAAAAGGCTTGGGGACAAAAGCAAAGAGGCAGGTGACTATTAACTGAAGCTGCAGTGGTCATAGAAAGTTTTGATGTTCAACTGAACCCTCTTATTCCCATTTCTTAGAGGAAAATATTGCATTAAGTACAAGGAAGAAGCAGTATAACACAGTAAAAAAGAGACACTTTAAAATTCAAATCTGAGAAAGAAAGACCATAAAAGAGGATTCCATAGGGTGCCTCCATTCTGATGGAGGTGAAAGAAACAGAAGTCAAATGAAGGAAGAAGACTTAGCAAATAGTCTGAGTAAGCTGCTGTTCTGGCAGACCCCCACTTCAAAACAGGGATTGAATAACGGGGAAATGAAGTCCAGAGAGGCTCGTTAACACAAGTACCAAAGAGAAGAGACATCTGCAGCATAGATAACTCGAAGGACCTCAGGATCCCGCTTGGGGAAGAACTATCAGAACCCAGCTCCCCTAGAGGAGCACAGAGACTCGAAGCTTTAACATAATAGATTAGTTTTAACTGATACTGATATATTTCAGCGAATTCTGCTAGGGAAACAAAAGCCAAGCTTTTTCTAAACATCTGTGGGATGCATATGTGCACATGCAAAAGAATGAACATCACTGAATGCTTCATGTTTTGCCTTTAATTGCGTAATTTATCTAAGATATTTAATATATTCTCTGTATTTCCTTACAGAATGATAATGCAGCTTAGCTAAGAAGGCAAAGTGTGATGAATTTGTATGCACACCAGCCCCCACCGCCCTTTATTAATATCTGTTGGTGATTGCCATGTGATTATTGTGACCTGACTTCTTTTCATTTACTGTATTATACTGACAATTTCTTGTGATTTCTTGCATAAGGTTTTTTCCTAAGGAAGCAGTAATAAATAAATAAAAATAAATTTTGAGTTTGTGATCCTGCTTGTCATCCAAAGTATGTTCACAACACTGAAGAGGAACATGACATGTAGCCCACATCCTGCTCCTTTCTATCAGTATCTGAACTAGCCTAGCTACAGTTTAAAGATAAATCATCTCCAAGTTTCACTACAGTGTCTCATCACAATTTGTATTGTGATTGCAATACAGATACATCCCAGTTGTGTCACTGTCTGGAGCTCCCAGTCTAGCTATAAGCTTGCCAACATTTTGGATCATCTCCTCTGAGGACATTTAACTCAATTAGTATATGGTGGCTGGCATTTCACAGGTGAGATGAAAGATAAATCGTGCACTCTGGCATTTCTGTATTGAAGACTTCTTTTTACACAGATTGCAAAGTGTGATATTGACTGAACTAATAAAAGACCACTTGAGTTTAGAAAGATCACAGGAATAGACTCTTTCTTGTAAAAAATTCCTTTTCTCTCTATAGAGTCCAAGTCTGCGTGTGTGTGTGTGTGTGTGTGTGCGCGCGCATGTATGTGTTCACACACCTTTCCTCTCCTCCAGCATTTTCTTTCCTTTGGCACTTGAATCTGAAAAGAGGTTGGTTTGTTAGTTGCTATTGTTTTTTTTTTTAAGTAGTTACTATTCCTATTGCTCCATTCATTTTTTAGCAACCTACATACTAAAAGGCTTATTTATCATTCTATATTAATGAGCAGTGAAGTTTCAATACTTCTCTGTATTGAACTGCGGTTTTTTTCTACCCATTTGGACATACTTTCTCCTGCTAAGCACTTCAGAGAGCTACTCAGCTACAGATTTTTCCTGAACTAAGGCTTTAATTCCTTACTAAACACTGTTATGATTATGAAAAGTAATGGTATTTGGTATGGTATTATAATTAGGCAGCTTGAATAAGTTTCACTTCTAGTATGTTGCAGAACTGAGGAGAAAATGTTGATCCAAACACAATAAATATTGTTTTGGACAACATTTAAAGCCAGGAAATAAATGTACAAACTGAATTTACCTTATTCCACACTTTTTACCCAACGTTCTATTTTAAAGGAAGTAAACACAACTGTTTGATTAACTCCCATAGGATATTGCTTCATTCTGCAGCCAGCAATGCACACCACGCCAGGTTAGTACCAAAAATCGTTGGAGAAACCCAGTTCAGAAGTAATCCATATCTGCCAAGTGCAGAGCCAGAACTGCCTTTTGCAGGAACTCGGGGAAGAAAAAGAGGGTGTATCACCTTTGGAAAAAGGGGCAGGCCACTCAGATAGTGTTTAAGAATGTTGTTAGGTCATGCAGAAAGAAAATTAGAGAGGCAAAAGCTCAATTAGAACTTAATCTGGCCACTTCTGTAATGGATAATAAAAAATGCTTTTATGAATACGTTAACAGCAAAACAAGAGGCAAGGAAAATCTCCACTCTTTATTGGATTCAGCGGGGAATATAGTCACCAAAGATGAGGAAAAGGCTGAGGTACTTAACACCTTTGTCTCAGTTTCTAGTAAGACAGGTGGTCCTCAGAATGGCTGGCCTCCTGAGCTGGCAGACAGGGATGGAGAGCAGAACAACCCCCCTGGAATCCAGGAAGAAGCAATTAGTGAACTTCTGAGACACTTAGATGTTCACAAGTCTACGGAAACAGATAGGATCCATCCTAGGGTGATGAGGGAGCTGGTGGAAGAGCTCAACAAGCCACTCTATCATTCATCAGCAGTCCTGGCTAACCACAAATGTCCCAGATGACTGGAACCTGGACAATATGATGTTCATCCACAAGAAGAGCTGGAAGAAGGACCCAGGAAACCAGGATCCAGACAAGGTTATGGAACAGATCATCTTGAGTGCCATCACACAGCACCTACGGGATGGCCAGGGTATCAGACCCAGCCAACGTGGATTAAGGAGCAGCAGGTCCTGTCTGACAAACCTGATCATCCACTTGGTGGATGTGGGGAAGGCTGTGTCTACCTGGACTTCAGCAAGGCCTTTGACACTGCATTCCAGAGCATGCTCCTGGAAAAGCTGGCAGCATATGGCTTGGACAGGAGCACTCTTTGCTGAGCTAAGAACTGGCTAGAGGACCAAACCCAGAGAGTGGTGGTGAACATTGCCACATGCAGGTCATGGCCAGTCACTGGTGATGTCCTCCAGGAACCAGTGTTGGGCCCAGTCCTGTTTAATACCTTTACTGTCAATATGGATGAGGGGATCAAGTCTTCCATCAGTAAACTTGCAGATGACACCAAGTGGGGTATGAGCGTTGACCTGCTGAAGGGTAGTAGGGAGCTGGACAGGCTGGATCAAAGGGCTGAATTCAACAATATGAGGTTTAATAAGTCTAAGTGCCAGGTCCTGCACTTTGGTCACAACAACCTTCTGCAGTTTTACCGGTTGGGCACTGAGTAGATGACCAACAGCAGCTGAACATGAGGCAGCAGTGTGCCCAGGGGGCCAAGAAGGCCAAAGGCATCCTGGCCTGGATCAGGAATAGTGTGGCCAGCAGGACCAGGGAGGTCATTCTTCCCCTGTACTTGGCACTGGTGAGGCTGCACCATGAGTTCTGTGTCCAGTTCAGGGCCTCCAAATCTAGTAAGGATGTTGAGATGCTGGAGTGTGTCCAGAGAAGGGCAACAAGGCTGTTGAAGGGTCTGGAGCACAAGACCACAAGAGGAATGGTTATTTAGCCTGGTGTTATTTAGCCTGGAGAAGAGGAGGCGAAGAGGAGCCTCCTTATCACTCTCTACAACTGCCTGAAAGGAGATTTTAGTGAGGTGAGGGTCAGTCTCTTCTCCCAGGCAGTAACAGGACATATAAGTCATATAAGTCATATAAGAAGTATGGACAAACCTAATTTTCTTTCATAATAAATAAATAAAAAAATAAATAGCCAACAAAAGCTCAGTCTATCCAATTGGATTCTTTTAGGTTCAGCTTGGGTTTCCCTCTCTGACTTTTCCTTAACGATTTCCTTACTCATTCAGTCAATACAGAAAAAAAAAGATATAAACAAAACAGATGTGTTAAAGATATAAAAAATATATATAAACAAAGCAGACATGTTAACCAAATAGTTCATGTCATTCCCCTTAGAATGTCAACATTTACTGAAATCAGTACTGAAATCCTGAAATCATTAATACGTGTATGTGTGTAAAGCAGACAATATCACTAAATACTTGGTTGATATTTGGTAAGTAGGGCAGGTACTGAAACTGGAACAGCACTCTGCTCTCATTTTCAATCTGGGCAATACCAGGAAAATTAGAAGGGTTAAGCAATGGTTAAATTAGGGCAGAATTTGACCCCAAGGATGTTAGAAAGCTGAAACTGTAATCAACATTTTGTTACCAACAGCTTTAAACACAGTCCTTATACAACACCACAGTGTCAATCCACAGTCAATTCCTGTATATTCACTTCAAATTTAAATGCAACATTGCAACAGCACTGTGATGAAGCTAGAACATGCAATATTTTTTCCCAGACTCAACCTTTTTTTCTACTTTTTGTGCCACATAACACCTAAAGACACATAAGGCAAGTAGTGAAGTTGCATGGGTGGAGCCCCTAGCTCTTGTAAAAGAAAAAGCTTGACACCCTGCTCCAAATCAGGTGAATTAAGGAAAAGCATCATAGTACCAGAGTTCCTCCTGGAATTTAAAAAAGGATACACACTTCATCTGCAATTTCATAAGGCTTAAAAGAGCAAAAGCTAGGATTATAGATGTTTTTCCTTTTCTTTTTTTTCCTGTCCCTGTAGTGTGTTCAAAACAATCTTCTCAAGCCAGAGCACAGAGAACTCCCACTTCTCACCTCCAAACAGACATGCTGGAATGGATTTTCTCCTCCTTCCCTGGCACTATACATTTACTAAAATACTGTGTCAAAACCATTTCCATCATTCCCTTTTTTTCTGGTGTTACTGTGGGTCCTATGAGATCAGGTACAGAGATGGAGCAACTTCTAAATTATACATCTTCTTGGGAGAAAAGAGGGAGGAAAGGTCATAAAAGAAGACAGGAGCAAAAGGTTTCCAATTAGGAAGCCAGGTAGGAAAATGGTGGGAAGACAGAAAATCAGAGGACAGGGGAGAAAGAAAAAAATGCCCAAATGCTATTTACACACACATACATATGGTTAATAGGCTAATAGTCTATTAATTGAGGTGAACAGCTAATCCCAGTTCTCAAGCTTTTACTAAATATCTTAACATGAAAATTTAGCTGATGGAACAGGTTTGCTTTTCTGATTATATACCACTCTTCACAAGCAGTTGTATATTTTGACATCTCTAACTCTACATAACGTAATACTTAACCCAGTCCTGGGCACATAATCTCAGTTTATGTTCTTGTGATCAAATCCTTCCTGACAATATCTAGGAAACACTTCAATTCATTATCAGTCATGACTAGGTGTAATGAAAAAGCAAGTACACATTCTAGTAGGTACAGCCCATGAAAGCTTTTGAATTTTCTGGGAGTGAGAGGATATTGTTCACCTTGTGTTCTCAATAAATTATATATTTGCCTCGATTCAAGGAAAATAGGCCTTTAGAGGCACTTCTACAAATTCATCAAAATGGAGCACTGAAAATGGCAGCTGGATTCTTCAGCACGGAAGATAAGAGCAATAGTACCTGGCAGTTTGCACAATTCTGGGTCATGGTACTGATTTCATTTTGCCTCCTCTGCCTGTAGTCCATGGAGTTATAGGCAGGAACACCTTTCCTCAGTCTGAATCACACAAGATAACTGTGCTATCCCATACAGACACAATATATTACTGTAATAGTGTTTTCTTGTGGACTCAGGCATTTCATGGGTCTTACAAAAGCACTGAAAAATTCAACAATCTGACTGCTGTTCCACATTTTGCCTGGATATGATACACATCCTCTTCTCTTCCCCTGGCATGACACACTAAGATTACTGTTGCTTGACAAAGAAACCAGTGACTGACACTGCAGGTCCACATTCCTTCACAAAAGTCTCTTCAAACTGAAATTTCTTGTCATGCATTTTTGAACTCTGATGATCATAAACCGCTCATAGCTGAGCACCACAATGTCCTTTAAACTTTGCATCTTAGTCTAGCACATTTTGTATGGTGTGCCTTCATTCTGAGTGAAATTGAACTTATACTTGAGTGTGGGAAAATAGATAATTTTGGCAGCACCATGCTTCAGCAGACAATTCAGAAGCTGATGTGACCATTCACTTTGCAAGGACTTTTTCAATATTGTAACATTTCACTCCTCCCACACATTTTATTAAGCAATAATACTGATCAATTAGTAAAAGAATATTCTCTTTCATGCTATTCCAAAACCTGTTTTCTCCTTATGTGTTTATTCTCATTTCAGGCACGTCTGCCACAACTTGTACCGGAGTGTACAAGTACACATTTCTTACCATGAATACAAGTCAATCTACAAAACATATTTTGAATTAATAAACCTGAGTGGTTGCAATTAGGACACCTATACTCTGCTTCATCTGTTAAGAGATACATGCCATGCAAATTATGCATGTGCAAGGGATTCCCCTAAAACAGAATGTATTTCATCTTTCTTTGCCTGATTTTATAAACAGCTCAGAGCAGCTAACACTGGAAAAAAAATGCCAAGAGGCAGTGAGATATTCCAATGAATAAATGGTATATCTTACTTGCATAAGTGCTACTGGCCAGGAAATGTTTGCCAACATCAAACAAAAAAATTTTTGAAGGCAAACAATCAGCTGGCCAATCTAGTAAGAAATTATTCACTAAATAAAATATTTACTGTAAATTATTCTCTAGCACAAATAAGTTGTTCAATTTTGATTTCTAAAAGCATATTCTATATTTCACAGTTACATGAAGTTACTAATAATTGCAACTTATATTGATAACCCATTCTGAATCATCCAATCTGGTTTCTTCTAATACTGCACAGCAGTTTGAAAAAAAACCAAAGAGATAAAAGAGTCTATAATCTATCCACTTTTAACAATTTCTCCATTGTCAAAAACATATAGAATGCCTATATACTACATTTCATATTCAGTTCTCTGAGTTAGCTAAAACCTATGTAAAATCATGAGTTGGCAGAACCTCTTTATTGTCTAAGAAGTTATATTGTTTATTCCACACATGCATGAAACAGTTGCAATCTGTGAACTATGAACAGGTCCCGTGGTTTGAAAAAGGTGTTTGAATTACTAATGTGCAGGGCTTAATTCTTCCAAGTTGAGAGGTGTGTACACTGTGCACACACACACTAATAAGCTCTTCTATGACAGGCAGTCCATACACTCTTTTATGCTTCTGAACAGTAAACACAGGTCTGGGTTACATGACTTTGTTGCTTGGTTCTGCAATACTTTACACTACTTTAAAAAAAATGGGATTGCTCCTGCCATGTACATTGTGGCTGTGATATAGTAGTTAAAATATACCACTACCTATAGGCATAAAAATACTCTATTAAAACAAAATTACATACTTACTTTAAAATATTAAAAAGCCATTACCAGACCTCCATCAAAACCTCACGAGGAATATTATTATTCCAGCACCTCCCTTCACCAGGTTTATACTCCATCCCTGTAGTTCTACCTCACTGTCAAACTTCCTGAAAGTCTACCCTTATCAGAATTCTAAGTTCTTTAAATTTAACCTCATTAGAGGTTTCAGAATTGTTTAAAGTTAAGCAATCCTACTGCACAACAAGTAGCAAATTTTCAGTAAATGAATATTCAAAAATATGAATTTATGGCATGAAATTGCAAAACTCATATTACCATTTTATAATTCAAACAAGGTACCATGCAATATAGTTAACAACTGAGAAATGACCATAGAAAAAAGTGGCATGTTACTAGGCAGCAAAAAAAGAAGTTTTAATTCATTTAGCAGTCTGAATATTCAATATCCATATACTGAACTCATTCTAGTATGGGATCTAAGCCTTTGAGAAGTACCTTTCCAGTTATGTGATCCTCAGGGATTCCTAATCTAGTCATAGGTTTTGTCTCCCAGCATACATCAGCTTTCAAAACCAGGGCTGGAGTGCCTTTAAGGGGAAGGAAAACAAGTGGCTAAGTTACTTATAAAATCTGCTTCTTGTGTAGGTTTCTCAGACCTAAAAAAGGTACAGTACTCTGAAGAAAATATATTCACATAGACATTTATACAAACATATATATACAAACAGTATATATATGAGTGAGCTTTCCTCACACTGTATAATCAAAAGGTGAACAAAAGCCCCCAGGCTCAGTGCTATTGCAGGTGTGCAGCTGGAGGAACCCTTTGGAAGCCCTGGCTTTGGAAGAGAGGGGAAAGAGACAGTAAGGCAGGCCTCTCCACCCAGTCTTACCCACAGAAGTTCCTAGATAACAACATACGTGTTTAGTACCAAATTGTACACAGTGGTGTAACAATTTGGAGTAGATCCTTAGTCCAAAATAAAGATCTTGGAGACAGGCTTGGCAATCAAACATGAGTGATAGGAAATTGTCCAGATGCAGGAACTGAAGGCTGGTCATGAAGGCACAGGAAGGTTGTCCTCTTCACTCTTCTCAGGCACTGTCTGACCCCAGAACACCCAGAGGTTTTTGGTGTGCCTTTGCACCCATCGGGGCAAAATCTCCCAGAAGTCCAAGGAAGTGTCTCTTTTTCAGGATCAAGTTAGTCATGTATTTTTATTGCTCTAGCTTGCTGGGCTTGCAGGGGATGATATGGCCAAGGATGTAGCCTTAAAGAGCGAGTTTGGGCAGTTAGGGTAGAAAGTGAAAATCTAAATATTATTATTATCATTGCTATGATAACTTAACACATATGCCTGTCTTTTCTTAGAGGGACACCACAAGGTACACATAACTTGGGCCCCTCACTACAAGAAAGACATTGAGGAGCAAGTCCAGACAAGGGCAAAGGTGCTGATGAAGCATCCACAAGGAGTGGCTGAGGGAGCTGGGGTTGTTAAGTCTGGAGAGAAGGAGGCCTAAGGAGGATTTTATTGCTATCTATGACTACTTGAAAGGCAAGTGTCAGGTGGGGACAGCCTCTTCTCCCAGGTAACATGCAACAGGACAAGAGAAAATGACCTCAGGTTGTTCCAGAGGAGGTTAAGATTAGATATCAGGAAAATTTTATTCTCTTGAAAGGATTATCAAGCATCGAAACAGGCTGCACAAGGAAATGGTAGTATATACATATGAATAAAGACAGCTGGACCTTACAAAGATCAGCCTTCTGCTGATGTAAGCTGTAAGTAAATTAATCCATAAAGTAGCCTCAACACAATCAAAATAGAGATGAAATCTAGTTAGCGACTAAAAAAATACTCATTATGTGTCCAAATTATCTGAACTTCCAAAGGATCCAGCCAGGCACTGCAAGCCTTTTGTCCCTGTACTACTTCTTTCACAAACACATTAAAGTACTGGTTTTAAATTAAACTAGGGACTAAAAAGACAAGTTTCTGACTTAAGACTGTGTCCTGTTTCTCCGATCAGGAAGCTATGGCAGTACAAAGACCTGGATCAAAACTTGCATTACATTTAATTTGGAGAGGTAAAGAGTTCTGAACACTGCACAGAGATTTAAATCCTCATGTGCACCCACAGGCAAAATTTTGTGTGGGTAGATAAAAGCAAACTCTCTTACGTAATTCCTTGCCTACGTGACGTTCTCACAGCACTCTTTATAAGAAAAAGTAATGATTTTTTGCTCCTGTGTTTCCTCCATACAACCTAAATTTGCTCCTGCTTATTCCTCCCAGCTGGCATTAACTGTTTTTGAGCTCTGAATTTCCATTCACCCAGGACAGCACTTAGCTCACCAATCATATTTCACCTGTTCTTTTTGGCAAGATTCAGTTCTAAGCTGGTGTCTGACACAGTGGATCAACATATTAACACATGAACCCTGCTCACACTATGGTGTGATTTCCAGCCTCTGTCTCACAGCCAGTTTGCAGACTCTGTTGTTCCAGATAAAAGGTGCTGCTCTTCAGAGAGATTACACTGAAGCAAAGGGAACAGCTCTCCAAACTAAAATTGCAGAGTGGCACACAGGGCATCTTTTTAAAGCTGTACAAAGGAGTTATAAACCTAAATCCTGGAAGATGAAAGAAAAAAACTGAGTTGCACTCAGTTATCAAATGATTTTCTACATATAAGCAACATTCTGATTCTAATTAATTTCACACCTTTAAATACCACTACAAATCTTTCAAACCAATGTTTTGCATTTCTTTTCTGTATTTTATTTTTGTTTAGCACACACAGTATTTTTCCTGTATATTAGGTGGGTTAAATATATTGCAGCGTAGAGAAGGAAACTTTCTGAATGTAGTTTAGTAAAGACTTGTTTATGTAATTTTACAGGTCTGTTTAGGAAATTAATTTCCAAGAAAAAAAATTGCTACTGCTTTCAATCCCATAACTGTAATGCATCTTATATCAGATGGCACCTAGCCAAGTTAACGTCCCTTTCATTTGAATGAAATATGTAGGGAATGTAACAAAATTTCTTATTCTCCAGCTTGACTTCAGTGGTATGCACCAGCAGACCTAAGAGTGCCCAGGCAAACACATGATCTTGTAAATCCAGAAAGCTTTTCTTTCTATATTGCATTAAATGGAAAACTATTATTTGTTTTCTTTCCAGTGCAGGTGGCAAGAAGGCAGGAGTTATAGAAAATAAACCCTTAATAGGAGAGAGAGAAGGAATTTGTTAGATGAAGCAATGGGTAGTAAAAGGTGTTAATTACTGCAACACACAGCTCTTTTTTTTTTTTTTTTTTGGCCTGTTTTAATTACTCTCTGGTAAATAATTTGTTTCCTAAACTTGCTTTTATCATCTTATCTCTATTTCTCATTTAGGTATTAATCAATTGCTCTGCTTTTATCTGAGGATCAGCACTCTACCATTCTGTCTTTATCACATTTCTTCTTCAGTTCAGAAGTTAGCAGGATTGCTGATCCAAGCAGCACTGAAAGCCGACTGATGACCATTTTATGTGAATGGCATTTGACTTTTATGACGAGTTATGCACACTACATAATAAATAACCCAGAAAAATAACTGTGCATGGTATATTAAGAACTCCACTATTGTTTTCAAAACAATGTTATGTGATCTGGAAGTAGGCATCGGGATAACAGGAAACGGCCACATGAGTGCTGCCTATGCCACAGACCTTTCTTCCTCAATACTATATTTATAGTCACTTCAGAACAGACCATTGCAGATGTGAACAAAACCCATTAAACTAAACAAGCCAGATGTTGCCCTAGTGTCCTTCAGGGAGCAATTGTCTTCTGGTAGGGAAAACAGGAAATGGGTAACAGAAATCTCTGCATACAGGTCTGAGAGTGTGCAGACTTTGGGTTTGCCTTTCAGGACAGCATCTGCTTGAACTGCAGTTCTTAAGGACACCAAGTGAGGAAACAACTCATACTGGTATCACTCGGATACAAAACACACATTTAAGAAGACAGGTGAAAAATCTTTTAATACACACATTTCAAATATATTCCTTGCCATTTCTCTGTGCACATTTGTGTGACAAAAAAAAGATGTTTCTTGTTTGTTCTAAGTAATAGGAGAAATCAGGAACAACTAAACTGAAGCCAGTGTGGTTACACAGTGCACAACTCTGTAATGGGCCTAAGCCTGCTCACTCAGGAACTGACTCAATGTAAGTGTCAAGTAAAGGACTCCATCAGGACTTATGAAGAGATGCTGACAGCAACTGCATTTGTGCACTTCTTCAAAGCCTCCAAACTACACCTTTCTCACTGCTTAACTGCTACATAATCTTTGCACCAAATTTCCAAATCCCCTGATACAGACAAGAAGCAGCTTTTATTTCTTCCTGCAACCAGGTCCCTAATCAGACTACTTCCTTGTCTGAAGAATGAAAATTAGGCTGCTTATGTAATTCCCATATTTAGACATTTTTCTTTAACTGTGATCAGTATTTATGTGGGTCCCAATATGAATGAGATTATTAGTCTTCCTCAAAATTCATTTAATCAAGTGTAGATATATGTCTGCATATACCAGCTTCTGTTTCTCTCATCTCCACACAGAATGATAAAGCATAAAATATAATAACTAACATAATTCTTATGGTACATAATTATTGTGCACATGCATCTTATGCAGGCTCCTTCCAACAAGGTAAAAAAGGCAATCCTTTAGAGACAAACACATTTAATAATGCTATAAGGCTAAAAAAATGTAAGAGATTTTTTGAAAATATAGTAGCAAGACTGAAGAGGAAAAAAAAAAAGCTTAAAAGAAAAGCAACAGAGCACTCACTTGAGAGATCAAATGGCTCCAGTGATGAAGCTGAATGAACAATTTTTAAAGTCCTTCATACGCTAAAGTAATAAATGGGAAGGTTTAGCATATAGAGTAGGTGTGTAACTGGAGCTGGGGAAATACTTAGGCGTAAAAAAGACAGCACCTGTGACCTGTCCCTGTTTGTCATTAGAAGAGGAGAGGGACAATACCCCAGAGTAAAAACAACTCGAGTAACTTGTCAGGAAAAAAGATGGAGGGAGAAGGTCAGAGAAGAACAGAAAACACAAGGAGAGACAGTCTGGGAAGCAACAGAGGCAGAGCTGGATTGGGGAGAGATCAGGTGAATTAGCCAATGAAGGTGACACAGGATGTGGTGATACAGTCTTGTCTCCTGGAACAAGACAATAGTCTTGCCACAGCAGTCTGAAAACCTAGACAGTGTTCAAGTAGGCAGCTGAATTAATAATGAAGCTTTTAATCAGATAGAAGTAACCAAAAGATATATATTGTCTTATAGCTCAATGCAGAAACCTGGCCAAGGGAGACAGCATTTCTATTTTTTTTTTTGCTACTTTTAAGAATAGATATAGATCAGAGGCCCTTCCTATTGTGAAGACAGCTTATAGATACAAATTAACCCACTAGTATCCCATAAAACTTCTTCTGGGAAGCTGGTCCAGAGACTTACAGATCTAGTCAGAACTCCTCTTTTCACTCCCAATTAACTCTTGTGCTAGTACTGGTCTTTAGCTTAAAAAGCTCTTCTCCCTGCTGCATGTGCCTATATTGCAGTGTATTCACCAAAACAAATGCACTGCCGACTACCAGCTGCTGTACAAGCACAGGTCTTTGCAGTTCCAGTAAGGGAGGTCAGAACCAGAACAACCATTTTTGATTCTTCCAGTTCAGCATGTCAGTAAGGGCACCTATGGTACACAGTTTCAAACATGAGAAACCAAGTGCTCTGAGACAATGTCTGAAAGCTGATCTGCTCCTTGAGAACTGATGCACTCAAGTTAGCAGTTTCTCTGATATACAATGTGAGATAACCAAAAGGCAGGGCATTTTGAGTGAGACAGTGCTGTTAATTTAGAATGGCTTTGCTAGTTTAGTTCATTAACTTCTATGTCACACCACAATACCCTTTTATCCTTCCCGACTTTCTCTTGGGTAAAGGAAGAGCGAATCAGAAACTGAGAGAGAAATCTAAGTTTCAAGGATCTAGGCAGACTTTCCCCCTGATTTGTAAGAGTATTTTACTGCTACCACTCACACAGTCAGTACTCTGGCAGGAGATTTATTACTCAAATACAAGAAATAAACGTTTTTAATGAGAATCAAGTCAACTACAGGAATGGAAGCCACCACAGAGCTCATGAGGGGGGTTGATACGTAGTCCATCAAATGCACCAGAAAGGTGCCCACCAAGATGCACCCCATAAATATTCAGTTGGCAGTGCTTTAAAGGTAGCTGTTGTTAGAACAAATGTATTTTCTCCAACTGCGCAATGTTAGCTGATTTTACAAGTATCTTCTAAAACAGCAGTGAAGACCACTCAAAGCCATTATGGCCATTGAACAGAACATCACTGAAAGACCAAATCAAATTGTTGAAATTTTGGAGCTCAAAAATACTGAAACATCATAAACCCAGGAAGGTCTCACAGACATCTTAGAGGACAGGTGCAGTTTAAGGAATCACAGCAATGACATTCCTGCATATATTGCTGGTTGATTTATGTTATCTTCTCAGTATTTATCATACTGGCAGTATTTATCATACTGCTATATTTTATCATATATTGGTGTCAGAATACAACCTGATATATAGAAAAATTTATATTCCTATTATAGAAAGAAAGGAAAAATTAATAAGGAAAAAAGTTTAGATGTAGAAAATACCCTTTGACTTGTTTTCATACTTTTTTTTTAATGTGTGTACAAGTGCATAGGCAGTCATCATGTACATAAGTCCTCCTCTTTCTAAAAACAATTCCTTCATCCATGTAGCTATTTATGCTATGTGTTTTGCTCCCACAGATTAATCCTACCATTTTATTACATTTTCCTGTTCTTTCTTGGCTACTAGACCCTCAGGCCATTTTCTAATATATTTTAAATATTAAAATATCATTTTGTTAATCTAATAATCACAGTAGTTTTTCAGTTTTTTTTAAAAACCTAATTTTTTTTTTTTCATAAATAACTGCAGTTCCCCTGAAAAGCAAAAGATTGGCAGCACTTTCAACTCCACATTTAGTCCACATTCTATTGAGCATGGGTGCCTCATGTGTGCTCTGGAGGATACCACCCTAGGAGAAAGAGGCTAATTCGTTCTTTATGCTTATTCAGTCCTTGGCCTTACTACTGATACTTCCAACAAGGATGCCAATAATCAAGGTAGTGGATTTGTGATTTGGAGCTCTTCACTACACATTGCATTAACATCATCCATGCTTTTCACAGAATATATGAAATAGCTGTCAAATAATAATTCCTAGTGTTATCCTCATACAGAAAAAGTTTGGCTTCAGCTTATGAAATATGATTTTTTTTAACCAAGTTATCTTCCTGTATTAAAAAAAACAAAACAGAAGATTAGAAGAGTTGTCTACAAAATGAATAGCTTTGTAAAATGCACTTAAAAACTCCTGTGGTCATGAAAAACCTACAGAAAATATATAAATCTGTGTCAATAACATTCTTTAAGCAGTACCTGTAGCATTATATTACTCTTATTATCATGGAATCAAATAGAAGTTTTCCATGTGAGTAAAATAGTTCAGCATCTTGGTCAGCAAAATTATGCAAGAAACTGCACAAGGCAAACTTTTTTCTCAGGTAGCTGGAAAAGATGAACCAAAGAGAAAGCAATCTCTCTGTGTGTATGCATGTGCTCAGATTTCATGCTTCTTTTTCAAAAAAACAAATACAGATAAATAAAACTTTTCAAGACATTTTTATATACATATGTGCCTGTGTGACTGCCACAGAACAATTCTGAGGGACCTTAAAGAACATCTAGCTCCAAACCCCAGCCACGGGCAAGGATGCCACTCACTAGATCAGGTTGCTCAGGGCTCCATCCAACCTGGCCTTGAACACTTCCAGGAACGGGGCATGCACAAGCTCCACAACTTCTCCCGGCAACGCCTATCTGTCTGTCTGTCTAGCTATCTATCAAACCAATCTCAGAAAAGTCTAAGATGTTTGTGAATGTTTATTTCAACAGCTGATCTGTAAACGGATCTACATGATAAAACATGTTGAATCTCTACTTCAATTATCCAAACTTGTTAGTTCTTAACTTCATTGAACCTCTAAGAACTAGACTTCAATAATGTCAAACTGAACGGGGACAAAACTAACCCACAAACACAACTAATTTTCAAGTTTAATCATATTTTCTGGGCTATATTTCCTTCTCTTTTGCTGTTACAAAGTTTCTCTAGTAAAGCCTGCTTCTTCCTCTTGTTTTCTCAACACAAAAGGCAATATTATCATGTAAGTTAAAGCACAGAACTTACCCTGGATCATTTCAGAATACAAACTGTGAAGACTCAACCTGTATTTCCAAAAGCCAGCAGCAACATTATAACCATCCCACAATGCTGGTTCTTTTAGTTTGCTAATGTTTATATGCTGTTAACCTTCTCTTCAGCAAAAATAACTGATCCACTCTTTCTGATACATTACTTTCAGAAATGCAAAACTGCAACCTTTGGTAATATGATTGTAGGTGGATGACAATCGCCCAATGGCTCTTGCATTCCCCCTCCTCAAAACAATGGGGAAACAAGATGAAAAGGCTCATGGGTCAAGACAAGAACAGTGAGATAACTTAACAGTTGCCATTAATGGCAAAACAGACTTAATATGGGGAAACTTAATTTCATTTATTGGTAATTAGAGTTGAACGGTGAGAAAGAAAGACAAGAACTAAAATACCTTCCCTTTACCTTCACATTCTTTCAAGGCTCAACTTCATTTCTTCACCTCCTACTCTAGCTCCTGTCTTCCCTGCCCCAATGTGCTAAAGGGAATCAGGAAGAGGGGTCAGTCCATAACAGCTCCTCTCTGCCACTCTTCCTCCCACCTCTCCCCTCTTCTAGTGGGGATCCTGCCATAAACTGCAGGCCTCCACAATAAACCTTTTCCTCCATGTGCTCTCCACAGACAACAGATCTTTCTGGAAGTATCCAACACCTTTGGCATGGGATGCCCCACAGGCTGCAGTATGGATAGCTGCTCCATGATGGGCCTCTCCATCTGCACTGGCTGCAGGAAAATACCTGCTCCACCATCATCTCCTCCATGGCCTGCAGAGTATCTGCCCTGGTGCTTGTAAGTGCTTCCTCTCCCTCCTCCCCTTTCTCTGCCCTTGGTGTTTGCAAGGTTTCTCACACTTCTTCCCCCCTCACTCCTCTCTGCCTATGCAGTGCTTTTGCCCTTTGTTATGTTATCACAGAGATGCTACTATCTTGGCTGATGGGCTCAGCTGTGTCCTGCAGTGAGTACATTGTGGAGCCACCTGAAACTGGCACAGCAGACCCTGAACACCTCCCACAGAGGCCACTCCTTCTGCCCCCCACCAACACCTTGCCACCTACACACAAGAAACATCGCTAAAGACGTTGATTGTTCTTTACAGGCTAAAGAAAGAGATACTTGATACTGACTGCATTATGCAGCCTTGCCTTCACTTTGGAAAGACAGTCCTGTCTCCCAGTAGAGACTGCACCATTTGACACAGCTGGTGAGATTTCATAGTCTCTACCACCATCACAATAAAAACCAGCGGAGTAACATTATGGTCTTTACTTAAACAAATTATTCCTTTCTTGATACCAAGGACCTCGATAACATGAAAGCTGTTAAAGTCTACGCAGTATTTGATTTTTCTCCTTATTTGTTGCCTAACAGATCTTCCTCACTGTGTCTTTTATACAGAGACAAAGTTACACCAACATAACTGCTAAAAACTACGTCAGCCTCTGCAATACTCCTACAGTAGCATCTGTGAGCTAAGGGCAAAAAAGATTAAACATTGTATGCTGGCCTTCTTTACAAAATACATTCTGTTAGCAAAAAAAGACATGCTAGAATCGCCAAAGCTTGCAGTACTTCAGTAGAGCTTCTAACACATTATCTGCATTTCTTAAATAATAAAAATAATGTTTGCTGTGACAGATGGATAATCACATGAAACTAATAAGTTCCCCATAAAACCTATAAGGTTCTCTACATAAATAGTGCTTATGACTATAATATTCACTGTTAATCAGGTTGGGAAATGTATGAAAAATTAAAACAAGTGAGGTGTATGTTAATTTTCCAATAATAATTAAATTTCTTATTCATTGAATTTTTTTAACTTCATCCAGACAGCTTTGTAACATCCTAACAAATATTTTCAGATTAAAATGCCAGCCCAGATGAGGCCATACTCAAGAAACAATCCCTGGGGCAGAAAAGAGGGTCATGACATAGACTTAACCATCTGCCAAAGTGGATTTACAATGTCTACAGTTAGCTAAGTTATTCACCGCAAATATACTCTGTGTGGAAAAATAGCCCTTTTTTTTTCTGCCATGTAAACTGACCTTGACCTTGACAGTATTCAGTATTCCCAGATCTTATCAGAGAGAGTCTCAAAAATAATTTTATCCATGGATTGTTCTTGAAATATACACTGCAAGGAATAAGCAGCTGAGAGTGGTCACCCAGGTCAGACAGCAGCAGCTCAGGACCCTGACTAGTGAAGGAACAGAACCAACACTATGTGTCTATGGCTACCAGTAGTAGTGAGAACATGGTACAAAGAAAGTCCACCAGCAGTGCTTATGTTAAATCTGTTCAAAAGATACATTTGTCAAACGGTTTTGAATAACTAAAAAATCGAGAAAAATCTGTTCATACACAATTCACGAAGAAGGAATAAGAACAAATTTGCCAAGCAAATTGTTTGCTATGCATAGATATCCCAGCTGTCCTCATTATCTTACTTATCTTGTTTAAATCTCCCTTGCACTCCTACCCTCTTGCCTGGTTTACCCAATGTCATCAAATTCTTTATCATGACATGTTTTCTCAAAGGCACAGTCATATCTCCACCTGAAAAACTCATTCTTTCACTCTTATTTTAGTTGTACTTTTCTTTCTTTCAGATAATTTGGAATGAAATCACAAAACTGTTAACATTCCACAAGAGCTCATACAATTTTTCTCATTGAGTGTGTGACATTGTCATAAGTGCCAGTAAAATGGCTGCTGCAAACAGATACAGGGATTCAGAATTCCTAAAACAGCGACTAAAGGTACTCAAATCTTCTGCCAGATTACAATATTGCTGCTAAAAGGAAGAAGGATAAGCAAGTACCATGTCCAATACCTATGCCAACTTCGTCACAGTCTTCCGGTACAACTTTAGAAAAAGGCACATAGGTTCCTTTCAGCAATATAGGATAAAAATACATGTCTGTCTGGAAAGACTGTCATGAAGATAAATACATTAAAGACTGCCAGATGCATGGGAACCATAGTAATGGGATTACACTGAATACAAATAGATCACATGTGAGAAGGCATATGTGCAGGGATGTGCACGCTCACTGGGTAAATTAAAGGTAAGAGGGAGAATGTGTAGGAAATTTCTTTAGATTTTGGTAAGAGAAGTCTAGTTATGTTGCAAAATTAGGACATTAATCCCAACTGAAGACATCTGTCCCATGGAATAAACAATACTGTACTGTTTAAACTTCATAAGGATTCATTCCAACATCTATGTAGATATAACTCTATATATAAACTCCTGTAACTTCTTTCTATTTCTTCCTACTATTGGTGAGGTTCTGGTACACTTACATTTTTGAAAAGAGGGAAATGACAATAGTGTAGGGCAGTCAGACATTGTTAAAACAAAGAAAGCAGCAGGGGAAAAAGTCAGCAGAGACAGATCATGCAGGCTGTTCACCCCGCTGGGACTGGAATTGCAACAAACACTAGAGCCAGAATACAGGGCTTCACTATTTTTCAGCATATGAATAGTAAATGTTTTCAATTTAAAGTGATATTTGTATGCAATTTAGCTGCATCAGTTCCAATCTTGCTCTTTTTCTAATAGCCAGTCACCTTTATTGTTAAAGTAATGTTGGGGTGCAAACATGCAGAGCACAGTGCATGTGTAACTCGTTTACAAGCTCTCTCTACCACCTCAGAAAGCATCAAACAGCCCTTGGAGAAACAGAAGCAAATAGCATTGCTCTGGATTAACAGCACAGAGCTGGAGGAGAAAAGAAATCACCTACTAAATCTTAGGTACTCAGTTTCTTAAGAGAGGGATAAACATTTTGTGCATTAAATGGGTACCAATAGCTTAAAAATTACAATTCTGCTCGAAAATTTTGTAATCACTATATTACATGTAGCCCATGAAATAACCGTGACTACTAAAAATAATCCTAACAAAATATTTCTTTTACTTTTTTTCAGATTTCTTACTTGAAGCACATGATGGAATTTATTGGACAGCCAGTCTAAGAATATTAAGGTAAGGACAGTGAGTCTTAAATCTTTCAAAGACCAAAATATTCAGCTTTAAGATCATTAACATCCTCTCTCTGTTCAATGGGATTATTAACATTTTTCATATTAAGGACATGCTAAAATGCTATACCATGACATTAGATCTTTTTTTATCACTATATCTTTAAATGTTTCAAATGTCAAATAAAGATAAACAGAAAAGCAGTAATAAACACATTTTAATGACTGAATCACAAATTAACAAAGAAAACCATATTTAATGCAAGTGAATTTATCTTTCAAACAATATGTACAGACTTTTTTCTTCTTTTACTTACTTGACAAATCCAATTTCCATACACAGTAGATATACTACACATGTGGATACTTGTGAAGACATCAGCTATCAGGTTAAACTTTGAGTGCATATCTTGAAAATTAATTTAACAGCATATGTTTTATTTGACATAGTGCGGGTTAATTCACTGATGGTTTGGACCACCCCAAACCCTAAGTCATGGTTAGTTACTGTTCTCTTTGCAGGTTACCAAGCAGTACAGGATCACTGTTCTTCCCAAACAATCACTGCTCCTTTGTAGTCATGTCTTCTCCTGTCTGTCTGCCAGTCCCTAAACATTCTCCTCATCCTCAGCTGCTCTGACAAATCTAATCAGAACACTTATAAGAAGGTATGAAATAGCACAGGTTTGTCTGGCCTCTCAGGAGCAGTGAGAATGAATGTCTGTACCCAAAAACTTCCTCTAGAGGCCACTGTCTGCCCTATCATCCATATCAAAAGGTCAAATACTTTTTCCTCGGTGCACTCAAACACACCAGGAATATTCCTCCCTCCCAGTTTCCTTAGAACATGGCTCATTGCTGTGGACTCATAGCGTGAGGTGATGGCCCAGTGTCCTACCGCCAGACTCCAAAATGTATGTAAAGGTTAACACTCAGCCAATTCTTGTTTTCTATCAACACTGTCAATCTTTGGTAAGTTCAACATAAACTCTTCTTTATATGACAATCCTGTTTATAACAATACAGTGAAATATAAGTAACAAATTTTCTGTTCATCAGAGGCAACTTCTTCACTATTTACAGGAGCATTTCTGCCTTTATTGATTGCATGTCTATGCATGAATGTGAAGTTCAATGCATTTGTAAAATAAAGCTAATTACCAGCCTTTCCAGTACTCCCATTGAACCAAAATTGAAGTGCTGGGTCAAGCAAGAGAATTTTCACTATTAGCATCCAAACTGCCAAAAGGTTTCAATAGCATTATAACCCTAAACAACTATTGTATCAGGTACTCTAAGGCCAGGCTTATCACCATGGCCTCACTGGTATCAGATAGAAATGGTATTATCACCTTTTGATCTGCTTTGTGTCAAAGGAAAACACAAGGGTTATAACTTTGCCATAAATAAGAAATGCCTTCAGAAATGGCAAGAAACTGATCAGCTAGAATACACCAAGATGATTCAGCAAGTGCAACAATCCTCACACTCCAGAGAAATCCTCCAAGCCTCTGCCACAGAAGACTCTCTTAATGACATTGAGAAAATTCCTCACTGATCACTTACTTGGCAATGAGTCTCATCTTGAGACTGTGAGCAAGACAAAATGGCCTGGCCCCTCAGAAAGAAAAAGTTGTGTTTTGCTATAAAACAGTGTTCTGTTCTGTTCAGCATCTTGTGTTTAACTGACCAACCATGCATATTTGAGGTATATTTTAGAAAAAATTTGTGTTAAAGAATTACAGAAAAACACATCTCAAAATCATAGAATATCCTGAGTTGGAAGGGTGGACAACAAGGATTATCAAAGTCCAAGTTCTGGCCCTGCACCAGAAAACCAAGAATCACCATGTGCCTGAGAGAGCTGTCCAAACAGGGCTGGCTGATTGCAACCAAGTCATGAGGCATGATATTGCAGAGTTCCAGTAACTGCCTATGTGGAAGATAATGCTGATATCCAGGTCTGATCTAAGAACAAAATCATTCAGGCTCCCCGTTCTACACACTAGCCCATTACTGTCTTTCACAGAAGTAACAGTATATATGTGTGTGTATATATATACATAAGCCAGAGAACATATTCTGGAATGATTACCTAAAGGCTTCCTTCAGCTGTTCATATAAATGCATTTGACTAATTTCAAGTGCATTTTTCTCTGTGGTCATTATATGACCAGGTGATTATGTTTTTTCCATAGTAGTAACACATCCCCTGCATTACTTACTAAACTGCTTTGAATGATTTATCAAGAAAATGGGCTACCTATAACCATGTTTTTTTATAGCCATGTAAGAAGCTGGAACAAACATTACATTACACCAGATTAAGCATGTATCCCTTTCCTCCTCTTCCTTTCAATAGTTTTAGCATTGGTGTTGCATTTATGCAATAAAGAAGTCTAACCAGGTCCCGACCAGAAATACTCAGAAACTTACTAATTTCGTATCAGTGTATCTTAAATGAGATCCAAGAGTGAGGTGCTCCATTTTGGCTACAGGATATCTAATATAAAGTATCTTCTAATATTTTAAAAGTATTCTTGAGAAATTTTTCATGTCCAGAAACTGTCATCCAAATTAAATCACCATGACAACATAATTTTTTTTTCTTTAGTTTATAGATAGATACCAATTGATAATTTTATCACTACTGTATCTAAAATCCTCCAACTTCAATGTTGGTATCAAAGATCACAGAAGATGCTTGAAAAAGTCTTAGATTATTATTACAACATCTGGAAAAATTACAGGTTTAAAATCTACATAGTCACATGCATGAACAAGTTGCTTTGGAATAAGAAGTTAACTCAATCCACTTTAATTGCACGAATGTGACTTTTTATATTATGACAACTGTAAATTAAGACAATGCTTTCCCTATTGAAAAGAATGAGTCCTCAGTGAAGTACCTTAGTTACCTGGATTAACCTCAGAGTTGCCCAAGAAATTAAGAAAACATATATGAATGATGTGTGCTTTTTATAAAAAGAATCCTTCATTGGCAGCTGACTGTTGGGATATTTCTCTGAAAACACTGGGTAATATTGAAGAGAAGAAACAGCATTTTTTCTCCAATGCAAAGTTATTTTAATGTTAGAATTATGAGGACCAGGTTCAGATTTACCCAGTGGAGAAGAAAGGAACAGGAAAAATAAGTGGCCTGTAGTTTCCCAAACACTCCTTTCTGGTGTTCTGCATGTGCTCCTGCTCATGAACTGCATTTCAAGTTAAATGGTTACATCACTCACCTGCTTGCATACATTAGCATTACATCAGCATTCATACTCATGTTTATCACTTAAACAGGATAGAAAAAAAAAAAGAAAGACCTTAAAAGACCTTAATATTTGAGTAGTACACTAGTTGGCATCTCCTACTACTAACAAATCTTCAATTCTCCCAAGGAAGACAAAGTTCGATACATTCACATGGGTAGCTGAGAGAAGTAAATGGTCCCAAATCAGTCGCCAGAACATCACCACACAGTTGACAAGAGGCCACAGAAACTAGCAAAAATCACTACACCATTCAAAGCAAAAAATGCACCACAAATGTAGACTTGCATATTTATAGTGCTCCAAGGAGTATGAACAGGTCATATGAAAGAATAAGCACAACATAAATTGAAGGCAGCCCAGCACAAAAGGACCTGAGGGTGCTCATTGACCACAGCTGAACATGAGTCAGTGTGTGTCCAGGCGGCCAAGCAGGCCAAAGGCATCCTGGCCTGGATCAGCAATAGTGTGGCCAGCAGGACCAGGGAAGACTGACCCCCTGTATTCAGCACTGGTGAGAGCGCACCTCAAGTCCTGTGTCCAGTTCTGGGCCCCACAACTCAGGAAGAATATTGAGGTACTGGAGCAAGGCCAGAAAAGGGCAGTGGAGCCGGTGGAGAATCTGGAGCACAAGTCCTGTGAGTGGCTGAGGGAGCTGGGGTTACTTAGCCTAGAGAAAAGGAGGCTCAGGGGTGACCCTTATGGGGTCTTATTACTCTCTGTAACTGCCTGAAAGGAGATTGTAACCCAGTAACATGCAACAGGACAAGAGGAAATGGCCACAAGCTGTGACAGGGTACATTTAGGTCGGACAATAGGGATAAATTTTTCACAGAAAGGGTGATTAGACATTGCAATGGGCTGCCCAGGGAGGTGGTGGAATCACTGCACCTGGACTTGATTAAGGAAAGACTTGACATGGCACTTTGTGCCAGGGCCTAGTTGACATGGTAGTGTCAATTGACAGTACTGTCAATTTACAGGCTGGACTCAATGATCTCAAAGGTCTTTTCCAATCTAACTGATTCTCTGATTCTGTGAATTCTGAGTTATTAAATTCAGTGCAACCATTTATCTAGTGGATATACATTAGATATCCATCAAATATCCACTTCATAGTATTTGCATCTTTGGTAGACCATGACAACTCAGAAGAGCCAGCTAGAAGTACTCCACTGGAACTTGCTAGGCTCAAAGCATAAAACATTGAGGATCTATGTTGTGTACTACAGAGGAGACCAAACCTAGATCATCACAATCCTCTTCTTGATTTAAGATCTCTAAACTACATGAAATGGTTGAAGATTTGTGGGTAATTTCTATTTCATGTGTAAAGAATGCAGGTCAAAATCCATACTTTCAATTGAGCTCTCCAAGAAACAAAGTTCTTTGCCAGATACGCCAGAGATGGCATATCCTTTGGTTAATCAGCCATAACCTTTCCTCTTCCCCTTGAAAATGGGGAAACTTGTTTTCCAAATTACTGTTACCAGATGGGTATTGCTTGGGGATAACAGTAAACAAGGCAGAGATTTTACCATCCCACAAGAATGAAGAATGAATCCCTTTGGCTGAGTGACAGTCTTGGAGATAATTAAAGGGATTCTATCACCATCAGACAGTACAAAAACACAGCTTTTATAAACAATGAAAGAAGGGAACCAATGAGACAAGAGGAGACTTCACAAGACAACTGAGGCCAGCAGCCTCTCGCTACAGGACTGCCAAATTCTACCCAATGCAGTATTATACTGAATAAAATATTAATTGAACCTATTGTGGCCTCCTTCCAAGTATAATAGCCTTTACTGGGCCTTTGGTGCAAAACACACAAGAACCGGAATCCCCAGGTACATACTGGAAAGCTTGATGCAAAGAAGGCTGTTGTGGACTATGTTCTTTCCACTCTACCTGACACTCAAGGGAAAATTTCTCTGAGAATAAAGATCTATGCGAAGCTTTGGAGTATGGACTTCGCAGTGTAGCCCTATCACCAGCACTGCTTCCAGCTAAAAAATTGCTTAGCATTCAGAGCTGCCCCTTGCTACCAGAGCTGACTGTCACCTCCCTCTCAGCACTTTTTTTAAAATCAAGCTTTAGTTTAGCATGTCTGAGGACAGCAGACTTTATACTGAGGTGCAAGAGCATGTTCTGAAATCTACATGGTGCAGTGTTTTAACAGATTGGTACTTCACCTCTAAGCATTTGGTCCCTGCCCAGTTTAGGATAAAAGGCATAGCTGAATGTGAAGAGATTACTTATAGTCCCTGGCTTTATCTCTCTCACAGAAGCCCTACTCAGCTTCCAGCAAAATTATAGCTGCTATTCAGCAGTGGCATTTTAGGGGAACTGCCTTGCCATCACTCCAGTGCATGAGCAGTACTGGTTGAGAGATTGCACACTCCCACCTGCACTATACTTAGTTCTAGCCAACACTAATCATTTCCAAGACACATCTATTAACGTGCATTTCCTCCCAAAATACTGACTAATGGTGAAAATCAATACAGCAAAGTCATAGGATATATGACTTAGCTATACCTGTTTCACATAATGGGAGCATTTGCCTTTAAACAATTTGTGACCTATAAAATGTTCACTGCAAATAATTATTAATTAATTAATTACAAAAGTGAAGACATTTGTTCCAATTACAGGTATCCTTATTGTTGTACTAAAGCATTAGGCTTGCTGGTATTTCTGGGGGTGTTGTTTTTTTGTTTTGTTTTGTTTTTTTGTTTAATGGAAGTGATTCACTGTTTAAAGCCAGTTTCTCTTCTGGAGCTCCTTCTCTCACATTTTCCCTGCCCCTTGACCTCAGGCACCTGTCACAGCAACACCTCTGCTCATAGCAGGGGAGAAGGCAAATGGTTTCATCAGAAGCAGATGCCATAATGCTCCTTGTGTGGGCTGGGACAGAGTGATCATCACTCCCAGCTGCAGTACAACCTGACTGTTGCTCTGGAATATTCTCCAACCCCAGGAGGTCCCAGGACAACACAGTGCTAATTCTTATGATTGGTTTGTCTCCCACACTGCACGAAGTGCTGATGAGAAGTCAGTCACACAAGTTTGAAGGGCCAGATTTTGCCCTGCAATCTTTATCCAGTAACAGCTATTGCATTCTACAGGGCAAAAAGACCTATTCTTTACTAGCTTCATGTGGTCTTTTCTTCAGATCTTCTCTGTTTTTCAACAAGCATCATTGCACAACAGAAACACAACTGATTTTTGCAAATGGTAGTTCAAAGAAAAGAAAATAGATACATGGAAAATAATGATGTATTTTCAACAGATCTGTGAGAAAGATCTGATCTATAGGTCTTAGAAGTCTTCCCAATAGTCACAGGCCACAGGATGAGGCACAGAAATGGAATTACAGGCATCTTTAGCCACCCTGTAAAATGGAAAAATTTAATACTATCAGAAAAAGAAAGGAAGAGGAGAATATTGGCAAAGAAGAATACGAAAGAAAGCATGTAAAAGAAATACAGCATATGCAAGGAAAAATATCTAACAAAGTCTGCACATTTGTCTTATATATTAAATATTTTCCTCTGTATCTCAGAGCATTAATTAAAGAGTTGAAAAATTAATTTAGTTCTGTAAACATTCTAGGTCCATTAAATAAACATCATTCTAACTGCTACAAATTTTGGAAGCCCTCTATATTTTACTCACCAAAATTTATAGATGACAATGGGAGTCCTCCCACAGTGTTCAACACTCTTTGGATCTGATACCAATGATGCAGATGCTGAACTTATCTAGTGTTCCTAATGTGAACTGGTGAGCATGTTCTTTTAAAAGTAATTATCATCAGTTGATATGTAAAATGTTGAAAAGATGCTGGACTCTGGTGATGAAATCCTGGTAGAATTAAAGTCAATAGCAAAAGTGCCTGTGACTTTAGCAAAACTGCCTGTGACTTTCAGAGTCTAGATACCTAAAGTATCTGGCCAGGTCATGCCTGCCACATTTCTGAAACCAGAAGCAGCTGAAGAGCACAAGAAGCAGAGGTGAGCTCTCTGGGTGACACAGCTTTGCAGGTCTGAGTGGGAACAAGTTACTGGAGAGCATTTATACCAACCAGTAAGATACATAGATTTCTCTATTTCTAATGAAATTGCCTGAAACAGTTATATAGGAACATGCAAATACCTGTTACTCTGGGACAAAAATGTATGGATCTCCTTTTCCTGTACTGCAGCAACAGCTGCAGTCTTAAAATCACAATCAGCCTCCTGCAACCCTCAAAATGCAAAACACTGCATAACTGGGGCAAAAACTTATGCTGCATTTACATATGCAGATGAGAGCAATTTGATTGTCTGAGGCAACTGTCTCAGCCCAATTTTTGTACTGAATTGCTTATAGTGAACTTAAGAACCCTGCGCAAGAAAGTTCACAACCAGTCTGCTATCCTAAGTCACCAATGTAAACAGGCACATTGATCTGCTATCAGAGCTTGGTCACAGGATCCATTATCTCAGGTAACAATTACTTCACTTGGTCTGAACTCTTTCTGCCTGTTGCAGAAATCCTTCTTTCTTTTACATATTCAAAAGGGTCAGCTACCATCCTATCTTCTGTTTCTCCTCATCACCTCAAACTATTGGCTTCTCTACTGGTCTAAAGAATAAAGGATCAGTCTTTAAATACTGACTATCACATGCAGAGTTTGCCAGTCTCTTTGGACATGTATGACAGAGGCCCAACTAATAACCAAAACAGGCCTATACAGATAGATAGACAGATAGATAGATAGATAGATAAGGATAAATAATCAAAGCAGGAAATAAGCTATGCCACTCATGCACGCATGTACAGGTGCTGAGAAACCTTTCAATTCTGAATCTCTAAATACCCATTGAAAATGTTGGATATAAAAAAAAATTATCATCTGTTGCTGCAATTGAAAGAACTGGCCTGCTTAAAGATGAATCCCTAAAGACTCACAGTTTCAGCCTACATCCCTTGAGTGCAAACTAGGAGAGAGGATTTTACTTACCATATTTGAGGAACCTCCCCATAAGTCCAAAATTGGCTGAAACCCTAAGCACTACCAAAATACAAATATTAAACCACCAATAGATCCCAGTTATCCCAATGACTGCAAGTAACTCAAATACCATGGGGAAATTGACTTGGGGGGACCAGTGCACCATGCTTACAGTTCTCATGCTTTCAGACCACAGCTGCTTCCTCATGAAAGAGACCGTTTCAATTCTGAATCAAAGAGCTTCGTTTTTTAAGGATTTATCTACTTATCAAATATATTAGCTAGAGTAACTGAATAATGGAAGATGGTTATCCTTCTCTCTAAAATTATCTATTATGATAGTCCTAGACTATCATGGATACTGTGATGCACCTAATTCTGCCAGATGTGTAAAAATCTGCATATATTTTTATTAGATTGTGACTTGCAGTCTTGTCCCACAAAATTTCCTTAGTTTTCAAGTGCTTGCTTGATAAATTCCTTGCCACAAAGTTCCACAGGGCTGTGACTAGATCATTAGCAGTATCTGCAGCAGCTAGCTAGTCTCCACCCGCTCCATATTCATAGAAAGGCAGGATCAGCCTCATTCAACAGCCCAAATCCTTTAGTTTCACTTCTTTGCATTGCTTTTGCTTTATTTTTTATTTCTCACATTTTCTTTTGCAGCTATGCAGTCACAGGAAACAGAGCCACAGGAAAAAGGTCACCTAGCTCACTTCTCTGTCCCAAAACAAGATCAAATATATGAGATTGTATTACCTCATTACTAGAAGGGTTTTGTTCCACTTTATAAATAAAACCCTTTTTTTCCTGCCACCTATCTACAAAACTGAGTAACCACATAGTCTTTCCTAGGGTATAAGAAACAATGTCACTCATTCCAAGAATGAATAACAACCTGCAGCAAGTTGTAGCTTGCAACTACAGAGACTGACATATTGCTACACTTTAATTTCAAAAATATTCTTAGAAAAACCATATATTCCGGAATTTTATTATTAACTAACACTTCTGTTGAATTTTCAGCTTGCAACCGAGATCCACAACCATACATTACCAAAATCAGAGATGATTATGGCTGAAATTGTCTGGAATGATGAAAGTACACCAAGTCTTCAGTACACAGAACACTGTCAAAAAGTATGTCAAAAAGATTCCCCAGAATAGCTTATCTTCACCAATCCCCTGCACAGGATCACCACTTACATACCTGCATTTGAGGTAAATGGGAATTGTGCCTCGCCTACAATTATAATACTGTGTTTTACCTTACCAACAGCTGGTAAGGCTGGACCTTCTCTTGAACACACTGTTGTAAAGCACAACTGATGACAGAAAGCAGGATGGCATCAGTATATGAGACAACTATACAATATCTGTAACTATATACAAACCTACCTCCAGCAGTTTTGGCTATGTAGTTACTGATATGGACAACACTAAGAGTAAGTATGTTGTTTCCTTTAAAACACTGCCCCGTAATTGTTTCACTCTCAAATCCATGGTGAGAGACATGAGAGTTTGCATTTCCCTCAAGTTAGCCAAGTCGACACCATGTTCTTCACCCACAGCTGACCTAGACTCACAGTGGAACAGCAGTCTCGTCTCAACAGGATTTCTAACATGCATATGTTATTCTTGCTAGCAGTCCAAATTGTGCAACTGAACACCTTGTGCTAAGTGCTGTAAAGACACAGAAGAAAAAGACAATCCCTGCAGAAAAAGCACATCTGTTTTGTCAGTCATAAAGCCTTAAAATACAGATTCAAGTGATTGTAAATCTCACTATCCCCTATGACTCCATCTTTATCTCCACTTGACATTGTTGAGAACAATCTTATTTTCTGCAAAACAGAAGCCATAATATGTGCAACCTGTGAAAAAATATCTAAACCTTAAAGGTGAGTGATGATTCCATAAACTGCTAAATAATGTGAAACCACAGAGTATTTTGATTGTAGAAATGTGCCTGAAGGCCTACTTAAAAAGTATAGCTTTTACTGAAAGAAGGTCTGTCTTTAAAAGGACCTCCCAAATTTTGATTTTTAATTTAAACTGTAAATTATAGGGGGTTTGTATTTAATTAAAATTTTTAGTTCTAGTCTGTGCTCACACCTGACATTCTGCTAGGATTGCAGTCCTTTCCAGGTTATTCAAGTCATTCTTGCAGCAGTGGTTGGATAGCCAGTGGTTTCAAAATAGCCAGTAAAATCACTGGACATACTATATTTATACTAGTACTAGTTACTAGTACTGCAAAGAGAAAAGTTTTATCCTTTATGTCCTTACTGTGTCCAAGGTGGTCCAAGGCTGCCTTTCTAGAACAAAATGAACCCACCTGTGCCCTATGCACAGAAAAAGAAATGGAGTCTTTTTTTTTTTTCCATTTTTGTATCAAGGCATCTCAGTGTCATCTCTGACCCACAAATCCAAGAATGCTTAGGGTCAACACTGACTAGCATAAAAACCGTCAGGAAACATATCAGGATGATGCTCAGTTGTGGAAACACAAAAATTACTAGCTTTTGTTATTTCACAGTATCAGTATTCATGTTAAAGCCAATGTATTCCTTAATTTAAAACAGAGATTTATTAAGCAACCAAACAATTGGAAATGCCCCACTTCCATCTTGCTTCTAAGCTATGTTTAATGAAGTGCATGACTACCTGTTTAGTCCAACTTCTCTTGACATTACATAGTTTTTTCAAACTTTTGACTTTAATCTATGTGAACTTAAAATGGGAGCACCTATTTGGCCACCCATGGTATCTCCCCATTGCTGTTGAACTGATTCCTACTACATCTTTTCTAAATTGCAATAGAAGTACGTTTCTATGATTAAAACAGAATGCCCTTTCCCAATTGGTTTTTCAGAACAGATAAAGTATAGGATTTTTTAAAGCTATTTTCCAGATACAATGGCCTTCAGCTTGCATTTTCCTCCCACCCTTCTGACCTGCACAGATGTTGTGGATTCCCTTTCACCACCTGATCCAACAGAAGAGTCAGCTCTTGGCTCTAGGGATGTTTCTATTCCCACTGACATGTGGAGTTGCCAGCAATAAAATTACCTGTACATGGCAATAATGGGTGAACTCATTAAAAAATAATAAAAAATTATACATACATATATATATATATATATATATGTATGTGTGTGTATATATATATATATATATATATATACACACAGCAGCATACTCCATCACTCATTTAAATAGAGTAAGACAACCTGTCTTTAAATACACCTTTTCCTCACAGTCTCTGACATGCCTCCACAATATTTGCATGCCATTGTGTAGACTGAACTTTGGACATTATTATGGCTATATCTTGATTTCAGTGCTTTTGAGAAAGATTTTACTGGACCTTCAGATATCCTTTCCAATACAATTTTTATACAAACCTATAAATTATACACAATATTGTCCCTAGGGCAAAAGAAGCCCTTGGATAATCATTAATTGCAAGGACTAGCAAAAATATAATTTTATTTTTGTCATCAAATAAAGCATAGTTACCTCTACACTTCTTTAATTCTTAGATCAGCATATACAGCTTTAACATTTCATTAAGACATATCAGGTACCAATGTTTCATGTTACTTGATCATAACATGCTATCTCAATCACTTAATAATCAATCTGCTCTCAAAAAAGCGTATTTGCAAAACACACAAGAGGGAAACATAAATTATGCTATTTAACCAACTGGGTTGCTTATCTTGATAAGTCAGCCTCATAAAATTTCACCTTACTGACTCTTACCAGGTTTTTTGCAAAAAAGAAAAACAAAACAAAACCAACTGTGGATCATCTCAACCACCTTGCACATTCTACAGCTATTCCAGTCCAAAGTTAGTGACAAATACTAGCTCAGGTATATTTGCACACCTTGCACCTATTATCAACCGCTTTGATGGAGACATACTTTTAGTGGCTTATTGACAAATAAAGAGATGACAGAAAGAAAACTCACCAAATGGAATGAGAAAGCAACCACACCCCTCCACTCAGCTTACCAGGCAAAGGCTAGTAAAGACTCATCTAACACCTTTACTCCTGTTTGCTACTTTTCAGATTAATTCTCAGGTGGTACCATTAAACTGAAATCCCTTCAAGCAGTAGCGCCTATCATGTCTCCATACTCTAACACCATCAAGGAGATCCTGTTCTTATTTTCTGTCCTCACATTCTTTTCCATGTTGGCCCAAAGAAATGGGTTTTAAAAAAACTGCTAAAATCAGTGAGTAGCCAGGCTTAGAAATGCTAGTGTTAACACTTGCAGATCTGCTCTCAAGCCATACTGTCAATTTGCAAAGTATCTTTTTCATTAAAAGAGATGCAATCACTAATACTAACATCTTCCTGGAAACTATGCCAAGGTACATGGAAAATAAGGAGGTGACTGGAGACAGCCAACACCGCTTTACTGAACGCAAATCATGCCTGACAAATTTGGTGGCATTCTATGATGGGGTTACAGTGTAGGTGGATGAAGGAAGAAGGACTGATGTCATCTACCTGGACTTGTGCAAGTCCTGTGACAGTGCCCTGCACAACATCCTTGTCTCAGAACTGGAAAGACATGGACTTGATGGATGGACCACTCAGTGATAAGGAATTGGCTGAATGGTCACACTTAAGAAGTTGCAGTCAACAACAGCTCAATAACCAAGTGGAAACCAGTGACAAGTAATGTTCCTCAGGAGTTGGTACTGGCATCGACAAACATCTTTGTTGGTGACACAGGCAGTGGGATTGAGTGCACTCTCAGCAAGTTTGCCAACACCACCAAACTCTGTGGTGTGGTCAACATGCTGGAGAGAAAAAATGTCACCCAAAGGGACCTGGACAGGCTTGAGGCGGACCCATGAAGT
Source organism: Pseudopodoces humilis (assembly GCF_049639895.1). NCBI lineage: Eukaryota > Metazoa > Chordata > Aves > Passeriformes > Paridae > Pseudopodoces > Pseudopodoces humilis. The sequence goes on from NC_142202.1 coordinate 96,007,612, forward strand.
TCAACAAGACCAAGTGCAAGGTCCTGCACCTGGGTTGGGGCAATCCCAAGCACAAATACTGACTGGGAAGAGAAGGAATTGAGAGCAGCTCTGAGGTTGGAGTTGCGGGTGGATGAAAAGCTGGACAGGAGCCAGCATTTAGCACTTCCAGCCTAAAAGCCAACCACATCCTGGGCTGCATCAAAAGCAGCATGACCAGCAGATCAAGGGAGATGATTCTGCCCCTCTATATCATTCCCAGAAGACACCCACCCGGAGCACTACTTTCAGCTATGGGGTCCCCAACATAGGAAGGACATGGAGTGATTAGAACAAGTCCAAGTAAGGGCCATGAAGACAACTGGAGGGCTGGAGAACTTCTCCTATGAAGACAGGCTGAGAGAATTGGGGGTTTTCTGCCTTAAAGCCCCCACTGGTACTTGAAGAGAGCCTACAAGAGAGCTGGAGAGGATCTTTTTACAAGGGACAGGAAAAGGGGGAACAGCTTCAGACTGAAAGAGAGTAGGTTTAGATTAGATATAATGAAGAAATTCTTCACTGTGAGGGTGGTGAGGCACCAGAACAGGTTGTGCACAGAAGCTGTAGATTCCAAATCCCTGGAAGCATTCAAGGCCAGGCTGGATGGGGTTTTTAGCAACCTGGTCTAAAGTGTCCCTGCCCATGGCAGAGGAGCTGGAGCTAGATGGTCTTTAAGGCCCCTTCCAACCCAAGCCATTCCACAATTCTCTTAAGATCTAAAAAAGCATAAATAGGAAAAAGGATCATGATAATGGTATACTGCAAAGCAGTTTACAGCTAATTTATATGCAAAGCTAACTATAATTCAGATAAGCATATCACAAGATAGAAGAAGTTGCACAATGTTACACAAGCAATGAGGTGTATCCAAATCTATTTTCTGTATCTCTGCCATACAGTGACAAAGTAGGAATCCCTACAATCATAAATGATCCTCAAGTGACTATAGCTCTTTTGCTGAAAACAATTTTTTAACCATACAGACCTAAATGTAGATGTCTAATGTTCAAAGAATCCCCTTCTTCTTGTGTCTTCTAACCAGAGACATGAGATTTTCAAGCAGTACCTGCTGAGTGCTTGGAAAAACAAGCCCCTTACACAAAATTTAGGAATACACTGATCTCAGTACCACTAGGTTAAACAAATTTGTATGAGACAGTACCCCATAAATCTTTCAAATTTCAGCTCCAGAATTTTTTTGTCATATAAGGCTAACATATTAATTCTCACTAATTTAAAATCAGATCTTTGGCAAACCAAACAGTAGTAAAAAAGTCACATGAGTCAAACCAGATCCTCTGATTTAAAGAAAAGAATTTTGAACTTAATCATGGTTTATTTTGCAACATAAACTAAGGAAGTACTGAAATACTTATTTCTTATAGAAAATCAAACCGTTACACTTCAAAGGAGAAATATTGTGGGGTTTTTTTCATTATTGCCCTACTTACAGTTTTTCAAAACAAGAACTCAAAACATTTGCTGGTTTTAGTGAATATGAAGTTTATTTTGTCTCAAAACTTCACATGCTTAGGCCCAAACCCTGTACACATTTAAGTTATGAGCAGTGGACTGATAGACCCTATGAAATCTGAACACACAGGCCAGGATGTCACACAAAAATGAGGATTTTATTCTGCTGTGTTGTCAATAAACAGACATTTTGTTTTCTAAAGCATGAGATTCCTCCCAATGTTTCCAGCGTTATTAATATATAACATAGCAGGTTTACAAGATTTGCAGGAATGCATTCCACCTTATCTACTGTCTTGTATGATGAATATAAAAGTTGATGTACTTACAGCAAATTTTATGTTTTTCATTTGCATTCAGTTTCTTGTTAATTCTGTGAGAAAAATTTCTGTGCATAGTTCAAGGCAAACAGTCTCAAAGAAAATGAAGAAGAGGCTGCTTGTATTTAGAAGACCATTTTATAGTCAGGATCTTATCACAAATTATTATGAATGTATCAATTACACATTTCTTAGTAACAAGAAAGGCTGATTAATACTGATATCCTATGCCTTTCAATTTGATACTGTTTTGATCATTAGTGTTTCAGGTTACCTGTAAACAGGGCCAGCAACATGCCTCAAGAGAGGACAGAAAAATACTTCTTGGCTTATGTCATGGGTGTGCTACCTCTTGGGGAATGTTGTTTTTAAGCTTATCACAACCAAGGTACTGGCTGATGACGGGACAACTTAAGAGCAATGAATGCCAAAATCAAACCTAGTTTTCAGAACTTTGGGCAAAACAATAAAGCAATCAAAAATTCAATTTATAAAGCATGGGTTAATCATTCTATCTTAAATGGAATTGCTTTGAAAGCCATACTGGAAAAGTAAGTTAACAGCTGAAAAACCTAGAAAATAACACAGAATGCTTTTCTTCCTTCAAGAAATTCTCAATTACTTTAGTGGAACAGGATTAGGCCACCGGTTCTGTAAATGTAGCCATGAAGATGTCTGGCAAATTATATTTGCTGTTACCATGGTTCTAATATTCTGACGTTTCAGCAGAAAAATAACATTTAAGTGTATGATTGAACACTGAGACTTTTTTAGACATTTAAGGGTTACAATTAACAGTGAGGTCAAATTTCTTCTTCAAAAACATTAAACTACGATCTGAAGTCTGTAATTCTCATATATAAAATTTCAGTGTATGTATTAACAAAAAAAAAAATGTCAGTAAAGCTACTGATTCTGCTTTCTCAGTTTCTAGCCCTAAATTTTTGTTTCCTATTCATCCACTGGCTAGTAAAAATTAGCAACAGGTGGAATTTCCCAACTTACTTGCATCCTTACATCAAAATACTACAGATGAGTAAGAAAAAGTCCCATTTCTCCTACAGCAAATACTTTTAAACTCCAGTTCACAGAAGTATTTCCCAGTAAGCAGCTGGGCTACTCAACAGCTCTTGTGAATACAGGTTGTCTAGAACCCAAGTTATATGAATTCTAAAGCCACAGATTATCTCAAGTTGGAAGGAACTCATAAGGATGGAGTCCAAAGTCCTACTCCTTGCAGGACTATGTAAGAGTAAATCAGAACCTAAGAGTGTCATCCTGATGTTCCCTGAACTCCATACAGGGAGTCATGAAGCTCCAAAAAAATGAAAAATACCATTAGGTAGGAGAATTTTGGAATTCAGGATAGTTTATGCAATTTGCAGACAATCTGGAAGGAAATGCTTAGCATTGTGGGACTGCAGAACTCTGCTTAAGGAATTTCAAGTTTAAACTCAGCATCCCCCAATTCCTGTTTTCTTTGTGGGTTTTTTTTGAGAGCCCCTGGCTCCTCCTCCACTGACCCCATATTAATGCTTCCATGTTTTCATACTCAAGTCTACAGTACCACTACAAACATATGAAATAAATTAATGGAGGTCTTATGTCTTTTTGTATTTTAGTATCTGTTCTCCCTGCATGTTCAGAGTTTCAGTTTTATCAGATTTTAAAGAAATGTATAAAATTGAGGAAAAGTAGAAAACGGAGGTAGAAAAGAAAACTTGCTATGAAGGAGGAGTATTCCACAACCGATTCAAATACACCAAGATTCAGGATATTTAGCCCTTGGTATAACCATGGTGCAAATCTAGCATCATGATTAGCAGAAACAAAGCTTTTAGATACAGGACTATGTATCCATAGTATCCATTTTGCAATTCCAGTTCTAAATTATTTGCCAAGTTTATATCAATCTTTCAATGCAAATGCCACAAAATCACATTTGCCACAAAGCATTTATACACTAAGAAATTAGTAGCATGGTAGTTCTAGGAACCTGCAAACCCTGACTGTTTAGCAGTTGTTAGCAACTTGATGTTGACAAATCTTATATATTACAACAATGTGTAGATTTATACATATATATATATATATATATATATATATGTATGTATGTATTATAAATGTGTAATTGCAACTCTTGTAAAGTATACAAAAGCAAGCAAATTAGATAGCAAGGTATCCCACTCACACTTCTCTTAACTTCCAAGTACATAAACACAAGTAAGACTTCTGAATAATTACAAAAAGTGGCTCACTATCTTCTATTAAATTATGAAATCTATGCAGAGCTCACATTTTTAGGAATCCTTTTGCAATATTGCAACGTAAAAAGAGTTTTCTAGACCACAATATTTATAAAGATCGCTACTTCATTAACTGTAATTCTCAAAAAGCTGCTCTATCATTTCTTTCCTAGTTCCTGAAGTGATTCATCCAGCATCTGGAAACAAAGATACATGTATTGCTCAGTGGCTTCTGATGTATATTTGGTAAATTAAAATCACCTCCAAAACCAAAAATGAAGATCCTTTCACTAAGACTAGAAATGCTTGTGATTCTGAATACAGAAGACCAATTATAGGAGTCAATCTGAATACAATTCCTGGAAGCCTCAGAAGCATACTCTGATACGTGTTATTGGCAGTACTGCTTTGAATCTGATTGTTCTGCTCTTTGAGTAAGCTGCACTTATGACTGCTAAAAAAAACTGAATTTCAAGTTAACCACATTTTACCGAATTTGGCAAGAAGCATGGGCATAGGAAAAGGATGTTCCATATCAGTTTTTCAAACAGAACATATCCATCACAACCTTGCAAAATAAAAATTTATTAACAATATCAAAGAATATATGAAATAACAAATAAAAAGTGCAGGGTGCATGAGTCATTAACATACGTGCAATCTTGTCATATGGCCTCATTTTCCACTGGAGTTGGCTGGAAATAACACTGTGGCAATCTGTGCTGGCTCTTGGGCAGGTAGGAGGTAAAAGAAGAAGGTATATGGGATGAGACCTGCTCTGCAGAGCTGTCTATGAAACACAGTGACTGCTGCAGTGAAATGACTGAGTGTTTTATCCCATCCTGCTTTGCAGTGCCTGCATTTGCTAAATAAGGATGCTCAGTCTTCAAGGTAAACTATTGAAGTGTGGCTTTTCTCCAGAATGTTGTGTCACAAAGGCCAAACAGACCTATGGAAAATATCTACCCTTCTCTTTCTTTTCTTTCTTCTAAAGATCATCTGCTTCTCAGGCAAGGTCACTGATAAGCAACAACAAAACAAAAAAGGCATTGTTAGATTGGACAGGTCATAGATAAAAATCTCCATCCTTTACCCACATTTTATTTTTTTCTCATAAGATATGAAATGGATCAGCCTCATAATGGGAAGTTTAGAAAGTCTGTCAATGATGGCTACTTTAAATTTAGCACTTTTTGAAAACCTTGCATATAGAGTGTGGACTACCACAGATACCAATTGCAGAAACATGACAGTGACTGAACAGACAGTGATCTGTTCAGAAAGGGCAAAGACCCCTAAGAAAGTTCTTCAGAGCAGGTGGAGTTCACCCAGACACGTTACCAGCCTTTCCACTATGAGCACTTCTCCAGAGATGATAAAGGTGAGGCAGTAGCACACTGTAAAAGAAGTAAAAGAGGCCTTCCTCACTCTCAACATTTAAAGAATACTTGCTGAAAAATGCTGACAGTGTCATGAAGACAAAAAGGGATGTTCATGCAAAGATCAACCTGAAAATCCATGAATGGAAATGGATAGCTGCTACTGTTTAATTCAGCAAGCAGCTTCTCTGAACCAACATCAAAATGGCTCTACTTTCCTGAATAAAAAAAAAAATATGTTTTGAATTTGGTTTACTCTCAAAAAGCAAGGGACTGCATGTATGAAGGTTATACTACATGTATACATTTTAATCATAGAAAATACGGCTTTAACAAACAATTACAAGACTACTTCTAACAGTCTTGTTTCCCATCTGTTTTACTGGCATACTAAGGTGTCAGTTTCATTGCCATTGTTTTTGCCCCTGCATGCAAAGAACTGATATTTAGTCACAAAAATTCTACATGCCCACATATATTTGTCTATATTTAGCACACATTTATAAATACTATGTGTGGTGTATTTTATCTTTTGGTTTTTTGTTTGTTTTTTTTTACTTAAAATTGACAGTGCATATAGGAATGCTAAAATAAACTAGCTATTTGAAAGGCATTTTCTTTGTTTCCTGTCCCCATGTAATCAGACAGTACTCTAAGAGAGTGATGAAAGAACTGAAGAGAAAGAACAAGTTCTTAGGGCTGGGAAAAAAAAAAAAAAAAAAACAACTAGCAGAAATAGCATATAAAAATAAACTTACCTGAGCTTTTTTGCTTTTCCAGCTGGTCTTTGGGTTCATCAAGTACTCCTGACTTCCATTCATGTACATCTCCTTACTCTGTGTAATCCTTCTTAACAAGCTTGTTGTCCATATCTACATTTCAGGTTCTTTTCCTTCTCTTTTTTGAGGTCATATGTCCAATGGTCATGTCTTAGCATCCAAACTCTGTATGTTGGCTAACAGAACCTCAGTTTTTCCACCAGCAGTTTCCTTTTAATTGACTGCTTGATTCTTTTTCCCTGATGTGACATTGTTACTCATTCCTCCAATCACAACCTCTCCATCTTACACTTGCCATGTCCAAAAGCCACCTTAGTTCTTGTGAGAATGCTGCAGTCTGGCCTGCGCCCACTATCCCTGAGGATTGAAGTATGCTATTTTCCTGGAATATGGAGGTCCAGTAACTCCATACTCATTAAAGCCCTTAAGCTCAAATAGATCCAAATATGCAGAGTATTTTAAAAGGCTGAGAAAAACATGTATTCATCACTGGAAGTGATGAGATCTGGAGTTTGATGAAACTGGAGTTTGAGATTGGGTGCAAGTTGATTACAGCCAAAGGATCAGCGGATTGTGAAATTCTTGAAAAACAGTAAATCTGTTTCTCTTAGTAAATACATAACATAGCAACTGTTCAGGCATCTTATCACTGCTGGAACAGACATCTTTTTCTATGTGTGAGGGTATTTTAACTTGACCTGTGTAAATTCTGGGTGTTTCCTATAAAGACCCGGAATGGACTTTGTGCTTGCACATGCTGAAAAAACACAAGTATTACTTTTTAGTGTCAACTCCCAGCCCAAGCTATCTGTTTTTCTGGGTTTTTAATTCAAACTATGCAGCATAACCAAGATACTGCAGAAATATAATTCTGCATTCATAACAATTTGTGTTAGACATACCAAGAGTATTATAAAGATAAAAAGAAAATAAAAAGCCCTGTAGTCAACCGTATCATTTTCTATGACAAACAGTATTATTTCTTCCTAAATATGCACATACCCCCCCAAAAAATCATGAGTATTTATGCATAGGACATGATGGCCACAATGCATGCAAAGTTGTTATAAACATAGTTTAATATTTAAACATGGCCTTTTCCTCTTCAGACAACAGAGGAATTGCTAGTATGTCTGAAAATGTTACTAAAACAAATCACTAGTGTTGAAAACTAATACAGTGGATTCAACAATCCTGGTATAGGAGATGTGAAATAAAAGGATGAGCCACTGATTTACAGTATCACAAAAAGCCTGGGAAATCCCTTTCAAAAGTATTCCTTATGTTTGAGAATGCAGCACTGAAGGAATGCCAGAACATCTACTCCCAACAGTTTACCTTCAAAACAAACCTTGGAGATCTTTGGAGATCTTCTCTTTCTGCATTTTGACTATTTTATTTGAACTGAGGAACTGCTCAGAAAGTGACAAAGATGGACTAGGTTAAATGCTGTAACATGGTACTTATTCACACTACATTAGGCAGAGGAACACTAAAATTAGGCATAAAATTTTATTCCCTTGGTAATATCCTCCAGTACTGGCTAGAGACAGGAGAAAAAAAAGGGGATTTCCCTTGGAAAAATAAAGCAAGCTGTTGATATGAAATACAGATATTGCAGTATTACATCTGCAGTAGTACCACTATTTCTATTGGGGGGGGATGGGATGTGAGGGAGACGACATCACCAGAAAGCCTGGAAAAAACTGGCCATTTGGTGAGCAGTCTAAAGTCTTTTTTGAATGGTAACTATACTCTCTACTACATTCTGCCTGTAAACAATCCTATCAATAACAAAATCTTGAGAGAATGAGGAGATGTTTTCTTTTGATTTTAAGTGGAGCTGCATGAGAAATATGTTTGGCCTGTCATTCTATAAAATGATATTATAAGCCTGTTCCAAAGCTCACTGGTCTCTTTTCTTTGGGGTCAGAAGCAGGATCATGCAAAGCAGGAACAAAACAACAGCCTTTTAAAAACATCTCACAAGAATTTTCTTAAATTGCTGCTTTGCTCTAATTCTCTTCACTAGTGCACCAAGCAAGTGACAACACTTGCCAGATTCAGACTGAACCATACCAAGTGAACATGCATTTGTTTTATACCATGCCCTTTTAAATCAACTTCCTGATAAAAAATGCCATGGAGACGAAAGGTATGAGAAATGTAGACGTTAATACATCACAAAATAATAGACCCCAATGCTGGTTTGGTGTGAATCTGTGTCCTTACAAATGTTTATGTGTTTGCCTGTTGCAGAACTATAATCAATTTGGTTATGATACACCTTCAAGAAACATAAAATTTATCCTGAAGGAAACTGCTTTCTGAAACTAACTGCTCAGATGCATTAGACAGGTGGGAGTTTCAGCAAACCAAAGGGTCTACTGGCAGACACAACATTGATTTCTTATTGTTTACAACCTACCAGACAGTTCTATACTGACCTCATTTGATGGTTCTCTCTGGGGCACCCTGCAGCCCTGGTTATTTCCACAACCAAGCTGGCCAGCTTCCTTATTTGGTGACCGTGTTTCACATCTGCAGTTTCAGTGCAAACATGCTCAACTAGTATATAAAGACTGAAAATCTGATCCGAGATCAGATTTTAAATCCAATCTAATAATAATGTTTACTGTTTTCATTACTAGAAGTATGATCCCTTTTAAGGGATCAAAAATCCTATTGTGATTTTTGTCTGTCTCCACATTCAACTCCCCCTCCCCACACAAGATGCTTCCCTTTCATTTCAGTTTCATTACATTTTGCTGTTTTTTCCTCTATGGCTAAAACAGGCAGAATGATTCTAATCAAAGCAAAATACTGTGAAGGATTCTAAACAGATAATCTTTGTCAACAAGCTACAAAAGCTTTGATTTGTTCTCCTTGTGACTTTTTAATCTAGGATATGTGGAGAAGATGATGCTATTTGGTCTGAACTCATTTTTACTCCATAGAAATCTGGCTGCACTTCTGTTTAAAACACCATTGATAATCTTATTAGCATTTCTCATCACTCCTATTACGAGAAAGAAAAGGTCAGTAAGTAATCCACAGGCACAAAGTTTTCTACTACCATACTATCAGGAACTTCACATCTTTACTGAAAGTTGATCAACATGATGCAAACATTTATCAAGCTCACACAAAGTGATATTAAACTCAGTACTTCCATGAGGATATTCAGTGCTGTGTACCTATTTAATATCAAAGTACTTTTCCACCACTGACTCTCTCAAAAAAACAGTGACTGTTCTCAAAGTTTATCAAGAAATTATTCTAACACAGACAACTTTGTTTTATAAATGTGCTTGTGCAATGCACTTAGAAAGAAATACCCGCGCTCATTTCCCATGAAAATGCTAACAGATGGGAATTATATTTTCATTCTTTTAGAGTCCATATAAAAGCCTGACCAGCACAGAACAGTTTTTAAACAGTTCTTTTTTTGCCATTTATATAGCAAAGTTTCTATGCCTTGCTAATAGTCTGCCGCATATGTGTAGCATGTATGTGTATATAATCAAAATATTCCTTTGCATATCTTACTCATCTCAACACAAAAATGAAACAAAATAGAAAAGAACAGGAAAAACAGGACCCCTCAAAAACAGTCCTTAACAAATCTGAAGAAATCATATATCTCTGATTATACTGAAGTAGCTCCTTTCTTAATTGTCTTTGTCTCCAAACACACAGTTGCTCAATTTTATAATATGTAACATCCAAGACTGTAGAGTAAAACAACAAAGTCATACAATGAACTGGGAACTACTACAATAAAACTGATGCCCTTTTTGAAAATGTGGGTATATAACTGGGTATTTGAATCTAAAACAAAGAAACCACTGCAAATGTTTAAATAGCATTTAACTATTGCCCTTGTTGGTGAAAATGGGGGGGGAGGTGAGCGGAAGAAGACCACTCACTCTCCAGAAAGTTCAAGCTGTAAAATACATACAAAACAGAATATACTATTAAGATGAGATTAAAATATATCTAATTCTACATTTACTCATTGTAATAATTTACTCTTCTCATTGTTCACTTGATAAATCAATGTAGTTTTTAGAAAAATATAGTTACTTAGAAGAATTCTGGGTTTTTACTTAGTCTTGCATCACACTGTATTTCTAATGTTCAAAGTGTTATGTTGCCATCTTAATTGTTTTTAAATGTGTCATATTGCAAACAAGTATAAATATATAGTCATCAGATGACACTACAGCAACCAAGTTTAACCTTATAATTCCAAACTTGATCAACCTTAATAAATCATATGGGGTACCTGCTAACTGGCCAGCAAGGGTTAACAGTTTGTTCCAATATTTGGGGGGCTTTTTTGTTTGCAGAGTGATACGACAAAGACTTTAATTTGTTTGGCAATTTTTGAAAATAAACAATCACATGGAAATGTAATGGCAAAAAAAAAAAAAAAAAGGAGAAAAAGGTAAAAACTAAACATCATTTGGAACTGTAGCTGTTGTTCTCCCCCAACAATATAATCAAAGGTAACAAAACCCCCACACCACTCAAATTAAAGCAAATAATCTATTAAAATGCTCTACAATAGTCACAAGAACTATGTAAAGACAATTACCAGATAATAATTTCTACTTAATCCCAACCTTAAATGCAGTTTCAAAATTAGGTCAGTTAAAATGAAAATCACCATTTTTAAGGAGATTAGGAATCATTAGACTTGAATAAAAATATTTATGAACGAGTACACAAAAAAAAGCAAACGTAACTAAATGCTCAAGTACCCCATATTTTATACACAGCATCAGAATTATATAAGAAATGCCTATCAATGGATGCTCTGTTCGAGAAGTGGGATTCCAGTCTGACTCAGTATTATTACCTGACAGAAAATATCTAATTCACAGATAGCTTGTTTATTTTTTTCTTTTGTTTTCTTCTTTCAAAAAAGAAGCCTTTATAAGGACACGTTTGTAGCGGAGATATATAGAGCTGAGAGAATCACTAGCATTTTGTCAATCTGCAACTTGGGCTTTAGCATTACCGGCGAGTTTGTGTTAAATATGCTTTTTTTCTTTCTTTTGAACCAAGAAAATGTATATCACACCAACCAAAACTAATCACAGCAGGGCTTTCATTGAAACAGTAGTTGCTAATTTTACAGGTCTGCCCACATTGTTCTAGAAAATAGGAAGCAGAAATCTGACATTTCCAGCAGTCATTATTAAAACAACAATCACTGAGAGCTCGATCCTGGTCTCACTGGAAGCAATGTCAAACTCCCCACTGACTTCAGGGAGAGCAGGATCGGGCCCCAAGCTGCTTAGCCTCCTCCAGCTCTATACACAGGAGTATGCGTTGTGGAGCTGTGGTGGAAGAAGTACAAGCTATTCCTTTGTTAACTGCCCAAAGAGTTAACTTTCCATCACTTTGTCAACAACAGGAAAGTGCCCTGCAAACAACAACGGTGATAAAAGGACATATTTACCTTGAGAGAACAGGAAAGGGAAAGCCGCAGAATTGCAAAACAAAGTAGTCCAATGGAATTATCTATGCATGCAGTCCAAACGTGCACCTTCAAGTAGGCCACAGTCTGTCAAGCAGTCGTCTCGGCACCAGCCACCCTGCCTTCCATCTTACGAGATTCACCCAGAAAACTGACAAACCTGCTCCACGACAACAAAACTCTCCTAATGCTTTTGAACGCCCACCATTTGTTCTCCATTCATCCAATCAACTTTCCACTGCACATCTTCTCCTGCGACTGAGGCTCAGAGGCAGGATCCCTTCTCATCTGTATGCTAATTATTTTGCCACATGGACAAAAGTAATAATGCTTTCAGACAGGAAACCAACGGGCCTGAAGTCGAAGGCAGAAATTAATAAGTTTCCACCACTGAAGACTGAGAAGGTGGGCATGCGTGCAGCTCTGTGGCTGATGGATCAGCTGTAACCTCCATTTAAGAGCAGCAGAGAGGCGACGGGCTGGAGGAAGCCTAGGCAGTGTAGCACGCATCAAGCCCTAGTTCCCCTAGAGACCACATTACTGCAGCAGAACAGCATCCGTAGCAGATTGCTGACTTACCCCGCCTGAGCCCGCATCCTTTAAGCAGCGTGGCGCGCATCCATCCCGCCGGCCCCGCGGCGCGGTGCAGTGCCCGGCGCGGCCGCGCAGGCCCGGCCCCCGCGGCGCGGCGGGAGGCGGGCAGGGCTGGGGCCGCGCACCCCGGCCGGGCTCCCCGGCGGCGGGGGGCGCCGCGCCGGCGCTGTGTTCCACCCAATGGAGGGGAACGCCGAAACGCTGCAGCCGCCCGGGAGGGGAGACCGCTAAAAATACTCCCGTGCCGCTGTTGCTGGCGTAAAATGGTGTCTCCGATAGAGAACTCCCCCCCACCACATCCCCCCCCCCCAAAAAAAAAAAAAAAAAAAGTTCCAACAATTAGGCTTCTAAATGTATATTTTAAAGGAAATAACGATCGAAACCATGTTTTTTTTCTGCTGGGGTACCTCACCAGGGTTTCTAGAGTTAATTCTGCTGAAGCTTTGCTTATATTACCAGTTCACACCATCTTCTCCCCTTTGAAACAAAAGGAATTAACTATTTGCAGAAGAAAATATTAGCAGCCTTATACCATTAGCATCTTGCCCAGCTCAACTTTATGTGATCAAGACCCCAGAAACCAGGGCTCGTACGCATAAAAGGCCAGCTTTGTATGTACAAACCCGTAACTGTTTCCCCAGCAATTTGATGTGGACTCTGTGGCTCCGGCTGCCTGCGCTTAGCCAGGGACCGCTTTACTAAACGTGTCACAAAGACAATGACTGAGAAGAGGCACCTCACCGCCTTCCACGGCTGTGCAGAGGCTTTTCTCCGGCGCTCGCCTGCCCAGGAGCAGCGTCCCTAAAGGGCTCGCCCCCGGGCTGCCGGATGTCCCTGCGACGGGAGCGGCTTGGCAGCGGGGAGTCGCTTCGTTTAAACCTGTCCCCGAAATGTCATTTCGGTAGCAGCGTGACAGGCTATGATCTTTACGCGGAGGCGGCGGCTCCCCCCTGCCTTGGCACGACTCCGCACGCCCCCGCGGACTCAGCCCTGTCGTGTCCCGGCCCCTACCCCGGGCACCGCCGCGCCTCCTGCCGGGTCCCGCCCGCCCTGCGCGTCCATCCCCGCAGGCAGGCTGTTCCGCACGGGAAGGACCCTGGATAGCGCACGCATACAGCCTACACGCCCTCCCTTCACACACGCGCGCCTGCCGCTCTCGTTGCCCTCCCCGTTGCCATTGTGCTGCTGCAGCCCCCTCCTCCCCGCACCCTCCCCTCCTTTCTTCCCTCCCTCCCTGCCGCGGCTCCCCCTGCTCCGCGGTGCTCGGTGCGGGCAGCCCCGCGGCTGCCAGGGCACCGCGGGCAGCCCCTGCTGGCCGCGATAGAAGCGGGGGAGACTGACCCGAAAGTCACGAGGAACACCCTCCTCAAGCCCTGGGAGGTAATCCCTCCCGAGCCCGCTCTGCCTGACGTGTGAACATCAGACATGTCGGTTACTGTAGAGGTTGCCATTCCCTCCCCACCCAGCCTTCCCGGGCACCACACTGCAGTCTGAAGGGAAGGCGAGTCTCCGCGTACCAGCCCTTGGCACCCCGAGCCGTCAGAGCAGCTCCACGGCCGCACTCCGATGGCAGGAGAGGGGCTTAGAGGGGGTGGGGTAAGTTTTTCACAGGGATTTAGAGGAAAGCCAGCCTGCTGGGGCAGGGACTAACAATAGCTGAGTCCTCACAACATCCACGCTTTGGGTGGAAAACGCAGTGTTTCCCTTAGAAAGCAAAGAAAAAAAAAAAATGGGGACTTACGTGTCTCTTCCCCCGCCTCCCCCCGCCCCCCCCCCCCCCTCCGCCATCTCCACCTCTCTCGTGGTTTGGGGTTTTTGTTTGGGTTTTTTTTTTCCTTTAATTTTTCTCTGTCATCTCTGATTACATCTCCCTGCACTCGCAGGGCTCCCCCGAGACCGAGGTGCGGAGCCCTCGGGAGCGCCCGGCCGCAGGTGCGGGCGGGAAGCGCGGAGGGCACCGCGCAGGGCGGGGGCGGGAGGGGGGAAAGCCGGTCGGCGGGGAGAAAAGCCTCCTCGTAGCGGGGAGGGAGAGCTACCATGTTTGTGTCGTAGCAAGGGCATGTCAGTTTGGGTTTTTTCCACACAAATCAACGTAACCTGAGAAGCACACATGCACACGTGGAGATGAAAGGGCTCCCTGTAAGTGTATAGGGTATCCACACCCCTACAGATGAATCTCAGCATTTTCTAACGTCGGGTTTACATACAGAACGTCTGGATAATGGCATTTACATTTGAAAAATCAAGGCTTGTCTTCTCCCTCTGCTAGAACTAGCTTCCTTACGTTAGAGCCTAGCTAGCCTTAATAGGATAGTGAAGGCAACTATGTGGTACATGTATTATAGCAGGTGTAATCAAACTTTTGGAAGGTGCTTTATCTGGGAAAAAAAAACCCTCATCATCTTGTCCAGCCTTTGTGGTAACACAAAGAAAAGGCCCAGTGCTTCTCCCACTGAAGACAAAACCAGTATTTTCTCTAATCAGGACAAAATGAACATAAATCTTGTACTGGTGAGTAAAGGGGTGGCGGAGGCCACTGCATAAGCTATGAGCATTTACAAAATAAAAAAAAAAAAAAAAAGAAAAAAAAGAAAAAAAAAAGAAAAAAAAAAAGAAAAGAAAAACAGTCTGGAAAGAAATTTGGGAGGCTGGTTATTCATTGGCCTAATTATCCTCCATAAGATACTAAGGTATGGGTTTAATGCTGTGGGTTGGATTCTCCCTCCCCCAGCCTGTGTCTCGTCAGTGTGCATTATCCATGGGGAAAAGGAGATGCAGGTCATGTTTAAGCAGCGTTAATGAGAGCACAGTATTTTTCCTGCAGGTTAAGTTGGCCATGTTAGCAAACTTCAGGTAAAGTAATGCTTGAAAACCTTCAATTTCTTTTACTTTCTGGTTAGTTGCAGTTTCTAGTGAGTCTTGAAACATTAGACAAACACACAAAGCAGAATTCAAGCATCAGACGAACCCACTACTGTCAATAAGGGAGTACAACTTCGGCTTGACAGGAGTATTACAAGAATATACCCGCTAACGAGCAGCCTTAATTGGCTTGCATATTGTGGCTGTCACTGTTAAAACCTGTTCCTATGCAATGCTATTTTATACATACTTTAAACGTATAGTTCTCTTAAGCAGTTAAGGAGACAATACTCACTGGGCTTGTGATTTTAGGTGAAAAAGAAATGAGAAGGATATAAAAAAATAGGAAACCTTATTAAGAATATAGTATCAGTGACTGAGAAACTATGTGAAAGTCATAGCAGAAAATAGCAACAGACTTTTTTGAGTTAAATGCACTTTCCCAGTTTTGAATGTAAATTGTTATTTATCCATAGATTGCAATGGCTGCAGATATTTCACTGACACTACACTCAAATCTTTTAAAATGCAATGTGTTCTTTAACAGATCCAGCCTTTATTTCAGCAGGACTCTTAAAAGTGTTTTGAATTTAGTGGTTTGTGGGAGTTCGCTGCTTGTCCTGGCAAATCCCTCACACACTAGAGTTTATTGTGTGGCTTCAGTTTTTCCAGTACAGGGTCATGCTCATAAAGAATACAAATGAAAGAGAAGATGGTGAAAAAAAAAAAAAAAAAAAAAAAGTTACTGAGCATGTGCAATTGGCTGTTATTAGATCACAACAATGTATCTTCTAGATAATAAAAGTAAAAATACCAAACAGTACAGAGCCCCAGTGCAACATAAAGTGACTGACTTTAAAGAAGTTACTCCTAGTCTGATTTAAAACTCTCAAAACTGCGAATTTGAATATAAAATAGTGTTGCAACTGAAGACTGAAAAAGTCATTTACATATATCATGACACCTTAAAAAGATCTTCCAGATCAATTTTAAATCAATAAAATGTTTCCTATTGTCAAACTCCGGAAAATGGGCATTTGCAGAGCAATTGCAGGAAAGAATGTGGGCACAGTAGTGTTGGTGAGGGCAAACATAAATTTTAATTTTAAGGTGACAAGCTGGAGTATGCTGGTGGGTTTTGCACAAAAACAACAACAACAAAAAAAAACCCACAAACAAAAAAACAAACAGAAAACCAAACAAAAAACAGATAAACTAAAGCATTTAGCTCAACAAAGCACTTTTTTCTAGGTCCAGCTAGAAAAAGTCTGGCTAAGTATGGCAACAGCTGTAATGCCCCTCACCTTCTGAGAGTTAAATTGCACTGCTGCAAGGAAGTACTGATTAAACTCCATTGCCTCATGGATCGATCCCAGAAAACAGAATGCAGACGAAGACAGCTCTTGGAAGAGAGGAAGAATTTAAATGCATTTAAATTAAGAGACTGGCGCTTTACCACAGCCATTTTCCCGCCACCTAATTAGAAGGCATGAAGCCTCTCCTGCCTTTACCTCCGGGAGCAGTCGCTGGGCAAGGGGCCGGTGAGCGCAGATAGCTCCCGGTGAGCGCAGACAGCTCCCGGTGCGGACAGCTCCCGGTGAGCCGGACAGCTCCCGGTGCTGAAGGAACCGCACCGACGCGCCGAGGGGGGCGGCGAGGGCTGGGCTGAATAGCACTGCCTGCAGAACAATGGCAGCGAACTCCAAATCCTGCTATAATCACATTAATGAGATTAATCAGTGAATTAGCAGCAGTCAAATGTCAGGGTGGCGGGGAGGAATCCAACCAAGCTAGGTAATTAACTTTTGGGGGGCAGGGAAAGGGAATCGACTGTGTTGTCTGTTAGGCTTTTCCTGAAGTTCAGCAGGTTTATTCACCAGCCTTTGGAAGATTCTGACAATTCAAGTGGAGGGGGGAGGTGGGGATAAGACGGAGACCTCAACCTTTGTGTGCTACAAGACAGCCTGCTAATGCCCAGTATCCCATTACTTCTAGCTGAAGTCCATTGAGGAAACTAGTATTGTTTCAGGCACCCTCCACTCCCTGCAGCTGCCAGAGCTGCACTGGGCTGAGCTCGGAGTGTGAAACTAGTTCTGTGAGCTAACTTTCACCACAGATTCCAATAGGCATGATAAATATGGCGGATGCCAAAAAACATTAAATCTTACTCCTTTTCAAAAATGTACAAGGAAGATACTCTTTCTGAAATTGGAGAGATAGGAAAAAAGAGTTCCCATTAAACAACAACCAGCGATAGATTATCACAACAAATTAATGCCAGGTCTGTTGCAGAGTGTCTTCTAAAACAAACAAAAATAAACCCATAAAAACAGGAAATTTAATCAAGTAATTTAGGGTAAGTTAGTTAATGTAGGTAAGTCAGAGATCTAGTCTCTAGCTGACCTCAATAAAAGTGAAACTTCTCACCACCTGAAATCCAGCAGCCATGACCATTTCTCCATGGCAAGCGTGAAATATAAAAAAATATTCCCCATAGATTACAAATAAAATCCATAAGTATTTATTTGCAAGAAAGAGAATACTGCATTTCTCATTTTCTACCTTTAAAGGAGTATCATCAACCACGCAAAGCATTTATCATGTAAAAAGCCTACTTTTATCCACACATCACTTCTTCAGAAAACAAATAAAGGTTTAAAGGAACCTCCTCTGCCTAGATGAGGCTGTGCACATTCTTCAGAACTCAGAAGAAAATGGCATGCTTCTGTTCCACTGAGTTTAATCTTTGTTAGTGACAATTTAAAGGAATAAACCTGTGTAACACCTGTTCCATAACACACTAGGTAGTTTCTTTTTTACTAAGTTTTTTTTCCTTTTATACTGTTTGGCTACATTTTAGCACTGAATTAAAGGATTAACAAATCTGCACTAAATGTACATGGAATTCTTATCACAACTACTTCAAAATTAAAATATATACTGAGATGTTTTCAGAGAGTTAGCTGAATTAACCACTCCTTATTTACAAAGCTTCTTCTCTTTTAAGAAAATGTATTACAGATATGAAACATTTAAGACAGTGTTTTTCAAAAATGCTACTCTTATACAAGTGTTACCCTTAAAAGTAAAAATCCACTGTTTTCAAAAGTCATTATAGTGCAAAATACAGTATCTTATGGTTTTTTATTTAATTGCATTCAGCTGTCATTGAGCATTCCAATCTGTGAAGTTTCTGTCTCAGGTTCTCCATATCAAACAAGTACTGTCCACATGCAGCAAGTTTATATAAACAACAACATGCTTAATGCATGCAACATTATGCGGTCATATAGTAAACACATTCTTTAGGATTTTTTTATCAGCTATCCTACAGCCCAATATAATTTCAGCTGCACAGCAGTATTGCCAGAAGAACTTGAAAAGAGCAAACAATGGACATTTAATTTTGAGCTACAGAATGATTTCAAAAATCACAATAATCTTCCCAGTTAGCTGCCAGAATCAACCCCCACCCTGCACAAAACATAGCCCACACCTGCACTATTAACCATTTACAAGACAAACATAAGCAAGACATTTCAGCATGGTTAAGAAACGCCCTGGCTTACTACAGCTTGGAAAGGATGAGGAGTAAGAAGCATACCACAGAGACCCAGAAAAGGCTGCTTTTTTCTTCATTGAACACTGAAAAGATACCCCATGTTCCAGGGAATTAAAAAATATATATATATATATTAAAATACACCCACCAACACTGAGTAAAAAAAAACCAGGGGGGCTTCAAGAAGACTGCAGGGAAAAAGCTCTCACTCTCTTTAGTGTGCAGAAGCTTAGGGGGAAAAAATGTCGCCCTGGCAGGAATGACAAATGCAGTAGGATAGGCTAGCAGGCCTGAGGGATCTGTTTTACTTCCACATACATCCTCTAATGCACGCACTCCCACTCATCCTCTCGAGATGCCTTTTTTTTTCCTCCACTTTTTTTTTTTTTCACCAGCTCCAAATCCCCGGCATATGACCTTCTGTTAAATAGATAAAAAAAAATTTGCTTATCAGTCATGCAAATGAGGCTGAATTCATTTTCCACAACAGATGGCCTCATAGATAATGATGATGGAAGAGAGAAAATTGAATGTCTCTCACAAGGTGGTCATGGCAACCGAGAGCAGAATAATATCAATAATAAGCTCACTGCATAATAAGGTTGTCAATCCCACAAATCAAAGTCTCCAGCTAAATCAGGTATCCCACCCCCCACTAGTTATCAGGTAAATAGAGAAACAGAGAGCATCCTTTTTCTTTTTAAATAAGGCACTGAAAAGAAATTGTAGCTCCAGAGCTTCCAGGGTACAAGGGGAAGGAAGGAGCAGAAGAGATTTTTCTCCAATAATTGTGTTTTATTTAATGATTCTGAGAGGGGAGTGTTTGATTTATAATCCTTTTTTTCTCTTTTTCTTTCTTTTTTAATATTATTACTTCCACAGAGAGGTTTCTGTTTGGGTTTTTTTTTTGTTTGTTGTTTTGGTTTTTGGGGTTTTTTTGAAGGGGAGTACTGGTTTGTTTTTTTTAATAGCGAGGCTGGTATTTTGAACTCTATCTACTGCCAAAGCCTTGCCTCCCCTCCCTGTGTCTGATGTGGAGTGCTGCATTGATGCAATAGCAGCTCGCCTCAGGCTTTCACCTTGGCTCCCAGGGGGCCATCCCGCAAAATGAATCAGCAGCCATCCTGAGCAGACTGATTAAAATGAAAATGGCAAGGCACATGTCTGGGCGGAACTAGAGCTGAGCTGCACTGCACTGCCTGTCTGGCAAGCATGCTCAATATAGCTTTTGCTAATAATGGCTTACCGCCTTTCGGGTTTTTAAAGGTATTACCGTCGCCCCTTCCCCCACCTCCTGAACAGATAACGGTGCTGGGGGCTTTCCCCCCCTTTACTGTATACTGCTCTCAGCTAGAGTTTGCCAGACCGACATGCAGTGATTGTGAAAAGACACACTTGCTTTGCAAGGATTTTCTTCACAGATGTGCTGAAATATCAAGAAAACGTATTAATATGCAGCTATAAATTATTCCCAGATATTAGCTGAGAAAAAAACCTCAGATAAAGAGGAAAGCTCAGCTGCTACCAGACACACCATTTGCACACACACACACATGCCACCCCCCGCCCCTGTTTTTTACACCTCAGCTTGCATTGGCACCTTGTGCATTATGCATCACGAGAAAATGACTGCCAGTAAACGCAGAGCAGCTTCCTGGAGCTCTCTCTGCCCTGTGCTTGACACACTCAAGGTGGATTTCTAACCCCCCCACAGTCTCCAAGCAGATGAATGTGTACATACAGAAAGAGCCATTTAAAGTGCACATCTCCTGCAGTCCTTTAACAAAACAGAAGTATTTTGTGGCCAGCTCCGGTATGCAAACCCAGCATCGACAAAGCATCAAACATCAATCCATGTGCGTGGGGGATCTGAAACCTGGGAAGACTGTTGTTTCATGAGATCTGGGAGCTGCTCAGCCTGGAGATTTTTGGTGGTATTTTTTTAAGCAAGCAGCTCAGTGGCGTATCTCTGGAAACTGGCACGTATGTGCTATACATATGCACCCTGATGTGCCTTCGGTTAAGCCTTGTTTTTAAACCACTGGGATTATTTCCCCTCCTGCTTTCTTCTCCCCCCGCCCCCGCCCTGCACTCTAGCCCTGTTACTGCAGTGTGAACCAGAAATCAATAGGGCTGCTCTAATGGAGGTACCAGCTGCAGTTGGCTGTGCAGGCGCGCACACACACACACACACACACACACACACACTGACGTCTGTGCAGTTTTCTCAGCCGATTGGGCAGCACATCGGATGTTCTGTAGAGCAAAGAATAGGAATCATTTACAGTCTGGAAAAGAAAAAAATGGTACCTTGCATCTCCCTGTCTCCAAGAGCACCAGGCTGGGCTCGCTGCACAGGCTGGCTGCAGTGTGCGAGTGAGAGCTCAGCTCGGGGTATGTTCACATACGGGAGGACTCCCCCAGATTACTGCAGAAACTCATGGGGCACAGAACCCCACAATTCATACAGGATGTTTCTATAAGGTTACCCATTCATATTGTGAAAGATAAGAATACGAACATAGAAAAACAGACACAAAAAATCACAGCAGTTTAACTGATGGATTATTAGAGCTCTTATGTCCTTTGATGTGTTTGCAAGTATTTCTGAGCTCTGAAGAGTATTTTAATGAAAGTTGTATTTTTAAGGGCTTTGTTAGAAATTATCCACTGATCATTTAATATTTTGATGTAAATCACTTGCTTCCCCTTCTTCAATAGAACAGTATTTTATTTGTTGAGTATTAGTCTCCAGTTTTATTTTCTACATTCTTCAAGTATTTTTTATATATATATATTCACATGTGAAGCCACACCTTGTTACTAAAACATGTTTGAATTTTTCCCTTTTTAAACAATAAACCCCAGGCTTGGTTTCCTGATCTTGTAGCTGTTTTTCTCTGAAACATGAAATAACCCTGTTACTGAACATATAAAAAATCCTAATTCTCTATTCCTAAAATCAGGCATTCCTGGGATCCGAGGCACCGCAAAACACCTCCCCCCACCTCCTTGTCTATGTATTTCAACTTCAGTGTACTGAAAGCCACTGCCCCAGCAGAAGTCTGGCTCCAGTGAAACATTTATATTCCTTCCACTCAACCCTGTGGATCTTTTGCAAAGCTCAGGATGCCAACCCAAGACCTGCTCTGGAGAAATAAAGTCCGGGAAAATGAATGAATCATAAATCTGTATTACCTGACAAAGTCACATCCCAGCCTATGTTCAAGAGATCTTTCTTATGCAAGCTTTTTTAAAAAAAACAGTTTAAAAATTATGGCATATAGCAGGTTACTAAGTAATGGGCTGTAGGAAACCTTAGAACAAAAAGAAAGCACAGCAGTCCACTTCACCTTAACATAAGCACTTACACCACCACAGTACCCCCTCCCCAAATATTTATCTAATCTCTGCTTTAATTATTTATACTAGTTGCTTTTTTCTGCTGTCCTTAGCAGTTTGGAGCACAAATTAATTGTTCTTGGTTTCTCTGTGAGGAGACATTCTGCCTAGGATTTTTTCCCCTCCCTCCTGCCCAACCCCTATTAAGTTTTAACCCCTTTTCTACTGGACGGAAAGCTCAAGTTATGTGAGTACTGTAATTGCTGTCCATTAAAATGTGTATGCTTTCAAGAGCTACAAGGTATCCTGCCCAGCCTAGCAGCAGACTATTTACAAGACTGATAAACATAGCATCACAGGCAAAAGTTAAAGTATACAGTTTAACTATTGTCCTGCAGTATGAAATTAGAATCTGAACTATAACCTAAATGCTAATACATGCTCCTTTTTAATACTGTTTTTAGGAAAAAAGAAACAGATTTCCACATAATGAAGCTATTAAGGTACTACTGCTTGGCTCACACTGTATTTATTAACATCAGTGAAAATTAACAGTGGCAAGTGCCCAAGGATAGAAAGCCCTTATAGTAACACCAATCCTTACATTCTTTAATCTTCCCTATATTTTCCTAACACAGGCATTTAGGCATTCCTGGAAACACCAGCCCAGGGCATTAGGACAGCCACTAAGCCTGAGCATTTGCTGAGTATCTGTAGATAAGGTAATGACTTTTTTGATCTGAAGTTGAGCAACCCCTCTGATAATTATTGTCTGGCTCCTATGAAATCTCTAGATGGGAAGGGGCACCACAGGCTGGTTGGCTAAATTCTTCTCAAAGATTAACCAGCAAAGCTGGTTCTAACGAAGTGTTTAGCATACACTGTCCATTGCAGTAGCTTAGTCCCTACCTCCAAATTCACGAATATCTGGAAAATAGTCCTTCCTAGTCTATTAAAGTCTTGCCAATATTCTTATAATTTCTGGTATTTTCCCAGCTTAGTGACTTTTGTTAAAGCAGCATATTATTATTAACAACAGAATCACAGAATAGATAAGGTAGCAAGGGACCACAGTAGGTCATCTGATCAAGCAGGGCCATCATAGAGCACACTGCACAGGACTGCATCCAGACAGTTCTTGAATATCCCCAGGGATTGTGACTCCACAGCCTCTCTGGGCAATCTGTTCCAGGGCTCAGTCACCTGCACAGTAAAGAAGTTCTTCCTCATATTCAGGTGAAACTTCCTGTTGCCTCTTGTCCTATTGCTTGGCACCACCAAGAAGAGCCTGGTTCATCTTCTTGACTGCCTCCCTTCAGATACCAACAGACATTGATGAGGTCCCCTCTCAGTCACCTCTTCTGGAGGCTGAACTGGCCCAGCTCCCTCAGCCTTTCCACATAAGAGAGATGTTCCAGTCCCTTAATCATCTTTGTAGCCCTCCTTTGGACCAGCTCCAGGTGCTCCACATCTCTCCTGTCCTAAGGAACCCAGAACTGGACACAGCCTCCTCTGATCTGCTGGGAAAGCTTTTCCCAACACACCCCAGGATACATTTGGCCTTCTTGGCCACAAGGACACACTGCTGGCTCAGGGACAGTTTGTTGTCCACCAGGACCCCCACGTCCTTCTCCACGGAGCTGCTTCCCAGCAGATCAGCCCCCAGTCAATACAGGTTCATTGGGTTGTTCCTCCCCAGGTGCAGGACCCTGCACTTGCCTTTGTTGAATTTCACAGTTCTCCCCAGCCCACTGGGGTCCTTCTGAAGGGCTGCAAAGCCCTCTGGGGTACCAGCCACTCCTCAGAGATTTGTCAAACTTGCTGAGGTGGCATCTGCACCTTCATCCAAATCATTGATAAATATGTTCAACAATATTGGGTCCAGTATTGAACAGCACTAGTGAAAGTCCTACAACTACACCCAGTGACACTATGACCCTCCAGTTAAAGATTATAAAGTCCACTTTGAGGAGACTGCAGAAAATCTTGGAAATTCTGCTCCAGCACAGTGCAGGGACATGATGGAAAGTGCTTCTAAGAAAGTGGGCTTCACCCAGACAAAATGTAAATACAGGGAAGACTCAGAGGAAAATAATTAATTTTATTTCAAGCAGACCTTGTCTCAGTCATGAGACAAAATACAGCTCACACTGTACCCAAACTAGTAATTTGCAAGCATTTGGGGCCTAAATATTCTTTAGTATCTAAAGTGGGGTGCACTACTTTGCTCTTGCAACTATGAAGTATTTACATTGAACTGTCCGGTGTCTGGTCCCCATGAACCACTGAGGGAAAAAAACCAAAACATGTATATGAATGCAACTGTATTTGCAGAAATCCCATAGACTATTAAGTAACTGCTTTCTGTTAGCCCTTAAGCTAATATTTTCCTCAAATAGATGGTCCAAAATGTTAAAAGCCATTACAAATGGGTAAAATAATCACAGGGATCAAATGCCCACACCCAGCCAAAATGTTGGTGCCTCCATTTAAACACTTACCCTGAGCATTTAGCACCATACATATGAAGAAACTATTTTACTGTCTAGAAAGATATTAACACTTGGTGTTATTTTGGAGAGAAAGCACTTAAAGTAGCAGGTATCTCCAGGAGGACAGCTTCAGAATATTCACACTGGAGTTTTCATTTATACAGTACTTCTGACATTTAACAAAGGATTCTAAGCAGTATTTTTATCAGTGTTGTTGGCTTCAGCTGCTCAAAATTACTGATCACGTCCTCAAAGTATATCCATGAAGGCACGCTGAGCTACAAATTTTGCCCATGCTTCCAGCTGGCAGAATGCAAACTATCTGGTCTGGAAGCCAGTCAGACACGGTGAAGTTAATAAAAAGCCTGCCAACTAGAAGAGTCATCTGAGCCAGGAGATGACTGTGTTCACCCAGGACAGAGTCCTAGTCCCACTGGATATGGAAACTGCAAAACAGTCATACATCTGAGTCAGCTGGAAAAAAAAAAAATAAAAAAAAATTATTATGGGTACAGGATAAAAATTGCAGGAAAGTTATGAGCAGTAGTATGCCTTCGTTTTTTCCCACTGGCTTGAGCAAGAAGGAGGAGCAAGCCCACAGAGCTATTAACAAACTGGAAAATGCATAACTTTTTAAAAAAGCAATAAAAAATATGGAAATGGAGGGAACAGCTTATGAGAAAATATTAGAAATTAAAATCATAGAATGCAAATACAAACTGAAAGAAGAGCAGGAACCTTAAGGATGGTGGAAGGTCCAAAAATGCGGAAAAGGAGAAGTCAAAGGCAACAAAAAGAGATACTTCATACACATAGATGAGAACTCAGAGTAAATTAAAATTGTCATAGCCGGATTCCGGAAGCAGGGGGATGACAAGGCATTGAATACTGTGAAAGTGTTCTTAGAAGAGTAGAAGTTCTAAGGAATTAGAACTGGACCAAAGGAAGCACTGGAAATTACACTACCAAGGAACAATCCTAAAATCGCAGGGGAAAGATTTAAGCAATGTAGTAGGTCTTTTCAGCTTCTACTTTTCATGACTCCTAGTAATTATTAGTTGTTATCCCTATTTAAGTGATAGTCCCTACTGTAAACACTTTTGACTGAACAAGAATCCATAAAGGGTATTAAAAATCTCAAATGGAGAAAAAAATGAGATAAAGAAAACCCCTTACTGAAAGTACAGATTTTTTCCAGCTAAAAAAGTGAGTACATAAACTTGGCAGAAAGTAATTTTCTTTATTATGTTACAAAATTAACAAGCTCCAGGCTTTCATGGTTCTTGAAAAGTATATAATCTTAAGTCTACCATCAGTCTAGGCACAAGACTTGTAAGTCTACCATCAGTGCAAGGCATGTGTTACATACAGGAGGGACTATTTTACAGGCAAGTAAAAACCAAATCTTGTCAGATTACATGCTTTGCTTTTCCCAGTGATGACTTTAGCATATAAACATGCTTAGATTCTTTGCTGAATTGGGACCTAAAATTGCTACTAATACTTTAGTGGAGGATAACTGTATAATGTTAAGAAGTCCTGCTGCCTACTCATATATATTTATTTGCATTACGGCAGTGGTTTATAGCTAACTCAAAGACTTGATGGACACACAGGCAAAAAATTGTGATCTGAAGTTCTACACACCTTAAAGAAGATGACCAATTAAATAAAAGACAGCTAAAGAAGGATTTGTAACAAAATTAATAGATTTAACATTGAGATTATAACCTATTTCCTTGTTTCTACTACACATTACACAGCATGTAACAAGTTTTTTTTTCTATGACAGGACTCAGGGGAACAGACCTCCTGCAATAAATGTGCCCTCTAAGGGGATGCAAAAAATTCGAGGGAGAAATAGCAGATTAGAAAAGGACAGGGCATAAAAGAGGCTTTGCAAACAGTTTGCAAAGGAATTTATAGAGCAGGAAAAAGCCAATGAACTGTTTCTAACAGCTGCAGTTGAAAGCAGGATTCACTTTAAGGTTAAGACATACACATGTAGATGGTGGCATTCAGTGAAAATCTAGTCAACACAGACAACATTGCCTGAAGGACATTAAGTTGGTCAGATAGAGTATGTCTACTTCAGAGAGAGATGAGTAGCTCCCAGCTTCCATCACATGTTTCTCATTTTTTTTAAGAAGAACTAGATGAAGAATACATATTAAGGACACCTAAATTAGGAGAAAGATTCAGCTACAGAGCCAAAGAACTACATGTAGATATTTTAATCTCACCATGAATATTACTTTTTCAAGCCAATTTACTTCTCTAAACAGGCATGTACTGCTGACACACCCCAGCTTCCCTGTAGGTCTTCCTGGAAACTTCTGTCAGCCCTGTACAATTTTCTGACAAAGATCCCATTTTTAGACTGAATTAGGGTACAGCCCCTAACACAGTTCCTAATTATGTTTTGCTATGTATTTTTGTTATTTTTTAATAGGAAATAAAAAACCAAAAAAACAAAACCCAAACAAACAAAACCACCCAAAAGCTGAGAAGTTCTGCCATGTTTTGCATTTTTCTTTTGCTTTATTTCTTTTTTGCCTATTTGAAATACCAACAGTTTTCTGCTTTCAGTAGAAAAGAATTCCTATTGCCAGGCACATCTTCATTAAAAAAACTGTTCAGTTAATTCACTACCTTTCCTTTAAAATATTTACTGCTTAATTATTATGCTTAGGTGAGTCTCAAAACTGTTGAATTTTACAAAAAAATATCCAGAGGAAAAATATTCAGAAAACTTTAGTCATGACACAGTATAACTCCGTAACTCCATTTATAAGCATAAGAACTACCTGATCCAGGTCAATAAAAACTTTAATACACAATTAAGCCAACCTAAAGACGACACAGACTGGTCATTACCCTGACATATTCTTGTGTTGTATGGACATTCTAAGTCAAAGTCTGCCTTGACACAACTGTGCTCAACATTTCCATTTATATTCTTGCATAAACCTGATAAATTTGTTTGAACCCATGCATTTTTTTTTTCTAGCATATGTTTTTAATATCAATGAATTGGGCAGTGATTGTGTAGTAAAATACATTTACTATGTATTTTAAAATGTTCTTTTGCTCCTTTTGTAATTGATGTCTGGTAATTTCATTGGAAATCTTCCCCTTGCTATATTGCTTGGCCAATCAGCTCATTCTCCTCACCCTTCATATTTTCATGGATCACCACTCCCATATCCCTCTTCTATTATTATCTCAATGCCAAGCAAAGTAGTTCTGTCTGTGTAAGTTCACACACAGAAGCTACTGCTCACATCTGAATGTCTTCCCTCCTTATCCTCTCTGCATCCAACTGCAATCCTATTTTTAAAAAAAGAAGCTTCACTAGGAAGAAATTGTGCTCATCCTTACACAGCAATTTCTTAAAAAGAATATCAGTCCAGGGACTAAGGGTGTCCCCTTAAGCTTTGGAAGTCAGAGAACAAGACTTTAAATCCCAGACCTCCAAACAGAAGTGCTGGTGAGTTTTAAGGACTGCAGTAGTAAAGTGGTGTTTTAAAATAGGTGGTCTGCCTCACTCACAATCGGGCACCACAAGCTCTTTAAATTCAGGTTGCATGAAGATGTATCTGGAAACTGCAAACAGAACCATGAAAATAATGCATTCTGGGGCACTCCAAAGTTATCTGCCACTGATTCTAAAATTAGTAACCATCAAACACAAACTTCAACTACATCATTTGTTGGAGTTACAAAGTTTACTTATGCACACATATTTGAAAAAAAAAAAAAGAAACCACAAACCTGAAATATATTCATAACTCCACAAGAAGCATGAAGCAAAAAGTAGAAAGCAGGATGTAGAAAGTAGGCATCAGTGACAATCTGTCACTTGATACACCTTCTAATCCACATCTTTACCAGTCCTGATCCCAGCTCCTGCTCTTTCCTTTGCTGTCACTTGGTCAGCCACTGCACTAATCCTAGCTAACCGTCTGACTGTAACCTCCTTTTCTCTCCCTCTCCCTTCCCTTCAAATGAAGGTGAATGCAAGGTCCTGCACTTGAAAAAAAACCTCCATGCATCAGTACAGACTGAGGGCTGACAGAAGTTTTACAGAAAAGTACTTGGGATCTTGGTGGACAGAAGTTGAGCAGGAGTCTGTGGCATATCCTTGAGGCAATAAGGGTTGTCTGCACACTGTACCAGATAGAATATAACCAGCAGGGTTATGGGAAGTATTATTCACTTCTAAATGGAACGTCTGAGACTATCTCTGGGGCTGGAGCAACTCCAGAGGAGGGCCACCAATTTACGAAGCTTGAGCATATGACATGGCCAGAGACTAAGAAAAGTGTGCATGTGCTCAGCTTGGAAGAAAGAAGGCTAAGTTCAGCTGCTGTCTTCAACAATATGAGAGGTGGCTATGTATAAGACTGAACAAAGCTCTTCTCAGAGGTGCAAAAACAGCACAAAGGCAATGGTCACAAATTTCTACAATAGAAGCTCCTAAGGAAAACATTCCTCATCTTGGGATCAGTCAGTCCTCAAAAGGTTCACAAAAAGGTAGTGGGATTTTCAACTTTGGAGATACTCAAAACTTGACTGTACAAGTCCTGAGCGTGTTGTTCTAACTGTGATGCTAGGACAATTTTGAGCTGGGGGTGGTACCAGATAACCTCCGGAGATCTCTTCCAACCTAAACTGTTTGGTAGTTCTGATCACGTATTTAAAATTCAAGTTCAAGAACTTTTTCAAAGTTAAATTTCCAGCTAGAAAATCTTCATGTTAAGCTTTAAAAATATGTACAACAATTTTAACCTACAATATACTTGCTAGATTGCAGACCAGTAGTAATAATAGATATGATATGAACAAAAAGGCAGCATTAACTGCATTCCCAAACTAAGCATATTTAGTATAGTCAGAAAAAAAGACAACATGGGTCTGCTGCAACCTGACCAAGGTTTTATACATATATATATATTTATATACACACACTATATAGCATATGAATTTACATGTTTGTACTCAGAATACATCAAATAATAATACATTAACAAAAAATTAATTATAACAAGAATATACTGCTTTTGAAATTTATAAATAATGACATTATTAACTGTACTTTAAAGTCATTTTTGTAGTCAAGGCTCATAGGCAACATAGATCTGTAAAGCAAAGTAAATTCTCTGAAATGAATCAGGGATAAAAACTGTGAATTTTACAGGAAAAAACAATCTGCAGAATCTAAAGTGAAAGAGAAACTTAAAAGGAAGTAGGAAGACAAACACAAGACAAATAGGTAACTTTTTTTAAGAACTAATGAATACTGTGCTCTGGGGTAGGGATAAAGATTCCCATACAAGCATGCAATCCAAATGTATGTACTTTTAGGTAAAGCGAGAACTATTTTCAAACTCTTCTTGTGGTTGAAATGGCAGCATGTGAAAAACAGAAGAAAACCACAGAGGGTATCACATTTGTATAAGGCACTATTAATTCTATTAGATGAACTCTGTCTTCATTGTGATAGAGTGATTTATTCTTCACTGACTACCTTACAAAAACAAGCACAAGCAGAAGAGAATAGCTGTTCGATCCAAACACTGAAAATGAATTTTTTTAGCTACATCTATGCAACACACAAATTCAACTTAAGCCCAAATATGAGTAATGACAGCATCAAGGGACTCTGTTCTACCCCTCAAATTAAACAGAATCCAAGTGTAATGGAAGAAAGATACAAGTCCCTAAATATTCATACACTAATTCTTGAATTAATTTAATATTTTCTATTGGCAATATAATATGAGAGAAAGCCAAGTCTAGTGTTTTTTTTCCCTATGTACAGGAAGTTCCAATTCCTGAAGGCATAGCTGGTTTTCTCTCATCTAAACATAATTTACCATTATTTTCCAAACTGCCTCGGAAAGGGACTAAATAAATTCTCCTAAGACACCTACAGGTGACCATTAGGTAATTTATTCTAAAACCAATGAATAAAGCAAGCAATATGATTCTAACAAAATGAACAGTTAAACATACAGTGCAAAGGATCAGACTGGTATCTGTCCTGTGGATGTTATCTTTATGTTTTCTGAAAAGTATGAATGATAATTTAAGAGAGACTGACAGCACCATAAAAACTGGTGTTCTGATTGTATTGCAGGATTTATCAGATCAAAACTTTTAGCAGATAAAAAAGTCTTACCTCTTACAGAAATTAAGTTACTCATGTAGCTTGCCATTGATATAGGTAGAGTCTGAGAATCCTGGTAATCAATCAGAGTTGGGTACATTATAGCCTGGGATTATTAAGTGCATAAATAATTCACACGTATAACTTTTCAGAAAATTAATAAACCTGTACTGTCAAAAAGAGAAGTCATGGCTATCAGTGAGAGTACACTTGTTGGAGAAATCGTGAGATGGAAAAAGACAGATTTTGCATCACATAGATAGAAAAAAAAAACCCAAACAAAAACAAACAAAAAACCAAAACAACAAAAAACCCAAAACAAAACCAAAAACAAATAAACCCTGAAGTTATTTTATGATGTACTTATGTGGCATCACATTCACAAGCTCAAAGTCCTGATTTGATCCATCATAATTTTCAATGCAAAATATTAACATAAAAATCTACTTAACAATGGGAGAATAGTCAGACTACCTAAAATTAGATCAATACTTTAAAACAGTATCAAATAGATTTTTTAGGTAGAAGTTTTTTGGGAACATGAAATATATTTGTGTTTAGAGAAATTAAAATGAGCCAGAGTCTTGTGAAGAAGAATTTTCTCCATTTTAATGAAGAAGCCTTAAGGATTTAGGAAATATTCTACTTTTAATTATGGTTTAATTGGTTAATAAAAACATTCTAACTTATAAAAGTTACATTAACTGAACTTTAAACTGGTGCAGTTTTTAGTTAGAGAAGTCCCATTATTAAAGATCAAGTAGATTAAAAGGGAAAACACTTGCTCAAAACTGATCATGCCACCTTAGGCATATGAGTTACCAGCCATCAGTGGTATTACAGTAATTTACCATGTGCTCTCTTCCAACAGTATCTAATTAGCATTTTTTTTCAGTATTCACAGTAAGTTATTATGATATAGCTTAAGTGAAGTGAATACTTTTCACACTGCAACAGCAAACTAAAAATACACAGTAGATTATGGCTCAGCTGAGGTCCTGAAACTCACTGCTCTATGGTAACATCCCTTTCAGCATGTCCAACATTAACATAAACCAACCTAGTATGTCTTTCTGCCTCAGCATGTCCTCTTTTTCATTTCTTCCTCCTCCTTCCTGAGACAGAATTTCAGGATTGTGAGTAAAAAAGAGGAGAGAAATCACAAACTGGCCACATGACCAGGATTTCCACACACCCTGGTTAGTGGGATCTGGACATGATTTGTGGAGCCGATCTCTGCAATTGCTAACCATCTGTGTAGTGTGTGCGTGCTAGATCAGATGTGCACATATGTAGCAAATTCAGTGCATGGCACACAGCCCATATTTCCCTCTGAGATTCCCTGGATGCGTGCCCATCCCTTAATTCTTTATACCTCAAACAACTCGCTCCATTCTCCTTTCTAGTGGCATACAGAAACAGTTAGGAAAGTTGTCCAATAAAGTAAAAAAAGGTTTTAATCGAACAGCAGCCATCAAACACGTTTTTAAACTTCATCAACAGCACTGTCAACAACATTAGCTACAAATTATTTACTGCAAACAGCAGCAACCTGTTGTATATACATACAACAGCATGAGAACAAATACCAAACACTTCATCACAATGAGCATTTACATAACATGGCTCAGGCTCTCAGTATCATGTCACTAATGTGCCTCTTTCTGTAGTCCCTTGAGTGCCTCTGGCTTTGAAGAGTACATCCTGCTAAATAGCACTTGTATGGCCCTAGGACATGTGCAGTCTGGCCTCCTGCAGCCACTGCTCTACTGAATAGGCTGGAGTCAAGCTAAATAACAGAGCCCTCAGCATGGTCGGTGGAGGGGGGCAGGCACAAGCACAAAGAATTAATCATGCAAGCAAACTCTAAATTGTAAAGATTCTGTCAAGCAACTATCTATAACATATTCTGTCACTGAGACTGTCAAAATGTGCTAAACCCTCAGTTTAAGTGAAAATAGTGCAGATATTCTAAATTAGAGCAATTATGGCAATATGCACCAACAGAAGATCTTGCCTTATCTTACAAGGATTTTAAAAATTCAATGCCACAAAAAGTCTCAGAACACACACTTTCTGCTTCATACTCTTTCCTCCATTCACCATATTTCATTTTTCTGCACCTTAGAAAGTCTCTCATTTTCTGCCCAGGAGTAAAAGCTGCACCTGTCCTGTTTTTGGCCGGACTGTGAGTGCAGTGCTAACTTCATCAGCTCTGGGAAAGATTCGTTGCTTAGCTTGTACCCTAAGGCTCTGCAAGTGATCCTGTAGCAAGTCATTGTCATTTCTTCTGCTGCTTCTGAAGTATTTTCAATATTTGCAATTTTCATCAATTTCTTAATTTATGTATTTTCTGTAATTAACTCAAGCATTCATCACAGCTATATAATTATGTATTACACAAAACCCACATTAATTTGATCATGAATTTCCTATACCAGAAGAACATTTAAGTGTTTTTGGCAAAGCTGAAGCAATTAAACTTATTTCACAGTGCACTGTTCCCCACTTCAAAACAATTTAGGTCAAAATAATAAATAATAGTTTACACCATTTTTCAATGGAATCACAATGGTTAGTTTCAGTAACTCATTAAACTAGGCTAGGGAAAAATCTCTATGGCAAATTTTCCAATGAAAGACAAGAAATATTTTTCTAGAATCCAGGTTAGAACCACCTATAAACTCAAAGTCAAGAGATCATGTTATAACCCTCTGTCTGAAACTAACTTTTTATGTCTATAAATAAGGAATTTATTTTCAAGCTCTGCTTAATACTGACTACCTGAAAAATGGTATGTAAAAATTCTTTACTACTATCAATTACACAGATTCATTAGCAAGTATTAATAGCAGAAGAGGTGCTAATAAAAATGGCATTTTGTTCTCAACCTGCCATTACACCGGCACTGTAAAAGAAAAACCATGGTATTTCTTGAATTTTTAGAGTACACAGAAATAAATTAACATCCAAACTGGATTTCTGAACCCCCTACATTTTGTAAAATCCCTAAGCAGAAAAGTAATCAGTTACTGCCAGCTCAAAATAGGGCCTGTTTTCTCTGAAGCTGGTAAGACCTAGGGTGTCACCATTTCAGAAGTTTGTAAGAAGCTGAAGATGCAGATGAACAAAAGCAGAAGCAGTTTAACATCACAAATACCATTTTGAGTTTACTGTGGAAGTATAGCAAAATCAGATGTGTTTGTTCAGCAAGAATAAGGTCAAGCAAACACACAATTATATGAACATCTTGTGTAATGTCCTTAGGTTAAACCCTCCTCCTTTTATTCCATCAATATACTGGTTACTATTCCCACACCTGTCTGTAGAGAACAGGCTCAGGTGTCTTCCCTCTGAGACAGGTGCACCGCATGTGGCTCACAGCTGGGTTAAAAGAAAAGCATGTATATGTATGCTGTTGCTGAGCATGGGGAGAAAGGAAAATGGATGAAAGTTGATCTGATACAAGGCAAGCATAAAATGAAAGGACATACAACACAAGAAAAGGAGATAGATACGTGAGTATACTAAACAGAAAAAAAGTTCTGTGCATTAAAATGGAGAGTATGGTAAAATTAACACTCCCTTACATATATTAGAAAGATTACTTTCTTCAAAAGGAATTACAATTGTCAATAGATTATAGGATGTCTCTTTTCTTAAACAAAACTGGAATAATTCAAAAAGGGCTCTTTTGTGAATCAACTGAAAAACAGATAAAAGAGCTGAACTCAGAGGAAACCCAAACAGAAGATGCACTAGCAAGTAAAAAAAAACCCTCTCATGTTCCTCATCACTTCATCTTTAGAAAAGTCCATCTGTACAAGAGCCCTCATTTCTCTGCTGAAGAAGGGTTACACAATGATTAGAAGCAATCATACCAGCAGAAATGCCACAATGAATCAGGACAACGATTCAGCATTTTCTCAGCTCACTTGAAGGAGTAGGAATTAATTTTCAAAACCACTGGAGAGATTAACATACTTCTACATTCTATTCAACTGCTTTTTGTTTTCTAGATACAGTGCCTTTATTTATCCATTGTTCACAGGCAGGACACAGTATTTTTTTTACACACAGCAATGAACACTTCAGTGCTCAGAGCTCTCTGAAGGAAGACAAAAAGCCTATGGTTTAATGTAAAGCAAGAACTGACCTTTAAGGCCTATTGTGTTCTATTTTCATATAAAATTATCAGAATCTATGGAGAAATGAATCATTTTTCATTTCACTGTCCTGTCCAAAGCCTGTCTATCATACACAAGTCTACAAAAAGCATGAAAATAAAAAAGCAACAAAATAAAATATTTGCTAAAGGTACAAGGGAATTCAAAGGGCCAACTGACCTTCTTCATATGTTTTTAAAATGTACGTATTCTGGAAATAAAGACTTTCATAGCCTCATATTAAAGAAGTATCTCTACCTGCAGTTCTCCACAACTCAGTGGCAACTTCACATAGGTTTCAAGACAAATATAAATCAAAAACGTGCATTTAAAAAAAACAACTATGATAAACTGAAACAAATCCTCTACCAGTGTTCACTTTGAGGATATTCCTAGAACTGAACATATCATGCATAGACTCCAGATTCTGTCTTTCAGTTATTTCCAAGTGCCATTTAATATTAACATTATAAAATGTATAAGGAGGCTGAAAACAGATGAGATGTTCACCTTTTTTAATTGTCAGCTATTTTCTGTTTTAGTATAGAACTTCAGAATTCTGCCTCTGGTTAGACTGATAAAAGTACAAACTCTACAAGCAAACATTTGATAGTTGTCTCAATTTTGGAGAATTAAGATCATTCTTTTTTAATAATTTAATTTTTTTTTTTTGAAAATTCACTTAACAGAAACAATTTTTGCAAAACAGTACAGGAAAAAAATTACAGCTCTTTCAATTAAGATGACAGTGTCATTCTGGGGGTGGGGTGACAGCAAGAATTTCTATTTAGACATTTCCATTTTTTTTCATTGAAATGAAAAAAATCCAGAGCCTGTATTTCTTTTTACCTGCAGATTATGCTACATATCTAGTCTCTAGGTGACCATGCAGGTGAGAACACATGATTCAAGCTTGTTGATATCAGTTACACACGACTATCAGTTTCACCAATGTCCTATTTACAGAATAAAGGACATGCATTGTCGATCAGCTTCTGTACAGCCATACTCCAAGCCAGCCCCACTGCACACTGAAAATACATAAGTCAATGATGAACTTCTCAGCATATGCAAGTCACTTCACATTTTGCTACAGAGTCAAACCAGGTATGAAAATATCCTATTTTACCACATTCCTATATTCTGTTTTGTGGTTCATTGAAATAATGGCCTTATACATAAGAAAACCCACAGCTAAGAGCAAGGCGACTGGAGCTTTTGTTTGGAAAAGTTACAAAAGTATATTATATTTGGGGAATTGATATAAATTTAGTTTGAGTTTTTTACAATCCCTACTGAGCAAATTCAGTACCTTCAAGTTAAAAAAAATCTCAGAGACTAGTGAAATACAACTTACCCAATACAGAACAATCCATGAGGAAAACAGAATTCAACAACCTGGAATTTTGCCTCTTTATAAAGCATGGTCTACATGGCATACTCTATGCTGAGAAAATGCAAAGGAGGAAAGAGGTTTCTAGTGGTAAGATTGTACCTTCAACCACACAGTCATAATGTCAACCAGTATTTGGAGTATGCATTGTTATGTCTGACATATGAAACTTATTTTAACTCCATGAATCTGAACTCTGACATAGTCCAAAATGAAATTATCAATAGGGATTTAATTGTCACATATAGGTAAAACCTTACAAAAGAAAGGCCTTGTAAAATCACGGTTCAGGCCTTGTTACTTTGGCTAAGAATAGCTAGCATCTAGCCTGGTAAGTTCCCATGCAGAAACATCTTGAGAATGAAAAGTTTGCTAATGTAACAAACTATTCTTGGGGAGAAAAACAAGAGCACCTGTAGTAACAAGGGATCTGTTCCATGAGAATCAGTTGACAAAGTATGTAAACACTGTTAGAGAAAAAAGCTTTAATTGACATATACACTCACCATTACCTGACAGTGAACTGAGTTCCTAACCAACTGGAATTAAACATGGTGCCTTCTGATAACCATATAAATATAAGCTGTGTGCAATAAAGATTGGGCTATGATGGAAGAGAAAACAGGTGTCATTGTCTGTCTCTACTATAATAATTAATCTCATTTTTACAGAAAGTAAAGTGTTACTGGGGAGATATCAGCCATAAGGAATATAAAAAAGGATGTGAAACAGGATGGGATTCAACTGTTCTTTTCCAAAGAGAAGTTAAAACTGAAGAGATCAAGTTAATGGCCAAGTAGTATATAGAAAAATAAAAGAAATAACAAAGACTGACCAGTGACTGGACTCAAGTGAATGGTATAGAGCTGTTCCAGGGGAGGTTTTGGCTTGATATTAGGAAAAGATTCTTCACCTGGGGTTGGCTTGGCACTGGAACAGGCCCCCTGGGCCAGTGGTTACAGCACCAGACTGACAGAGTTCAAGAAGCCTTTGGACAACACTCAACCACATGTTGTAACCCTTGAAGTGTTCTGCGCAGGGCCAGGAGTTGGATTTTGATCATCCTTCTGGGGGTCTTCCAAGGACTCAGGATATTCCATGATTCTATGATTCTTTGGAAGAATCCAAACTGAAAAAATGTATAATGTTAGCAATGCTGTTGAAGAGAAGCTACTCTCTTCTCTGATCAGTGTTCAATTTTCCTGATTTTTACTAAGCAGCTATTCATAAACAGTCACACTTGTGTGACTATACAAGTCATATATACTTGGCTATACAAGTAACAGCTTGTACACGGTCACTTCTGAAAATTTACGCTAGCTAGCCCATTATTAACAAAAAAAAATTAAAAAGAAGAAACAATAAACCATTAAAAAAGGCACAACAGAAGGTCAAGGAAAAAAAGACACCACCTGTTTACTCCCCTCTTTTCCAACTCCTTTCTAGTCTTACCTTCTTTTTCTCTGCCCTCCTAATACACATCCTGATGGCTCTTCCCCCTTTCCTTCAGTGCTTCAGAGCACACATTATTTGCTTCTCAGCAGAAACTGCTATTCTCATTTTTTCCTCCATTTTCTAGCTGCTCGCATCTTTCTTTTCCTTTTGCTGTTCCTATTAACGTCCAGGTGATTCTTTAAGCTCACCAAGTTATACTACATACAAAACCTTCAACTACCTCACTGCTATCCTGAAGGAAGGCTGTATCAGTATTTCAGTCACAAGAATCAGCTGCCTGTGACAAACTGACTATATAAAGAGTCCCTTGACCCACTTAAAATATCCCCGTTTTTCAGAAAATCTGAAATCAAATATAAATATAGTTTACACTACTCATAATAAAAATGGCAGCAACAAAGTAAGGTGATTTGACAGGGAGTGAGGAGGAAAAGGTGAGTGGGAAATGCACTATGAAATGAGAAGTCCCCTTTTTTTTGCAGTTTACTGCTTTACTTTTTTTTTCCTCTTTCTTTGCATTATTTTTTCCAGACAGGGTACAGAAATACAACAGTATATACAGAGAGAAAACTTTTGACTCATCTTTTTCTGCTAATTCCATTTCACCTTCTTTAAAATGACTAAATGTTCATTTGCAGGTAAGAGTAGAAGTGAAGGACAAGTAGGAAGTCTCCTTTCAAAGAGAATAACCCTCATTTCAGGCAAATATAGACTGTATAGGGTACAATCTGAATGAGATAACAAAACAAACAAAAAACTCTAATATTAGAAAAAATGAGTCACTGTCTTTAGAGAATCGAAAAAATGGGCACAAACCATTGTCATGGAGTTACTTTGCCTTTAAGAAAGTTTAAGTTGCTGGGAACTGCCTGGAGTCTTTTCTCCTGACCAATTATCGGTCATTGCTGAGAACTGACAGCATTTTAGGCAATTGAAAAGTGGGATCAACTTGTGAACCCTACCTTAAAGTGTAAAACCAGAGCTCTCTTGGTTTTCTTTTGTTTCCTGGCTGGGAAGGGTGGCGGAGCTCCAGGCCTCTCGTTCCCTTCCCAGCCCATGCGGCCAGGCGGGGACTGGGCTGGGCCCAGCGTCTCCCAGCCGGGAGATGTGGGCCCTGCAGAAGGTTTTCCCCGGTCGGGCCGGGCCGAGCCGATCTCTGGCTCGGCTGCAGGTTTTTTGCTGTAACTAAATTCACTAGAAACTGCTGAGTGAAGAAAGAGAGAGGCTCTGGACCTGCAGCGGGCTGGGCGCGGCGCCTACACTCTCCAGAGCAGCCATGAGGAACTTTCCATCGCAGACAGCTCCAGCTCCTGCACCGGCCGAGGCCACAGAACTACCTACAACAGCCTGGGCAAGATTTTAACTCTTTCATTACCCAGATGAGACTTGCGGATTAATCTTTTTATCCAGACAGAGAAAAAGAGAGTGATCAACATGAAAAGAGACTTTATAAACTACCAGTGACAGGAAAGAAAAGAAGCTTCAGAAAAGGTAGAGAATTAAGAAGATGCTTTAATTTAGCTGAAATATCTTTCTGTTAAAACTATAGAGATGGACAATGAAGTCCTGAAAATAACTCCTTTAATTCATGATAAAGTATGTAGGGAGGAATAAAGTGTTCAAAGTGTAAACTTGAGTAATTACGGTATAGTGAAGTGCTGGGAGATTTGAAGCCTTGAGAGGCAATGAGAAAACTGTTGTCTAGTGAAGCTCACAGAAACAGATGAAGAAGACTTTTTTGCCTTTGAATAACTCATCCTTAAAAATGCTATCCCTAAACTCATGGCCCATACACACCTCGGAGTGATGTGGAATGGGAGGAGTGAACTCTAAAAACTCCATAAATTAACAGGAAGAAACTTCTGTTTCTCTACAAAGACTGGTGAAAAGACTGTAGCAAGAATTGGGACTGTTTTAACCACCAGAGTTCCAAAGTTTTTGTCTCTGTTGTCATGTGAACAAGGGAATAGTGGGTAGATAGGGGATGAAAAGGTTTTTTCTGGAAGTTTATTCTGGTGTTCTTATTATTGTAGTTTGTCAATAAACTTTCTTTATTCCTTTTAAGTTTTATGCCTGTTTTGCTCTTGTTCTAATCCATATCTCACAGCAAGAAATAAGTAATTTTCTTAGTTATTAGTTTTAAACCACAACAACTATGAAGATAATTCTCAACCCAGTTCTGTTTACTACTGTATAAATATCTGAAATCTCCCACCTTGAAATAATCACACCACATTTCAAAGTACAACTTGGCCAGACTAAAAGATGTTCATGAACAAGGCCATTCTGTGGTTGTATCAATAACTGAAACACACCCTGCCACACACATCCAATGGTACTTCCTCACTTCCCCTCTCAATCTTTAACATTTTAACTCTGTTTCTGTTGCTGCCTCTCCCTCTAACTTACAGCATTTTAAGTCTTTCCATACTACATGCTGGCTTCCACAGATAAAATAAAAAATTACATTTTGGCATAATTTAGGTAGTTGTTATATAATCTAGTTCCAGAAGTTAAATGAGAGTAGAATAG
This sequence comes from Pseudopodoces humilis, assembly GCF_049639895.1. Classification (NCBI taxonomy): domain Eukaryota; kingdom Metazoa; phylum Chordata; class Aves; order Passeriformes; family Paridae; genus Pseudopodoces; species Pseudopodoces humilis. Next base: position 96,047,885 of record NC_142202.1, read on the forward strand.
AAAGCATTTCTAAAAAAAAATCTTACTTAATTTTATTTACTTATTGATAGGGGTAAATAGCCCTGTAACTACCACACAAATCTGCAGTCAGTAATGAGATGCTTGCAGAAACATGAAGTTGTTTTTTTTGGAAAGACTTTAATGTCTTTAATACTATATGCAATATAGTATTTATCCAAGTACATCCCAGACAAGGGAATAGAGTAAGCATAGGGCTGTACAGAAAATATTTCCTTTCATTTGGCTGCTAGCAGTATCCTGAATATGTGTATTCCTTTCAAAGCAAGCAACTGGGCAGTTTAGAAAAAAACCCAGCTATTTACCTTGACCTGGAAGATGGAACCATCTGGAGTGAATGGGGGATACCTTCTTCCCCCCAAAATAATTCTAGGACTGTACAAATAAGCTTCTGACATAGCTGGGGCAAAGACCACTATGCCCACAGCAGAGAGGACTAAGAGTGCACTGGCAAGATGCACAAAAGCAATCAGGCTTCAGAGAAGATGAAAAAAAATATTTTTCCCAGGGATCAGACAGGATCATCTATAATTTGCTGCAACCCAGGGAGCCTCCAAAACTGAGATAAGACCAGGACTGAAAGCAAAACCCATGAAGACACAGTTGGTGATGAGAAGATGTGCTGTGTTCTGTTTCACCCAGCTGATGCATTTTTCTCTGCTTTACTTATCTTGTTCTAAAAATAGGTTTTCATCAGAATAAGAAATACATTTTGAAGACTTTTTTTGCATATACCCACTTTAAGGATGGGGACAGGCAGAATAATACTGAAGTAATGATCAAACCAAGAGTCCTATCAGAATAAGAAAACACATTGTGTGTTCAGCATTTACATTGCTCAGGAAGTTATTAGTCCTGAGCTATTATGAATGTCATGATATTTCACTATGAAAATAAAATTTTGCAGTTTATTCTATTACCTCATATTTTAACAAAGTGGAAAGAATAATGTTATTAGAAACTCTTAAAACATACTTTTTGTTTGTTTCACCCTCATAGCCAAGTTTCCCAATTTAGCATACTCCCAAAGCAAGTCAGACAAAGCCCATCACAAGGTTAGGTATCTTGGAATATCTATCCTTGTGGCTACAAATTAGACATTTGGATTGTTATCTTCCACATGCAAAACACTATGTATAAGTGTGCTTAAGAACAAAATAATCTTGATACTTTAGAACTGTAAGATACAGATCTAACCACACAGCAGGAGTGGTTAGCATATTACATAGAAGCATTGTTAGAAATTGCTAGTGGTTAGCGTATTACATAGCATTATTACACAGATGCACTGTGAGAAAAGTCTATGTCAGTGCTGAGTAATAGAGAGGCTTCATGCTTTGATATTTCTATTCCTCTCCACACTTCATAATACTATGGAATAGGTAAAAGATTCAGAGTTAATCCCCAAAAATAGTTCCACCAAAAAGCATGCACTGCTGTTTGCATGGCTGCAACTATTTTATCATCTCTAAGGAGGGGAGAAAAATACATGTGTACTTTCAAAACAGAGATACAGTAAACCAGACTGACTGGTTTGCCTGTATGTTTACATTAAAGTACTATTCATCTTGAGGTCCTAACTTAACATTTTTTAAAGCCATCTCTCACTTATAAAAACCCCAAGGATCAGGGGATGAGTCCTGGTGAACACCAAGCTGAACATGAGGCAGTAATATGCAGTTGAGGCAAAGAAGGCAAACTATCCCAAGCAGAATGTGAAAGCCTGTAATCCTTCCCTTTTACAGAACACTACTGAGGCCACCCCTGGAGTGCTGAGTCCTGTTCTGGACTCCTCAGTGCAAGGACAACATGGACATACTGGAGACAGCTCAGCAAAGGGCCACAATGATGAAGGGATGGAAATATCTCTCCTATGAGGAAAGGCTGAGAAAGCTGAGTGTGTTCAGGCTTGAGAAAAAAAGGTTCAGGGGGATGTCATTAGTGTACATAAATATCAGAATGGAGGGTGCAAAGAGGATAGAGCCAGATACTTTCCAGTGCTGCCAGGATCAGAAGCAATGACCACAAACTGAAAATGCAGGAGTCTCTGTCTGAGCATCAAGAAACACTTTGTTACTGTGAGAATCTAGCACTGTCATAGGCTGCCCAGAGAGGCTGTGGAGTTTCCCTCCCTGGAAGACATTTAAAAGCCACCTGGATATGGCACTGGGCACTAGATGTCCCTGCATGAACAAGGGGTTTGACCAGATAATATCAAGAGGTCCCCTTCAATCTCATCTGTTCTGTGATTCTGTGTTACATGGAGGATTCTTTCCTGACACAGTGTTAATCTCTTGCAGGACTGTGCTTAACAGTTTGGAACTTACTTCTTCGAAAGACTCTTTCTAGGGGCAAATTTTACAAGAACAGCTATAGCAATGATCTATGTTTTTCATTTTAGGTCATGCCTATTATAAAGTAATTTCTCTACAGGTGAAATTTACTCTTTAGCCACCAGTTTTCTCATTGAATGTCTCTACTGTGCCCCTTTTCCCTTGAAGAGCTTTGTTCAAATGTTGTCAAATGTAGGATTGCAGAGTTTGGATATTAAGAGACCTTTGCTGACTGCTGAATGTCACTGGAAATCTATGTGTACATAAATCCTGAATTAAAAGATACACTGCCTTTATTTTATATTTGCAAGCAAAAGAGGAGCAGGTGAGGTATTTTAAACCTATTTCAATGAAAGAGAGGCACATAAAAGAAAGATAAATGACATACAGAGAAGGTGAACATGATGTAGGAAATTAATTATGGATCTGCAAGGAAAAGCAGTGCACTTCTGTTTTGATTCAGTCTCAAACTACAAGCTTATTCATTTGTGGAACAGAAATATGCAGAAAAGGTCAAATTGCAAGATCAAATTTTTACACCAATAAGATACTTTAATAAGTGTACCACATGCAGGAAGAGTGAAATCTTCACTGGTACCACAGAGTGATTAAGAACCTAGCAGCTCCTTTCCTTCCAGCTGGTCTGTGACTCTGCCCATGCACACACTTGCTCAGCTACTATATAACAAAGCAGCCACGTGGTAGCTCCCATTTTAAGCAGTGAAAGCTTTCAAGCCGTACAGGTATTATCAAAAACTGCAATAACTTTGATAAGAAGCCAGATACAGACATTCTTTACAGACTGCAACCCCTTCCCTCTATCTAATACCATGTTTAAAAACATTTTTGGTCTTTTAATTCCAGGTATGACTGTGCAGGAGACTCTTAGTGCCAAACCTATCTCTAAGGTGCCTCACAAAAATATTCCTCTTACTCAGCAAAAATAATCTGGAAGTGCTCTGGAATGAACCTCTCTATCAGAACATTTATTTTCGAGGGAGGCATACAAGACAGTAATCATTTTGGAATATGACTATACAATGAATATCTATTAAGCCCTTTAAATATGCTGGGTTTTAATTAATACATGCTTTGTTACAGCTGTATGTTTCATAAACATAGCTGTATTTTCTACAAGTAAATTTATGCCTAGTCAAAAGTATCATGTGTTTACAATTTTATTTTGCAAATGAAGGCAAAATTCACATTTTTTTATTTTTTTTTTCTGTGAAAAACACATATTGCAGTCAGACAACAACATGAGGCACCACTGTAGCAGATTAGGTGGCAGGAAAGGGGCATCAATGAAACCACAAGACAAGTCCTTTATGGTGGAGACTTCCTCATGTTCTAAACTACGTCCTTCAGGCTGACCCAGACAGTCAGCTTCTGCTGCCTATGATGCTATATCCTCGAGTGGGAGAGCCCATGGCAAAAAATACAGCATTTGGCAGTCTTCCTTTAGACCTACTCATATGGACTAAAACCAAAGGCACTTACTTTTTAAAATAAAATTAATTGCACAGTAAACCTATATTTGAGATAAGGGGGGGTTTTCTTCATTATATTCTCACTTTTTAAAGAAAATTTAATGCCTTTCTACGGAAGTAGTTTAAGCTGTATCTTAATTTGTGTATGGAATCTCTTAGTTCTCAATATCAACCTGTTTTTTTCCCTTAGCCTTTTAAGAAGTTATTCCAAATTAAAGTGTAAAACTGTGTAAAAAAATATTTTAATTTTTGAAGGGACCATCTCTGCATGCAAGTTCCACTGTAGCAAAAGCTGAGATGCACTTCTTTTAAATGTAGAGTCCATTTCTACTGGTATAGACAGCTTGTGCAATTATGTTAACTAGAACACTATTTTGCCAGCTTTAAACACATTGAAAATCTCACACTACCTGATACTTTACTTTAAGAGCTAGATGCAACAGCCAATGAAAAGTCTCTTGTGTTTGAAAAACAAAAATCCATTGAAATGCTTTGAAAATAATTATTTTTTATTCAGCATCAGAATTTCCAACACCAGTTCTACAAGCAGTTCACTGCATTCTAAAGGGCACTTCAAAGCCTTTCCAAAACTCCCACTGAAACTGTGCTCCATCCTTTGCTTACTCCCCCTACCTCAACTCATAACTGTTCAGGAAAACAAGAGTAATGCCATTACAGCTCACTAGAAGATTAAATTTTTAGGGACTGTGAGAGAGAGAATAGAAGGAAGTAAAAAAATTCCTAAAGCACGATGGAATTTTTTTTGTTTTCTTTTAAACTCAGGCTTTCTGGGTACTTAAGGAATAATAGCTGTGAGGGTAATTATCATTCCTTCTAGAAGTGGTAATTCTTCCACATGTGTGGAAGAAATAAGGACGTGGGGTTTTTTCCAGTTATTAGTATCTTCAGCTAAAATGAAAAAAAATGATTCTGTACGTAAGTAACCAGGTTTCTTGTGGGGTTTCTGTAGAAATGAGGATCATCGACATGTCATTTTTTCCCATCTAAATACAAGCATTGCTGGAAGTTTGCAGCAGAAAAAAGACCGTGTCCATGTAAGTACTTCCAAATAATGTTTTACTAAGACTGCAGAAAAGGACCCCATATGTTGCTTTACCTACACAGCAGAAACGTGTCAGCCTGGGGGAGCAGGCCAGGGAGCCATCAACATGTTTTCCTTGCTGACACCAGCACACAGCCAACTCTGTGTTCAAACTTACCTGTACATGGGAAATGCTCTCCAGATATTTATACAGAGCCTTGAGATGTACCTACCAACCAGCTTGCAAAATGTCAGTCAGCAGCTAAAGAGCTCTCTTGTCCTGGCAAAAAGATAAAGAAAACAAAAAATTCCAGAGCAGCCCACCAGACACTGAATTAAAGGGGGCAACAAGCAGGTATCATTCCTTCCAAAGACTAACCCTGCTGATGGCTTACTTTAAGCACTCAGATCAAACAGATACTGAGGTTTTGAAGTCTTATTTAAACCCTGTGAAAATACAGAATTTAGAGAACAAATTATCTGAATCAGTTTGAAAAACCATACAGAATGTCTTCATAGGTTGTGTGCTTCATGTGAAGACACACATCACTAGAAATAGGCAAAAGATACCTTAGAATGACAGATGAGCACTTGTCAATTAACTTATTTGACTGAAAACAGCTGCTGCTCTCTTTCCCATATCAGTACATCAGGTTTCTTGTGTGATTTTAGCCACCTTCACAAAGCAGCAAAATTTTTAACATAATGCACTCCAAGACACTAGCATGTAAACACAGCTTCCATGGAGTAGACCATCTCTAGACCCACCCGCACCACTGTGCAGTCCCTTTTACTCAAAAGGGTCAAAAGGCGGCTGAGAGAAATCACTAGGATCATCTTTGCTACCCTACAGTCAACCAGAACAATTATTAACCACACTGCTTCTACATAGAGCCTGTTTTCAGAATACCTTTGCACGTTTTGTCCGAGTTAGTGCTTTCACCTCATCACAATTTTGTCAGTTTAAGGCAACACCCTGATAGCCCCTCAAAGGGCCTCTCACCTTCTGCCTGAACTTCTCCTATACCGCCTTAAGTTTACAGCACTTTTTTAGGCCTCCACAAATCCTCCCACATCTTGGCTTCTCTTTGTCCCCAAAGGGTTTTCAAATGTTTGAAAGTACCGCAACATATCTCTCCGACTCGATCCTCCGGCTCCTTCTCTCCCTCTCCTCACACAACCGCGCGGGTTGCGGCGACCTCCCCTTAAAGGAGCGGCCGCAGAGAGGAGCGACCTTTCCGGCGTTACAGGGCAGCAGGAAAACGACGATACCGGGCTGACTTAGAGCCCGGTCCACACGGCGTGTTTGTTGTGCAGCGTCTCCACACGCGGCCTTGTCCCCACGGCACTGACGGCCGCTGTGCCCCGAACTGGCAACAGCGCACAGCAGTGGGACAAAGCAGCTGTTTCCCCAAGTCTCTGCTACAACACTGTCAGCGGAAAGTGAAATGAGGAGCTGGGGTTTGTACAGAAATGTTCCGAAGCTGTTCATAGGGCCGTCTACCAGCCCCTCCATTGTAGTAAGGGTGAAGGGAAACATTCTGGAAGGGAGCAGCTATCCCTGGGGTTCCCTGTCCTTCCCGCTTGAACACTAAACTTACCTCCTACTTCGCTTCACCTCGAGCAGCTGCACAGCAGAAAGCAGAGCAGAGCTGCGGGAAGCAGCTGCGTAACTTGCATGTGAGCTCCAGCCTCGCTTGTCGGAGTGCCTGCCGGGGTGGTGAGGGCGAGGGAAGCCGGAGGTATGGCTCCATGCTGCCGGGGACCACGAGCATAGAAGGAGGCCGCAGGGCTGGGGAGCTGGCCTGCAGCCCCTCCTGTAGGGCGAGGGCACGGCCATTCCTGCCTACGGCAGGCCCTTGTTTGTGTGTGAGAAGCTTCAAGAGTCCTCGAAGGCGGGTCTGGTCTGCCAAAACGGGGAAATGTGAAGAAAGTCAGAGGCATGTGACATCCCTAAGGAGTTCTTGGAAATCCAGATGGTAATTCTTAATGCATGGAGTCGGCAATGTGTCTGGTTGCAGGTTTACAGCACTTGTATAATTTTCACAGGTGATTTGTGCTTCGTGTTTTCCCACAGTAAAGGATCTGGAGTGAAAGGGTGTGACTTTCTCCATGTCTCTGATGCCATGTGCCAGTAGCAGCTCGTCAGTGCATATTTTAGTTTGCTGCAACTGTACCTCACATGTTGGTTTATGTATGAGAGGCTACAGCTCCTTACAACACTGGAACAAAAACGAGGCATATTCTACTAGGACCCAAATTTAAAGAGGCCTTCATTAATACACTTGCTCTCTTGTTTCAGCCCAGCCCTGCATATCCTACCCCTGCCCATGAACCCTAATGTGTTAAGAGCATGCCATTCATCTGACCATGTATCTTACTGCCTCCTACACCAGGGATCCAAGGCACTTCAGAGAAAATCATTGGAATCATAGAATTATTAAATGGGCTGAGTTGGAAAGGATCTTAAAAAGCATCTAGTCCCAGCTCCTCCTGCCACAGGCAGGGACATTTTCCACTAGACCGGGTTGCTCAATGCCCCATCCAACCTAGCCTTGAACACCTCCAGGGATGGGGCATCCACCGCTTCTCTGGTCAACCTATTCCAGTACCTCACCACTGTCACAATAAAGAATTTCTAATGTAAGCTAAACCTACTGTCATGCAGCTTGCAGCCATTCTCCCTTGTCCTGTCACTACATGCCCTTGTAAATAGTCTCTCTCCATTTTTGTTGTAGGATCCTTTCGGGTACTGGAAGGCCTCAGGTAGATCACCTCAAAGCCTTCTCTTTTCCAGGCTGAACAATTTCAGTTCTCGGCCTTTCCTCATGGCAGAGGTGCTCCATCCCTCTGATGATCTTGGTGACCTCCTCTGGACTCACTCCAACCAGTCCATGTATTTCGTGTGCTAGGGGCCCCAGTGCTGGATGCAGCACTTAAGGTGGGGGCCTCATGAGAAGGATGCTTTCACACCCTAGAAAAAGATATCTTCATTCAGTAAAGTTCATTGAATATTCAGAAGGATCCATTGGCAGCTCTGGATTTTAGAGAGTACCTTAGATTTAATTTTCCAGTGTAAAGGTCTTGATTCAAAGCTTTGTTAAGTTCATTACAATCTTTTTTTTTCTAGCAGGCACAGGATTAGTTTAGCTCTTAATTTAGCTGACTGACCATCCTGATGTCAGGTCACAGATCCCATTTAATTCTGACTTCCACTTTCCCTACTTAATCCCCTCATTTGTGAATACTTTCAGCAGTCAGGAGTTAGACATTCCTGTTTGTGTTGAGCTGATGCCGGCTGTATGCCAGGGTCCTACCAAGCAGCTCTGCTATTCCCCTTCCTCAAGTGGACAGGAGAGGGAGAAAATAGAGCAAAAGACTCAGGGTCAAAATAAGGACAGGAAGATCACTCAACAATTACCATCACAGAAAAACAGACTCAACTTGGGAACATTAATATAATTTATTACCAATTGTTCTGTTTTAATCCCAGCTGGCTACTAAGCCCCACAGTCACTTGCTCACTCCCCCACCAGTGGAATGGGGGGAAAGAATTGGTAGGGTAAATATCTTATACATCCAAGAGATGCCCAGATAAAGAATGTAAACAAATTTCACTTAGCAATGCCAGTTTGACTATTCATATAATGGTAGATTTACCAGGGTTTACTTAGAATTCAAATCAGATACCAAATTCAGGTAACATATAGTAATAATTGAGTATGCATCTCAACTCACATAGAACTCTGTTGGCTTAATTGTTGAACCATAGCTCCGTCCATTTTTTTTTTTTCTTTTTTTCACTGTGTGGGAAAAACAACCAAAATTTTTATCACAAAGCTAGAAACCTCTACAACAAAATGTCAGTTGCAAAAGCAGCGAGTGAAAGAAAGTAGTCCTTCTTGAAGTCAGTAACATTTTGAAAATTAGTAAGAGAATTCCTAACATTAGTATCTTGTTTTTGATATGTTAAATGAATTGTCATTTTCTGTTGTGTTTCCTTTGATTTCCATCTGCAAAGAGTATCAGCTATGAAATAAAGGAACAGTTCTGAGCCTTTATATTCAGTGAATCATACTCAGCTCTTATAAATGAACAGTATTAATCAATATTAGGAGGGAATAAAGCAACGGAGTAGCTGTATCTTGCAGCAAAACCTGAGGGTTATTATGTCTAGGCAGGATGCACAAGATCAAAGCATTCAAAGAACAGGGAATGTGACAGTTTTAGGTGCACAGTGTCTAAAGGCCATTTGTGTTGTGCTGCTGGTTTTTATATATGCCCAAGTCAGTAAAGTCAGTATAATTTTATACCGTTTGTTCACTCAGTAACATTTGACTTACTGCTTTGGTCATTCTGCCAGGCATTGGTGTAATTTTTAATTGCAAAAGAATGATGGAGGTCACATCACCCAAATGCAGATAGTATTTTTGTTTTTTTAAGGTGGGAAGCAGTAGCTCATTAGCTAAGTAGGAAGCAAGATGTCCTGTGAAAAAGACTGTTGGATACTTAAAACAACTCCTGAATTTCCTTTTTGGCTCTGGCACTCAGATTTGAATTGCTTTGGTGATGTGAGCAGCCATAAAAGTGGCCTAGTAGGAAGGTGACAAATACTGAACGAAAGAAAACTATTGGCTGAAAAATACTGACATTTTTGAAAAGTGCAGCTGGTCACTTTCAAGTACAGCCAGGGTATGTAGAAACCAGATGTACCATGGATAAGCGCAAACCCTAGGGACTTTAATGGCAATTTATATAATCTGATAAGGTAGAAAATCACCTAGCTCTGAAAGAGCAAAAAAACACCATCATATAATGGCTGTTACAGGCAAAAAGATGAAAATTAGTGGTTGTTCAAAGTAGGATATCCTACACTATTTCAGTGTTATAAAAAGGACCTATTTTTTATTCAAAATGGAGCCTCTTGGTCACTGAGAACTTCATGGTTGAGTCCCACATGAACTTTCTATCAGTCTTTGGGCTCTCATTGGGAACACCTGCCTGACTTCATGGCCTATAACATGGATCAGTTTTGAAGGGAGATAATTGCCTTATTGGTTCAGTCTGTCCTCTGCTTTTTTGGGGTGACTAGATCCCTCTGGGATCCCTCGACCCTCTCTTTGGATAGTGTGTCCCCTTTTGAAATCTGTCCAATTCACTTCTTATTGATATAATATATATATTCTTATAGGTAACTTTTTGTATCTGCTGTTAAACTGCTGGTATGTTTGTTCCACTAATAGTAAGTTGTAGTAACCTGTAGTAGTGTTTGGTTATTCCTGTTACTGGTTATACTACAATATTGATTGATAACTTAGTATTGATTGATATTAATTATTGATTGCTGACAGTAATTTTTAATAGTTTGTGTATATATATATTACAGATATTCATTTATTAATTACTTGGATTTCATTAATGGCGTGGGTTTCCTAGTAACAATGTGTGTGGTATTTGTGGTACTTTATTACAAAGTAGAGAAATTTAGAGGATAAAGCCTTCATGTGGTAGTGTATTACAGGACCCTATGTACCTATGGTTGCAACTCTACACACCCAAAGGCCAGGTAACCCTTTATGTTGAGATGTTTGCAAAAATCACTTAATGTCTTATGGTCCTTCCCTCTTTCTATTAAATTGGTCAAGTTAAAACTTTGTAGACTTCCAACTTTCTGTATAAGTCTTCCTTCCTGACTTTCTATACCATGGGAAAGGGAAGAAAATTTTCATTGTGCCATCTATAGAGAAGAACAAGTAGAGAATAGTTTGAATACTAGACCTTATAATTTCCATTTTGACCCATTCCTTTACAGAGGAAAAAGACAGTACTTCACATGGTGAGACTTCAGATGTCTCTCTTCTGGAACAGAAATGTGTACTGACATTTTTCTGTCTACTATAAAAATGTTAGTTGTGTAGAATGACCTACTACATATAACGTTTTCATTTCCCAAGAGAGGAAACAGAGAAAGAAATACAACATCTCAATTAAATATTGATGAAACCCAAGGAATAATATTTGCTGTAAAAAAGAAAATATTCTTAAAGTAACAGTGGAATAGAATAAGATCACACAATTAAGTTTATACATGCAAGTAACGTGTAAAGTCCTTCTCTTCTGGTCAAAGATTTTTTTTCTGCTAGTTTAATTATAATGGCATTGACCAGATTACAGTGATTTCTTTTGAAAGAAATATGGCCGTGCTAATGATCTATCAGAATAACAGTACTCTAAGCTCATATTTATCATATGTTAAGAGAAGGTAAGGGTTTTTTTTTAATATCTTGCATCTTCATTAAGTATTGAAAGTAATGAATTTTATTATTCAGAAACCTCTTTCCTACACATGTTCACTTCACTAAGTTTTCTTCTGTACAAATCAGTCTAATAAAAATAATGGAGCTGGTGATGTTTTACCTCTTCATTTGTGTCACATTTCAGGAACTATGTGGTCCAGAAGATGGTGCACTAGCTGGTGAGAAGTTTACACTTGGGCTTTTTTAAGGACTTGCTGCAATAAATTTTCTTGTTGCTGTTTCCCCTCTTTCAATTGTCGAGTATTTCAAGTTTGGGACAGATGCATTCTGTTATGTTTCTGTAATCCCTGGCACAATTAGGATTTCATGTTATTTTATATATGTAATAGAATTTTAAAGTTAAAAAACACAAATCAAGTAGAAGCAAGCTATTTTATATTTAAACTTGATTATGGCATACTGGTGTAAAAGATCATGCAGGTATGAGGCAAATACATTGTATGGACCATTGGATCTTTGCCATGGATTCAGTTCATACTTATGGAATTTGCAAGTCTCTGTGTTCGTGTGAAAAGTACAGGATCAAAGAAGCTGTAGAGCAAAGACTGGGATCCACAGGACATGATAAAATTGTCAGTGTTCATCTTAAGAAGCAGAGAGACATTGAAAACAATTGGAATTAACTTACCAGAGAAGATTTTAAAGGGTATTAAGTATGCATAACCAGTGTGAGAAAAGTTCTTTCCTTTTGATAGCTGTAGTAGATTTAGTACTTTGCTTTCCATTAGCATTTTGCTGTAAAGAGTTTCTTTATTGCATTAAGGAATGTAACCTTATAGGCTAACTTTAGCTAAGGTAGGCTTTCTTCCCAAGCCTCTATTGACAAATGGTTCTTCTGAAGGGCAGTTCAGAGCCTACTTCATGTGCTTTGCATTAGTTTTCTGAAGGACCCTTTCTCTCTCCATTGACTTGGCTCTGGAAAAAATCAGTTAGAGAGAGCTTGGCAATGTAAGTTTAGTCTTCAGTGAATACATGGAAAACCCTGTTACCATTAAGACTGTGATTCAGAATAAGTCTTTTTAGGTCACATTATTTATGAAATTTTTTCTCTGAGTTTTCACAGCTTGATAACAGTAAGATGTGCTCTTGGAATCAGCCATCTCCCACCCCCTGCAAGTGTTATGCAGATCTCACAGACACTAATATTGGGCCTCAGATCTTTTGCCATCTGCTTCAGTATCCGTTTTTCGACAGAGTCTGAAGCACATCAGCAGTATTTGATTGCTATCTGCTGTGCAGTTGCAGTGGTCCTGATAGCAAGCACTAAATGCCATTTCCTTATCCTAATCTTTTCACTGACACTCCATTGACAAAAAGCTGTGTAAGAAGTTTATTGGAATCAAAACCAGATTTACCTGGGACCCCTTATAAGAAGGGAAAAAATGCTGAAAATCGTGTGTTCTAATTTTGTATGACTACCTCACCTAGGAAAATCTTCAAAATAAAACAGTGCCATACATAACAATGCCCTGCTGGACATGGCATTACCCTGTGGTAAGAGATATTTATTATCTGAGAGTATCTTGCCCAGGAAGCTCTTCAAGGTAAAGCAGTAATATCCATTGCAATTATGTAATTATGTTACCTTGATTTATAGGCACTTGGATTTACTAATGAGACTCAGAATATATTCAAACATTTGGTTGGGCATGTACTTCTAATGATTGCTCTTTGACTGAGACCACATGCATGAAAATCTATTCATATATGTTGTGGTAACATACATGTGGCACCTGTGAATATAGTAATGGCACAACCTCTTACATATAGACTGGGGAAATTATTAATATGACATCTTTTTCAGTTCTGTCATTTACTGCACATGAATAGATTCAGACATGAAATTGGGATTCAAAGAATATTTTCACTGTGGAGAGAGCTTTAAGATACCAAATAATTTGCTTCACGCTGTACTTGGAACTGGGATATTGATTCTCATCTTCAGTCAACAGATGATGTAATCACATAGATCATACAATTTCATTTTTAGAAGAGCAAAAGAAACCTGTTGTTCTAGAGTAAAGTCTCTTCTAGAATCCTGTTAGAAATGCTGTGATAACTGTTAGAGAGCAGATGTAATTAGACAGGCTCTCTTTTTCTTCTGTAACCTTTCTGGTGCACATTTGAACACTACCCTCACCTATGATTAGAATTATTTTGCACTATCACAATACAGATGAATTTTAGAGCAACTGATAATGGAAGATAAAATGAAACAAAAATTGACAGATACAGCCAAGCAAATTACTGAATAATATTTTGTGCATGATCCCACAATTTTGTGAAAACATTTTGCCTAACCAAATTTTTACATTAATCTTTCTTAATATGTTTCCAGCCATTGTAAGACTGCTTCCAGTCTTTGTCTTTAGCTACAGTTGTGATGTTAGTCTAATAATATTTAATATAGTGAGGCTAATTGCTACAGTAACAATTACCTTGATTAAACAACTTAGGCTTTGCATACCTGCTTTGCAAGATAAATATTCCTGGTACAAACCACTCTTCATTTCTTTTTACTGGATCTTCCAACTCTGAAATAGAATGCCAGCCTCTAATTTAGGCAACCACTAATCAGGCAGAAGACTGTTTACAAGTTGAACCTAGATTGGTCAATGCACATGACATGTCAATTGAGTTTGTACTGTGGATGTTAACTTGAACATTTGTGTGCCTTTCTCCTCCTTTTATCACTACCTAAATTTAGATGCTGTGTTTCACTGCAAGATAAAGGAAGGAACAACAACCCATTCTAAAATTCCTGTGCAGAGATAAAGTTAACCCAAAATGGAATTGCACTTCAGTAATCTGACTGCATGGATAACAACAAAGGTGCTGGACCATAACTGTACATATTTCGCAGCAATAGAAATCTGCAGTTTGCCTAATACCCATTTAAATATAAATGTATCATTTAAAAAGTTTGCATGACTCTATCTACAGGTTTGTTTTAGTGAAGTATTCTTTCTGTACTTTGAAGTGGAATTCAAATATAACGCTAAGTATTTGGTGAATCAGTACCAGTGAAAGAGTGACTGTTATTTTCTCCAGTTATACTCACCTGTCCAATAGAAACAAATCTGCTGTATTACTTTGTGTAGACTCACAGCCATTTCTCATCTCTTTAAATTTTTGTTCCTTCAATTAAGGTAATATTCATCAGTGAAAATTGTCAAAGTAATTCCATTTTTGTTAGGTTATATTTTAAAATCCTGTCTTCAGATTTAGGTAGCAGCAGCACTGACTGGGAAGCAGCATTAAATACCTGCCGAAAGTTTACTTTTACATAACTTTCAGTGGAAGTCAAGAAGTATTGAGAATTGTCCATATATTTACTTTCGTGAGAGGAAGGATTTTTTAGAATACAACCAAACCATTGAAAACTATTCTGACCTGGCAGAATTTTCAAGCTGCTTAATAAAGCAGCCTAGATGAGGTGTGACACCAAGCATATTCTCAAGTATTTTCATTTTCTTAATGAGTCCTTTTGGCCTAAAAGAAGAGTTTCTATTTGTATGAGCCAGTAACCACAACATGCACTAGAATTTCTTGCATATCCTTTTATTTTCTTCAGAACTTGTTTGCTCTGTAGATATCACTGCAATTTAAATTTAGAATTAGTAGACTTCATATGTGTAGCTTACAACTAAACAAATTACATAATAAAGAAATGTCTTAAAAATAAATGGCATAAGAGAAAGAGTAAATTAAATCATCCTCCTTAGCTTTTTGCCACCTGCTTCTTCTTGAGGCTGTGTTGTTACACTGTATGGTTTTTTCATCTTTTATTTCCCCTTGCAGTTCTCTGTTAGCTGAATAAAGCCAGACCATGTCATCCATGTCTTTTAATGACTTTTAGCTCAAACACTCCAAATACTTCATGATTGGAGGAAAGCATCCATGAGTTCTAGATAAATATTGTTCTAGTTATGACAAGTCAAAGTATATGTGAAATATGGCTTATGATTCAATATTTTGCATGTGCTGATATCTGACTGAGAGTGGCATGGTACACTAGTGAGCCTCAGAGGCTTACGTTTTAAGCTTCAACCGCAACAAAACTTGTTTAGCTTTTAAGTTTTCATTCGGGTCCTGCATGAGGAGCAACCGTCACAAAAGAAAACAACACCAAAATACCTCTTCACATCTACCTCTTGTTAATGGCAGTTAAAAACAGGTGCCACCTCCATCAACTACAGGGCCAAGGGTTCCTCTACCCAGCCACTAGATCACAGCCTAGAAACTCAGGGGTCTCCATCCCAAGCTTATGGATGTGTGTACTTCTTTCTCATTTGCAGGTTCAGCCAGTAGGCTGAGCATGTGTTCTGGAGACATGTGCAGTCACAGAGAAAAGAGGCAGAGCCGGCTACATGTACCTCCACAGACCCAGTACTGCCTTCTACAGCACCCACATGTGACACTGACAGGACTACAGCCAAGTCCTCTTCTTCCTCTTGAGCTGGTATGGAGTCAAATTCACTAGCTGAAGGCATGTGTGTCCCCACTCAGTATACTCACAATTAGATGCACATGTGGAGGTCCCTCATGGTGCTGTAACTAGGAATTGTCAGGGGCACTGCTTAAGTATGGTCTGAGAAAGCAAACAGGCCAGTCATAGTTCTACCATATTATTGCATTAACAGTAAGATATTCCAAACTCAATCTATGCTAATAATAATGAGTGGCATAGGATAGGCTTGAAGTCTGCTTTATTTTGCTTAGACCAAGTCTGTAAAACTAAATGTTTATATTTATATTCCATATTCAGGAACGTATATGTTTGGCAGTTTGTTTGTTGTTGTTTTTGTTGGTTTTTTTAAATTCCAGATTGAAAATGTAGGTTTTGAATAATGAAACTATTACTTGAATAAGGAAAACCTACAGTTCTCTCTCCATTCACTCCATCTTTTCACCCTCAAATTTTCAAAGAGAGCTGCAATTCCAAATCTCAAATGCCTCTATTGTCTACACAGTGGGGATCTCTCATTGATCTCCTCAAAATTACTTCCTGTTCGCATCCTCATTCTGAGGTACAGCTAGAGATAACAGGCTGTGCTAGGGCAGTAGCCTTTCCTGAAGGCATGCTGTTCATAGGACTCAAACCTGTTCTCAAGCATAAAAAATATTGGTATAGAATATTAGTTTCTAAATTGTTCTGTCTATAATTTTATCACCAGCCTCACTATGTGAACTATTTGACCACTAGATATAAAATCCTATGTAAAGGCACAATATTGCATTTTTTTTTCACGTGGTTCAGTTTTAATCAGTGAATAAACAGAAAAATACTTGAAGTTGCTCACATACAGCCAACTGCTGCAGAATCTGGTAGACACATTCTCCATACAGTACACCATGAACAGAAATGTGTTTAGCAATCCATTAATGGCAGTAGTTGATGTAACCACCCAGTCAAGATAAGAAATATGGAAGCTAAAGTAAGCAACTTGAATCACTGTAAGAGCAAAAGGAGGCTTGCAGCTCCATACTATGCAATGCAAAAGTAGACATAAAAGAACTGCTGCCTATTTTTTTTGCCCTGCTGTAGTATGGCAAACAAGAAAGCCCTCAGTGTTGTAAACAGTGTTTCTCTCATGCTGAGATTGACTTTTTCAGTCATAAAAAACATTTGCACTTTTAAAGGTGATATAGTCACAGACATAGAATCAGTAACAGGCAAATGAAGAAAAGAGAGGACATGGTTTCTACAGGTGTAGAGAAAACTGTACAAAATTATTGAAAGTAATTTTGGCATGTTTTTACAGATGTAACACTGAGAAGGAAACTACTGTGTATGTTGTTATCCTTTATTGCTGGCAAGAAGTTTTAGCTGCTGATCTAGGTAACCAGATTTGTTTGTCTCCTGGATAAATGAACCATAATGCTATCACCAAAACACTCAATTAAATATTGAACTTTGGGGAGAAAAAAGATTCTACCTCCTGTATCTTTCTGTGTTGTCAACATGATCTCTTATGTATATCTGTCTGTGTACAAAAATCTTCCTTCTGTCAATATTTTGTTGTGTGGCTTGGAGTAGATCCCATACTTCAGGAGGGAGTGAAATCCTTCCCCTGCTACTAAGAGTGAGAGTCTTCGTCTTCAGTAGGATCAGGACTTCATCCTGCATCTAATATTCTGAAACTGTACAATGAAGACATGGATGTAACAGATCCCTGCCTCCTTCACAAGAGTATCGGAAGTTGAAGTGTGAGTAGTTTCTCTTCACAGAAATTAATGAGTTTTTTTTTAAATTAACTTTATTTTTGTCAAAGCATAAAGTCTAAACACAAAAATTCTAAAAAAATGCTAAAAAAAAATGTGTTTTTTTTATCGTGAGAATTGCCTAAACAAAATGAACCTTTCCATCTCAACGTCTAGTCATATTTTCTTTCAGTAGTTAATCCCTACTGATAAACTAGTATAAGATGGTTTAATTACATTCATAATACATTTTGCATATACTTTCTGAAAAAAACTTATTACTTTAATGAAGTCTGAATCAACATAATTTCAGGAACTTACTAAAGTTAGCTACTCATTCCTTTTTGGACTAGCTGAATATTTTTTACTGAGTGTTCATAATAATAACAGCAACAGCAGCAACAACGACAATTATAACCATTATTACAATTATTAATATTGATATTTTCATATTCATTGTCTTCATCATCAACATTGTATTAAATTTTGTGGCTTTTATAGAAAATTTTATTTTTCAAAAGCTAAAAGTTTCCTTTCACTGAAATTAATATTTTTCAAAAAATATAATTTAACTATTTACCTATTTATGAGACAAGGGTGAAGAAAATAATACCTATCTAATGGGGAATGTATAGTCCTCTATGAACTACATTCTCAGGCCAGAATACATCTTCAGAAATGTACCAATGAAGACATGAGACTATGGCGAGTCATAGGAGAGGAGAATCTAGAATTAATAGAAAGAATGGGAGCGTAAAAATTGAACAAGGAGCTTGAATCATTCAAATGCAGATATTTGGGGGTTTGTCACAATAAAGGGGTATTTCTGTTCTTTCAACCACATTAGTTATGTGGTTCTGTATGGATTGTAGCTTCTTTGGGTCATACATCTAGAATACTTATTTCTCCTTAAAATTACTTCGAATAATACATCTTTTAATTGTCTTATTGTGGCTGATTGAAAGTTCTGAAAGATTACAATATTTGTTGAGTATACTATGGAGTGAACAGTATCTGGGAGAAGGTAAGCATAGCAATTTTTTGTTCTCTTCAGTATGGTGAGTGTCCTGTCAAAAGAATCACAGAATGGGTTAAGTTGGAAAGGACCACATCTGGTCCAAACTCCCGTCTCAAGCAGGGTCACCCCAGAGCATACTGCACAGAATTGCAGCCAGATGGTTCTTGAAATCATCTCCAGTGAGGGAGACTCCACAACCTTTCTGGGCAATCTGTTCCGCTGCTGGGTCACCTGCACAGTAAAGAAGTCCTCCTTCATCTTCAGGTAGAGCTTCTTGTGCATCAGTTTCTGTTTGTTGCCTCTTGTTCTACCTGTCCTATTAGATGTCCTATTAGATTAGATGGAACATTTAAAGTGGTATTAGGACAAGAAACTAATGCATGCAATATAAATATTGAGAAAGATAAAACAGAAAAAGAAAACGTATGTACTAGGAAAGTAAATAATAATTTTCTAAGTTCAAGATGACCATGAAGCTAGAATTCTAGAACAGTTGAAGGATATGGTGTTCATAATATTTTTAGCAGATAAAATGAACAATTCATCTTCATATTTTCACATTTTAAAAAAGTGTTTGCAAATTTCAGGGAAAATAGTGAGGAAGTTGCACAGGACGTGTTAGAAACACAGCAGAGAAACTGTAGAGTTGTTAAAATATAATAAAGAAAACCAGAGCATGAAAAAATGGTTCCAAAGTGAATCCATCCTCCAGAATGGACAACAATAATAAAATAATAAAAAGCATAAAATTATACAAATTCATGGTATTGTTTTGGTAAATCTCAGAAAAAATACCTGGAGGCTTTCAGGAAAGAAGCAAAAACTGTGAAGGAAGGAGGTAGAAAACTTTTCTTTCTTTTTTCAATTCAGATAAGCATAGCCACTGTTCTGTAGTTCAAAACTAGTACTCAAACTGAGATTATAGGACTGTGACCTTATAATGTCATAAAATGTAAAGGACAGGAAACAAAGAAATAGATCGTAACAGTAAATAGTTTGAAATATTTGGCCCCCTCTGTTAATTGATGCACTATCATTTCCATTACTTTTTCTCATCCTCGTTTTAACAGCTTTTACAGCCTCCTTAAAAATTAATCTTTTAGGGTGTAAAAGGAAAGTATTTTCTGATATTTGCTCTCTTTTTATCACTTAATTTAGACTCTGCTTTTCATTGTATATTTGTAGATTGTATTAAAAATTCCTCCTTCCTACTTCCTGTCTTCTCTTCAAAATCTTGGGAGTTTTAGCTTATACCCCTCTGTCAGTGATTGATTGAAACTGTTGAAGAAAGCTGGCAAAAGCTTTTCCCAAGGATAAATGTGAGAAATAGTTATGGTAGGTTTTGTAGTAAGATACTGCAGTGAAATAAACGGTTGCCCAAACACAAGTTTGATCAGAAGCATATCTTCGTCATGCTGTATTGACATTCATTGCAGGGAGTTCAACCTATTTCGCTTGGTTTCCCAAAGGTATGCAGAGAGCCTGAACAACATGAGACTGGGACACAGGGAAAACACAGAAGGACCATTCTGACAGAATGTGGCAGAAGAAAAAATACTGAGAATGCTGGAAAAAGAAATTTCTCCCAGTTTAATTCCCATTGCCTTTAGTGTCGTGAGAGAAGTAATGTAACTGTATGTCATCAATAATGTGACTGCCTACACAGTTTCAACTTATAAATCTGATAGTAAAATTACAATAATGACTAATTGTTCATGTTAGGATTAGGAACATTTTTCTAGGTCACTGCATTTTTAGGACACAGCAGTCTAATTCCTTTCATATTTCCTGTCTTACCACTTCAGTTTGTCCACTGCCGTGACTGGTGTTCTATAAACACTTCAGACATTCTTGACATTTCTTAACCCTCATTGCCTCAGAACTTACCTCAGTGATCCCACTTAAACAAAGATACAACCAGCTTCTGGATATGACACTACATATGTAGGCTAAAACCTCTCTTATCATTGTGTCAAATTTATCATCTGTGTTTGTCCTTATATTTTATTCAGTATTAATGTTTTCTGACTACAGTTGCTCAATTTGATAAAGACATCCACTTGGAAAGTAATATTTTCATTTCAGTATATACTTTCCTATTTTCAAAAGTTTACATTTTTGATATATACTAGTACACTTTACTATGGAAAATGACAAGTATTGACTTCAAGCAAAAGCACAGTAAATACAGCTCTTCCTTTTCAACTTGAAATTTAATTTTGATTTTTGATACCATTTCCATGAGAATTACTTTGTACTCTTCACATCTACTTGAATTTGATTTACTTTTGGGCTCTTTACTTTATCTCTTTTCCTTTCCTTGGTCTTGTATCTTGCTAGTAACTTTTCTCCTTTTAACAGTAACTGCAAATTTAAGTTCTGGTATTATGAATAGCACTTTAATAAAATATTCTGGTTATAATTGGACTTCTCTCAGGAAGTAAATCTGCTGACAAGTTTTTGTAGATCTGAATATCAGATACAAAGACCAAAGGGTCAGACCTCCTGTACACACAGGTGGTGCTGTGGCACACCTTATATTTAGCTACCCTGCCTCAAGCCCAGTAGCTTGCACCTAAGTTTGGTTATATTTCTTCTAAATACTGTGTTGATTTGGGACATGAAAAGATGGGGAATTCAACATTTGCCTTAGTATCTTTGCAAAAGTTAATCAGATTCCTTTTGAAATTCGTTTGGATTTCCTTTGCTCAACTTTCAGCCATTGGTTCCTGTCATGATTTCCTTTGCTTGTTAAAAACACCATCTGTACATGGTGTTTTTATACATGGGTGGTAGCTAAGCACTAAGAAAAATATTTATTGGTAGGCAAGATCTGTGGAGCTCATTAAGACAATATAAAGGACCATGCTCAAACTTCTCATCACTTTTTGGCTCTGCTTTCCCTTCCCTTTCCCGATGTTTTGAACACCTTTTTTGTTTTAAGCAAAAAATGAGCAGTTCTGAATTTGTTTCTGAGTAAGTATATGGTCACTGCTAAAGTGCCATTATCTACAGTAAAGCGATGCAACTTTGTGTAAAAGGTGTCATATGTTCATATATATTGTTATTTTTTACACACAGAAGATCTTTGGGATAGTTTTCATTCATGTGATAGTGTTTCTATCCAAGATGATTTGAATTCAGAATGCAAGAATTAATAGGAGAATATCTCTAACATGGTCTCATTGCATTTGGGTTTTCTGCTACCCAACCATTGTCTCTTGCAATACAATATAAGTTCTTGAATTCTGAGTTGCTACAGTACTTTGAAAAAATTTGGTTTGTGATGAGGATTCCTCTGTAATACAGTAATAAATGGAGTATATGTAATAGAACTTGTTAAATATGCAGAGTATATATGTGTATATCAGCTGTTACCCATTTGGCAATTCTATTGAAAGCTGTAGCCAGAGGCCAGATATGGCAGATAGGAGGGAAAAAATCTGAGATAGTGTAAATACTGACGGCTTCATTCACCATTATAGAGCCATGACAGTTTATTCCAATGGAGCAACTGACTGTAAGAACTTGAATCCCTGAATTATTCTGATCTCAGGAGCATCACATCTCTGTGAAAGGGCAATATTATTATTCCTGAATGATAGTGTCAGGTGGATTCAATTTGCTCCAATCAGGCTGGGAGATATGTTACAGCTTCTTTGAAATTAAGGTCCTAGACAAAAGACCTTAGGAGCAAGATTGGGATAGCAGTAAATGACAGCTATTTCCCATAAATTGGCAAGAGCAAGTTCTTGATGTATTTACTTTATTTAGAATTTCAGGGTCAAAGATTTTATGGGATGAATTGTTCTTAATTTTTCATCCTGTAATTTATGGGGCTTTTTGTTGGGTTTTTTGTTGGTTTTTTTTTTAAGCATATAGTCAGCTATTTTACTGGAAAACTACTTTTGCAATATGGCAGTGTGTAATTTTTTATTTCACTGACAAGGAATACCACATCTGCTTCTCTGATTCCTCCAATATTTCCATTCTTTTCTATGAATTAATGAACTATTTATTCTGGTCTTTTCTTACAAGAAAAAAAGGCAAAAATTCTCCATGTTTTGCTATTGATTAACCCAAATATTCTTTTTATATTTTTATCAACAGCTATAATTCCAAAACTCTTTCTTGCTTTGGATTGTACTTTCCTTTATTACTGCTCTTTACAGGAGTTTCCCACAAGTAGGGTTTTGCAGAAGCTCTAACATGTGAGTTGATCTGTGCATTACAAAAATAACTGTTGGAGATTGCTGTGGAGGAGAGAATATCAAGAGTAATATACTAGGTTGTTTTTTTTCAAGTGCAAAAGCTTAAATCAGCAAAGATTTTTATGGAATAAACATGAAATCTTACCTGAATCCTACTAAACATCTACACACAATACTTCTCAGCTCTGTGCTGCTCACCAAAGGTAGGCAATATACTATTATATATAAATATAGTTGAATATTCCACTTAACCTGTTAGTGTGCTTGAGTAGCTGGCTGCCAGATGCCCACCCAGCTGCTCTTTCACTCCCCTCCTCAGCAAGACAGGGTGAAAATAAGATGGAAGAGCTCATGAGTTGAGATAAAGACAGGGAAATCACTTAGTAATCACTGTGGGCAAAACAGGTTTAACTAAAGGAAAATTATTTTTATTTATTGCCAATTAAAGTAGATGTGTGGACAATGAGAAACGCTGACAAAATTAAACAATACCTTCCTCCACCATCCCTTCTTTCTTTTCCAATGCTTAGTTTCACTCCATCATTGCCAGTTCCTCTACCTCACCCCAACCCAATCCCTCCCCTGCATGGCACAGGAAGTTTTTTTCTCTATGCTATTAGAAGTTAGAGATAAAAAGTATCTTTAATTTGTAAAATTAAATTTTATGTAAAATGTAAAATTTTAAAAATAAATGTAAATTTTAAAAATAAATTTACATTTATCAAGATTATTAATATTTTAGTGCTTTTCTTCTTCCATAGCCTTTTTGGCATCATGTTCCCATGATGAGGAATGTTTTCTGTGAAAGTTTTAAGAAATTTGTGGAGAAATCACACCCACTTTGTACGTCAAGAAAACACACCATGAAAATATTTCATCATTTTAGGTCTCAGGAGCTTCTCTGGGTCACTTTGTGCCTTGCTCACATCAGCGTCTCACCAACATAATCAGCAAAAGGGATCATGCCCATTACGAAATCAATTGCATGAAGTAAGAAACCTTCCTGGTATTTGATATGAGCTACCATTATGAAAGTAGTTGGGATACTGTGGAGCATGCATAGGTTTTTTTTGGATGTCTTCATGCAGAAGAAAGAGGAATGAATAATCTCAATCTAAGTTACTGTTGCTTCTGATTCGCTGAAGATCCTGGCTCCTAAAGTACTACTCTTAGTGACAAACCATGACAAGGTACCATATTCAACCTTGAACTTTGAATCAGAGCTTCTTGTGACCATCATTAATAGGATTTTAGTCAGATTTGAAAGCATGTATGTGAAAATGCTGTCTGTGTGGTAATTATTCAATTCCTTTGAATTCCATCCATCTATTTAGTCATCCCTGCCAAGTCAGTCTTTATTGCCCCTACCTCCTAAGATGTGTTTTAATGGTAACAGTAACAGGCTGACTTAAAGCTGCCAGTGACACTAGGAAATGCTTGGGTGGTGAAGCGCTGGTGCAGGCTGCTCAGAGAGGTAGTGGGTGCCCCATTCCTGGAGGTGTTCAAGGCCAGGATGGATGGTGCTCAGAGCAGTCTCATCTAGTGCAAGGTGTTCCTGCCCATGGCAGAGAGTTGGAACTAGATGATCTGTAATGTCCCTTTCAACCCTGAACATTCTTTGATTCCATGATTCTGTGACTTTGCTAAAATAGAAAAATAATTACTCTAGGAGAGCTTTGTCCTTTTCACAGGTCCCTGCTAGGATCAGACACATAATTATTAAAAGGAGCCGACCCAATAAATGCAATGACAACCACTGTTTGAGTGCACAGATTTCCCTCTGAAGATGTGTCAGGCCAGCCTCAGTTTCCAGTGCCTCAATTTCCTAAAATATTTTGCCATGTTAGAATAGAATTGTGAGTTCTCCTTTCAGCTAACATAGTATTATCATAATTGTGTAATCAGTATAATGGCAAAAATATATACATATCATGAAACAGTTGAGATTAAACACTACAGAAACTATGGGGTTAATCACAATCAACTCTCATCTTGGTAGTAAATTCAAATTGTTCCTGTTGACACTGATTTTCAATCTGATAATTAACATGGCTCTTTTTTTTCTCTTTAACCTACTTTTCTAGCGAAAACTTTTCCAAAGAGATGCTAGAGGCTGTGACAAAGAGTTCTAAGGGAATTGGCCACTGGATTAAAATTCACCTTTATGTAAAAAAGCCAGATCCTGAGAGAACTACATTTTTTATGTACATGTATTACATTTTTTTTTTCTTTTATCAGTGCTTTATTGCAGGTCTGTTTTATTTAGATGGCAAGAAGCTTTCTGTTTTGACTGACTTAGCTGAGGCTACTTATATCTGTGACAGATATGCTGCCGTGAGACAGAAGAGAAACTGTCAACCAAAGGTATAGTCAGGATGGAAGAGCACCTCTCTTCTTTTTTCTTCGCTATGATGGGCTTAAGGGGGCAAAATCCTTCATGTCCATCCCTCTGTCCTCTGTATATCTGGCACATATGCCATTTCACTGAACAGATAACATGTTTTTTTTATGGCAACATTTTTTGCACCATAGGCACAGTGCTCTTTTGAGAGCAAGACAAATGGTGCTGTGGACATGTGCTGTTAGGAAAACAGATTTCAGTCAAAGTCAAGAAGACGTATCGGTTTGGGGAACATTTCATGAATCACTTCTATTTGAAATCAGGGTTATGAATAAATACTACTGGAATATTATACAAATGCCATGTGCTTACACAGTATTACACTTGACCCAATTGCTCTTTCAGTCTGGCATCCACGTTTTCCCTAATTCCCATGAGCACATCATAGGAACTGTGGCCTTCACTGTCCCTAGAAGCCACATAAATCTGAATCTGGCCTTTGCTTAAAATAGATTGTCCCTAGTGTAAGGGAGATAAATCTACCCTGAAAATGTCCATATGTATGGAATCAAATACAGAAGTGTATCTGAGGGGTTTTTTTTTTTTTTTTGGTGCAACTAAAAGTGCTTCATAAATATGACTCATACAGTATTTGGCCTGTTCAATTCAGGTGGGGGTTGCTTTAGTGTTTGCCTCAGTTTTTTTAAAAATCTTTGATAATACAAATTGAAATAGTGATAAAAATTAAAAATAAAATAAAAAATCCAAACAGCATGAAAAGTTTAGTAAATTCATATCCAAAAAATCAAAGCTGAAAAATATCTATAATGCATTTATATAATAACATCCACAGTACTTCCCACTGTGTTTATTGAGTTGGCTCCTTTTTATAATTATTTGGCTGTTTCTAGCAGGGACCCATGAGAAAGAGGAACAAAGCTCCCCTCAGGTCCTTATTTTTCAGATTAGTAAAGTCCCAGCATTCCTTGGTGTCACTGCCAGCATTTTTATTAAGTCAACCTGTTGCTTTCACCATTAAAACACATCTTAGTAGGAACGGGTAATAGAGACTGACTTAGCAGGGATGACTAAATGGATGGACAGAATTCAAAGGAAGCTTGAATAACCGCCACACAGACAGCATTTACACATACATGCTTTAGAAGTCTGACTGAAATCCTACTTCCAGGTGAATAATAAATAAAAGCATTTGTTCTTTTGGTGGTTGCTCATGGCTCTGTTTTATTATTTTCATGCTAGACGGCTAAAAAGTAGAAAGTGTGGCAGCAGGACATCATTATGATAGGCGAACATCTGAAACTGTACAGGTTTAGCCTAGGTATCCATAAGTTTCTTCCTTGCCCAATTAAAGGTTCACCCTTTGGTATCTAAAATTTGGATGAAAGTTTCATGTGAATAGGCTGTCTCTCAGGATTTCTACACAGAATTTTCTGCTCTCATTCAGGCTGAATAGGTGCAAGGAACAGTAAGGGATAATAAAAACAAGAGGGAGAGTAGCAATGGCTGTATAAGAGTTATATAATTTCAATAAATGAAATTGAAATTAACTAATAGTAAAAATAATAAACAGCATCAAAGTGATTTCCTTCTTTTGTCCTCCGCAAATCCTTGGAACTCCTTTTGTCTTTATTCCTTGTCTTATTCTTGCTTTCCAGTGCTCAGTAATATGTTTCCTTTGACCTTTATTTGTAAAGCTGGACCAATATTTTTAATCAAGTGTTTACAGTCAGACGCTTAAATCTATATTAAGCATCTAAATAAGGCTTGCATTTTAAATGAGCTGAGCACTAAATCAATAGCAGTTGCAGCCTCTGACTACTACTAAAATGTAGTCCAGCTCTTTAGGTGCCCTGTTCTCTACCCACAGGCTGGAAAATGTTTGCAGCCATTTTGGTATAATTCTTACCCTCACTGTGCGATGTAGTCCTTACGTTAAATAAAATCATGCTGTCATGCTGTAGCTTTGGTATAAGAATGCAGAAGCATTCATGTTTGACCCAGATGTTAGAAATAACTGTACATCTCACAAATATTTATATATTTTGTGGTTACACTTGCTGTCAAAGAACTTCTAATTCTGTTGATTTTGAATTTCTAATTGAAAATCTTCTAATTCTGTTGTATTCAGTGCATGATAAAAAAGCTAGTTATACAAGAAAAAAAAAAGCCCATTATGTTATTTTCCATTTTGTTAAGGAAATGGTGTATTAGTGGATAAGTGCTCTGCTTCTGCTGAAAATATTCTTTCTTCTCTTGGATGTGAACCTCATGCTACCTGTCTCACAGCTGTCAGTTCATGATTCAGGCAGGAGCTTGCAGGGATATGTGCGTTGGCTGGAGGGGATGTCTGGAGGAGCTGGGAAGTAACCAGATGACTGACAGCGATTCAGGCTCGACGTGGTATGGAGGGGGTAGGTACAGGAGAAAGCTAAACCTATAGAGGCAGTTGAAGGCTTTTTTAAGAGAGGGTGAGGGAGGTAGAAAGTATCTGCAGGATTTGCTTTAGAAAGAATTTAAGGTTACATCTGCATCTCTGCAGCTCAAGGGACCTAAGAGCTAGTAAGTACAGCACATATTATCAGTTACACCAGCACAGTAAAGCTGATATGATTATATGAGTGTAATAACCCATATGAACACGCTTATTGCAGAATTAATACTTCTTTTTTTTTCTTTTTTTTGTTTTTTTTAATAATTTCACAGAGATATTGTATATAGCTGAAATGTTGGGTTTAGTTGTTTTGTTGTTGTTTTTTTTTTTTAAATAAAGCAAAAAAATGTCTTTTTGCCAGTACAGTAATTGACACCGAAATTTCATTTTATGTAAATGTAGCTGTTTAATTCAGACCTTAGAGTGTCGTGGTGTATTTTCAGCATGTGCACAGCTCTAAGTATACTGTTTTCCTTGCAATAAGGTTAGTTGCAATTAGAAATGGAGACCTGCTGGAGATAAGACCAATTGCAGATGAGCTTAGCTAAAAGCAAAAGCTACAGTCTCTCAGATAATACCACAAGACAGCTTGAAAGGCTAATATATCATGCAAATGGTGGACCAGAATCACTTAGGCATAGATGGTCTGTGGGCTGTACAGAAGGAGTGAATCTTTCTGTATTCAGCTGCTCGTGTGTGTGCACGCCTCGCTCCCCCTCCACCCGCTCCTCTCCCTGTCTCTCCCAGACAGGCGAACAGACCTGCTCCTTCCTTTGTGTTGCCAGTCAGGTCCTCCCTCTGCAGTCTTACACAGGAAGAAGATTTATAACAGCTGCATGCGATGCCAGTGTCTCAAAGAGACAGTATCACGCTATGTGGAGGATTTTTGTATGGGGTTTAAGTTTTCTCCACTGAATTGGAAAGGTACATTTTTTTAATCTTAATTATTTTAAACACTTAATTCCTGTGGCTTTTATTTCCTGCTAAATTCTGACCTCAAAATACTACCGTCTTTAAATCACAATCTGTTGTCACAGTACTGTAATGGCTGTGATGTCTTAATTGAAAACATGGGGATGTAAGGATTTCGAAAGTATAATTAGGGTACATTTCACTGTGAAGCTGTAAGTGCTGTTCTGTAAGATGGGCATCTGATATTTCTGACATACTGTATCAGAAATATAAGATTCAAACCAGAAAATGAAAATACAGCACGCATGCAGTGCAACTGTGTACCATATGTTAAGAAATGTGCACCTCTTAAACAGTGGGCTAATTAGCTACAGAAAACAGAAATGTCTGAATAATGATGCTAGAAATAAAAAGGATAATGAAATCTCGAGACAGACTTGTGTAGGAGACCCACCTGGCAGCAACTTGCCAGGTTTACCAAATTAAATGAAATCAAAGGAAAAATTATAGGTGGGAAAAAATGAACGTAAAAGCACTGTTTCCCTTTGTTTTAAGCTCTTGGTTGCCTGTTTCTTACCTCCCTTACTAGGGGCATGTATTATAATTAATGGTGAGTGAAGCATCAGAATCAGAGAAGCCCAAAAGCTTAGGCTTGGAGAAAATATCTATAAAATTTGATAAGGGATAGTTTCTTGGGGTATCTCTTAGTAGCAGAAATACAATATTAAAATAGATTTCCTTTTGGCATTTCACCACTTAGCCTCCCTGTTTCCCAAAAATGAATGCACAAAGTTGAATTATTTGATTGCAAGAAATCTGTAATAGGGCTAGCCCTTGTTAGTGTCTAGGTTCAATATTAGTAACAGATTCCTTCTTCAGAGGAACATACAATCTGGAAATATAAACCGTGGATAAAAAAAATCAGGAATAGAGGTAGTTGCACTGTAAGAAGTAAAACACCACATAGCAGGCCATGGCAGGGAAGAGTCTGTATCTAGTTCCAACTCAAATGCATGCACTAGTTTCCTCCTTCTACCCTGTTTTACCTCATCCCATAAGCAGCAAATCTACACATGTTGCTTGGGATTTGCCTAAGGATTTCCCAGAATCAGTGAGCTCCAGAAGAGCGTTCACTGTATTCATTCGCTGTTGATTTTCAGGAGCAGGAGGTCCAAGACATGCTTACTCTTCTATTTGGAGAAACATAACCAAGATTTAATTCCACTATTCACTCATGCCTGAAATATTTCCTCTGATTTTCCTCAAATGTTAGTATGTCCCCACAGAACCACTTTTGTTGCATTGTTTTTGAGATCTACTATTACCCAGTATTATCAGTACAATGCTTACTTTTGTTCCTCCTAATAACCAGAGCCTTTTCCCATCAACTTCTACAGCTAATACACTGGTAGTTTTGGTTGATGGAGCCTGCAAATGGGCTGACATAAAGGATTCCTGTCCCAGTGGCATTTTAAGTTCATATGCTTATGGCTGTTTAATCTGTAACACTAACTATATCTATTCTACTGTGCCAGGAATACTATATTTACCCAGCTTGGAGTAACATTAGCGGAAGTGCTATGGCATCAGAGAATTGTCTGTTCCCTCACTACAATACAATTGGTTGTTGTTGTTGTTTAAAGAAGCTTAGAGCTGATAACAGAAAGGCTTTCACAGAATAAGCTTAAAACCTAACAGCCTCCAGAAACTGTTCATAGCTATGTGGTCTACTTTTAGTGTTGGTCATCACTTTCTCCACTGCTAATTAAATCTCTAGTATCTGAACTATTTACATTAAGTTCTTTCTACAAAGTATTCTAATCCAACAGATAAATCTATGCATACTGTTTACACATAAACCTTAACTTTTTTTAAATTTACATGTACATCATTGTAGTTAGATGTCATTTTTGCTCTGGGAAACAGTATCCATACATTTCCCTCTCTGGTCCACTGAGGTTTACACTGCCTAAATGTGTCACAACTTTTAAGAACTTATTGGAACAAGATTTGGACAGCATTTTATTGAAGTCTGTTCAGAAAAAGTGACGGTGCTTACTTGAGAAGTACCAAACACAGCAAAAAACAAAGAAGGGCAGAGGTTACACAAAAAGCTTCAGTGTGCATGTACCTGTACATATACAGAGACACAATGTCTGAACATGCATTTGCATTAAAAGAGCTTGAATTCCAGCACTGGACCACTGGTTATCACACTGCTTGACTGCTAACAGGCTCCATTCTCCTCGGTTTTCCTGGTGCTAACTAGCACCCTGCGAGACAATGCACAGGCATGGGGATAGTATTTGCCAGGAATCATTCTCAATACGCAACATAACCCTTGATGGTTTCTCTGTGTGTCAAGGTTTGGCACCTTGACACACACCTCCTGCCACAAACACAGCATGCAGCAAATTCCCTCTGTTTCATAGTAGAAAACCTCCTGTGTTAAAAGCTGCAATACGAGCCTCACATTGTTTCAGATACTTTGTCCCCTTGAGGTGACACTCAAGGCCAAGTGTTTTGTAGTATGCCTGCTGCCATTGTGTGCCATTGAGCCTCACAGACAGAAAACAGCCCTTAGTCCTATTTTATTTATTGATATATATAGCCAACAAGACCTTCTGAGTTAAAAGTTAGGGAACGCTGAATGAGTGCAGTGTTGAGCCAGGAGAAAAAGAAAACTAAGACAAATGGCCTATGTCTCACTTACTTGTCAGCAAGGTTAAAAGAAAGGTAGAGACCATATGAGAGACAAATGTTTGCTTCCCTCTGTGCCTCAGAGCACCAAAATATCTCAGTGGGATAAACGGAGTTTTTCTACAGACTTGTCACACCACAAAAAAATGCTTAATCTCCAGAGAAATCACAGTCAGGCAGCTAATGCTCAGTTGACTAGGAGAATGTTCATGTTCATGTACAGAAGTAAAGTCACAGAGCCAGAACAAAGACCTTCCCATGCAGTTTATGTTGTTGAATGAAACGATTCAAGTTCCTTTTTTCCATGTCAGAGATAAATATGGTGTTCAGAAAGGGAAAACAAGCAACCACCTCACAACCTTAAACCTCATCCTACAGGAAGTTTGGATTAAAGTATGCCAATTAAATATATACAGCTCTAAGAACATCAGTGATGCCAACAATGTGCTTTAAGTGACACATGGAACTATTTAGCCAGTCTTAGTCTCAACCAGAGGATGTGAGATGAAACAATGGAAACATTGGGAATGCATATAATTCTAGAAACTCCACATAAGAATAAAATCCCCTCTGACTCACAACACATAACAAGAAATGCTAGCACTGCTATAGTGTTTGCAAATAGGCTTTGTAAAAGAAATGAAGCTGTGTAATAGAAAGCTATTGGCCCATCAAGCTAAACTATCAAGACTGTAAACCCAGCATGGATTTAGCTGATTCCATTCACCAGGCATACTGTTGGTAATGACTGATATAGACACAGTATTAAAAATTGTATTAGGTAATGGCCAGAAGACAAAATATGTCATATGAACTAATACATTGAGAACAAATAATAATAGCACTGTAGAAAACACTATAGTAACATATCAATTCAGAATACAATCAAGAGTGCTCATAAATAAAGCTTCAACCAGTCATGAAACTGCTAAAAGTAGCATCATGTTCTTCATGTTCTTCATGTAGTTAAGACACATACAACATTTGTATTGTAGTTCCATGAAATCTGTAACTCACAACTGCAGAAGTTAAAAAGTGTTCCTTTTAGAAACAGCCACAGATAATAGTCAAATACTCCATCATCAAGTCTGGGAAGTTTAAACTTCCATTCTTACAATCTGGATGGTTCCAATGTGTTAAAATGGTTGGAAGCATCAGGGCATTATGCACTTTTGGAAAGCAGCACCAGTGAAGCACTCTTTCACATAAAAAAAAAGGCGTACACAAAACAAATTTCCACTTGTTTCAGAAAAAAAAGCTTGTTTGTTTTTTTTTTTAATAGAGACATAAGATACTTCCAGTTGGAAGAAACCTCAGGAAAGACTTAGGATAAAATCCTGCTGTAAACAGAGTTTCATAGAGATTTACACAACCTGGTCTTGAAAACCTCTAAGTAGAGTCAGTGTACCCTCTCTAAATAATAACCTACTTCACTTCTTGGGTGTCCTCATGTGTTATACCCATCTGGAAATGTTCATTTTCTCATTCATCTCTATTGTTTCTACTTCTCCTGACATGCATCACTGGAAAACCTGCAACATCCTTTTCATAACCTCCTCCTAGGTATTACTCCTCCTAGGTATTAGAAGGCTGCTGCTCCCCTCAAAACTGTCTCTTCTTCAGACTGGAAAATTCTGTTTCCATCTATCTCTCCTTGAAGGGCTTTTGTTCCCTGAACCTGTTGTGCATTCATCCCATAGGTTCCCCCAAATGGCAGCCTGCCCCTCAAGTCTTTCAGCTGTAGCCTCCATATGTGTTTCATCTGAAAACTCGATGAAAATATTGTCTATATTATATATATATATCCTTTGAGTATTTGCTCTGGGTATTTGCCAGCGATTAAAGGCTGAGCAGCCTTTGGTTCTCTGGGTTGTCCTTTTGGAATCTTTATAAAGTTTTGATACAGCTTGTGAGACCCATGAGTTGAGTTGAGTTCTCATAAGTAGTCTCTGACTTGATCCTTATGCACTGCTGCTATTCCCTCTCTTCTCTCCCATTAAGTACACAGGCATCAAAGAACAAGACCCCGAGCTCTTCAGCCTTACCAGTGGCCACTGTTTCTGAATCACCCTTTTCATTCAGCAATCAGTACATACATTTTCCTTTTCCAAGTTTTTATTAGTATGTACAAGCTCTTCCTGCTGCCTTGATGTCCCTGGCAAGTCTTGATTCCGTTTGAGCTTTGGTTTCCCTGACACCATCACTACATACTTATGCAATGTTTCAGAAATTCCTCTTCTGAAGCCTGTACTTGCTTCCATCTCCTTTATGCTGCCTTTTCTGGTGTATCTCTGTCTTGATTTGGTCTACTGATAAAGGTACTTGATTTCCTGACTATCAGCATGAACATTCATAGGCTTGAAAGGTGATGTCCTTACTGACTTGCTAGATTCCCCGAACTCACTTGCTTGTCAGAGCTGCCTCCCATGAAACCTACCTTTCAACTCTGCAGATAAGCTGGTCTGCTCTCCTAAAGTGTAGTGCTTGCCTTCCTCTGCCTCCTCAGGATTTTGAACTCCACTATCTTGTGGTCATTACAGCCATAGTTTCTATTGATTATCATATTCCCAAAGAACTGTTGCTAACTAGTGAATGCCGTTCTTGTTGGCCCTTCCTGTGTCTTCATCATTAATTTACCTCAAATACAATCCAGAAGCTTCCTGGATAGCTTTCTTCTCACCACAATGTCCCTCCAACAGATGTTAAAGTTCCTATAAGAACCAGCATCATAGGATCCAAATACTTCCTTGAATGTTTCAAGTAGACTTTATTCACTTCACCACAAAGATCAGGTGATCAGTAGCACACTTTCTTCTCAATATCACCCTCACTGGCCTCTCTGATGCAAGGCTCTCATGCAGCTTTAACATATTTTTTAATACCATATCTACACCAGTCATTGCTAACAGTATGTTTGCTGAATGGAATAAACTAAATCCTTGTTGGGCTTCCAGTCTTGCTAGTTTAGCTTGATGGGCTGAAAAATTTCCTCTGAATGTTTCATTAAAAATAAAGTGTTTTTAAAAATTCAAAACAACTTTTTAAGGTATATTTGCTAGTAAAATTTTCTTAGAATTATGTATATAGCCACAAAACTATTAAACTTATGGTAATATAGTACTATCATCAGTTTGTTTGAAGTATTTATATGACACCTGGCATGCTATTTAAATATTTTGTAAGAAATTATCATAGGATGAAGAACAGGCACTATACAAGGTGCCTAGACCACCAAGTCCTCTTGGTCTTGCAAGTCCAAGCAACAAGATCCTTTCAAGACTGTTCAAAGGCAGGTTAGTCAGTACTGTTACCTTGGGGGAGGACTGTGAGTGTGGCAGGGTTGGTAGAAAACTTGATATCCAAGGTAAAAATAGTGTCCTAAATATTTTGCCCACCACATTTTTTGTGAAGCAGTGATAAAGAAGGACAAAACCACAAAAGCATTCTCTTAAATACAGCAAATAGGTGCTGTAGTGACTTCAAAACACTTTTGAAAAGAGCAAGGAGAAACTCTTTCTACTTTATTATGAAAATGAATACATGAGGTACTGAAATGTGCCAATTTGCAAGAAGGTCATGCAGCCAGTAAGAAGGGGGATTACAGGCTTAAACCTTAGACTAACTATCATAAGCTCCTGACTTAGGCAGAAGAGACTCAGCTATTTAACAGATTTGCAATAAAATTAATTGATAAAGTAATGTAGAGACTGTCAGTGTAAGGTAGGATGTAAGGGGGAAAATGAATATGTACTCTTTTTTTTGTTTTTGTTTAGATTCTGTGGGTAGATTAGTCTGGCTTATATATAGCTGTATATTTAGCTATGGTGACAAATATTGCCAAACAGAGGAATATTTCACAGGTAACACAGCCTCTTTCTCAAACAGTAGACCTTATAAATAAAGAAAAATTGGATAAAGAATTCAAATTTATTAATATTGGAGGAAGAAGAGAAATACAAAGCAGTGTTCATGATCCTGGACCTTCTAAAGACAGACTGGTAGGATAATCAGTGAAGCAGCTAATCAGTTAGGGTAACCACTTAACTAAGATTCTCATTTTCTTGATCACACATTTGTTTCTGTTAAATAAACTCACTGCATTTACAGCTGGTCAATTATGTTTCTCTTGAAGCCTAAAGGTTCTCAGTACATAATTAAAGGCAAGGTGTGACAATTGACTCCAAATACATGAAAAGCTGACACACAAAGGAAAGGAGCAATTTGTTGTCTGTATCATCAGTGGATGAGGCTGAAAAATAATGGACTTAATTTACAGCAAAGTTAGGTGTTAGGAAGCAAATTCCAGTGCTAAGGATAGAGAGAACTAGGAAGATAATGGCATGGGAGATTGTAAAGACTCCATCTCTGGAGGTTTTTAGAACAAACATCAGACAGATGGATATAAGCATAGTTCAGTTTGCCTTAGAGCTGGGATTTAGAAGAGATGTCCTCTTGAGGTCTTTTTCATGTCTGTGATTCTATTATTTAAAGTCTGCTTCAAAGACTAATAGTACTTAATGTGTGTCAAATGGAATTACATTTCATTCAAATAGTTGTGAAATATTCAAATGAAACGTAAATTTTATTAAAACCTGGAAGGTGAAGTAAGTGCCCTAAATTCATCTCTCGAGTAGCTCTTTGACCTCATGTTTTTCCTTTTGGCTTATTCCTGCTATAGTGCTCAAGGAAGCTGTAACCTGATAACAAATACTTGGATAGCTGGCAATAATTCAAACTCATCCAGCTGTGTTCATGCTTGACCTGCCTTTTTTTAAGCAGCTTCATCTCATTTTTTACCAGTCATTAAGCTTATTGACTGGTGTTTAGAGACCAGTAAGTGACAAGCTTAAAGACAGTAAATCACACAGAAAGTCTGTGTACAGCTAAGATGTGTTGCTTGTTTATGGTAGCACACTTTTCTGTAACCCCTGGCCCCATCTCTGAACAGAGCATGTACTGATACCCACCATATTGCATCTGAAAGCTGGAATCTGAATAGATTGTGCCAAGTAATGATATATTAGGAAACAGGACATTTCCTAAATGAAGATTCACTGCTACTTGTTTACTGGTCCCAAGTCAGACATAATCCATTTCCTCCAGTTTCCACTTTCCAGGCAGTAAAATGCATTTCCTCCAGTTTCAGCTGTAGCAGTCATGAGTGACTTGTAAGCTGAAGTCAACAACAGGGGGGCAAGCTTCTTCACCATTAGACAATACTGTAATCAATAGGAATCATTTGCCCTCTTAAAAATAAGGAGACTTTTCTAAGGAAAAAAAAAAAAAAAGAAAAAAAAGATCTGTCCATAGAAAATTGCATAAGCTCTTTCCAGGTCAGTTAAGCACAGGGGGTTCTTCACCTTGTACTAGAACATAAAGAAGGTTTTCTCTGTCTAGATTTTCTATTCCATAGATAACCTCCTTTTTAGCTAATGCAGATTTATTTAATTTTAACTTTTAATACATTTCAGTGAAACAGACTGTCGCCAAAGAAAGAGTAATAAGACAACTCTTAAAAGTCTAAATACAAAAGAATTTTCAACTTGCTAATCAGGAAAAATAATCACCTAGGTTTAAAAGTGATAAATCCTGTCAAATTGAAATCACATGTTTACTATAACACGTCATACTATAGAATATTCAGAACTTCAGTATTATTGATTCTGTTTTTGTGAACAGCACAGACATCCATTAGCAGCAGTGAACTTGCAGTTCTGTGCATTATTATGAGTGAATTCATACCAGAAGAAAATCAGGAAATTCACAATAAAGGCCAGCATAACTTACACTATGAGTGGTGTTAAAGATGCCAGCCCATACACATCTAACTATAAACTTTGCAGAAGAAATGGGAGCATTCCAACTTCAGTTAAACTATTCAGAGATGTCAAGATTCAGAGCATTTTATTAACTCAAATAAGAAAAGTAGTTTAAGACAAAGTGGAATATCAGATTCAAAGAAAATATTGAAAGAAACATATTAGATGAGACATACCAGAAAGTCCCATTTTTTCAGCTGTACTATGTATCGTAGGAAAAATATATTATCAAAATACTGTGGAGAAAATAACAATTTGGAGAATAATTCAGTGCATAAGGACTTCTGGATTCTGTTTAACATTCTTCAAAAAAAGTCTGTACAGTTATTCAACTAGGGTTTGATTAAGATTAAAAAAACCCTGAAAGTTACCTTTTTTTAACTTTTAAAGAAGTTTGGCCACTTCTCTAGTCTAGAGTACCTCCTGTCTTAGTAGACACAAAACAATGCTTCCAGAGGGAAGTGCATTCCTCTTCTTAAATTCCTTTCTTAGGCACCACTAAAGAATGATTTGTCCCATCTTAGTTCTTTCCATGGTCCACTGAGGAAATCTAGAAAATTAACTTAACAAAGTTACCTATATACTACTAAAGGACAGCTTTCTCTAAAAGTCTTTCCATAGATACAGCCTTGTGAGATTCCACATCTACAGCATTGTAATTGTTTTGCAAGTAGTTAATAAATAATAATTAAGCTAAACCTCTGAAGTAAAAGACTGTAGCAGTCTTCTGGACTCAAGTTTATGACTGTCTTATTGCAGTGGGGTTTATTTATTTCGCTGGTACAGCTTTGCAAAGGCAATATGCAAACTAAGAGGCATGCTATGATGATCAAACATGACAGAAATTATGAACCTAAGTTAGTTCTACAGAAGTACAAAGAATTAAAGATATTAGAAAACAGGAGAATATAATCTCGTCTGGATGATACCATGGTACTGATTCTTGTGGTAGGGAGCCCTTCCTTGCTGAAGGACTTGCAACACCATGTGTACAGTAATATTTTTATTTGCTTTCAGAAATAACTGGAGACAAAATAATGTGGTATTGAGTTTCTCTGTATTAAAAGTCTGTAAAAATCTACTCTTTATTTGAAGTCTGTAAGAGCAACCCCATATGTGCCTTCATTTTGTGCTACATTTGTCCTTTCTGTTTTGCAGTGTACAAAGTCACCACTGGAACCCAGTGACAGACCTTGATTAACAGTGCTTAATCTATTTCCACAGAAAAATGGACCGAAGAAAGTATTCAAAAACAAGATAATAAAATGTTATCATTTCTTCAGTCTCATTTTATTAAATATGCTATCTTATGTGCAAAGTAACTCTATCCAGTTGGCATCTTCATGATGAGACAGAATGCATAAGGAAAAATTGGTTTCAAAACGTATGTTTACATATTCTATCTGCAATGGTAATCTTACTGACAGACATTTGTCACTGATCATTCTGTTGTGGTACAGTATAATTTGTACTCCTTTTCTCTTTGTTACTGGAAGTTAAATGGTAAAACAGATAACTGTAGAAAAGCTTGTAACACTTTTTTTTTTTTTTTAGCTACCATTCTCTAAGTCAGCTCCAAATGCAGGAATACCTCCCAATATCCATGAAGCCCTTTGTGACTGTTTTTTTTTGTTTTCTAGCACAAGAACAAAAATATTCAATTAATTCAAAAGGGGGCAAATTTCATACTCCTAAAAACATTCACTCTATAACAAGCCTTTAATTTTTCACCAGTGTCACAGAATGTTGTTGAAGGTTAAAGCTGAGCAAGTTTTAGATGGTAGTTAGATATTTATATGCCTAGCAGGTAAAGAAAAATCTAGTCTCAGAATATTTACTAACAATAATAGAATTTTTGAAAGGGAGATCAAAATTCACATTTCAGGACTTAAGGAAATCACAGACTTAGGGAATAGGTATGAGCCATTTAATGAAGCATTTTTCCCATGGTTTGCATCACACATCTTCCTGTGAGAAACTTTTTGCTAGCCCTCAAAGTCTGAATGATGGACCTAGACAACCTGTTTTAGCAAGAAGATTCCTGTGTTCTTATGTAAAACCCTGAGAAAGTGTCAATAATGGTCTCTGCTGTTCTCTACACTTGTGCATACTATGTTTATTCCTAGAAAGATGAAAGATGTGTTGGAGTAAAGAAAGAGCATTGGAAGTCTATAGCTAAATTGGTCAGAATGCAAAGGAGAAAAACAGTTCATGGGATAACTTACAACAAACCCAAAAGTCACATCCTATTTTCACTCACAATAGATAAGAAAACTCCTTGTTATCTCTGGTGGGTTGACCTTGTCTAGCTACCAAAGGCTCACCAAGTTTCTCAACTGGACTGTGGACTGGGGAGTAGAAAATAAAAGACTTACGGGATGAAGTAAGGATAAGGAGATCACTGTAATGGGCAAAACAGACTTGGACAAATTAATTTAGTTTATCAACAATTAGCAGTGAAGTAGGATAAGGAGGAATAAGACCAAATCTAAACGCACTTTCCCCTCCCATCCATCTCCTTTCTGGGCTCAGCTTCACTCAGATTTCTGTACTTCCTTTCCCCAAGCAGTGCAGATGAATGGCAAATGGGGGCTGTGGTTAGTTCATTACAGGTAGTCTGTGCTGCTTCTTCCTCCTTGCACTCTCCCCTACTGCAGTGTGGGGTCCCTGCTACAGGAAAGTCCTCCAGAGTAAGTCCTTCCCATGAGTTGTAGTTCTTTACAGACTGTTCCAGTGTGTGTCCCTTCCACAGGGTGCAGTATTTCAGGAATAAACTGCATCAGCACAGGTGCCCTATGGGGTCACAAATCCTGATGGCAAGCCTGCTTCAGAGGGGCTTTTTCTCTCCATGGACCACAGGTCCTGTCAGAAGCCTACTCCAGTGTGGGTTTCTCATGGGGTCCTCCACAGACTGCAGGTGGATCTCTGCTCCACCAGGGATCTCCATAGGCTGCAGGGGCACAGCTGCCTCACCATGGCCTGCACCACCGGCTGCTGGGGAATCTCTGTGCTGACCTTGGTGTCTGCAGGATTATTTCTCTTATATGTTCTCCAGCCTCTCTCTGGTTGCTGTTCTGAAGCAGTTTTTCCCCAGTTCTTATCTGTGTTATCCCAGAGGTGCTGCCACTGCTGCTGACGGGCTCAGCCTTGGCCAGTGTGCTTCGTCCTTCTTGGAGACAGTTGGCATTGGCTCTTTGTACATGGGAAAAACTTCTGGCAGCTTCTCCCACAAGTCACCCCTGTAGCCACCCTGCTACCAAAACCTTGCCACATAAAGCCAGATACTCCAGGATCTTTTAATATCCATAACCTTTATCTATTAAAACCATGTTATCATACAGCCTACATAACTGACACCATCTCAACTGCCACACATTGCCTGTTACACAAAGATTTAAAGGCTGCTTTTGATACATTTTAATCCTGATATGCTGTAAAAAACTTTCCAACATACTTTTTCTTCATCTGTGTAATATTAATTTAGGACTAACATAACACCATTCATTTAATTTAACTCCATGTACATACTCTATGTATGAAGAACTACATACTCCATGCATATGTATATATATATATATATCTTTGTTTCCATGTGATTTCATATATTATATATTATTAACTTGTATAATATATGCATTAAATATAGAATGCTTACTATATGTATTTTGTATTGTTCAATTTGTTATATAAAATATAATCAGAGTTTGGTGAGACAACTGGGAAGCTAATCTGTAGACATAGATCTGGAATGCCATCTGAAGCATTTGGTTCAGTATTCTCCAAATATTGAACCAGTTTTAATTGTGTATGTGTGGAATTTCTTCAGGATGTAACCAAAAGGCAGTGCATTAGTTGACTAGAAAATAAGCCTAGTGGCAATAGACAATCTATCTGTCTTCTTGAGCTGTACTCTCGATTTGAGCATTCTTCCAAGCTCTCTATTCATTTTTTTTCTTTGATTTTTTATAAGCTTATACAAGACAGATATTCTCCCTTTTCTCTCCCCACATATTTTTAAAATTCTCTAATTCCTTTTACTTCCTTAATTTCTCTATTTTAAAATTAGTTTATTTTCTTTGGTATCAATGCAAAATATGGTCTAAACTTGATCTTCAGTCGCTTCAGTTGTGTGCTTCATCACTGGCCTTCACATTCCCTTTTATCTTTTCTGCCCTGTTAAAATACTTTGTGGTTTTGGTTTCTATAGATCTCAAGGTGTTATAAAAAGTGAAGAGGCCTTGTTAGCCTATTTACAGAACTAAGGTAGGGTAAACCTAACATAGGTAAGTAAGGCCAGTATCTTGCTAAAGGCCAAATGGCAAAATAATAGTAGAAATTAGATTAGATTAGATTAGATTAGATTAGATTAGATTAGATTAGATTGTAATATCATAAAACTGGATTAGGTACCTGGGTAGATAATCCCAGATTAAAATTTTCTATCAGATGTTCATGTCAAATTAAATACATCCTTTTCTACTCTAAGGTAGCAAGTTATGAAAGCATTTCTCATTGAGATACAGTGGTATTATACTCAGAGAAGCAGGGAGTATTCTTGTGTTCAAGGCTAAAAATATTTTCCTTTCAAGATGCTGCCATGGAACACAATCAGGATCAAAACTCACTGTTGAGATCAGTAATAGAAAAGAGAGTACTTTCTTACAGTCAGAAGGACTTTTTTCTTCACTGCAATTGCAGTTGAGATAGGTGAACCAGTTCTGGCCTTCAGATATATTAAATTATGTTCAATTGATGGTGAAATCCAGTTTCCAGCTAATACTCCATTTAGCAGATGGCTTAAAGTGCACCTTAATCTGCATCGTGCCCCAAGTTTGACATTATTTGTGTAGGGCATTGCAGGTTGATAGTATTTTTTTTTCTACTGACAGGCACAGTTCTCTTCTCCATTAAAGCTTATGGATATTTATAACTCAAAGTGTTCTTGTAGTGGCTGGTAATATAGAACACTTCTCTGCAGTCTACTGTTTGACAGTTTCTACTTACTGAGATCTAACTGATGAGAACATCCATAGCTCTTTTGGTTACTAGATAGTTGTGCCAAGGTGATCCCAATTCCTGAACTGAAGGAAGCAAAGACACAAAAAGCTATTTTCTTAGCCAAATTCATGTCAGAGTCTTTCTAGCAGTAATATACACCACTTTATTGAGATAAATAGCAAATCAACTTTAAGTTCTTCAACACTTCTTCCTCTTTCTTCAAAATAAATGTAGACCTCCAACATCCCAGACTACAACACTTCCTGCATAGATATAAATCAAAGTACATTTTCTTCATGCTGAAGAACATGGAAACAGTATAAAACTCTAGTGCATTAAGAAGCAGGAAATTAGAATCAGAACAAGGGAATCATTGGAAGGATCTTTAAATTATACTAAAAGCAGGAGTATCATATCCTAAAATCCTTTATGAGAAGAGAATCCACAACTCCTCTGTGTAATCTCAGTGCTGTGCTAAACTACCATTTTCCAACGTTCCAGTGCTGAAAAATGTATCCATAATACCTTGCTTGAACCTCCCAACCCATAGTTTGTTACCTGTCAGCAAGTCCAGGTATAGAATGAATCATAGAATGGTTTGGGTTGCAAAAGATCTTAATGGTCAACTAATTCCAACCCCCCTGCTGTGGTCAGGGATGCCATCCTCTAGACCAGGTTGCTCAGGGACCCATCTGACCTGGCTTCAAGCACTGCCAGGAATGGGGCATCTACAAGTTCTCTGGGCAACTTGTTCCAATGCCTCACCACCTTCTGGGGAAAGAATTTCTTCCTAACATCTAATTTAAACCTGGCCTCTCTTAGTTTAAATCCATTACCCCTTGGCCTGTCACTATCTGCCCATATGAAAAGTCCTCCCTCCCTTCTTTCTTATAAACCCTCTTAAGGTACTGGGGGGCCACAGTAAGATCTCCCCAAAGTTCTCTTCTCTTCTACACATTGAAGAACAACTGCAGCTCTCTCAGCCTGGCTTCGTAAGAGAGATGTCCTTTCTGACAGACCCTTTCCATCTCCTCCACGTCAGCCCTGAATAGGAGGACCAAAAGCTGGATGCAATAGCTGAGATGTGGGAGCATGCAGTAGAAGTGAATAATAAGTTCCTTTGATCCTTTCTAGGATTCTCCTAACTTAACTCAGTATGTAGTTTGACTCCTATGTGAGAACACGCTGGGGCCTTAGATTCAGCCATGGATTTACTACACTTGCACAGCCACTTGGTCATCTTATAGCTGTATTGAATTATTCTGCTCTGGAAACAACTTTGAACTTCTCATGTATGAGCTGCATGGGCATCCTTTTGGCCCAGTTGTCCAGCATCTTAAGATCAATTGAAGCATTAATAGTTATTGTGTGAACCAAATTTAATATCTTCTATAGATTTACTGAGAATTCTTGTCTCATCATTGAGGTTGTTGACAAAGATACCAAACAGTTGTGGAGCCATTGTCACCCCACTAGGTCTTGTGCTCATTACCAGGTTCACTGGTCTTCACATGTCCGATTCCTACCCTCTGTACACAGAAGTCCAGCCAATATTAAGCCTATCTAAAAGTGCATTCGAACAACCCATTCTTTAACTTACAGCTTAGAGTGCTCTGAGAGATTTCCAAAGCTTCAGCAAAATTAAGGTGTGTTACATCCACTATTATGCCTTCACTCACATGGCTAGTTATTTTATTGCTGAAGACAATTGAGATAATAAGCATGATTAGACCTTAGGAAACCTTTGTTACTTACTTGCCATTCAATGTTTAACCCCAGACAGCAACTAAGCACCATGCAGTTGTTCACTCACTCTGCCCAGTGCAGGATGGAGAAGAGAATAAGAAGAGTAAAAATGAGAAAACCTGTGGGTTGAGATGAAGACAGTTTAATAACAATAAAAACAACACCGGTAATAGTAAGG
Organism: Pseudopodoces humilis; assembly: GCF_049639895.1. Classification (NCBI taxonomy): domain Eukaryota; kingdom Metazoa; phylum Chordata; class Aves; order Passeriformes; family Paridae; genus Pseudopodoces; species Pseudopodoces humilis. The sequence continues at coordinate 96,091,664 of NC_142202.1, forward strand.
AAAAGGAAAAAATGACAAAGAGAGAAAATAAAACCCAAGAAAGACAAGTCATGCAAGTGAAAATTGTTGCTCACCACGAACTGATCATTGCCTAGTCAGTCCCTGAGCAGGGGGCCCCTTATTAACCTCTCCCCCATCTTTATTTGCTGAACATGACACCATATGGTGTGGGATGTCCATTTGGTCAGTTGCAATCAGCTGTCCTGGCCATGTCTACTCTCAGCTTCTTGTGTACCCCCAGCTTCCTTACTGGTGGGGTGGGGAGAGCCAAAGAAAATACCTTGATGCTGTGCAAACGCTGCTCAGCCGTAACAAAAACATCCCTGTGTTATCAACACTGTTTTGGTCACAAATCCGAAACACAGCCCCAGACCAGCTACTCTGAAAAAAACCCAAACAAGCTCTGAGCCACAGCCAGCACAACTGTTTAGAAAAATCCTCTAAGAATCTGTTTCTAGGGACTGAGATGAATCTGAATAGCCTGTAACTCCCAGATGGTTCTTCTTACCATATATAATGCTTGGCATAATATTTTCATTTTTTTTTCATTTGTCAGGAACTTTTCCAGATTGCTCCAATTTCTTTGGCCACAGGTAAGTAGCAGCTCTACAGTCACCTCAGCTGGGTGCTTCAGCAGTTTCAGATGAATCTCATCCAGGTCCAGGGATTTTAGTACATCAGGATCCTTCAAGTAGCCCCTAGCCTGAAACGATTCTACTCTTGACTGCTCTTCTTCCCAGGCTTGACTGGCTTGATGCAGTGATCTGGTCTCAGGCTTTTCCTATAGGGATTGAAGTAGGGAGGTGGGGAAGATATCAAGTACTTTAGCTCTATCTATGTCATCCATCACTGGTCTGTCTCCTCCCTTTTGACAACGGTGCCACATTTCCTCTGAACTTTTTGCTCTGAACCTTTTTCTGTGAGCAAACTGACAGAATTTCTTCTTGTTACTCCTCATGTAACTATGCAATTTTAACTTCAGCTGAGCTTTGGCCTTTCATTTTTCCTCTGAGTAATGTTTCTCTCTCACGTCTATCCTTGTTTGCAATTTCTTGTATGCTCTCTAGGTTAGCTAGCATCAATTTGATAATCATTAAAAATCAATGGTTTCACATGTTATTATGTTGCTTTTTTATGCATTAGTTTTGTGCAGCCAGTGTTTGGTCAGTTTGTGTTCTCACAGCATATTTAATAAATAATAGGGGATTAACATTTATATATGTATGTACATATATATATTTATATATATTTATAAAGACAGACAGATGAAAACTCACTTGGTAAAGCTGACCAAGAGCCTACACCAAACCTGTGGCAGCAAGTCAAATTTTAAAGGCAGTCAAAATGCATACATTCATTCTCATCAGGAAGAAACCGATTTCTAATATTTTAGGTAGTTATTTTCAAATCAAAACATATTTATTGTGTCCCCAGGACTGTGAGTCCCCCAAAACCTCTATCTGTGGGAACCCACTGTTCAGAGTTGCATGGTTATCCAACAGCCATCATTTATGTTTCACATGCACATTACAGATATATGAACTTTATCTATATCTATATATATAACTGTATAGCTATATATATATATATATATATAAAACTATATAACTATACCTATGTTCTAGGTATTTTCTCTTGATTGTGGTTCCTGCATGCCTCTCTCCAGCTGAGCAACTTGTTTAGGTCTTTCTAGTTTTTTCATGACCCCTTACTTAAAAAATAGCACACAAAGAAGACACTTCACCTAAGGATCCCTGAACCCTGTAAATAGAAAACTCCAGTTTCATTCTATCTGCAACACTGTTCTTAGATTTTCTTACTATATCAAATAAGCTTTATTTTTTCTTTGTTTTATTTTACATTTTTTTTAATGTTTTTGTTTTTTGGGGTTTTTTTGTGAACATTTGTTTAAATATTTAATTTTCTTATGCTTTAGAAAAATGCATTTTCTATTTTAAAGTGACATATCATGTCTGGAAGATAATCTATCACTCACTATTTAAGAGTCTAAAGTTTGAAGATTGAAATGGATAGAAAATTCTTCAGTTACCCTGAGTTTTTTTCCATTTATTAGACTCTTATCTATAATATTTGTGACAACTAGATATACATTTTTTGTCTCTTCCCTTCAGTTAAAGACCAAAGTTAGGGAAGAATGAGAGAGTATTTTCCACATGTAACTTAAAGTAGCTCTGCCCCCTAAAATCATAGACTTCTTAAGGTTGTCTAAGGTCATTTAATGCAATTAAACTCCATATATTTATTATGTTTACATTTAATTTGTATTTGTAATTATGTAATAATTTGTAATATATAATTATATAGTAATTAACACATGAACAGGAAAAAAATGAAATTTTATTTTCCTTATGTATTTAAATACTAGCACAATAGGGAAAATAAAACCTGAGAAAAGGTGTTTTCTCCAGTTTATATCTGTGTCCCTCATTCACTGGGCATTTTAGCAAATTATCCCATTGCTTCTTTCCACTTCCCCGGGGAAGATGGAAGACACACTTATGAAGTCTCTGATGACATCTGTAGAACTACAATTCTTGGAAAGTTAGAAGAAGGTCAGACTGAAATGCCACAGGGCCATTACCTAAAAGATGGCAAACATAATGCTAAAATATGCAAGATCCCATTCTTGCATATTGTATGCATTTATATCTACATGCTTTTCTCCAGTATTATAAACACTATTTTAAAGCTTTTTTTTTTTTTCCACAGGTATGATGGAATGTTAATTATGTAGAATCTGTGAGGTTTTGTAATATTTTTAAGGCCTTAACTGTCTTTTAGATGCTTGAGAATTTAATAAAAAGAAATGTAAATCCTATAGTCTTACGGTAAAAAGAAAGACCAAGAATATACCTTTCCTGCTGACTTTAAAATACAAAAATGATATTTTTTTTAAATTTTGCTTTTGCACTGTCATTGTGATGTGATAGGTGCCAGAGTTGATGAACAGATGTTAATTACTGGTGTATGTCTCAGCAAAACTAAATGAAAATCAATGTTAATGTGTCTTCACGTAAACTTTTAATAATGTGAGGGGAGAGGGAGAGGGAGAAGGAGAAGGAGAAGGAGAAGGAGAAGGAGAAGGAGAAGGAGAAGGAGAAGGAGAAGGAGAAGGAGAAGGAGAAGGAGAAGGAGAAGGAGAAGGAGAAGGAGAAGGAGAAGGAGAAGGAGAAGGAGAAGGAAAATAATTTTCTCCTATCCTGTCTGTTTGTCAGTGGAAAATGCAGGATCACTTAGGACTACACCAGCAGATGAGAATTCCAGACATGAATCACTCAAACTCCAACTTACATGTTTTCTTTTACTTTCGTTTTGAAGGTTTAGGAATACAATTAACTTGTAAAAGTTAATGAATTTGTTTTGAAAAACTCACGTGGATGGACTACAACGCTAATGAAATATTTTAGAAAATAAAATAAGAACATGCTGATGCTGATTTTTCTCATATCACAAGCAATTTACAGAAAACACTGATCTTACCATGTCCATGGAACTTTACATTCCAGGTATTGAAGACCTGGCAATGTGAAAAGGAAAAGCAACACAGAAACGTTATCTCTTTGGAAAAAAGACCATTGAGGCATCAACTTGAAGTAGTTGAATACTGAGATCAGGCTGAAAAAGCAGCCTTTTGGAAGACTGAGGAGAGTGCATTTATTATTGTTGCAATTTTCATATATTGACAAAGGTACAGAGAAAATGAGGTCACAATAGACAAGAGGCACAAAACTGCTATTTCTTATGTATGAAAATGACTCTCAAAGGCCTTCTTAAACAAGAGTGGAAGATGGTGTACTTATTCATTGAGTATTGCTTTAGGATCCCAAGCTGGAAAAGACAAGTAACTGGGGAATCCACATAACCTTTCCAGAACAAGCTGGTGTTGCTCCCATGCATTTCACACTCCTCAAGAAAGAAGCCTAAGCTCAGTTAAACAGCCTTGGACTCCAGTGTCTTCAAAAAGAGATTCCTAAGGAGAGATATGGTGAAAGTCTTTAAGTTCTTGTTCACCTGCTCCATACAGCTCATGAAATAATCATCGTCTAGTTCTCATAACAAGGACCAGGAATAGACAATAAAAACACCAGCCAAAGCCTGTTGAGTAAACAGAAGATAATACCTTTCACTGAGAGCATATCTATGTTCTGGAAGTTATTTTTATAGTTTATTGTCTGTTGCATGCCAAAAATATCAAAGGGAAATCAGACCCATTTGGATGAAGGCTGCATAGAAGGCTGTTAAATGAAGAACTGTGTATGCAGTCTTAGCATCCCTGAGTTTTTCTCAGAAACTGGGGAAATGCTAGAAGAATGCTAGTAGAACTATATTTGCTCTCTTACAATGGATCCCTAAGCCTCCTTTACTGTCAAAAACCAAACAGATGAACCTTTGCTCTTACTCACTGCAGCTATTTTATATTAACTATCCTTTCTCTTTCTGCTTTTACCCTGCCTTTTGTGTACTTTTCTTTAGGGCATCAAGAGGAGGATGAAAATGCAGATCTCAGATCTCAGTGACTGCCGGCCATATTGCCTTTTGCATTTTTGAAATTTTTCCTGTTAGTTTTTATTGATAAACAGTTGTTATTAGATTGATTTGTTATGGTTCCTGCTTATGAAATTCAAATAACCACTTATTATTTGAAATTTTAGATTTGTTTCTGGATATTTTGAGAGGAAATATTATGTCACAAATAGCAAAATTAGAACTACTTTTTTTTGTCTTATAGTAATATGGCCATTCAGTTTGGCATTGGAATTACTGTCCACATATTGGACTTTTCATTTTTGAAGGTGAGTATCTGTTATTTCTTGGAAAAGTGAAAATAACAATTTTCACAATAGACAATTACTGTCCAAATCTCACATATTTATACTGAGGTGCTTGAAATATTTATGCCCATTGTGTTTAGTTGAAAAGTATTGAAATAAATTATTGTCAAAATGTGCTTGGATAAACTTTTGAGAACTGAATATCATCATCTTTGGACTACTTCTGGCCTGGTAGAAGGAGGAAGACATGCTATTGATAAATGCAACAATTTTACAAATGCTTTTCAAAGAATTTTTTTAAATATTCATAATATTTTATTGCACCAAATTTTGATTAAAAATATGGGACTTTTTTCATAATTATATGAGGCTTATTCTGCCAAGTTATTTATGCATTTCTAGTTCTCAAGAACCCTTATTGAGCTACAGTCAACATTACAGAGGAAAGTTTAACAATTCATCTTTAATGCTGGTGCTAAAAACACTTTTTAGAACGTACTTAATTTACTTAATTTTAAACGTGTGCAGTTCATGAAACTTCATCTGGCAAATTTTGAATCTTTTCTTCTCAGAAAGATGTTTTGAAGGGAAACCACAGACATATTTAAACAGGAAGACTTGAAGGAGGAAAAAGGAGGTTATTGTGTCTGTTATACAATATAGTCTCTCTTTCAAAAAATCTGGGTCCAAATGTATCTCTAAATAATGCTTATTCAGTGTTTAGTAGATTTCAAATCACTGTGTGAAAGGGATCAAAATTGTTATCAGCTAAAAGATAAGGAAGTGATTTGGCCAAAATTATGCCCAGAATAGTATACATATGTCCTAAATTTAGTCAAGTTGCTAAATGACACCAACTTTCTGAATTATCTCATAACTGTAAGTAATTTCCTAATTCTCTCTCAGTTGAATTGCAATGCCTTTAAACCCAGACCATAGTACTTTCTTGATTTTAAGGGCAGGGATTAGCAGTCTACAATGTGTCCATGATTTCTTATCAAGCAGTAATATTCATGATTGTTTTGGTTAAAAATATAAAATACAGGTGGCTGATAAATCTGAGGGTTAACTGTGGCTTATAGGCCCAGAGGGTTTGGAAATCTTTTGTGTGTGAGTTTTTACATAAATGCATATGACTGAATATATATCTATATCTATATCTATATCTATGTCTATATCTATATATATCTATATGTGCATGTACATAAATATACAGATGTACACAGTCATATAACACAGTAATACAAACAATGACTAATATCTGTAAAGTTGCAAACCTTGACTGAAAATATCAGTATAAGTCAAAAGGATTATTAAAAAGTTGGAAAATATGACGGAAGGTTATTTTTAATATAAATATGTTATTTTAATATAAAACTGTCGGATTGCTAAAATCTTGTTTCAGGTTTCTATAACAAATCTATCATTGTGATAGATTTTTGTGATAACTCTTGAGAATTTCTGGCATTCTTGAAACTATTCTTTTAAACTTCTTTTGAGATTGCTGAGACACTATTAACTGTAGTCTCCTTTTAGGATTACTTAGAGACATCTTCTATTCCTCTTTATAATAAGAATTCCAAAGGATAGTCAGTCTTCTACCAGGAATTCCAATCCCAGTTTCCCTAATCTGAAGACACTACTGTCTTTTGAGATCACTTTTAAAACAATGGCACCCTGAGGCAATAGGCCATAAGCAATAGTGTCTGCAATTAGTGTCACATTCAATCCAGACCAGGAGTATAATGCGTTTTGTTTTTACAGAAACCTTATTGGCTATGTAACTCAATTTTGTTATGATGTTTTAAGAATTCCCAAGTCATATACCCTGAAAAGGTCTGTATACTCATTAAAGAATGGACCTTGTAGTATCTTAAGGAATTTGAACAGAAATTGAATTTATGTTTAAAGACATTTGCCAGAGAAATTTATCCTTTTTAAAAAATAAAATTTGGTGGTGAAAAAAGAGAGTAGCATTTCAGTGGAATAAAGCAGTGACTCAAGAGATGTTAGTGTGTTCAGATGGCAGTACAGGTTAATTTCTACTACTGATAGGTTATTTTACCTATCAGTTATTTAACTACTGTGTAAGCTGAAGTTTTCTGTCAGGATCCTACTCTGTGAACATCTGTGAAGAAATTCTCTTTTCCACATGAGATGTTTCTGCCCTTCTAGTTCTCATGTGCTCTCATGTAAGATGAACTCTCCCTTCTCAAGACTCTACCAGACCCAAGATGCAGCACCCAAAGTCATACTTGGTATGCAAAGCTAAATGAAGGCATGCTGCTCTGCATATGCAGAGTGGGTGTTTGGGTTTGAGCCCCACTTTGCTTGCTGTCAAGCTTATGTATTCTTACAATTGACTTTCACAGTCAAATAATCTGGATATATAAATAGTACGTTTTAGTATGCCACCTCTTGGGAAAACATTACCAGGACAAGAATTTAAGTACTGAGAACCAAAAATTAGCAGTAGAGAGACAGTGCACAAGTTTTAAAAGCATTTTTTGGGTGTATTTGAGTCCTTAAGTTATCTTATGGTCTCACAGAGCAAAGTCAGACAATTTAGATCAAATATTTTCAATGATGGATTAATTAACCCGTGTCATTATTTTGAGTTGAAATATATTATTAAGCACTCAACAATAGAGGAATCTCCCATATCTGAGCTCCCAGCTCTGCTGTGGTAACTGACTGTGATTCTAGTCCATGGTTTAAGAGACATAATTGAACTTACACTGAAATGAATAAAAAAAATCTTACCATGTGTGGACATGATTTTCTGAGCCTGAGAGAGTTTTCAGCCTGTCAGTGGCTGGTCTTTATGTGGGAGAAAGTTTCTTGAGAGCATGTTTCTCTCAAGGACTGTTTTTTGTAAATAAGTTTTTGGTTCTCAAAACAATGTGTGCAGATGTCTTGAGTGTTTTCTTTTGTTCCGCCAATGGGACCAGAGAGGTGTTGCTCCCTTTACCAATCATGTCAAACCTGTATAGGAACACCTTATAAAAGGGGCTGAAAACCCCAAAATAAAGCCTTCTGCTTTCTTTGGATGAAACTTCAGCTGCTATATTTAAATCCACGCTCCTATTTCGTGTCCACTAGCAACAATCATGGTGTATACACAGTTGAACAACTTACCTGGAAGGTCCCCTTCAATTATTGAAAGGCAACAGTAAGGTCTTCCTAGAGCCTTTCCCTTCTCCAGGCTGAGCAATCTAACTCTCAGCCTATGTTCACAGGATCTATAGCTTTCTGATAATTTTTTGTGGCGTCTCCTGGACTTGTTCCAAGAGATCCTTGGCTTTCCTGTGCTGAGGACCTCAGAACTGAATGCATACCTCCAACTGGGGTATCAACACAGTGAAGTAGAGGAGGAGAGTCACCTCCCTGAACCTGCCAGTCATGCTGCTTTTTAAGCAGTCCAGGATACCAGTCTGCAAGTGCACATTGCCAGCTCACATCCAGCCTTGCATCCACCAGCACTTCCAACAGAGCTGCTGTGGATCTGTTCATCCCACAGCCTGGACTGATAACCAGGATTGCCCTGACCCAGGTGCAGCACCTCGCATTTGGCCTTACTGAACATGATGAAATTCCCATGGGCCACTTCTCGAGCTTGTCCAGGTCCCTCTGAATGGTGTCCCATTCAGATGGTCCAGCCCACCACTCAGCTTGGTGTCACCTTCAAACATGATGAGGGTGCACTCAATCCCTTTGTCTATGCCACTTCTGAATGTACAAAACAGTATTAGTCTCACTACAGACCCCTAAAGGACACCACTTTTCACTGATGTCCATTTGGACATTGAGCTGTTGACCCCTACCCATGTTGTATGTGACCATCCAACAGATTCCTCATCCACTGGATAGCCCATATCTCTCCCATTTCGAGAGAGGGATATTGTGGTGTACCCTGTTAAAGGCCTTATATAGTCCAAATGAAATATTTTAAATTGTGCAAAGAAAAAAAGTATGGTAAATGCCAAAGATCTCAGTAGAGATTACACTTTTTTATTTTTACTTATTAGGAAACATTTTCTTTTCCCTTCCCTTCCCTTCCCTTCCCTTCCCTTCCCTTCCCTTCCCTTCCCTTCCCTTCCCTTCCCTTCCCTTCCCTTCCCTTCCCTTCCCTTCCCTTCCCTTCCCTTCCCTTCCCTTCCCTTCCCTTCCCTTCCCTTCCCTTCCCTTCCCTTCCCTTCCCTTCCCTTCCCTTCCCTTCCCTTCCCTTCCCTTCCCTTCCCTTTCCTTCCCTTCCCTTCCCTTCCCTTCCCTTCCCTTCCCTTCCCTTCCCTTCCCCTCCCTTCCCTTCCCTTCCTTCCTTCCCTTCCCTTCCCTTCCCTTCCCTTCCCTTCCCTTCCCTTCCCTTCCCTTCCCTTCCCTTCCCTTCCCTTCCCTTCCCTTCCCTTCCCTTCCCTTCCCTTCCCTTCCCTTCCCTTCCCTTCCCTTCCCTTCCCTTCCCTTCCCTTCCCTTCCCTTCCCTTCCCTTCCCTTCCCTTCCCTTCCCATTGATATTTCTTCTTATTTCTAGGTGCTTAGACCACATTTTAAGGTTCTTTAAAATCAGAAGTGGAAATGCAATTGGAGTACTTCTGTCTGACAAGCAATATATTAATTCATTCATTTGGTGTTTTTGAGGGTGCTTTAGTCCCAAGAATATGTGCAAGAACTAGTTACTGCATAAAAGTACTGTGAAATGAGCTGCTGCATTTAGATGTCATTTATTGTGTTCCAATGCTGAGAAAATGTGTTTATTTTGAGGAATCCACCAATTGTGACCACTCTTGATAAAGTTAACAATAAACAGATGTCCATGGACTAGTACTGCTTCAGAAAAATGTTAGCTATATCTTTCTAAGAGACTTTAAAAATGACATTAGCAGAGATGATGAAGGTAAGTCACTGTTGAAGTAAGAAATTAGCTTCCTTAAATAGATTTTCATGATTCTTAGTCTAGTATTTATTCCTATAAAAGGGTGTTGTTACTTGTAATTTCCCATTGGAGACAAGAAAAGAATGAAAAGAAAAGGATGAACTTCAAGAGATAATACAAGCAACTTAGGTTTTACATGTTTTGGCTTTTTTTTTGACTGGACTCGAGGAGAAAAAAAGTAATGTATCATAGCCTCAAGGGAAACCAAACCAGCTGTCAGCTTTAAGGAAACATTGGTTAAATTATATAAAGCTTTCGTTAGACCTCAATGGCAAAGAAGCCCCAACGCGCTTTTGCATACACAGATTCTATTACAAATCATCTCTGCACACTTATTTATGTACAAAGTGGACCCATCTCATGGGTCATATACATGGTCTTACCTCAACTGCTAAGTTAAAAAGACCCTTACTCTCTCAGCTCCTACCAAGTAATGCTACCCTCCATCAATTTCTTTATTTTTCTATGCTTTTTCTGTTGTCCTTCCTCACCAATACTGTTCTTCTACTTTAGCACCTTTTTGCACACTGTGAACAGTCTACACTTCTGTGCTTGCAATCACTTCTTATTCCACTTTTTCATTCCCCCTAAGCAAATCTCATTGCAATCAATGAGCAAAACCCCAAGGTGATATAAACCAGATACATTCTAAAAATAAATAAAATAAATCCAGATCATCTGCATCCTCAGTTTCTCAAGCACTTATCCATGCAAAGTGCCCAATAGAGGTGTCTGCTTTCAAAGTGAAAAGCTAATCTCTGTTTGCATGCTGTAAAGGATTAGGTCTGATACATGTTCAGCCTTGCCTCAAGCATGTTTCTTCTCTTTCTTACTTACAGATATCGGTCCACCCTAGGTGAGCCAAAAAACATGAAATGATGCAGTGCAGAACAGAGAGGTTTGACATTCTGTTTGTCTTCAATTGGACCAAGTCTTATACTCTGTCCTGGGTAGCCACAGGCTAAGCTACAGGCTAAGATTTTATCCAGGCCAAGTGCCTGTTCTGCTTTCAGAGAGACTTCTCACATGCAGTCACAGCTTTCTTTTGGTCATATCTTTCAAGTCATATGGACTGCACGCAGTATCTGAACCTGCCAGGGAGAGTAAGGCTTTAGAGCCCATCAGGCCAGCCCATCTCGACATAGTCTGACCAGCAGGTGAGGGAGGGGATTCTGCCCCTCTGCTTCTCTTTGGTGAGACCGCACCTTGAGTGCTGTGTCCAACTCTGGGGTCCCCAGCACAGGAAGGACATGGGTATGTTGGAGTGAGTCCGGAGGAGGTCATTGAGTTGTTCAGAGGGAATTGAGCACCTCTCCTTTGGAGAAAGGCTGAGAAAGTTGAGTTATTCAGCCTGGAGAGGAGAAGGTTTTGGGGTAACCCAATTGCACCCTTCCAGTACCCAGAGAGAGCCTACAAGAAGAATGGAGAGAAAGTATTTACAAGGGTGCATAGTGACAGGGCAAGGGGGAATGGTTTCAAACTGAAAGAGAGTAGGTTTAAATTAGTTATTAGGAAGAAATTATTTGCTGTGAGAGTGGTGAGGCACTGAAACAGTTTTTCTAGAGAAGCTGTGAATGCCCCATTCCTGGAAGTACTTAAGACCAGATTTTATTTGGCCCTGAACAACCTGGTCCAATGGAAAGTGTGTCTCTGCCCATGGCAGGGGAGAAGGAACTAGATGATCCTTTGGTCCCTTCCAGCCCAGGCCATTCTATGATTCTATGAGCCTATGATAGGTTGCTTCAGTATGCCACAAAATATCCTTTGCAAATCATTCTGAGACATATCTTAGACAATGGATTTCATTTTATAAATCTACCATTTGTTCCCTTTGCCAAAGAAATTCCTTCAAGCAATGCATAATCTGTGATCAATGAAGAAAGTAATTAATCAAGAGATGCTGTTTGAATTTCAGTAAGTAAATAGGCCATTTTCCTGCTAGGCTTTCTCAATTGCTGAATATTTCCTCTTCATGCTGTAACAAGCATGTGTTCAGTACTTCTCCCAGCAGTGTGAAAACCACTAGTTGATATTTCTGACACTTTTCTTTTCTGTATGTCCATTTGAACAATTCATTGTGTAGAGTGTACATAATTTCTCTTTGAGCATCAAAAAGGTTTATTCTCAGGCCGCTTTCTAAACTATTGTTTTTGGGACCCTAATGAAGTTTAATGCCAGGGGAGCTAGAGTAGAAATAGGGTTTCAAATAATCTGTTTCAATTAGTCTCACAACACCCAGAAATAAAACTGCCCGCCTTTTTTTTGTTATCAAGATTGCACAATGATATAAGTCAGCAACTGAGTCAGAAAAGAGCTATCTCACAAAGAAGAGCAGCACATTAATCATGTTGACAGTGAGAGCTGTGCTTCATAGATAGCAGCTCTATGCTTACTGCCATTACAATGGATACTCATCATTTTAGATACAGCTTGCATCCTTGTCTAAGGGGGCAGGTGTTCATGGACAAGTATCCTAAGCCAGAATGCAGTCCAAAACTTTTGAAAGAGGATCATCCAGGCCCAAAAAGCACCCTTTGAAAGCAGAACAGGTATTCATCCAGGGACTTCTTTTTGTAACCAAGAAACCGGATCTTCCACAATTTTTCCAAAGATTTCATATTCACTTTTCTAAATCAACAGCAAAACAATTTATTCCACTTTTATTTTACAGATTTCTGCATTATCCCATACATGAGCTATATCCAAAATCTGTAATTACCCAGGCTCTGTAAGGGCAGAAACATACTGCCATCTGCAAGGCACTGTCAAATGTCTCAGTTTGGGATTTTATAGAACTATTAGTGTTTCAGGCCACACAGGGCACTTCTGTAGTGAAAGCAGAATCTTTCTCTGTACAGGGCTGCAGGAACCAGCCACTGTTTTGCTTTGTGCTAATGCAATGGGCTGGTATTTAGAACGACTTACTGAATGTGATAAGGATTACAGACGCATCAACGAGATGTTTCTGCACACACCAAGGTGATCCAGTATAGCCTCCTTCACACAGTCAAGTCCCATTTCCTCACCTGCCTAAAAGGCAGACTGAGATTTGCCTGTCCATGAGGAATATAAAAATACAGTCTCTTGCACACAAGGCTCTCAAAACCAAAAAATTCTAGGATTTTTATCTGACACTGTTTTGGAGTAGGGATAGTTAGGTACACACAATCAAGAAGCCTTTCATTTCTACCAGCACCAGCCTGTGGATTTTGTGCAGCTGACTGTCTGTAGGCTTCATCTCATCCTCAGCTGTCCTCATGTCTCCTCAGTGAGCGTGCCCTCATCCCACACAGGATATGAATTGTTACAGCTCACAGCCACGTAACCATGACTCTCTAACCTGAGCAATTTCCTCTGCAGGCCATCAGCCCGGTAGGCCAAGCAGATGGCTGTTAGCCTTCATCCGCTGGGAGGGAGGGCTGTTCTCCACAGCCTGCAAGGGATATGGTGCTTCCAGCTCAAGCCTCCTAAACCTTGCTAACTGGAATATATTCCATTTGTTCAAGGAGACAGAGTTTGTCCTCTGGTTGTTTCATCCTGGTGGCTCTGTACAAATCAGGTGTCCTAGTAGGTGCTGGTGAAGATCCATTTGTCTCAGAAGCAGCTCTGCTATTTCACTAATAATATTCCAAATAAAATCCAGTCAAATATTTTTTAAAAAATTCCTGAAGCAATTTTTTCAAAAGTTGCTTTCAAAATATAGCAAAATTATAAGTAATCAACCTACCACCCTCCTTTTAAACAATTGAATACCTTAATTGTTACCTATTGTAACAATTAGTTTTAGTTCCCTATGTAATAAATATACATGTTCTCTCTGCATCACATATAATATGCTGTGGATCTTCCTGCTTCTTCATATTAAACTATGCCTCAGTTTGTTTTTGTTTTTTTTTTAAATTTGCTTTTTTCCCAAATTTTTTAAAAACTGTTTCTTTGGAGATCCCCTAAATTGAAATTTCACTGGAAGTTATGCAAGATATTTTTTTAGCTTACGTATTGCTAATCTTATTCTTAGTTTGGTTGACATGCAGTTTGATCTTCAATCGTTAATGGAAGGTGGATTCTGATACTTGGTGAATACTTTGCACCAGGCCTCCTGCTTTAATGCATGCACACAAAGTGTTGGATTGAGCCAGATATGTCTGTGTTTAAACCCATGGTTAGGCTGCTAAAGAAAAGTGACTTAAGAAAAGTTCTTGTCCAAGAACTAAATGGTAGGCACCTAGACTTACACATTAGAATGGGTCATGTTGTGTTTATTTTGGAGAAAATGTCAGTAAAAAAAGAAATGTTTAGAAAATACATGGCTTGAGGAAAAACAAAGATCTGAGTTTTAAAAAATCAGCAATTTGACAAAGGTTCAGACTTGAAGGAAAGCAGTCAATAGTTCCATCAGGTGTTTAATTCTGGTTCACAAAATCATAATTCAGATATTTGTGAAAATTGTGTCAATCACAAAATTTTTTTTCTAGCAGTATATATATAAAAATAATGAGAAACAAAACAAAAAAAAAAAAAAGATTGTATTTTTTAAGGGACTCCAAAAAGTTTCCATAGGATCTGTCCCATTATAAATTGATTATATTTGAATTTTCATTAGGCGTATCATAGACATTTTGTTTAGCCAGATTAAATTTCTGAGCAATCTGCAAGGCAGTTAGGAGCAGCTATTAAAACGACCACATAAAACAAACAAGAAATACTTCTCTTGTTTGAAGTACACATGTTACAAATGAAGGTACACCTCTTTTATGAGTACTTCCAGTTATACAGAGCAAAATCCCTGATGATTTCAGGAAAGCTCATATGGTCTGCTTGATTTTTTTTATCCTATTTTGCAGCTTGAAAAAACAGTTATCAAATGTTAACTATTAATTTTGTCTCCATCTTTTTATTTATAAAAGCATTCTGTATACAGATTAATTTTACTTGTTCTATGTTTACTATTGTTTGCTAATAGACAAAAAATTGCAAAAGCTTTAGGACTGATGCATAACACAGTTTAGTCCCATATTTGTAAAAAGAAATAAGCCAAATACAACTTGATAGAATTAAATTCCAGCTATTGTTTGTGAAAGTCTCTGCAGTGCCCTTTCAGCAACTTCACATTCAAGAAGCTATTTCTCTTTCTTCAGCAATCAAAAAATACCTCTGCCACAAAGTTTTACTCAGTTGAGGGCAAGGCTGCTTTCTGCAGTGATGTCAACAAATAAGTGCTGTTCTTCAAATGCTGACCTTTGTGAAGCACATTATTAGAACTAATACATTCTCTTACAGAGACTGTAGAGAGAGCAGGAAAGGAGCTTCTCTTGACTAGAGGAGATACCATTGCTCTTCACCCAAAGATTCCAAACTTTGTGACAGTGCTAGTTTTCCATATTTAGAACTGCTCTGCGCTAGCCTTGTTTGCCATGCCTGGGTAGGCGGATCTGCACTAAGGAGCAGGTTTTTTCCCATTCCCAGATGAGCTGAGTAGCACAGCTGGTTGAAGACAGTTAATTGCTCTTCATGATGATTAGAATGTTGTTAAGGTTTTCTCAGAGGAAGAGAAAAGAACATGCATGTGGTTTGAAAGGTCATGGTGGAAACAAGATATAGCAGGCACGAGATAGAGTTATATTGACAAGTGTTTATCATAAGAAAACACACTTGGCATTAAAACCTTCTAGCTCTTCCAGCTGATTACAATGTAATATAGTTTCATAAAATAAGACTATGATTATGTGTCCCTTTGTAAAATCACTTTTTTTTCTCCTCTGCAGAAGATTGCCATTTTTGTGGTTCAAAAGCAATGCAAATATGCTAGAAAGGTCTTAAAAAACAACCAGTTTGTTACCCTCATTAATTTGCTTCTCAAAGTGAATTAATATATTTTCTAAACTATCTTTTATATACACATAGAAACCACATACATGTTATATTTATTTTTATTTTATCGTACACAGTCATTAGTAAGTCTTACACTACTAATTTAGCTATGGATTATGCTTTACAAAACGGACGTGTTTGAAGTGCCTGAACCAATGTTGAGAGCTGGGCTTCATTCTATTCCCGCTTCAATATCCAGGCACAGTGGTCCATCCAGTACAAGAACTGGAAAATTGCACTCATGATCTGATGGATATATGCTGATCAGTGGAGTTTAACTCCAGAACACATGCTGTAGAAACAAATAATGGCAGTGAGGAGTAAGATATTGATATGATTATCCCATATACAGTAAAAGGGTGACTTCTGTAAATAGGCAGTCTCTTTATTCCATTTCACCATCCTACACACTAAAAAAGGCTGGTGGCTCTGTCCTTGACAGATGTTTATGTTGTATCACATCTGCTTTTTCTCCAGGATACCATGGAATCCAGCAAAATAACACACAGTCTTTCATCCTGGCCAACAAATTCCAGTAAACATAAAGGAAATTCAAGGTCATCCTTTCAAGCATGCTTGTTCAGTCACACTTTTTTTAATTGCTCTTGATTCTCTTTGTCTCCAGATACAAGTGTTTACTGAGCAGGTTTATCTACTTTGTCCTGAAGGTTTCCCTTAGGCTGGCCAGGTTTTCTTACTCAGCACTAACATTTCTAAGTTATGTCACTCCTGTATTCCTGCAAGCTTTTACAGAAATAATTTTGATGAATCCATACAACATACTATGAGCAGAAAAAGAAACACCTTTGTATATTATTTCTAATCTTCACAGTCTTTAATGTCTCATGACTAACACTTCAAGAAAACACACCTGTTTTCTGTGACTACTTATGGTGTTAACACCACTGAAAAAACCAGGCCAATTGTACTCAAAGGATGAAAATTAGAGTTAGTGCATGACTTTTATGTCACCTTGATATGAGAGATGAATATCTAAAAAATATAGAAATGTCATCTTTCTGGGTCTTCTTTGAGACTTTACCACATTTTCTTGGTTTTGGGAGGTTTCTTTAATTTTTTTTTTAAAGAAATTTTTTTTTTCAAGACAATAGTTGTAGTTCAGAAAAAGCATTTACAAAAAACTAACTTCTATTGCTGCCAGCTATTCCAAATGCACATTCCATTTGGACTGTGGTTTTAGTGAAGTTTTACTAAAAAAAATAGTCTTCCAGTTCCTTTGCCATACATGTATTTAAAGACCTGGAGGTGTTAGGACTAAAAATGCTGTCTGAGAAAACCCACAGGAAAATTACTGACGATAAATCAATTAAAAAATCCTAATGATAATAGTTCAAAGTGTGATGTTCAAAATACAATCATTTGCATTGAAAAAAATCCCAAACCAATAGTGTATAACCTATGTCTTAAATAAATTACTAATTATGTTGGTTTAGCTGTTAAACTGAAAAATGAATGTTGAGAGAAGGGTAAGTTGCTCAACTTTAACCAATTTAAAAACACAGAACCAATATTTTTGTCATCAAAACAAAAAATACTTTCCCATAAAAAAATTTCCATAGCCTCAAAAACATTTGATTTGATGACCTTGCAATAATAACAGAAAAGTTAGACAAAAATCAAGATATGATTCATGGAACTTTTCATGGTGTATATAAACACTGGCATCCTTGTCCCGCCTTCTGATTCTGCCTCAGGTTATGTTACCATGGATGGGGGGGGGGCGGGGGAAGGGGTTCATCCAATGTTTCAGAAAATCAGAATTTAATCTGGTTTGGGTCAGATTTTTCTTCCATACCTTTTCTCTACACTGTTAAACTGACTTAATACAACTCGGCCTTCAAGTTATGAGTCTTTTTCCTTGTAGCTGTATGTTGAAGAAATTATGCTGTTAGTTCTAAAAACACTGAGTTCAACAGGTCAAATTCATCTCGAGGGTGACTTTGACTTCAGTGAGAATGCCACAGGGAGACACTGGCTCAGCGTGTCTCCCATGTTTACTAATCACAGGAGCAGCAGCCGTCCTCCATTTGAGCAGGGCAGCACAAAACTTTCGTTACAAAATAACAAAGCGCAGCTAACTTAACTTTGAATTTAGTTATGGCTTCATTAAAATTTTGCAAAGTTTCTGACTGAGCATGAATTTTTATAGTGGATGCTTTATAGATTCAGCTGAGTTTCAGTGTGCATTTTAATCCTAGACTCACAGTGAAATACAAAGAAATGCAAATGGCAAACAAACTTCAATATAAATGCCAACAAGAAAAATGCTTGAAATTTTTCAGTTCTAATGCTGCTAACACTGACCTCATCTTATATAATTGTGATTTTTAACCAGATTCTGCTTTTCTTCCTCCCTGGGTGGAGAAGGAAATGTTGGCTATCTGAATGAATATCTGTAGGTTAGGAATGTAGATTCTTATATAATTAAAAGCTTTTGGTGAATACTAAGCACACTAAAGCTAGGAATCAACTCCTGTCATGATGGCCTGAAAGGTGTCCCTAGAGATACCTCTCTCCTGTACAGTATCTGCATTGTCAGATACTGTAGAGTGCACTGGAGTTGCAGCCTACAGTATATTGTGTAGTCCTGGTCCCCACATATACCCCGTTTGCATCCAAAGTTGGACACAGATCTGCATACACTGTACTGTACACCTGTGTTTTCTTGGGATGTGTGAGGAACCACAAAGGCAGGAGCTCTGTGCCTGTATTGGGACTCCTTACCTCAAGGAGTTTAGTGCCTGAGATCAGCTCTGTAATGCGCACTGCAGTGCTGCATCTTGGAATCAAGAAAAAGCTAGCTCAGTCTTCAGGAAGTAAAGGGCATCAAGGCACCTAAACACATTGCTGTGTGGATAATTCATACTGTGTACAGCACAACTCAAGGAGCATGAGGATGATGGGAAACAGCACTTGACATATCAACAGACCTCAAAGCACTCTGTACATCACACCATGAAGACTCTGCCTTGCCTCTGAAAGATTTTTGTATTCTCAGAGAGGCTATTTGACTCCACTAAAGTAATTACATAGTCTGGCTTTTAGTAAACTAGCATAGAACATTCTTCATAATACATACTACATACAGAGGTATGTATTTACACACACATATATGTGTGTGTGCACATATAGTACCAGTATCTCAAAAAACTCTTTTGCAGATGAAGCATACAAAAGTTATTTTACATTTTATCAGATCTCTTTTGTACTTCTGAGGCTCTGTCTGAAGACATTGTATCATTGCCCAAGATTCTCTGACTTTCTAAAGTGTAGTAATATGCAGGCACAAATCTTGCTACTAACACAGGACCACATGTACAGATTTTCTAACCTGCTTCACCTCAACGCAGTATCAAAAACATCTCACAGATATTAAAGACACATATTGGTTGCAATCATTGTAGTAGTCTGGAACCATTCTGTGTCTAGGATGGTTACTGCATCTATCCTTTCCTTTTTGCTGGGGTCTGTATATGTATGCAGATCCCTTGGTAAGGAATCAATAGGAGGTTTGAAGATGCTGCTTGCTACAGGGAAGAGTGTCCTGTGGGACTTCTTCAGCACAGCACTCACTTTCCTGTTTTAAAGGAATAGGCATGGAGCAGGTTTCAGTTGGTTTAGTGCACATTCAGTTGTGTTTGTATATGCCGTGATCTTATTCTCTAGAGGAAAAAGCAAGGCTAACTTTGTTTCAAACACTGTGCCTTCTGAATTTTCTTTCTTGACCCTAAAGCCAAACCATAGGCCTCAAGAGATCTGTATCAGTGAACTGTACATGTTGTGCATCCCCCTTGGCAGGGATATGTAACTCTGGAGGGGGCTGACTCAACCAAAACGGAAATAGCCTAAATGCTTGATTTAAAGAAAATACAGAATTAACCCCAGCAGCAGGGCATTTGAGAGCACTTTCATGATTGCAAAAGGCTGTACTACTTGATAAAAGGTATGTAGTTGATAGTGCAGTGCCTACATCTTATTTTATTTTCAGGAAGCCAGTTCAAACACTCCACTGGTGTAAAACCTGGCCAATATTTGGCACGGAACACTTCTTTAAAATTGGAAATTATAGTAAACAGCCAGCAGTTTCATTTCTTGCTTTGAGTGTTATGAGAAGGGCAGCACATATTAGATATTGCTGTTCAGTGCCAGAACTGTAACATCATAACTGGCCCCAAGAAGTGCTAGAGCCCCTGTGGGGACTGGGGGATGTCACTGGCCACAGACCGTGTGTGGAAGTTCCTCGGATACTGTGACAATTGCACACAGCTACATAATTCAGACATTTGCTGAAGGTCTCAAGCACATGGTTGTCGTTGTTCCTGTAGTCAGTATGAGGGCATATTGTAATAACCATCTGCTAAATTCATGCAGGATTCCCAAACTGGCTTTTCAGAGCAGCCTCCAGCCATTCCCTTTACCACCTCTCTCCTGAGATGGTCCAACGGGCACCATACCTCTACTGTGCTGGCACCAGTGCCTGTCTGGAGTCCTCCCTCATATCTCCCTTTGGGTGCTCTCCCAGCTCAATCCCAAAGATAACGAAGTTCAGCCATGCATCCTGGGTGCCTGATAGGCATTTATCATAGATTTATATAGTCAGAGAGTCACGTAGGTTGGAAAACACCTCTAAGATCACCAGGTTCAACCATTAATCCAGTGCCACTATGTTCACCACAAAACTATGTCCTCATGAACACTTCCAGGGACAGTGATTCCCTGGGCAGCTTCTTCCAATGCCTGACCACTTAGCATGTATTAATTACCACTTTTAGTATATCTGACTATTCCAGCTTACACTAGCAGCTACAGATTTGCAGAGTAATTTTGGACTTGTAAATGCTGCATGTGTCCTACAAATAAAATGGTATAGTTTTGAGTTTATTGTATGTTTTTCATGGAAAAAAATAAACCATAGCATTACGCTAGTGATGAGGTTGGAAGGGATTGGCTGGTCTTCCCTTTCACACTGATATGTGCTACACTATTGTAATATCATAGAGTAGATGGCCCACCTGTGGTTTTTGTAGAGTGAGACCACTGAGTTCCTCATGTTCCTACAGAAAATTGAGAGGCTACTATGACCCAGAGGCAGTCCTGTACTCCTAACTCAGAAAAGTGATTTCCCAGGGAGACCAGCATAATGCATTGGCCACAGTTCTACCATCACAATAACCAGTATAAATACATAATAATGCAAAAGAGAATCTTGGATTTACTCCAAACTGTAGTAACAATTTCAAAGATTTTTATATGCATCCAAACAAAGCCACCATTCAAAGGTGATATTTTAAATCAATTTCCAGAACATCTGGTTGATTTTAAACCTTTCCATTATTTTCAACTTTTCCATTATTTTTTCTCCTTTTGAGTTGAACACTTGTTTCAAGTGTTGCTTGACTCAGTAAAATAAGTCCGATGTATATAGTATAATCAGTGCTAAGGTTGTCAGAGCATATCTCAGGAGTTCATGGCCAACAACAGTCCTGATATGAATCAGTGACAAAGAACAGTATATGTAGTACACAGGGAGCTCCAGAAACACAAAACCCCTAGATTGCATACACAGGAGCTGAAAGCCAGAGCATATTGACAACTCTACTATTGCAAGTTCCATGTACAAATTCAACTCAACTGTGAATTTTAAGTGCACTGTAATTACAAATTTTGGTTAAAACACTTAACATTTATCAGGTTAGAGAAAAGAATACAGGGACACAATTGTTTTTAACCAGATATTTTTTACTTGTTATCCTGAACATGTAACTGTTAATTTCAGTGAAAATGAACTAGGTACAAAATAAAAAATATTTGAATATCTATGCTATCCATGAAAAAGAAGAGATGGTTCTGCTTCAACCAGAATTGTGACCAACAATCTACAAACCAGAATCAAAACTTCTCCATTGCAAGTGCATCTTCATACAGCTTCAGAAACTTCACCTCAAAACACAAATAGAGTAAAAGCCTTTAAAAAGCCTGTCTCACGGAGGTAAGGGGACAGAGGAGATACATGAATGATGGAACAGTGGAGACACATGCAAAAGGTAGACATGATGCTATTCCTCTCTTAGACTCTGAAAATCACAGGTTTTCATAAAGTTGAACTCCAATCTAAATTATTTTAATACACTTTCTGGTGAAATTTTGCTGGATTTATATAAATGAGCAAAAGTAGTCCACATGTGCTTATGTCCTGTTCAAGTAATAAATGGAGAAATGAATATATGTCTGAGCACATACAGAGTTGTACAAAGATTCTCAGCAACACAGCTGTCACAGTTGTGTCCAGTATACTGGAGAGCAGTTACATTTTACTGCACTTTGCCTTGCACTTAAATAATGTAAGTTAGGTTCTCTAGTCTTCAAACAAATTACCAGAAAATGACTGACTGGTGTTTGATCACATTTTATTTCCTGTTTATTTAGAGGGACTATCATTACAGAAATGAAAATAACATTATAAACCTTCAATAAAAATAAACATAAAAATAAAAATGAAAAACATCAGTGCAAGGAATGGAAAGCCTTGATAATTGCAACATGAACTTTCTCTATATGAATCCCTTTACTGCCCAGACTTTGTGAAAACAGCCTTATGGTAATACAAGAGTGGCATATATTTATCATGTACTAGAAATTTAGAGGGTAAAATAGATCTGTTTGTTTCAGTCAAACAATATAAATTGTATTGAACAACACTAGTACACAGTTATGTGTATACACCTGACACACAGGCAGATCAGCACTGCCTATTGCTAAATAACTTCATTGTCAGAAATCATGGAATTTCTCATAGCAATAAAATATAATTGTCCTCTCTGGTTGTGCAATTACTTCATCACATTCAAGAAGTATACAAAAATTAGCAACAACAGAAGATGTCTAGATGATTTATTTATAAAGTAGAAGGGCTTTTAACCACTTTTAAGCGAAAGGTTTCTTTTAAACAAATATACATGAAATTAGTCTAGTTTATGGTAGGTTTCCCCCAGTACTGTAGAACACTCAGATAAGACAGTGTGTTCAAAAGCCACCTAATGGAAGTGAAGTCAGCAATTCTTATCCCCTAGTACACAGAGTAGATTCTGACCAAGCTTCAAACAGGTTGTTTCATTTTCTGAAGTCCATGGGACTGATTCATATGCTTTTTCTGAAAGTTGTAAATATGGCAGAATGGAAGAGCCAATGCTACTCATTCATCCTTTACTGCCAAGCCTCAAAGCCTTCTCTTTTTTGCTCCAGTTTTTGGAGTTCCTGTGACTCTTGTTTTTTTGCAGTGACACAGTCACAGTGAGAGGCATGGAGGAAAGCCCTCAATTCCTCTGCCTGTGCTGCAGGCTGCTGTGGATAGGGCAGGGAACTGGGTTTCAGACATTTTAGCTCAATGACATTAGACTCCAAAGGAGTTTTCCACCTCCTGGACAGATGTTCCAGCCACTGAACTGCAATATGAGAAACAGGGATTGTGTTCTCCTCTTATCTAAAAATAAAGGTAACTGAGGGCACTCTGAATCGCTCCTCAAAGGCAAAGCTCCCATAAAAATAGCACAGTGTAGCTGATTTGAGGTACAAAATGAGGACATGCACCAACCTATAGGCAGCCTAACCTGAGCACTGGAAAAGGGATCAAAGTGCCTATCATGAAGTATTGCAAATCCTTTGCTGGTCATAGGGGTCAGCCTACAGTGACACTTGACACGCTAGTCAGAGTGATGTGGCTGGAGAGGAGTGCTAACTTGGGTAGCACAAATCAACACAGTGCCTTCCCCATTTCTGCCTCCCAGCCCTATTGAAGTTTGTTTTTCATATTCAGTGCATTAGACCATGAAGCAGAACAACAAAAATCATCTCATGCCAGTTGTGTACGCCACACTCTTACGCCAATAAAACTCCATTATTGTTAATGCAAGCTTTCACATTAATGATTTGGCTTGCAGGGTTTACTGTAGTGCTACAACCTAAAATATTTTGATGAAGATTTACTTGATGCTTCTACAACCGCACTGTATATTTTGCTCTCTCACATTTCCACATGGAGCCACTAAAACTATGCTGTATGTCCCATACAGAGAGTGGGTAAGCAAACGAGTTTTAAAAGCTTGTTCCTTCTTAAGGCCAGGTCCATGAGTGACCTTCTTGCACTTCAGTTCCACGGAGATCACACACTGCAGCTCCTGCTTTAGATCAAACCTGAAGAACTGGGGAGTCAAGCTTACCTGCTCTGCAAATAGAAAATACTTCTATTAAGTGTAACTACTCTTGGTCAGAAAACTTCCCTTGTCATTTTCCATTTTTAGATGTCTTTGCTTACCACATAAAGGGTTCATTTTCCCTCTCCAGTAGTCTATATGACTGAAAAAAGTGTATTTGCTACAGGGCATTAGGAAATATATTCCCAGATTGCTAAGAATTCATTTTTGTTTGCTTGGAATAAAAGGACAAGAACAAAAACAGCTAGATTAAAAAGAAAAGCATTGCTACAAAGCAGAAAACACATATAGTGATTTTTTCTTCAGTAGAATATATACCTTCAGCAGGAGGCCTGATGGGATTGGTTTAGGCAACAGCCTCAACTAGTTTCCCTCTTTGGAACTTTTATCTTAATGGGGCTGCAGTCTTCTTAATATCATACAGTGAACTTTGCCTTTCAGTGCTGCGTACTTTTGGTAGAAAGGGACAAGATTTAAAATCGTACCTGGTAAAGTCACAGTATGAAGATAATTTCTTTGAGACATTCTCTTTTTAAGGAAAATATAAAGCCCCAGAAAACATTTTGGTGGTCCATTGTATCAGATAGCATTATTTGGACTGTTCCAGTCATTGTTTTTTCACAAAACTGGGAATCTCTCACATCATTCAGTTCTAGAATGGAAAAGATAAAGAGCTGCTGCTGCTTCTGTGCAGCTATCCTGGGAACTGCAGGAGCCTGGCTGGGTCTACAAACTGTGGGAAATATTCAATTTGTGCAATGGCTCTGTTTGCAGGCAGGGGATGTGTCTTGGTTTAGGGACGAGATATCATGTGGAGGAGACTCTTCATCTCATTCAGTCTCTAGATTGCTTCAGTTAGCAACATGCGGACCTCCCCACTTCAGCCTTTGTGGTATAACCATGTCCATGTGCATAGTAGCTTCTTGTCTGCCTGTAAGATGAGACAATTTTAATGTAACAGAAGAAGTACTACTCCATAAAATAACTTCCATTCTCTATGGCTGCATCGTACACTTCTGTTTGCCACAGGCACAAAACAACCTAAAGGTTGGCAGCTGTTCTTACTAAAAGAAAAAACATTTTTTTAATTTATATTTTGGTACATTTTTAGAGATAAACTTTCATATTAGTTATAATTTTATTCTCTTACTTTAATATCAAACTTTATTAAAAATATAAACAAGGGTTTAGGAAAATATTGGAGGTGAAATCACAGAGCTTATAGTAGTTTAATGAGGTAGCAGTAAAATGCATCTTTTAGTAAGGAGATCAGAAGGGTAAATTTTTACCCAATGTTTTCCAACATGAAATGTCTACAAACAGTATTAATTTAAGTTAGTAAAATATTTTATTTCCCAAAATAGTGTCTTGAGCAGTAACTGTAAAATTAATTGCAAACATCTCATCTGTTGTAAGTGCTACAATTACTCCATTCACTAAGATTTTTTTATAGCACCCCTGGCCCATTACTGCTCTATTGCAGTTTTCTAAACTTGATTTAGAAAAATAAGGAAGAAAATTTACTGCAGAAAATATTAAGATAGCTAATTTAAGAAACAGAACAGCTTTTCATTAGCAGTCATATGACTGGTATTCATGACTTACTGGTAATTATATCAGAGATAATACATTGCAGTTAGAAAATTTTCTAATTGGCTTTAATAAGAAGGAATAGACAAAGCAGATGAAAAGAACTGAAAAGAATGCTATTGGTATCATTAACTAAAATGAACAAGAGCCTCCTAACTATATCTGCTCAGTTATCTTTAGCATCTCCAATCGTAAGAACGCAAATCAATTAAAAGTGCCCCAAGTTTGAGTACCTATTACTCACAGCTAACAGTACATTTCAGTGTCTTGTGCCCTGTCAGAGAGGAGGTGCACAAAAAAACTGGAAGGAAACATGGCTAGGAAGACAGATTCCATTGTAAAGAATGTCATGCCTAGTATATTCACTGGGGAGAATTTGCTAGGAGTCACCAATTGGTCTTGGTGGACAGATTGGGCATTGATTAGTGAGGTGGTGCGAAATTGTGTGGTGCATCACTTGTTTCTCCTGGCTCTCTCTCTGTCTCTCCCCCACCCTCTTTCACTGTATTATTATTATTATTTATTATTATTATTATTATTGCTATTATCATTATGGTTACTTTTTAAATTTACTTCCTGTGTGGAACAGTTCTTAACTTACATGTTTTACCTTTTTTTTGATTTGTCTCCCCACCCTACAGAATGAGGGTGGAGGGAAGTGGCAGAGTGAGTGAGGAGGCAGCTGTGTGGTGCTCAGTTACTGGCTTTGGTTAAACCATGACAACGAACAGCAATTGCAGTCACCTTAAATCTTGTGGTCAGTACCTTGTACCATGTAGGCATTGAGTGCATTGAGTTCCTGAGCAGGCCAGAGGTTTGTGGTAGATCTGCTTAAGCTTCTCATAGCGACCTCTTTAAAACATTTTTTTCTTAGAACAGTAGGATCACTGTGTTTAATGACAAAACTCTCCAACTGACAAAGTGTAAACAGAACAAAACAGAAAGATTTCTGCACAATTCTTTCCCTGGACCGCAGTGTCCTCACTTATGTCTCTCTCTGCAAAGCCAAGTGTGTGGCATTTACCCTTGCACAACCCTCCCTGCAGTTCCTGGATCCCTGCTGTGGCTCTTTGATTCTGCACCCTGCTGCCTCTGCCACCCTTCCTCTCCAAACAGGTTCATTTTATTCCCACTCCTCCCCGAGCTCCAGAAAAACCATGTGACAGCTTCTTCTGGGAGGACTGCAACATAAATTTAAACAGAGGAGACAGCTGTGGTCACACCTGGCCATACCACTCATTTCACTTAATTTAAATTCACCTTTCCAAACCTGCAGGAGGAATCCACCAGGCTGTACATGAGGCTTGGGTGGTTGAAACCCTCCCACTGTAGCTGTGTGGATCTGTGAAAGAGAACGCACAGGGAAAGAGGACACAGAAGTAAAACAGGCATATATAAGATCTCATAATAAAAGATGTAGAATTCCCACATTCTGGTCCCTGTGGTAGTATTGTTTTTGTTTTAATTCAGTGTGGATATGGCAGACAAGACAATGCTTGCTGCACTTCATGCTCCTGGTTTGCAGGCTCTCTTCCCTCATGAGAAATGACCATGGCAGGTGAGACTTTCCGAAAAGCTTGGGAGCTGACTCCTGCCCTTGGAGCAATTCTCCTGTTAAAGCTGCATCAAGGAGCTGGCAGTCTGTGGCTCCATCAGAGAGGATGCTGGCAGTGACAGGAGCAGACAGGCAAGTCACAGGATTGAAGGAAAAAAAGCTTTCTATGGAGCAGAGAAGCTGTTGGGAAGGTTGATGTGCCCCTGAAAGAGTCTGTATTTCATTCAGAGGCATTCAGCATTGAGTTAAGAGCTGCCAAAGTGCCAAAAAAAATTCCTTGTGGTCTTTCAAGCATTCTAAGTCATCTTATAATTTTGCCTGAAGACTTTCTTATCTGTAAAAATGCCTTCTGCACCCATGTGCTAGAAAAGTGCCTGAAACCTTGTGGATAAGTTGCTTCCAGGCAGCTTTGACTGTCCTGCTGGTAAGTCAATTCCAGCCCTTTGTAATAAAACCTTAGGCACAAGGCTCTCTCTGCAGCATCTTCTGTTATTATTTCTCTATTAATTATAGTTTTTACCTATATATTGTAGATGCTTGAACCAGCTTGACTATTTAATGTCTCTCAGGAGTATTCCATAAAATTTTCTATATTTCACTTTTGGGACTTGGAGGTATATCAACTTTTATAAGTTATAAACAAAGGGACAAAGAGGTGAGGTGATCCTACAGGAAAGCTGGAAGAGTGGAGACATCCCACCTTTAGGTACAACCCTACACTTCATTAATGTTGGTTCTGCAAACCAAATTAATGGGAAAACCTTGCCTGGAAAATTATTCTCCCTCTAATTAATTCCTCTCCCAAGAAATGTTACTAAGGATTTGCTTCAGTTATGAATTTAGAGGACAGTGATTCTATTTGGTTTTGCATTTCTCACAGATGAATGCAGTCTTCCAAATCCCCAATCCTAACTTTCAAGACTTTCTGTTGGTCATCTTGTCCTTCTCCCACTGCCACAGGAGAGATAACAGTAGCTAGTAGTGGACCTGTATACTGGGCTTAATAACCTTAAAGATTTGAGCACTTGGCCTGCTTGGTTATTTTCCACTCCCTCGCTCTCCAGCTCCACCCCTTTTAACCCTTAACTTCCACTCTGATAGAGAAGTCACTGCTGTTCTGGGAAACTTGGGCAGGAGGTTCTGTGGGTTCCTGCTGCTTGCAGTGACCCTTCCGGACTATCACAGGTAAAAGTCCCTGAGCATCTCCTAGTTTCCATCTCCATGCATCTCTCTGACTACCAGCACCCTTTCCCATCTCCTTTCCTGGTCTTCTTTCTTCTCTTCAAAACCACTTTTTCTCTTTAGAAATCCTTGTGTTTCAGCCTCCTTTTTTTTACAGGCATCCCAAGCCCAGGGTTCTCCCTGTCTAGTTTATATGCAGAAACATGATCATTATTCTAGTTGTTGGTCCCAACATGTTTCTTTGGTAACCGGAGGGGCTCGAGATATTTCACTGCATTTTAGTCCAAGTTTTAGGAAAATTTAGAGCCAACTTGTATTAGTTGCAGTTAGGAAAGTGGCAGGCTTCAGCTTGAATCCTCAGAATGACAATTTTGGACTTTTGCTGAAACATACACACAGCCAGTTATCTGGTACATATTACCCTTCACAACTGAAGATATTTTTCACCCAAGACACCTACATATATTCATTCACCCTTTTTCAATGAGAGGGTTCTCCAGCATGAATTAATCGGGTTTGTGCAGTTAGGTCTGCCATGTCACACAATAGTGAAAAGGCTCCTGCTTTCTAACCCAGTCCTTCTTCCACACTTCTGCTAAACTCCTATTTCTTTAAAACACAATTCAAAGGATTATGCTTGCTGCATTCCATTTCCTCTCTTCTTCCCATTTAATTTGCTAGTTCAAAATAGATTGCTATAAAATTATACTACTTGTATGTTTTGTAATGATCTCTTCTCAGGTAATGAAAAGTAGGGGTAAGCTCTGTCAAGTGAGTCATAAGATAATGCCAGGCAATTCTCTGCCTAACACAATTGCTCAATCCAAGTGCAGATATGGATCAAACTACTATACAGATTCTTTCCCTAATAGCTCTGAAAAGAGACATTTAGATTTCATTTCTGACCCTCCCAGGTTCTTAACTCTATTAGAAAAAGACTGTTAATCAGATGCCTCTTCAGTAGAACAGGAGGGGTGCTTAAGTGATTTATTGTGTCTTTTAGGAGAAAGGATGTACTTTAGAGGCTTACAATTTTTAAAAAGGGTCATTTAAGATTTGCAATAAATGTAAGTATTATTTAGAGTGGTGATAATTCTCTTGAATTTCATCTAAATGCAATCACCAGTTTATTGAGTGCTGAATGTCTAAGATGTAAGCTGGTAAACAGGTAATTAAATGCCTAACTGCATGGACACAAGAAGCTAAAAAATGAGCTAAAGGCATTTTGTTATATAAAGTACCTGTAAGAATGGGTAGCTCTTCCATTTTCTTTTAAGATTCTGGATAATATTACTTCACCTTTGCTTGCTTTCTTCAGTTTCAGAATTCAAGATCAGTTGTTGTTTGAATCTTATTACAATAGAAGACAGTGAGAGTTGTTAGCTAGGGAAGCTGCATAGCCTGAAACATCCCTTGTAGTATACCTAACCACAAAACAATGGGGTGGAAATTTGCATACATTTTCATATATTTGAATAAATATATGGATAAACTATTACAAACACAGATTTTAGTTTAAACTGTGTTGCAACAGAACTAGAGTTTATCATAATTCTTCTCTTATTTCAGGTTTTCTTCATTAACCATTGCCTAGAATAGATTTAAAATAGTAATAGAAATAACTCCTAAAAGAAAAAAGGAAGCAATGCTTCTCCATATTGTTCACTCATATCTCATAGTGGGTTCTTCAGATTTTCCTAAGTATGAATTTTGCTTTTGTGAATAACCATATGGCTGTGCCTACAGTAGAAAATTTTCACCTGACATGGTAAATATAGATACGAAATTTTCCCCCATATTTCTGTTCCATAGTGCAGAAAAATTAGGGTACAGGTAGGACTGGGGAATATTTTTCTGGCTGGTTTTAAACTTCTCATCTTCAGCCTCATGGCTCTAGATTTTGAGTTCATCCCTAGAACATCCAGAATCTTAGAATGACATCTGGGGGTGGCAGCTTGGTATTTGGCATCTTTGAACATTGGGACCTCAAGAAAAATCACTAGAGGATTGATCAAAAATAGGTCAATAGCTCCTGCTTAAAACCAAACAGTAATCAGCTGGTGGAGACTTTCTAGGCAGAAGAGTCTGATAAGTTCAAACATTCATGCTATGTGCCTTTCTTATCCCAGACTATTGAATTATAGTTTAATTTTTTTTAGGAAAAGTCTTTAAAGGCTACTTCACTTTTTAAAATAAATACGTTTCTACTTCAATCTCAAATTTTCAGGCCTCAAAGACATTGAAACTGGAGAGTTTCTGTTTGCCCCATATCTGACATGGGTTCTCCTCATTTTATACAACTCATTTCTGTGCAGAACCCACAGTCCTTCCTTTAATTAAAACCCATGCCTTTTGAAAATCTAAAAGTGCATTGGATGACACAGAGCTTCTTCTTATATCCCAAGAAAATGATGATCCCCATTTGTGAATTTTTGCAGGAAAATAACAGAAAAATCTCTATGTATACATGATAAACTGTTCTACTTATTAAGTGATAAATTCAGCAATGAGACTGAACATAACTTGCACAGCTGTCCTCACATTTATCTTTGAAGACAAGACTCTGAAGAGCAATGACATCAGAGTAATCATAGATTGCTTCAGACAAATAATGCACAGACTATTTCACTTCATAGCAATAGTGTTGAACATACCCATATTTACACTGAAACCTCAGGAGACTGCAACAATCTTCACTGAATCCAATGGTTATTTTCTCCATTAATATGTCTTGTTTAACTGTTGCATTATAACCGTATTTGGGTCACAGCAGCACATAATAAATGCTCAGATCCTGTAAAACCTATTGACTTTACCATGCAGAGAGTCATGGAGCCTGAGGAGGCTCCTATTTGTGTTAAATGCCAGCAAGACTGTCCTTAGGGTTGGCCTAAGACCAAGACAAAACTAATTTCTGTATAGAAGCTTACGGTTATCCCTTAGGCCACCTTCTAAGAGGATCTTTCTGCAGTATGGGCCCAGACTGCTATAGAAAAGAGCTTTAGGTAACAGACTTTTGTTGTGGCTGCCATAATGAAGAAAAATATATGAAATCCTGCTCTATTAATTCCAATACCTTGTGTAATTTTATTGAGAATGTGATATTCCTAATTAATTGAGGTGATTTTTTTAGAGATGGTTCTTCAACATCCTGAAAATGTTTACATAACATGTAATAAAATTATTAATATAGTTTTCATATGGAGATTATTTTCCTTAGTATTTTAACAAGCTCATTAACATGAAAACTAGTATCTGTCAGAGGTAATGTTTGAGGTCCAGCATCCCAACCATTAATTCCAGGAAACTCAACCCACTGGAAAATCCAAAGTACTTTTGGGAATAACGTGTGGAACCGCTTCAAGTTTGTACACAGCAGGGCACAATGGGGGCTTGAGCCTGATGGGCACTTCAGCACAGTAGGAGTATCCATACTTCAGCAGTTGAAATTAAAGCAAGTAGTATGAAAACTGTGTCTGTGATAGACCAATAGATACACACCAGGTTTGGCACACTAGTTAAGCCAAATAACATGAACTCTGCTGCATCTCAGTTATCAATGGGTTTTTTATGCATCCTTTGAAGAATAACTTTGAAGAAATTGTAGCTATCAAACCAACACTGTGTCTTTTCTTCAATTATACCAATATTTGGGCCATATTTTTGTTTATTATATGACCACTTAAACTTCTCATTGTGAAGGAATTGTAATATGGGTGGTCATCAGAGTACTCCTGAAAGGCACTGGTATTTGCCAGAATCAGGTCCTTAGTGTTGAAAGTTCATGTAAGTGTGAAAGCTGTAAATAGACAAAAAATTCAGTCACATGATATGCGTGACACATATACTAAACCATTTTCAAAGGCAATTTACATTCTCGTGTCTCCTTTCCCAGGCTGCATTATTAAAAAAGGAAATAGGAAAGAGACACCTAGAATTAGTTCTTTCACAGATGAAAATACAAAGTTAATTGTGTCATGTAGGGACATATGCAGGGATAGAAAGGCACCATGAGTTTAACAGCATACAAAAGAAATGCAAGGATTTCTGCTTAGCTCAGGAAGCCTGGAGAGGACAAACAGACTGCAGTAGTATATGGGACCCTACTGTAAGCACCAGTACTTGCCACTTTAAAGCCAGAGGAAAAATCTGCATTGCCTTCAGTGCAAAAAAAAAATAAATAAAAAAAATTACAGTTTAAAACACATCTTCACTGAAAAGTAGGTGCAAAACCTTACATTCAGATGGTGTGGAGACAGACTGCAGCACAGACACTTCTGCCATAAAAATTCATACCTAATTTTTTGTCATGACTGGCAGTCACAGACTAAGAGGCATCACCCAGCAAGGACCATGCAAAAATTATTCCACCTGCTTTTTAAAAGCACAAAGGGCCCAAGAACCAATGTGACAGACTTTTAGGCTTGGGTTTGCTCTTTTTTCTGTGAGAAACTAACTCCACATATATACATATACATACATATACTTAAATAGAATAAAATTGCAATTTATTCATTTTTGTACTTGTCAGCTAATTGGTTTTCCTACATTTAAATATCTGATCTTCCCTGACTGCCATATCACACCAACAGAGAACTTCACTATTTATTATAATTTCAGCATGTTTCTTTCTTTACTGAATATAAATGTTACTTTTTCTGGACTTTCTAGGATGCTTACACAACCACATATAAATGAACATGTACACTTGCTCTTAGTTGTGTCTGTGACTTTAAAACATCCAAGAGGGAATATTTGAAGCTGGTTTTCCTAGTTTCCTCTCTTATCCTTGCAACTATTATGTTGTTATTGTGTCTGGGTTACAACTCCACAGCTCTGCCAACTATTTTGATGGTTCTTCCTCTTGGAGCTCATGTGACATCACAAATATCAATGGATGGAATTGATGCATTCATCCAGGCACCTCTGAAACAGTCAGAGTTTGGGGGGGACATAAGAAGATGTTCATCATCCTCTCTGCAGCTACAGGTAAGCATTTGTGGAATGAATGCAGACAGAAGCAAGACAACATTTCCCTTTCCAGCAACCCAATTGAAAAACCGGACATACCAGAAAAAAAACAGAATGGAAAGGGTACAAGTTGTCTGAATCAGTCTCCTCGATTATTAAACTTCTACCACAAATACTGTTCATCACTTCTATCATTCCAGAAAAAAAAAAACCTACCACAACCTGTTATAAATTACTTAGAAGCTGTTTTGTGAACTTTTAAGCCCCCCCTGTCACAAGGGCAGCAACCTCTGAGGAGGCTAGCAGAAAAATAGGAGCAGAAATCTTGTCAGCTGTCTGACTTTAATCCACTGATGCTTTAGAGTTAAAACCCTAACATGTAATTTTCCTTGCAAACAAACATTCAATATATAGTCAGCTCTCCATTATCCCTGGCAGATTATCCAGTTTGCTGATAAACAGTGCCACAATTGCAGACATCCATACTGGCTCTGTGCAGGCTAGCCCAGGTCTGGCAGAGCTTATTAGCTTAAGCTCTGCAAAAATACTTCTGTACAGCTTCCAGAGTCAGCTTTGGGTGCCTCCACACTGTGTTGCTGGAACCAGAGTGCTGGGGAGTGCAATGCAGGCATCCAAATGGGTCCACAGGAAGCCGGCTCACGTCCAGCAAGGCTTCAGATTTTGCCAGCCCTGCATTAACACCAGCTCATACAGGGGTTAAAAACACAGATAGCTTTCTGTAACTCACCCTTTTCCTGCTTGTTCCCATTAATTCATTAGCATAGTTATTGTGAGTTCAGCCTTAGGCCACAAGAAAGCTCCCAGAAGACTTTAGCCTTAGCCAGGGAATGCACTGAGCAACATCTAATTAACCCCAACCAAAAGCAGGTCCTGGGGACTGCGGCAAGGAGGGAGAGCCAGGGCCATGTTGCCAAGTAACTGTAGGAAGAGTCCTGGAGCCAGTTCAGTGCCTTGTTCCCCTGTGTTCTTGTATTTCAAGGAGAGCCCCAGAACTCCCTCTTTAGGAAATTTTAAATACAAACAAATACAGTGTTCATGGTGTCCTTATCCAGTAGAGTAGATGATCAGATTTAATCAGACCCAGTTTACAGGGAGATATGCACTGGAATATGACCAAAGTTAATAAATTACAAAATGCTATGGTATAATTCAGGATGGGAAATATTACAGAAACATGACACACTGCTATTATCAATCCCCGTGCCCTCTCAGGTTTTTCTCTGTTTGCTGAGATACCCCAAAAGCATGCTAATTATTGCACAGATGCGGGATATATTTTTTTTTTTCCACTAAATTATATTGACATTATCAGCTCAATTTATTTATTCATCCAAATGTCTCCCAGCTGCAGAGAGATTTGTCTTTTTATTACTCACCTATGCCAGACTAGACTGGTGGCTAAGGGGTGAAAGGTCCCACATTAGATAACTGATCCCTTGAGCCAGCCAGTCCTTCTGACCAAGCACTCTCTAATGCATATTTTGTACCACACATAATAAACACACTTTCCAAGGTGACACAGCCACAATTTTTTAAAAAAAGAAAGTAAATAGAAAGTAGTTGATGTTCTTAACCATAGTAACCTGTTTGTCTAACACAGCAAGTTTAATTTCTGGGGTCACATCTCTCCTTCATTTCTAAAATACAGGAAAGTATGCCAGGTAAATGAAAATGAGAAGAAACATGCAAGCTTCTTTCAATTTATAGGTGCATATACAGATACCCTTATATGTATCTGTGTATGCACACAAACATTTACACACAGTCTTGAAGTGGAAATATTAGCATTTTCAGGAAGATTTTTGTTAAGTGATTTATGATAATTGCTTAGTAAAAAATGATTTTACCAAACCTGGTAAAATAAAAACAAAGTTATTTGTTCCAGGGTGGTCCCTCTCAGTCAAAATGCTTTGGTTTACTGAGCAGAAATGTTTCATTTGAATCATACTGATGTCAAGTTGCACCTGCTCATTACCTCGTGGGAGTCCCACTGGAACTGTGATGCAGATGCTACCTAACTCCATAATTTCTCATGGACTTCCTGAGCTGGCTGTGGTGCTATGTGTCTTCCCCTATGGGCAACTCATGTAGGAAACTGAATCTCATGGTTTGCAAGGCTGGTGGTAAATATACTATGGCAAATTAGCCCTTCCTGTAAGGCAGGGTGAAATACAACAAGCAAAGTACAATGCCCATAAAGCTTTCCTTTGGAAACTGAAGAGTTACTATGCATCAAACATTTCAACTTGATTCAGTACACCGAGATGAAGTATTTCAACATGGAATTGCAAAAATAGTTAATTTCAATTAAAGTACTACAGAAAGTATTGTGTTAGGTACAAACTGATTGTTTCAACTTTCTGACTCGCAATAAATTTAGGTATTTTGACTACAGAGGAGAAAAACAGGTTAGAAATTCCCGAGTTATTAGATATATCAAATAATCTGATTCCAACTCAGATATAACTCAGCTTGTATTAAAAAAATTTCGCTCCACATACATGGGTTCTGATCTTTACCATAAGACATTTCCTCCACCCATATTCTCACACTCCCCATGTACCAAGCAGCAAAACCGAGGTCAGGACAGAAGAAGAGGGCATACCAATTTCCTCTCGCACACAGCTTGATATCTAGAGGGAAACTCGGCAGGACATAAAGCTTACATGCATAGAGCCAGCAAATCTGCATTTCCTTATGCGTAGTAACCAAAAGAACCTTATGGCCAACTGCAGCTCATTGGAATTCAGAGATATATCCTCCCATACAGCCAGAAGGGTAGAGCAGCAAGTTTAACACCAAGACTGAGACTGCAGAGCAAAGCTGCCCAGCCAACAGGACTGCCCTGTCCTCACAGGCACTGGTGAGCTGGCAGCATGAGGAAGCTTTGTGCGAGAAAGGGGAGGCTGGTTCTCTAGGGCACATTATGATTTCAAAACAATAAAATGGCAAAGGCTTTGCAAATATATGAGGAAGGGCAATAGTACATAGAAGTATAATTTTAATTAGAAGTAAGGAATTTGGGGAGGTCTAATAGTAATTTGGGAGAAACACAAGACACAAAAGGACATAGAGAAGAATTTAGGGTAGAAAGCACTGACATACACAGTATTAACTTTTTCAGGCATTTCCCTTCAGGTCAGCCAGGTTCTGATGCCACAAAGAGCATATGGCCTTGGGCAATAAATATCTGTTTTTTCCCAGCCTCATGCTTTTTGCATTTCCCAAATTCTCACTAGGCAGTGCAATTGC
Organism: Pseudopodoces humilis; assembly: GCF_049639895.1. Classification (NCBI taxonomy): domain Eukaryota; kingdom Metazoa; phylum Chordata; class Aves; order Passeriformes; family Paridae; genus Pseudopodoces; species Pseudopodoces humilis. Next base: position 96,128,060 of record NC_142202.1, read on the forward strand.
ACATGTACTTCCTAGTCTAGGAAGGATCAGGAAATAAATATAATTACTCTTATGAAGACTCCTCTTCATAAAACATCTTCTGGCTGTTGGGGTGGATAATATGGCCCTAATTACTTAAATAAGTCACCATTGTATAATTTAAAATTGAGACCTAGATACAATTGATTGTTTTGACTGTTTACTCTGGAAGTAAATGCACCTAAGAGTAGCACACACTTTCCAGTTTGCCTACGGCAGTAAAATTCCCTCAAGCCAGCCCTGTCAGGAGTGGTGCTGACATGCATTAATGGTGCAGTTACGAGTAGATAATATAATGCAATTAACAGATCTCATCACTAGTCCTTAAGTGAGTGCACCACATTGCAAAATTTTGATATGCATCTCGTAATTGGTGCAACATCCATTCAGCCCACAGTACCAGATATTCTGATTTAATTTTACATAGTCTGATCTGGTTTATACTGCCCCATGATTTTCTAACAATTGCAAACCAAGACCTGACTGACCTCTTGCCCTAAGACATGTAACACCCACAGTGAAAACCGTACCTACTGGTCTCACGTAACTAAGCCTTATGGCCAAAATCTCTGGAGGGGAAGGATAACTGTACTCCCTCTGTTGGTGGAAAAGGAAAAACGATGCTTAAAACACCCTAATTCACAAAGACTACCTTTCTGTAAATGTTTTTTGCTGCAAAACTTTCAATAAAGTGGATTTAGGGAGACAAAAGGGAGCTGTAAAAAGAAAATGGAATTATTATAATATATTTAATAAAGCTATTATTTATTACTACCAAATTTTGGAAATTGTTTTTGCCTTTCTTTCTGTGAAGGTCTTGCTTTGAGGCCTAATACATTATGAAGGGCTCTGCTATGTCACAGGGAAGCTAAGGAGAAAAAAGGAAAGAAACTCCAGCCTTATTAAAGTGGCATCATCAAAATTTGTCTAGATAGTGATGTTACCTATGTAAGATCAGGCAAACTATTCATTTTGGGCAGGACAGATCTGCAATCTGTCCATGCTGGGACCAAGGGATCTGGTTAGATAAGACAGAAAATTGCTGAGGATGACCAGATTGCTGTCATCCTCCATACCTTGTGAGCTACATTACAGGCCTGAAAAACCAGGCTTTTGGTGTTTCTGAGGGAAGTACTGTTTCTGGGGTGGCAGCTGATGCTGTGAGAGAGCAGCATGCTAGGCCCCTGTGCTGCCCAACTAACTGGTAGCAATAGGAGCAGAAAATTGACCTCCAGCTTCATCTCTCACCTCCCCTTACCTGCAGCATATCTTTCTTTCCATTGTTATCTCCTGGTGTGAATCTTAGCCGCATTACAGCCACATTATAATCATGGATTCTGCATGTTTCATCTGCACCAGGGCTGCAGTAGATGTATAGTTGGAACTTGGCCTGCACTTAGGTGATGGGTTGTAGAGGGTATGGCAAAGATATGTGTTCATGACAAGTTGTTGCTGATGGCATCTCCCTTGCTAACGACCCATAACTTCAGGTCCTGTCCTTCACAGAGCTTTCACTAAGAAATCTTGTTTGGGGCTTGAATTCCTCCTGGACATGGGCTTTACTCATCAGAATTATAGAAAGAAGCCAAGCCAGGAGGCCAGGGTCCTGTTCACATTGCCTCCTGCATGCACTGATATATGACACAATATTCCTTTCTATTTTAGTTTATTTGCTTAATTAGAAGTGAAGAAAAACTTGCCTCTGTTGTAACAGCATGTTCTTCTCCTTAGTAGGTACAGCTTTTACTACTTATGACAGCTGCAATCTTTACCTGCTCTCCTGTCATTTCACTATGTTCTCAGCTGGGATGGTTACTTGATACCTCATTCCATTGCTTCTGCATCATCTGAATTCTCAGGGTGAAGGTTTTCAAAACAAATTAATTTGCATGATTCCCCTTTATGTCAACTGCATATCATCCCCATCTCTGCAAACAAACAAAAAGGAGAATGTATTATTCCTCTAGCCAGTTGAACTAAATAACCACCATCTTTCCAAAGAAGTAGCTCCCCTTACCTTTTATTTTAAATGCTTAAAATACATTATTAAATCATTTAAATGCATTATCTATACAAGTTAAACAGATGGGCTAAACATATTTTAAAATCACTGATTAAGTTTATGATCTACTGCATTTGAGAAATAACCATCTAAAGTAAGGGTTGATTCTGTCAACAAGTGAATTAAACCAAATCATAGACACCTTTTCTATCTGCACATCCATAACAACCGTGAATGGCATTGCCAAATGGATAGAGAGGACCAGACTCAGGACCACAAATAGCCTTTGTGCTGAATGATAAAACACAATATATCCCTCTCTGACTCTGATGGGTGAAAAAATACGTGCAGGGTGATAAGGGCCAGGAATAAATAACAGTAGAGTGCACTGTTGAAAAAGAATAGTCAGCTGCCTTGATGTTTAAAAAAGAAAGAAGAAAAAAAAAACCTTAATACAACAATTATCATTAAGAATGATTTTTCCACCACCTAACTGACAAGTAAATTATCACGTCTGTACCAGCATGTTGAGTTACTGCTTCACCTTCACCAGTAAACAAAGAGTGGGGAAAATTGCTTCCAGTGACAATTTTTTTTCCAAGGAGCCAATCTGTTTGTGCTTTCTTCTCTTTTTCTTTCTCTACATGTTTTGTTGTTGAAAAAAAATCAGATATAATTAAAGTGGTAGCATAAAGCCAGGAGAGCTTTTGATAGAAATCAGGGAAATTGTGTCTCATTTACTGTTATCCCTTCAGTTATCTCCCTCCATCAGTGCTTTACTCCTATAGGCTTCCCTAAAAATATTAAAAGGTTAATTAATATTTAATAAAATAAAAGCCTTTATCTACTTTATTGAATGTTGAAGAGGTATTAATGAGCAAATGGATACTGTGTCAGGTCACAAATATATGGACCCTATGGATCCATCTAAATTCAGCTCTATTTCCCTTTGTTACTTCCTGGCATTTCAAAAGAAAGAAACGTTAAATCTTTTTTCCTCTTTACTACTCTTTTATGAAACAGATATCTGGAGAAATTAATTTTTAAAAAGGAAGGACAGTATTCTTACTGCAGCTTTATCAGAAGACTACAATAATTAGGTATCACAAATAAACATACTAACATAGAGGAGGCTCATAGTAAAATTTTAAAAAGCTCCTAAGATGCTGAAAACATCAGCCTGGTGAATCACATCCCAACAGGGCCTGTTTTTCATCAATGGGATCCTGATGTAACCAGCTTGTATATAAACATTCATGGGACAAATGCCTAAAGGTAGATGAGATGGATCCCAGCACAAGTATCCATAATTCTGCTTCCTTCTACATCCAGAGGTGTCTCAGCCTTCATGGAGAAAAACAACTCCTGTGTGCTTTCAGACAAGGAGGATCCAGAAACAACTAACTTGTGGCTCTTCCCTAAGAGGCTCCATCCAGCAGGTTTTGTTGAAGCCCTCCCAGCAACATCTCAACCCACAGCCCCTGCTAGACTATTACAGTGTAACAGGAGTGTACATTACAGTGTAATACAGGAGTCCAACACCACCAAGTGTTCCAACACCACCAAGTGATCCAACACTGCTTCCCCAGCCTTGGCAGGTCCCTCGGGTGCCCTCAACCAAACCCTGTGGGAGCCAGCTGGCTGTTTGCTGCTTGAGTACTGCAGACCTCAGCCCAGGACACCAGGCTGAAATGCCAGCAGCCTAAAAGCTCATGAAGGAGCCAAGGAGCTGACACACCTCTCCAGCAGAAGCTCCTGGTGGCAAACCACTGGTTGTGCAAACCTCTGGGGTGGCTTCAGGGAGATTCACAGACCTGAGTCAGGCTGCTCAGTGGTGAGGATGCACACCCATATTGCAAGAGTTCTGGGCCTGTTTCTCTTTATTTAAATTATTTTTTCTCATTTGGTAATCTATTTCAAGGTGAAGATAGTCTCACCCTATCCTATAAAAGCTATTTCATTGTACAAAACCCAGAATTCAAGGTGAGCGGTCAGGAAGAGAGGCTGCACATTACTCTCTAGATCTTCTCCGTGGGAAAGAGAGGAGTGCCAGCCCCTTGCTGTTGAAGCTATATATTCCTTTTATGTGAAAAAGCCATTAGACTGAAATCCAAAATTCATGATAGGAATATGTCTCTCTCTTTCTTCTTAGCTGACTATAAAAGCAGAGTATATGGCAAAGGAGTTAACAGTAAATGCAGATGCTGATTGTAATGCATGAGAAAGGAAGAAGTTTTTTGCTATTAAAAGGAAAGGTTTATTATCAGTTTATATTGAATAAGATATTGCCTTCTTATTTATACAACTATAACCCCACCTGCCTTGGATTAGATTTGATGCACTGACAGACTGTCCTCCCAGTTCTACAGATGCCAGGGAGCAATTTCTGTCAGCACATTCCTGTGACCTTCTGTACTGGCACAGGAGGTTTTTCCCTCCTTTCTCCCTGCATTTTGCAGCATCTTTCCTCCAGGTAACCCTAAGAAAAGCACAGAGTGTCATCTGAAGCCAGAGCTGAAAAGCATCCTCTTAAAAATACAGTGAAGCACACAGGCTGCTGCAGATGCAGGACACTGTCAGCGCTGAATGCTGGCTTTAGCTTCATTTTCAAAGAGCAGTCATGCAGTAAAACTCAAGCTAAAAATTTTTGATCTTTTATAACATCTCACATTATTTAGGTTTCCATATGAAAGTTTAAGCAACCCACAATTTTGCTTAGTGAATACAGCAAGCTTTGGGGATCATTTTCAAAAACACCTCATTTGCATCAATTCAGCTGATCTCTTCCTTGTTGGTGAAGATGAAAGTGTGCTTCTATCTTATGTTTCCCTCTACTCAGACAATGAGGCACTCTTTCCTTTCAAAAATGCAAAAGAACTAGATCAGCAAACTTGTTCTCCCCTTTTCCAGTGTTTCTTTGACTGCATAATTGAAATGCAGGAAAAAATGCATTAAAGCAAGAGGCACAGATGTTTACATCACAGGTACCTCAAATAACTTAAAAGTATCCTAACTGTGTATAGCCTGTGAATATATTTCATGCCTCAGTCACTGAGAATTAGCATTGAAAGTCATCACAGTGAACACAGGGAACTGGATGAATTTCAATCTACTGCAGAAACCAGCCACTTATGTTGTTTGATGTCATCTGCAGTCACATCACTGCAGACATCTTTTGCAAGACTAGTAAAAGAAACGTTGTCATTTTTGACATGGCTGCCTGTCCCTCTTCACTGCTCGAGTGACAGCATTCATAGTGCTCTTCCCATTGCTCCGTGTACATAACAAACCCAGGTGCAGAGATGAGTCTCCCAGGCTTTCCTTTGAAGAATGTCAGATCAGCTCTGCTTCTTTTAAAACCGCTCCCTTGGACCAGCTGACATTTCTGCAAGCCACACAACACTGAGGAGTCAAGATTTCAGGCAGCTGATACCACTTTAGGGACACACAAGCTGTAATCTAAATGCAAGCTACAAAGCAAAAATTAACAATACATGCAACTGAATGTCACTGGGATAGGAAAACACACTGCACCATTAAGAGAATTAAGGAAAAAACAGGTATCAAATGGGTGAAATCATTTACATTGAGCCCTGCACTTATTGGCCTCTTCACATGTCACAGAGCATCAATATTGTGTTAATGAACTGCCTTGTGAAAAGCTCTACCAAAGAGCAAAACGGGATTTGTGATAATGTAAAGGAGAGAGATCAGTCTACCTAATTTTAAGCACTTGTTTCAGGCTCCCAAACAGGAGCCTTGTCACCTTGGGCTCTTTCTGTGGTGAGTGAAGTGTCGGAGAAACATCTTCAGGGAATGCTTCTGGCCTCTTGAGCTGTGAATTGGCTTCTAGTGGTGCATCTCACTCTTCATTTCTCAAGAACAAAATGAAAAGCCTTAATTTAGGAATCTCTGACCTTCTCCTTCAAGTCCTCCTCATCCTCCCCTCAAAGGCCTAAAGCTCCATTATCCTTCAAAAACCTGAGAGCAGCACTTGAATGCTGGGATGAAGTTTCCTGCCTAGGAACAAAATTGAGGTAACTGCTGTGGTGAGGGAGATGCTCAGGGAGCTACAGTTTTGTTCAGAAAAGAACAAAGAACTTGCCCCAATTATCCAAAGTTGTATGTCTGCTAAATTGGGCTAGAAATGAGTTTGGAAATCTCAGCTCATGTGATAGATTGGTAGTAATGCTTCTTGCAGTGAAAAATAGAAATATTTAAGGCTTTCCCTGGAACTACATTTCTCACACTAGCCTTGTAGAGAAGCAAGAGCTGAAGAAAACCCATATGTGTCAGTATATTTCAGAATCTCATGGGCATCTGGGTAGAAAAAACTTTTGAAGAGATCAGCTCAAAAAGCACTTTTTGTCTGTGCATTCATGGCTATCTTTCCAGAAACCAGCCTCTCAATGAAATTTAAAGTAGTTTTTTTTGTCTTCAGGGTTACTGTTGGTTTACAATTTAGAGGTTCTGACTAAATTAACGAAATCATTGCATCGAGAAATGTCCTCGTGTATACACAGCCATGTACAACCAAAATCAAGTTATTTATCTCCCACACCAATGCTGTACAGATTAAACGTTGCATGTAAAAACTTGCAAAAGTACATTTACATTAAAAAATATAGACATATTCAACACTTGAGCAAACAAACAGAAATGGAGAAATGAGTGGAGGAAATAAAGGTAAAAAATGAAATTTAATTCAGCCTTTTATTTCATCCTAAATGGAAATCACTGCAGCAATGCTGCACAACAGAATTGGTAGATCTTTTTTAAAAAGTCAAATAAGCTTGAGGATACACTGTTCTTGATCGTGACTAATGGTGAGAGGTTAGACTGGCTTTAGCTGAGGCTTTACTTGGCTGGCTTTAGTTGAGGCTGCCTTATGCTTTGCAAAAAATATTTTCCCATGGGCTATATAAAAGTATATTAGATATAAATGCTATAAATATAAAAATATAAACAATATAAATAATATAAATATAAATTATATTTCTATTGTGTTATAATATAATAATATAATATATTATAATATATTTTATAAATTATATTTATATTTATATTTATATTTATATTTATATTTAAATTTAAATTTATATTATTTTTAAATTTTAAATAATAAAATATAAATACTGGGCAATATAAAAGATCAATAGGATGGAGAAACGAATATGGTGTTATTGTTGTCTCTTAATTTGATGGATTTGTGATTCAGAAAACCTGACACAGGAGGAGGATTCCCATCTCACTTGAAGATCATCTGCATATCCTGCTGAGAATTTAAAGCAGAGAAGAAATTGAAGCAGAACAAGGGGTACGGGATTTCATCAGTCTGTTGTTATTCACAGCTACATCAGCTGCTACAATTTAAAAAAGCAACTCATTTTTTAAACTCAGATAAAGTTTCTGCTTGCTTTCAGTGACTGGAGATCCTTAGAAAGTTACTTTTAAACTCTGTAAAGTCACAATATTCATACCTGGGGAAAAGGTGGGTTTGGTCTGCTGGAGAATCTGCAAAGTAAGGGTTCAGCAATGGTCCTGAAGGTTTAGTATCAATTGCCTGTGAGCATCCATGTGCCAGTAGAGCACCTGTACTCATGTAATGTGCCAGGGACATGCAAGGATGAGGTGGACATGCACCCAGATACAGCCCAGTGAAAGGCTCCCAGCAGCAGCTCTGCCAGGGCCTGGGGACACACTCAATATATGTATTTATTTTTTTGTGCATATGTATGCAAGCTTCAGTACCTGGGCTGAACTTTCCAGCTCCCATCTGCTGTGCACAGTGTGAAATGTCTCACTGTGCAGGAGCCAGAACAGCCATGCATGCTGCAGAAATCCCACTCGCTATATTTCCAGAGGCACAGCTTGTGCTGACCCTGGGAACGGAGGCAATTTGCATTCACACACAGAATCAGAGGTTTAGCTGCTGCCTTCCTCTCCATTTGACCCATTGTTTTTCTTCAGCTCAGCTGACATACACTCTGCAATATGCTTCTAATGGCAGAGAGTACATTAAAATTCAGGGGATTCTCTACATCCTGTGCATTTTTCATTACATCTATTGATATTATGTATTAGAAGACTAATGATTTGAAGCCTTTAAGATCAGGAAATGATGCCTCTAATGATAAATGTTTGAGCTCAGGAGTCTGCAGCATAACTTCCTTGTCTGTGTATACATTTCCTAAAAGCCTGGCTGAGTAGTGTGTTGGCCAGTGCAGTAACTGCTTGAGCCCACACCTTTGTCTCTTTGTGGTACCCAATGTTCATCACAGAAGGGCACTGACTGCTTAGAAAACAAACCAGGACAGGTATTTGAGTCAAAGTATGTGTCTGGTGATGGGAGCAGCTTCATTCTGTGTGTAAGTGTAAAAAAGAAGTTTTATCTAAATTTCCTCTGCTCTGCTAGATGCTCTGAATTTTGTATCACACAATAGCTTAAATCCACTCTGCCAGTAGACAAAGAGGAGAAGGCTATTAAAAACAGATGATTGATCTAAAGGTGCATTATATTAGTTCATGCTTCATGTGTACAAGACATTGTATGGTTGGGGCCTCCAGATTTTTAACAGAAAAGCTTAAAACTTCAGGGCTGTCTGCCTTTTCACACTTTAAGACAAAATATGTTCAGCTCACTCTGACCTGCCTTATTGTTTTGCTGGTAACTTGATTTCCTGAGTTTCTCCTCATGCTGTGAAAAGGATTTTTTAAGAGGAGTACAAACATGAATCTTCAACATCCAAATACTAAATCCCTTCTTCAAGGGAGTCATAAGAAAACATATTTATGTAAATTTATGTTTCAAATGCCAGTGAAATATTAGGCAGACTAAAAGACCTTTATTTTTAACAGTGTTTCAGCCACACATGTCTTGCTTTCACTGGCAAATGTCTTGCTGTGTAAGGTTTCATTACCAAACTCATTTCTATAATCCATTTACTGGTCTGGATTTTTTTCTCTGTAGGCTTATTTACTGTATACAAACACAATGATGTAAGGCTTGCCTTAGGGAACTGAACTAACATCATTACTTAGCAATTTACACTTTTTATTAAGGATTTTTTTAAAAAACTGCTATTTTAAAAAGAGCAGTTCTGAATCCTTTCATTATTAAAGGGCTCCTCATGTGAATATGTGCTCCCAGATATAAAGTAACTATCCTCCAAAATCATAAACACGTCATAAACATGCTTAATTTTATACATTTTGGGTGACTCCATTCAATTCACAGAGTAATAGGGCTCACAAGTTGCAATTCAGCAGAGTACCCAGACATATGCCTAAAGCCACCTTTGTTCAGCAAAATCTTTCTGCAGGGGGATTTTCAGTAATATACTCAAGGATATATTTAATTTTAAGCACATGATTAAGTGGTTTTTTGAGCTGGGGCGACCATTTCTTGAATGAAGCATATCAATAAACCTGTGCAGTATGGTCTGTTACTTCATAGGAAAGACAGTCAAACATGTATTTCCAAATACATACAATGCAAAAATTAAATCAGTAGAGTAAACCCCTGTTTTGCAAGATTTTCAGAATCACTGTTGATTAAAAGCAATATATTAGATGGCAGATGCCCCTTTCTCAGTCAAGATCTCACAGGAATGCACTACACCCACAATGGGAAGACAGATATTTGAGAAACAGATCTCGGATTATATACTAATAATTGAGGTATAATCTGTTTTGGCAACATTTATTCAATTAACTATTTAAAGATGCAGTATGTTCTCCAAGATTCATAGAATCTTAGAATCTCAAAGGCTGGAAAATACCTCCAGGATCACTGAGATCAACCATTAATGCAGCACCACCACATTCCCCACTACACCATCCCAAGCACCACGTCCATTCACCTTTTGAACACTTCCAGGTACAATGATCCCACCACTTTCCTGGGAAGCTTGTTCCTGTTCCTGACAACATTTTCCTTTTTCTAATCTAATTGATACCTGCTCTGGTGCAACTTGAGAACATTTTCTCTTGTCCTGTCCCTTGTTACAACCTCCTTTCAGGTATTTGTAGAGAATGACAGATTCCATGGCCCTAACATTTCTCCTGTTCTAATAAATAAGACATTTGACAACAGGAATCAAGACAACCTTCTGTGGTTACTGAGAATATTTTGTTTTGTCTCTAAATCTTAATCAGTAGTAAAATGTAGTAGCAATTGCATCCTCCCATACCTTCTAGAATCAGAAATTAGACTATTGCATACACAATTGCATAGAGTAGTTATAATCTTGTTTTCAATCCCTTTTCCTTCTGACTACAGTCCAGCAACCCAAGTGTCTGCCTCAGGAAAGGCAGTCCTATTCCTTGTATAGTCACGTGGATAAAAAAGAATTTGGCAGAACAGAAGGGTTTTATATACAGTGTTGAAGGATGTCCATTCCTCCCGGAAAAAACTACTGATTGACTAAGACAAACTAAAAATGAAAGAAAAATAAACTTGAAGCAATAGTCTTAGAAAAAAAATAGTCTTAGAAGAGCAATAGTATTAGAAAAAAGCCCTCAGCACCAGTCTCAAAATTACATATCTTGCCACCTTAGTATGAAGACTTCATAATTTCAGGTGAGCTGCATATCTTATATTATGACTTTACCACAAGAGATTTACAGGCCACCCCAAACCCATGTTAAGAAGCCACTTTACTACAGTGTTATGCATTCTTTATTAATATTACAGACAGTTCTGAGAGTTTCATCTGGAAAGATGGACAGAGATGAGGGAATTATGAAAAAAAAGAATGACACAAAATTGATTAAATGGTCAAAACACTAATAAGTGGAGAACACTGAATATAGGCAACTCTATTATTCAAAAGACAAGAAGGTGAAGAACGTAAAAAACAAGCACAGAGACTCTTAATGCCTTACAAACTAGCAACATAATTAAAATAAGATAAAATGGAAGAAAGACATTCTGTAGTTTAGCTAGAAAGAAACATCCCTTACTGCTAAGACCTATTAATATCTTTTCCTGGAGAAAAGTGGCAGAAGCCCTAGCACCAATTTAATACTAACTGGAGAAAAACGGAGAGCACTCTGCAGAGGTGCAGCACTCCCCACGGTGGTGTGCTGGATGATGAAAGAGATTCGCCTGACACGCAGCGCTACAGCTTTAATGAATCTTCATTTTCTGAGCCTTCCCCCTTAAAAATGACAATATGCAAGTTATATAAAACATTACAGGCTCTCTTGACTGCTCTAAACTATACTGATGTTCAGGCAGATGTTTTTCACCTGATCCAGATATTTTTTTTCTATTTTTTTTCTCCTTTTGCAGCCCTGCTTTTCCTTGCAGGGTGGTGAATGGGAGCCAGGAGTACACTTGTGAGAGAGCAGCTGTTTTGAACTGGAGCAGGCACACCTCTGCCAGGGTAATACAAAGAGCAGTTAGAGAGCCACTGACAGTTCAAAGTGTCTTGCTTTCATTATGCTGCACCTGCCATCAACCTCCGTACATCTGTTAAATTCCCTTCAGAGGAATGTTGTTTTTATGAGAAAAAATGAATAGCTCCCTTTTACTAGATGAAAACCTGTAGATGTATGAAGTTAAGACAATTATTAATATTAAACTAACATCTACCATTTAATAGCAGCTTCTCTTGAGACTAAAGAAGTGACATGAAATACTATTGTTGCAGAAAGAGAGACTTGCAGCTTACAATAAAAGCAATTCTCTGCTTGCATGTGCAAAGCCACGTGTGACAAACTGTGGCAGCTTTCATAGGTTTAACGAGTCTCTTTGGAGTTCCTCTCTCTGGTTAGTCACAAGCAAAGCAAGGGAAAAGCCGCATGCAAATACATACCTCATGTGAGTAGCTCCACACCAAACAGCAGGAAGCATAATGAGCAAAGAGATGGGTTTTCCTGTGATCTCTTTTCATTGCTTCATACATGACTGGAAAAAAAACCCGAACAAAACAGGCCAGGAAACAAAAAACAGTCCAAGCTGTTTTGGTTGTACCCGAACTCCAGAGTGCAGGGTGTGATACACAATGGCATGTGTCAAAATCTGCTTTTTATCCCTGGTCACTACTAAGAACAAGTGTTCCCAATTTGTTCTCACTATACAGGAAGCAAAATAAGAATTTAGTGTTCCCCTAAAACTTCCTGCTGCATGTTTGCTTCTCTAAACTCATCCCCTGACAACACTGCATTGACAATAAGAGGATGTGACCGTGTTCCCTTTCCCATCAGGGCTGTAAAGAAACTGATTTAGCTGTTCTATGGTGTTTGTCTTTGCAGCATTGACTAGAAATGTCGTGTCTGAAGTTCACTGGGATATAAGCTGGCTGTTTTCCTTCTGAAGATATACCCAATAGTAGGGAGGCATGGCATTGTGTTGGAATATAATGAGGGCTTTTAATACCCACAAAAAATATTAGTCACAGAATGATAAAATCTTGGAATGGTTTAGATTGGAAGGGACCTTACAGATAATCTTATTCTACCTCCTGCCATGGTCAGGGAACCTTCCACTAGACCAAGTTGCTCAAAGTCCCATCCATCCTGGTCTTCAGCTTCTCCAGGGATAAGGCATCCATAACTTCCCTGGGCAAACTGTTCAGTGCCTTACCACACAGTAAAGGATTGCCTCCTGACATCTAATCTCAGTCTCTTTTCATTCAGTTTAAAAACAGCCCACCTTGTTGTATTACTATCTTCTGGAGTAAAACATCTCTCTCCTTTTTTTTAAGCCCCCTTAGGTACTGGAAGGTCACAATGAGGTCTCCCCAGAGCCTTCTCTTCTCCAGGATCAACAACTCTAACTCTCAGCCTGTCTTCATAGGAAAGGTGAAAACAACCCTCTGATCCTCTTCAGTACACTAAGCCCTCACAGCCCTCACAGTACACTAAGATCACACTTGAGCTTCTGTGAGTTTCTTAAAACCCTGACAGCTAAAGCATGTCAGAGTAATGGTTAGAAAAGCTTTCTTCATGGTTTTTGGTTTCTATATTACCAAGGTAGAGATTCTGAGCTCATGTTTGGAAAATACAATTACTCTCTCATGCTTTCTTTATGCAGTTAGGCACTGTGTGGGTAGAGATGTAAACTGTACTGAACTTAAGGTCCCAGGAGTATCAGTCAGCTTTACAGATCACTTATCGATGAAAACGATTATAGTTTCTTCCATGATCAACCCAAAGTGATGATCAAAAACACAAAGTTAAATCTAAAAGTTCTTGTGTGAAGGAATGATCTCCCTCAAGAAGTGGCAGTTATCACATTTTGGGTGCTACCTATCTAAATAACTGTTGTTATTTGTCAGCAGCAGCTATCTTTCTTTCAAGAGTTGTTTCTCAAAATGAAGTTGCCTCAAATTGCCTATTTACTACATTCTTGTTCAGTTTCACTTTCCAGTCTTTGTCCTTTATTTGTGCTATTTTCAGCCTTATTATCTTCTCTTTCATTTCAAAGACCATTGAATAATTGCTTTCTCCATTGCTGTCCTGTTTTCCAAGCCACAGGAAAGAGATATCATTCTTGTTCTCAACTGTGTCAATAAAGTGTGCTGGACTGTACTTACTAAAACAGGTTCAATAAAATAATTACAAATAGCACCAGAATACTGAGTTCCCATTGAAAGCTTTTCTCCTGTGTGGTAAAGTGAAGTCCCAACTTGCCTGCGAGACCAATAACTACATATTCATAGCAGCCTGCTCACAGGAAATCTATAAAGGATCTATCACCTCAAATTAAGACAGGTTTAGCAGCATAGACTCCTGCATCCATAAAACTCTGAACAGTTTGGGACCTGCTCAGTTCTTCATATTCTCTGTGGAGATGATTAAAATCCACTGTTAAAACTAGAACATGAGCAACTCCAGGCCCAGCAGTAGGAATCTCCCAGATTTTTTTGTTGTTGGTTTATTTTTTTTTTCTATTTTTCTTTCTTTTTTTGTTAACAAGAAATAATTTTCAGGTAATTAGTACATTCCTTAAAGATGTTGTAAGTAAAGGCCACTGAGAACTGTAAAGATAATGTTGCCTTCATAAGGAAATAACCTTTTGATAACAGTCCAGCAAGTGTGTCTTTCTATGCACTGGTCATCCTACCACCTCAAAGCATGTTAACTATTGACAAATCTCCACTGAAAAGGACAGAAGAAGAAGGTTCTCAATTATTGTTAAGCTCCCTCATGACTAATAAAATTAATTTTCCATCAGTTAGAAAAGACTGACTGAATTATTTTTCTTGCCCATCATCCACAAAAAAGAACCAGCAAAATGTCAACTGGAATGAGAAATAGTGTGGGGAAGAGCTACTCATTAAACCCCAGACACAGGAGAATTTTGACTACAGCTTAAAGAGACACCAGAACTTATAGAAAACCACCTGGAAACCACAGAATTGTTTGCTTAACTTTGTGCTTGATTCTGCAGGTGCTTTATTTGCAGGTTATTCATTAATCATCAGCTACTTTTCAACTTTTCAATATCCAATGTGCATAATCAGTAAGTTCTTTCCCCAGCTACCTCCTTTCTCTTTTTTTTTTTTTTTGGGGGGGATACCTGTAGTGTACCACATTCCTCAAATCTTATTATGAGGCACCTCTACTTATTCAGTATAAGACATTGCTCACAGACATAAGTAAATCCAACTTCAGTGGACTCCTGGATTACCCCTGAGCAATAATTGTCACTAACTGCTTCAAGACTCGCAGTGGTGTGGGGGTAACGAGCTTTTAAAACAACTGCAGGAATTCACTTACAGTGGCACTGCTATCAGTGCCCAGAAATCTTAATCATTCTGAATGTAAGCTCAAAGAGAACAGCCAGGCTCAAGAGCTGACCGAATACCAGCATCTTTTCATAATATGTTATTGACTATTGAACAAGAAATGCTACCACATTTAGTGGTACCTCTTACTGACCTGCTTTCCTTGGTAGTAAAGGGTAACTATAGCTGTCTTTTCACTCCAGGGTGAAAAATTCACATTGTTATGAGATTCTGTAAAAGTATGCAAGTGGCTATGGTGAAAAAAGGGTGCTAGCTGTCTGATTAGGTGTGTCATCATAGCACAGGAACTTTTAAATAAACCTTGCTGCAAGGTTATCTATTAGAATCTAGCATTACTAAGATCATTGAAAATAAAGCATTCATTTATTCACCACTGCAATCAAATAAACACCTACTCATCAAATCAAATTCTTAAATGATAAATTCTTCTGTGGGTAAACTGAAGAGAAAATAAAGATAACTGGTTTATTTCATGTTTAGCTCCTAATTTCTAGCACTCTAATTAAGACTTATTCTGGTCTTGCCTACTTGGACAAAGAGCTGTAACTTTTTTAAACAGAGATCAAAGCTTGATGGTAGAATTACTGAATAAACTGCAGTTGTCACATTTAGAAAGGTGAGCCAAAGGACATGTGTCTGAGGTGGCAAGCTTTCTGCTCTGAGTATCATGGCTGCAGGGAAAAAATATAGAATGGGTTACAGTAGCAGCCTTGCTTCATTTTAAAAGTGGGACCAGTGAAATTTCGGGTTAGTGGCAGTTCACTCCTATCTTCATGAGGCAATACTTTGGCTAGACTGCAGTGCACTTTGTGATCTAACAATGAATACTTAAACAGAAAATATGCCCCTGTAATAAGCCCCCACAGTAAAAAAATTAATATTAATGCAGTGAAAAAATTGTTCTTCCTTTTGAACCCAGTGAGGACTGCAAAGACAGTGATTATTAAAGAATTCAGCTGGTTTCAAAATTGACCTTAACCTGGAAAAAGCTAAGCAGAAGCAGAGGGAAAACTGATTAAAAATTCAATGCAGCATTTCATGGCCTTGGTAACCTGGGACTGGGGTACTCAAGAGCTACTGACAGCTTGCATTTCAAAGCTGATTTGTAAAGTTGCCAACAGGTCAGTAATCAGTAACTTTACAGAGCGTGCAGCTGACACAGAAAGCCAAAAAGGAACAACAAAAGACATAATTGGATCTTAGGACCCAAAAGATGCCATGAATGCATTCATTTTTGGCACTATGTATGCTGCATGTTGCTACAAGATATGGTTATAATGAAGGTGATTTGCATATTTTTCATGAAGTTTGGATGCACTGAATTATAAAAATAACCCCCTAACATGAAACTATTTCACTGGTGCTTGGAAATCTTATTTGAAACATTGACAGAACCACAGAAGTATTTAGTGATGAAAACAAAAAGGAAAAAAAGTCTGTTAGGTCATCACAGGCATCTGCCTTCAAATGCTGAATTATTTTCTTCAGCTTTTTTAAAAGTTATTCATATTTACCAAAAGAAAGAAGCAATAAAGAAAACCACTAAAGTAACTACAGACTACTTAAAATTTCACAGCACTTAAGTCTCTAGACTCCAATGGGAAAGTTCTTACCCAGCTGCTTCTGGTTTTGGAGAGTTACAGGATCTTAAAAGGCCTATGCATATTGTTTAAGGGCCTACTGGTTAAAATTCCTTTCCTTTAATGCCCCCTTGTCCTTCTTCTCCCTGCTTGTTATCAACCCTGAGGATTGGCTATCACATTCCGTATGCGGAGTTTTCCATGTCAGTGACCACATGCAAAGCTGCGTGCCCTGTCACAAGGCTCTGGGTCTGTCCCCTCGTAGTGTTCTTCTTCAGCATGGGAACTGCAACTTCTATCATCTTCCTGCTTCGCTTGGTACCATCCCAGATTTGCAGACACAAAGCTCCTGGAAACACTGGCAAAGAGCCACAGCTGTCAGACACAGGCTGGACATGCACAGGCGTCAGGCAAGGGCTGTTGGAGTGGGCAGAGCCAGCTCTGGTAAATGCTGCTCTGCTCCCAGTCCTCAATCACAGCAGCCAGTGTACAATTAGCAGCTGGGTTCACACAAGGCTTGAGGCTTCTCACCTCCTTCTCCCTCACAGGGCAGGTGGCTGGGGCCCTCTGTTTCCTGCTGATGTGTAGGGACTGAACCTACAAGTGAGACACCATGTGAGTCTGCCCTGTGGTCTGTCTTTGTGCGCTGGGCTTGGACAGCCCTGAGCCTCCGCACAGCCGGGGTCTGCGCAGCCTGGGGAACTACACTGTCAACGTGTGACTTGGGCTGCCGATGTCATACCCAGCCTTGCAGTGCCACCAGAAACAAGTCAGTCCCTGTGGACGCCTCTAACCAACCCAGGGACAAAAGTCATGCCTTGAGAAGGCAAAACATGGAGAAGAATTTGCAGCACATTGCACACACAAAAGCGGGTCACACTAAAATAGCTGAATTCCTATGACGTTTATAACAGAGCTGGATGTTAAAAGTTTCCTGTTGTCATGGCTGTAGCACTCTTGGCAAATCTTTCCATTTTTCTCCATGGAAATTCTTGTAACTCCTGTGCTTGGTCTTTCTGACAATCTGTTTGTGACCATCTACCTCCCTGTCTATACATATAGCCATCAAGTATTTCTGCTAGAATGCTATAGCTGTATATTTGCTGTATTCACTTCAAAGAAAAAAAGTATAAAAAATAAGAGAAATCTATTCCTCCGTTAATTTATCATTATTTTGCTCTTTTCAATACACTAATGATAAATATAGGCCAGTTTGAGGATTGAGTAATTTATTTTTAGGGGATTTTTAAAAGTTCTTATTTCCCACAAGTTCCCTGTAGGAATTAAACTGTGAGTATCAAAATTTGAATATGCAATCAATCCAAGGATTTGTGGATCCTCATTTATTAGAACAGCTGACTTATTTACTGTGGCTTCAGACCAAGTAATGGTCAGCTTTAGGTTTTGGCTCTTGAAGGAGATTTCTCTTGTGCTTCTAGGAAAAAAAAAATCTTAAGTAAGTTGGTTGCTATTGGATAAAAATTGATTCTGCCTTTTGAATTAAAAGATGTAAATGGCAACAGACAACAACATAAATGAAGCAATGAGTTTTCTGGATATGCACCCTGGGTTCAGTTTCTGCTTGTTTGCTCTTGCCAGGGATGTTGCAGCAGAGATGCAAGGCTTGTGAAAGGTGCCAAATGCCCAAGATCACCCCCAGTGAGATGAACACAGGTTTCCTCTACACTCTTTTTTAGAAGTGTTAGTACAGCAGAAGGAATGGGAAGGAAATGGCAAGCCAAGGAATGGCAAGGCATGGCAAGGCAGTAGGGGGAGTCTACATAGTCTTCCGTGGTTGTTGCAAACTGAGTGGTATCAGGGCTTGATGTGATTCTAGCAACATGAAGTGTCACAAAATGGATGTAAGTAATACAGCTCTGTCATTACAATGCCAGACTCACTCTTCTGTCCCCACCAACTTATTCTGAATGCAAATTTATTCATACCGAGCTCTTGTGAAGCAAGAATGTGATTTATTTTTGAATATGCAAGTGCCAAACTTTAGAGATGGAAGAGATATTTCACAAAATATGGTCAGAGGATATAGCTATAATTAGTGAGAGAAAATAAGAAACCAAAATAAATTTTTTATTGGTGAAATCTTCCGATCTATCAGTAGGAACCTTGTACTTCCATAAGACTAATCCATAGGACTAGGCATTGAAAATATTGCTATTTCTGGAGCAGTTGGCTAATGAAACTGGTGCATACACTGAACTAAAGGCACTTAAATCCTTTCAAGCCTGGTTTTAATTGAACAGGACGTAGAACCAGTTTGGATCTAGGGCAAATAATTTCTCACTCTAGACATATCCTTCCAGGTCAGAGGGCAATTTGTTGACAGGAAAGAAATAGGAGGTCTGATAGCAACTTGCTGCCTACACTGCTGCCAGGTGTGACACTTAATTTGCAGTGACTTTTTAGCCCTTCCTACCAGCATTTGGAAGGAAAGCATGCTGTGATGTGCAGGCATGCATGGCTAACTCAGCCACCTAGGGGATGTGAATACCTTGTCAGGTGCACAGGGAAAGAGGCAGGCCTCCACAAGGGCCATCCTTGCTTGCCCTGAAACACTTGTTCTCATAATTTATGAAGCTGGTGGCCTGTCTCCCCCATTTTAAAAACTGTTAGTAATGCATTCATTCACTAATGTGTTCACACACAAACAAGATTTTGCGAACACACGGGAAAAAGTCAGAGCTTGCAAACCCTCCTTTGTTTCAAACACTAATTGAGGTTGCTAAGAGACAATAATGTTGATATCTATTGCATCATTTCCAAACCCAGGCACTCAGAGGAATTAATAGGTGTGGGTACTACACATCTCATACTTACACATAATAAAATCCTAACATACAATTCCTATCAAACAGAAAAAAAAAAATACACTGAAACTCCTCCCCGACTTTGACCCTAAAATAATATTATAAGCCTGATTTTTCAGGAGTACTTAGTTCTTGCAGCTCTGTAATACTTCAAAATTAAACCATAACTGGTGCTTCAGAAAACAACCCTAGCTTTGTTCTCTACCAGAAATGAATGCCCTTCTTTGAAAGAGAATGTGAGGTTGATTTATGTGCACATTAATGTCATATATTGGTCAAACACTTAGTCATATATAATTTTACTATTATTTGATATTCTGGTTGCTCATTAAGATATATGATTCCAAAGAAGTATCAGTTATCAGATTTTAGCAAAATAACACATAACAAATTGACTGTGAGATATTTCTTAATTAAATGCATCCCTTAAAAGAAGCAGTGTGGGAGGGATTGATTTTGCCTAATTTTTAGCCATCTGAAAGTTGAGTGCTTTGCCTAAGCTAGTCACTTGCACTCCTCTAGAGCAATGGAGAGACTGCAGTAGAGAGCAATTCATCCGGTCTATCTCAGACACCTATCTTAAAACGGGATGAATTGCCATTTGGAGGAACCTATCTTTCTCCATTTACTAAAAGGGGAACCTGAACAAATAGCTTAGATGAAACCCTTAACTTTAAATGACTAAATGTAGTGAAGATGAATTCTACTCTAGATCAATATAGTACAAATAATACATAAAAGCCACAATGCACAGGTCAAAGTTAAGGCCATTGTGATGAAATATATATTTTCTTGTTCTTGGCAAGAAAAATGTAGGAATTTTGTATGCCAGGAAACATCAAGATTTGCAAGGTCCCTAAACTAATAATTTATTTTCTTCCATTTCTGAGTATCTATGCTGTTTTTCACTGAAGTTTTTTAATGTATTTTTTTTTTAAAAAAAGGGCCAAATGGGTTTTATATATATAGGTTCAGTTATGAATCCTAAACCCAGAATAACAGCACCTTTCGGATTACCTGTCACATACGCTAAATCCAGTTGCATTTTTGAAGGCATGGTAGTGATGGTGCTACCCACATTCCCTTCCAAAACAGTCATTTAAAAAAAAAGAAAAAAAAGGAAAATTATTATTCTTCTATTGTAAGTAGACTAGAATGACTCTTTCCCCTCAGCTTCATTTTTGTGTATCTGTGTGTAAAAGAGGACATCTCCAACATTTGCTTGATGCTCTCTGGCTCACATGTTGAGATTCCTTCCCAGTTCTGACAGTCTCCTTCATGGGACCCCCTTCCCACGGGATTGTCTTTCTGGGGTCCATAACCCTTCTGGTCACCTCCTCCTCTTCCACATCTTTATGGTGAACAACAAAGAAAGGATGCAGCTTTTCAAATACCAAGGAATAAATGGAGCAATAACTGGAGGACCATAAGATATTTATTGCTGCTTGCAGTGGATATCAGTCAAACTGCTCAGAGAAGCAGATTCTACAGGACCATGAAAAAGTGCCAGTTATTTTATTGGTTCCCAAAAGTTTAAATTACAGAATCTGTAAATCTCCAATGAATTGAATCAACTTCCTTTTATTTTTTAAAAATTTAGAGTATTTATTTGTACTGTGTCCAGGCTTTGCCTAAGATAATTTCTTTCCAGTTTCTGGTTCAGTGCTGTGTTTTGGATTCAGTATGAGAATAATGTTGATAACATGCTGATATTTTTTGTTTTTCCCAAGAAGTGTTTATCCTAAGTCAAGGACATTTTTGTGCCTCATGCTTAGACAGTGAGAAGGAAGACAAAAAACCTGGGAAGAGCACATCTTGGACAGGTGAGCTGAGCTGGCTAAAGAGGTATTCCACAAGATGGAACAGGATGCTCAATATATAAACCAAGGGAATTACCTGGAAGAGGGGCTGATTGGGTTTCAGAGACAGTGGTCTGCTCATGATCAGCCAGCAGATCATGAGCAATTGTATTGTGCATCACTGTTTTTCCTTGGATTTTATATTATTATTGTTGTTGTTGTTGTTATTTTGCTGTTTTGTTGTTGCTGCTGTTGTTATTTACTGCTACTACTACTACTGCTACTACTACTACTACTACTACTACTACTACTACTACTGCTACTAGTACTACTAAAAATAATGTTCTTTTACTTTGTTTCAATTATTAAACTGTTCTTATCTCAACCTGGAGGTTTTACCTTTGATTATCTCCCCCATTCCACCGTGCTGGGGGTGTGGGGTAGGGGTGGGTGAGTGTCTGCATGGTGCTCAGTTGACAGCTGCGATTAAACAATGACACGTTGCCAGATTAGCTGTTCAGAGGTAAAACAACAACCTTGAAATCTTAGTATCTTTTATTACTTTATTTTTTTTATTTTTTAAAATAATCTTTGGACGGGGCTGAGTTTTAAACCATTATCACTAGTTTTAGTGTCTCTTATGTAGTAGTTCACTCCATGTGGACTACTTACCAACCTTAAAAGTTTCACTCTGCTCACTGTAAATGTAACTTTGGGATAGAAACTACTGTTTGTTCAGCAAATACATCCATGTGTGTGTTTTAAGTAGACTAAATATACATAGACTGTAGGTAAATATAAATAGAGAGTATACATAATAAACCAAAATGGCCTTGACTACATCCTCTTCGGAAGGAGATTTGTTGTTAATTGAAATTCTGACCATCAAATAAGTTCACAAAAGCTGCTTGAAGAGGAACTTCTTCAAGAAAGATCCAGGGAAGACTCACAGCAGCAAGAGCAATACTTCTCAGTGTGGAAAATTGAAGGACAATGATACTAAAAAGGCAAACATAAACCAGTGAACTTAAGTATTTTTCTAAAGCTTTGGTTTTTTTCAGGTAAGTTTCCCAAAAGTAATTGATAGAAAGCCTGGTCAAGGCATATTAAGATCACATTCACTGAAGTCAGAAAACGCTTGTTGGACTACGTACTTCTGTTCTGTTATTACAGATGTTCAGAGGGGGTTTCAGCCCTTCATGTATAAATGACATTTGCTGGATGCAAAGGCAGAGGAGCAGACATGGAACTGGGAGGCACTTTGCAATCTCAGACAGGTTGGGCAATACCTCTTGTATAACTTAATGCCTTCAGAGGGAGACTTTTTGGTTCACACATTGAGCAGGGCAAGCATCACCATATTGTCCCAGTAATCTTAGAATAAAAGAATTACAGTTTTGTATTCTCACCACTAATATCATCACCTAACAAATAATTAATAACACGTATGTGGGCCAATGAAGAGAAAAGGAATGAGAATCTCTGTGAATTTTTAATCTGAAATCTAAGGAAAATTTAATCAATTACATTCAATGACCTTGAATATTTAAAATTACTTTCTGTTTGACATTTTTATATTTAGCATTTTTTAAAATGTCATTTTTGTACTGTATATATTTCCTTCTCCAAATTATCAGCAAATATTATAATAAAAAAATCTTGAATTGAATTGGCAAAGCTCCTTCCTGCTGGAGACACCACAGATTAATTTGTCCCACTATCCAATTCATCATATTGATTAAAAAATCCTGTTTAGGTCATCACTGGAAATAATTCTACTGTTCACATTTACAGCACATTAAATCCCTGTATCTCAGAGCCTTCGGAAACATTAAGGGACCTTCACATCTTAGGTATGAAATAGGAAGTAATATTCCCCATTTAAAAATAACAAAAGCATAAACTTTGTGATGTAAGTATGAACTTTGGTTACATACCTGGTGCTCCACTCAACACAGGAGATAACTAGATGAAATTCTCTGACCTGTTTTATGCAGAAAGATCAGACAAGATGATCTAATGGTCCCTGATGGCTTAAAAATCTATGGAACTGCCAAATTACTGCTGCAGGGCCACATAGTGACTGATGACTGAGAGCTACTGAATTGGACATATCAATAGGAAACAATTAAACAATTGCTATATTCCTCTCTATCAGAATAAATACCAAAAATACAGCAGGAAATGGTTTACTAGGAAAGAGTTCTCAGCTTGTTAGACTACTTTTTGATCATGATATACTGTTTCCAGGGAAATTGTTCTTAACAAGCAAGTCTACTGGTTGATTGGTAATATTAAAATTTTGCTAAATCCATTCCCTGATGGATTAAATTTTCAAATCCATCAATCCAAATGACTTTTCAAATTTAGTCAAAGAACAAATGCTCATGATGTAATGATGAAGGAAATAAATAATGAAGGAAATACCTGGATGCATAATCCCACAGTTCTATTTGCAAATGTAAGTGAAAAAAAGCTCTGTAGACCTCTCTGAGAGTAAAGTATCTTACACAATATGATGAGAAAGCATGGTCCCTAATGACCTGTCAGGCTTCTAACAAGGTCACCATGATGAAGAAAAGTACTGCATAATAAAAGAATTAAATAGTTAAGAAAATCTAACATTATATTTTCATTTTACTTTTGATATTTCTTTATGAGAACACAGTATTGATTGTTAAATGTACAGTATATTTCACAATAAAATTCTAACACAACTCAACTACTTTGATGAACTATACTGAGTCTAAGCGTTTAACTGTACAATCAGCTTGGAATTATTGTTGCTGTATTGCATCCCAGCCTCTTAAGAACTCACCAGAAAATTCACTTTATAATATTACACACATATATATTTAATACAGTTTGCCTTAGACAAATCTTTACAAATATTTTCCCATGGTATCAAAACTTTCATCAAAGAGAACAACAATAGAGGATATCATTACCTAATGCTCTGATGTACACATTATATCAATTCTGCTTTCAGATGGAATTTTGCATAGGCCAGTAAAACTTATTGATTTTCCTGTGACAGGTAGCCACATGTCTGTGATCTTCTGTTTGCTGTTGTCCAATACTTAGGTATAGTACCTTGGTATGCACTTACTGAAAATTTTGAGTGTAAAAATATCACCTCACCATTGTAGAACCAGTTTCTTGGAAAAAAATAAAACACTCAAACCACCTTGCAAAAAGCCCACTCAAGCCCAGTAGTGTTTGAAACCTATTCCTCTCTGAGGATGACATCGTACAATCCTTTGCAGAGGGCACGGATGTCATCTTGCTGTTGAAAAAGAGCTGCTGCAAAGAGACTGTAGCCTCTATTTGTCTGCTAAGTGATGGATTGCTATTCAAAACTGCCAGAACCCACTGCACCTCAGATTCCCAGCCTGCACTGAGGTGACATGGTCTATTGTCCTCCCTCCCCACACATTAAGGGTAGATTGCCCTTAGAAATAAAATATAGCTTCTGAAGTCACAGAAGGAAAAGTATTTTATTAGGTCCAGGGATTAGTTTTAGATCATGATTAGTTTTCTACAGTGTGCAGCAAGAGATACCACAATGAAGTTGCCATAATTTCTAGTTTTTTACATACAGCTGTGACAGAAATGGCAGAATTGTTCCAGAGCACAGAACAACTTTCCATGGAGAGGTGAAAGCCAGTGAAGCAAGCAAGGTTCTCTTATTTAGGACCGAGGCTCAGTAAATGATGCCAACATTTTGTAAGGTTTTCACTGGAGTACAGTCTGACCAGTACCAGAAGAACAGCCCTATTCTCAAGTCTGCCCTCACCTCACACGCCTGCAGCTGCTGTGCAGGACCTCTGTGAGAAACACCACCAGCCTTCCTGTTGTTCAAATCACAGGAAAGACTAGTTAGAGGGGTTTTATCAATATATTATTAGTAAATTTTCGCATATGACAATTATTATTAATTTTTCATTTAAAAATCTGTGAAATTTGATATGTAAGTAAAATGCTTTCCATCTCCCATTGTAAAGACCATGACCAGGCCAAACATGATCTCAGAAGATTTGTTGACAGATCCATTTAAAGTCTCTGGATGAAAGTGAGAGTAAACCAGTGAAGATGGATGCCACTCCTTGTTATTTGCAATAGAGCAGAAGACAGGATGCCATCAGGAAAGCTAATGGTCTGTTAGCTACTCTGTGAGGGCCAAGCAGGGGACAGGGAAATATGGACATGCCAGATACAGTGGGAGAAGTGGGGGGGAGGGGAAATGCATTCAGAAACAGGACAGCAAATTGAGTGAGACTAATGTAGGGACCAGGAGGGATGCAGAGGAGTGGCAGATGAGCATGAAGATGAGGACACAGAGTCAGAGTGCGGGCAAATGTGCTGCAACAGAACAGACAAAAATGCCAAGTAGGAATTTTAAAGAAGGAAGTATGGAGGTCAGGCAAATGCTGCTGCATCAGACCTATGTGAAACCATACAGAGAAAATTCAGGTAGCTGCTCCTGCAGCAGGGACAGAGAAATCTGAATCTAGTAGAGGCTCCTAGAGGTTCCTAGCAGATAGAGTCCCTCAGATAAGTGAGTTAGAGGTTGAATTTCTGGAAAGGTTTTTAAGAATAAACTTTTTAAACCTGAAAAATTACTAACAATTTTACATTGACATTAAAATTATTGACTATTTTGGTAGCTTACGTTTTAGAGATAAGCCATTGTTCTGAGAACTGAAATTGCCAGACTTTGTTTCACAGCTATCATTTCAGTGTATAAGCCAACATAAACCAACTAAGTAATTGCCACTGATGCCTTTCTAGAAAGAGCTCATTAAAGATGCATGCATTTACACAGGATAGTTGTGAATGAATGTAAGCTGGGTAGATTTTTGAGGTAACACAGTCTTCTTCATTCTGTTACATGAGAAAAACAACCTCTAGGATCCTTCTCTGGAGTTTCAGACATCCAAAGGTGTCAGTGTTGTACAGTCCAGTGGCTGTCAAGATTTATCTTTTAAAGGTTTTCCAGGGTTATAGTGCTACACTATTTTACAGTCCAGCAACTTCCAAGGTTTATCTTTCTGCAGAAGCCCATATAAAAGTTACAGGATCTTGGGCAGTTTTGATAGGAAGCATCCATAATCACTGAAAGATTGAAAACTATTTGAAGTTAGACACACTAATAAGCTTCATTACTTTCACAGCAGGTGTCACCTTTTACTTTGGAAATGCACCATGCCAGTGTCCCCCAAGAAGGAAGAAAAAACTTCTAGACTTATGAAGAGTGTTGAATAGAATTGTGGGCAGATGGTTTGAAAAAGGCTTTATTTTTCTGTGACTTTTTCAGCTGTGGTTCTCCCATTGAAAATAATAAAGTTTATGCTGAGGTTCTGTCTAACTAGCCAGACCTTTTATGCCAGAGAGGAAAGCCTTAAACACTCTATACTCCTGCTCTGTGGCATCATGAGTCAAGTAGAAACCTGGCTGAACATCACTGCATGTTACTCCGCAAAGGAGGGGAGAGAACAAACATGAAGAGATGGTTAAGCTTTGGTTCTATTTTTTTCTCTCTTTAGGCAGACCTTTTCCTACCCAAAAGGGAAATACTCTCAACTAAAAGCTGGTCTTGTGTAGGGTGATTGCTTAGCAGTGAGAAATCAGAAAAAAATTACAAGCCCAATCGGATACCTATTCTGCTGTTACAGTCTCAAAAGTACTTTCCTGTTCTTGGGACACAATCGTTACATTGTAGCAAAGACAAACTAGAACTGCTTTGTTAATAATTATTATCAAAGCCTCAGAAAAATTGGTTATCAGGTAATTTCATTTTTAGTATGTACAATGCATAGTCATTCTAAGATAGTCATTATGATAGTTTTGAGTTTTCCAGAATGCCTGTTTCCTAAATGTCTACAGAAAATGAAAATTACACAATATATACTTCATCTTACTGTATTTACATAGTCATTAATAAATGACTGCTTTTATTCAAATTTTAGAATGACTGAGCTTTATTCAGGATTTCTCACAGCCCATTAGTAAGAGTGTTATCCAATAGTTTCTGAGATGGCAAAACTTGAGTTGGACAACTTTATTTGCATAGAGTTATTTTATTTCCTAAGTAGAGTTATTTTATATACTGTAACATGTTCACAGAAATATTTTTACAAGAATTTTATCAAAGTGAGTCTAGGATGACACATTCTGTGATTTTATTCATATATCATGTACCAAATTGCTTTCAATAATTTACCAGCAGTCCTGGTCCACCAGGCAGGTCTTAAGTGACCAGAAGATGGCAAATGTGATCCCATCTTATTTCCAGGGAAGGTCATGGAGCAGATCATCTTGACCACTATTAAGCAACATGTACAGGACAACCAGGGGATCAGGCTCAGCCAGCATGTGTTTAGGAAAGGCAGGTCCTGCTTGACCAGTGTGATCTCCATTCAATACCAGGTGACCTGCTAGAGGATAAGGAAAAAGGCTGTGGATGTCTTTTACTGCCTGGACTTCAGTAAAGCCTTTGTTACTGTGTCCCACAGCATTCTCCTGGAGAAGCTGGCAGTCCATGGCTTGCACAGGTGCACCCTTTGCTGGAGGAAAACTGTCTGGATGGCCAGGCCCAGAGAGTGCTGGTGAATGGTGCCACACCCAGCTGGTGGCCGGTCACTGGTGGGGTTCCCCAAGGCTCAGTGTTGTCCAGCTCTGTTTAATATCTATTGATGATCTGGATGAGAGGATCAAGTGCACCTCAGTCAGTTTGCTGACAACAAGCTGGGTGAGAGTGTTGATCTGCTGGAAGACAGGAAGTCTCTGCACAGGAATCTGGACAGGCTGGATTGATGGGCTGAGACCATTTGTATGATGTACAACAAGGCCAAGTGCTGGGTCCTGCACTTGATCACAACAACCGCCTGCAGTGCTGCATGCTGAAGAAAAGGACCTGGGGGTGCCAAACATGAACATGAACATGAACAGCTGGCTGAACATGAGCCAGAGTGTGCCCAGGTGGCCAAGAAGACCAATGGTATCCTAGTCTGTATTACAAATAATATGGCCAGCAGTGGTCATCACCCGGTACTCAGCACTGGTGAGGCCACACCTGAGTTCTGTGTTCAGTTTTGGGCCTCTCGCAACAACAGCCATTGAGGTCCTTGGGTAAGCCCAGAGAAGGGCCATGGAGCTCGTGAAGGGGCTGTAGCACAAGTCCTATAAGGAGCAACTGAGGGAGCTGGGATTGTTTAATCTGGAGAAAAGGAGGCTCAGGGGTGATGGTCTTATCATTGTCTACAATTACCTGAAAGGAAGATGCAGTGAGGTGGGTCTCAATCTCTTCTTCTGGGTTACCATAGACAGGACAAGAGGAAATGAAGGTTTAGATTAGATATTAGGAAATTTTGTCATTGAGAGTGTTGTAAGGCTTTGGAATGTGTTGTCCAGGGTAGCGGTGTGATCATCATTCCTGGAAGTGTTCAAGATCTGTATGGATGTGGCTCATGGTTGAGGACATGTTTTAATGGTGAACACGGTGGGGGTGCTGGGCTGATGACTGGACTTGAAGATTTTAAAGGTGTTTTCCAACCCTTAGCTTAGATTTAATGATTTTATCATCTGCTAGTGCTGCCCTTACTGACTGATGTTTGTAAACTTTTCTTCTGCAATGTCTTCACTTCTTTGGTCGATTGGAAAAAGAAGCTTCACAAATACTGAGATGTGAAAAAGGAGAAACTTTTGAACAATGTTCTAATGGACCATATATAGATTTTAAAGAAGTGATCAGACATGAGATCAGAATTCCAATCAACATATTGATTTCAAGTTCAGAGATGCAAGTTCCATGCTTCCAAAAAACAGATTTTTCTTATATGAGTATCCTCATGAACAAGTCAGGTCACATCAAACTCTGTCTTAAAGAACAGAGAAATAAAAACAGCTTATAGCAATGAGGTATAGTATTAGAGCACTGAGAGTAGTAAAAGTTTCTCGATTGGGTGCAAGAAACATGACACTGATATGATTATGTGGCCATGTGAGAGTGCATAGGAGGATGAGACCACACATAGACCTGTCCACCTTTCATCACTCTTGTAAGTTTACAGTGTTGTCCTTTATGTGACTATTCTGTTTCAAGCAACTAAAGACACAAGTGGGGAAAATAAACCCTAATTGTTTGAAATTTATACCTCAAACTATACATAGAAGTCAACACCATTGTAGAAGACAGATATCCCTGACCATGAAGAAAATATTTAATCTACAAAGTGTATGGGTTAGTTTGTCCTAAATCCTCAAGACTTCAGCTACAGTCCTTATTTATCCATTGTCCTTTAGTTTCTAGTCATTCAGTCTGTATGATATCCTTTTCTTTGAAGTCTATTGCCAACTCATTAAATTTTCCAAACTTTCTAGTACATGGATTTATGGGCAATTAAGAATTTATCAGACTCAGTAGTCAGGAATATACCTCATTATCTGTTGCAAAAGCATTTGGCCAATTTTAGGAGATTCTTCAATAGAAAAATTAGAAAAATTATTTCCTAACAGTATTGCCTAGTCTCTTCCTTTTCAGATATTTTGTCTCAAACATTTTTTTTTTCATACCTAAAATGGCTATAATACAAACAGCTCTTTCATTGAAAAAAAGGGCTACATTTTACCCAGTTGTTTTCAAATGGTAAATTTACTGAGCTCATCTAATGGCTCTGATATAATAGATGAAAAAATTCCATTGTCTGAGTTCAGGTCTTGAGACATGTATTCCCTCAAATGTTTTATTTTATTGCCTTTTCCCCCTTATTCCTGGTAATATGTACACAGCATGTTTGTGTTAACATATTTTCTCCAAATTCCAAGGTCCTGCAGTTCTTTCTGCCAACTCTGCCATTTGTTCAAAATCTTCATTCTTAAATGGCAATTTTCATTTTAGACCTATAGGAAATGTATCTGAGTGTGTCACTTTATAAAGTTAGATTTTCTGAACCTTTCATCTTCTACCCCTTGGATAATTTTCCTGCTTGTGTTAAAGTCACTTAATTTCTATCAAAAGACTGCTCTTTTGGAATTTGTCACTGCGTGGTACTCTAAACTTTATTAGCAGTTCCTAACAGTACTTTTTATTTTCTGGACAATTCTTCAACGCTTTAAGTAGCTGGTGCTGTAGCAAAAGCAATCACACAAGCAGTTTTGAAAGATTTATTGTCTGGCTGTAATTTTTTGTGAATGGACTTGCTGCTCAGATTGTGTTCAATGATGTTTGTAAAAGCATCACAAAAAAAAGGGGCCTCTGAATTAAGACTGGCTTGAAACCACTTTGAGTAATGCTGGCTTCCTTCCAGGGCCAGATTGTAGCACTTGGATACAAGCAAAAGATCGAGTCATGGTGAAAGGCAAATCATGTATACCTACTTGGTCAAGCACAAATCTCAGTAATGTCATTCAAATATATTAAGTGTTTGCAGTTTCAAATTCCATTCTTGGTGAAAGTATTTACTATGCTTATCCACATTTCTAAGTAAAAATCTCAGAGACCTTTAGGAAGAAAAGCATAAAAATCCCAGCTTCTCTTTGGGTAAAACAAATCACCATTGACCAATTTATGAAACTATTTTCTTTAGTGTTTCCTGAACAAAATTTCTGGTTTTCTGTAACCTTTAAAACTACTGCCTGAATCTTCCTTAGAAGCCTGGTGAAAATGTCATTATATGTATTTCCAGAGTGTGTTTTAAACTGTTGACTAGTATCTATACTTTAACTTCTTCCAACACTGTGCAAAACCATCCTATACCAGTGCTACTGGTATCTGTATGCAAGATGTAGCTATAATCTCTTAATAAAAGCAATCAAATTTTTAATTTCATCAGGGTTTGTGCACAAGGCAACTAATCACTACTGAATTAATAAATAAATAAAAAGAGAGAGGAAAAGAGAATATGTCTATTTATAGACATTAAATGACTGTAAGAAAAAAAAAAAGACTACTGTTTTGAAGTGCATTTTCAAAGATAATAAGGATTTCACAGTTTGTTTTTCTTCTCTATATGTGATGAAGAGCCCTCCCTCCATCAGAAACAGCTTCTACCTTTTAAAGCTCTTGATAGGCAGTGCTAACAGCATTTTACATCTCTTACTGATGATCATATATACATACTTGTGGAGGCCCAAGGGCCTATGACTAAAATCCCGATCCTGGAAAGGAGGCAACAAATCACACCTCCTGAGGTTGGGGTGAGAAAAGCCTCTCTCCCACAGATCTCTGCATTTATATTTTCGTGTGTTGTTAAGCTTGTTCCCCCATTGGTTTGCCAAGTTTATGTCACCCTGTTCAGCCCCTGTTTGCCATTTATGTATATCCCCTAGAATGTTCTCCTTTCCCTGGGCCCTATTTTGCTGCAGTCCTCTGCCCCTGTTTTCCCATTGGTTGTCCCCCATCCCTAACCCCACCTCTGCACCATTTTACCCTGCTTGCATTGGACCCTAATCCTCCAATCTACCCCCTCTTACCCATATATAACCGACCCTCAGCCTACCCTTGCTCTTGTCCCTGGACCCCCCTCAAGGCAATAAAGCTCTCAGATACCCAAACAAGAACCTGTCCCAAAACATCTTTCTCGTCAGCTTTTGAGTGGCACCGTGACCCAGACGCAAACATGCAGGTAGCTTTAGGGACCTGGTCCTAGCACATTGCTACAAGTGGTGCCTGAACCACAGGGATATTTTTTTGGAGGTGCCTGCAAGTGACCCTGGTGACGAACTGCTGGACAGCCGTTGTTGGAAAGAAGACACCATCGGGTTAGCTGCAACCCTGATGTGAAACCTAAGTTTTATTGGGCACAGTGGACGGGAGAGCCGGTGACCTTCATGCAGCCGAGGGACCAACTCTGCTGACAAGTCCCTGCAGGACATCGTGTAATTGACCTCTCCCCGGACCTTCAGGAGAGTGAGTTGCAGAAAAGCTGCCCGGGGTACAGGTCCCTTTTAATTTAAGGTCCTGTAGGTGGGGAAGAACAACCATGGGGAGTGTACTTAGTGTGGCTGAATGAGACATATATATGTGGGTTAGGGAAGTTCTTACTCTTAAGGGGAAATCGTTTTCAAAGAGGGAGTTAAAACATTTTATTTGTTGATTGTTTAAGACCATTCTGGATGTTTCTAAAGACTGTTAATTCATTGGAGTTTTGGAACTCAGTTGAGAAAAAACTTTATGTTCTTCAAACAGAGGGAAAGTTAAGGGTTGCCAAGTTTTATCCCCTTTTTTGCTTAGTATACAAATTGGTTCAAAGTTCTTGTTCAAATTCCACTTCCCAGTTCTCATGTTCCTCCCCCCATGTCCCTAAACCCACTACCCCTGAGAACGAGACAGGAGCCTGCATTAATGCACAGGTGAGCCACCTGCTGCCTGCCATTTCCCTTCCTGTTCTATCTCCTGCCCAGGACAGTACTGGTTGTACCACCCTGGACTCTGCCCTAACCCACATTCCGCCACCCCTCAATCCTTTCTTCAATCCCTTCCTTTCATATTACCCACCACAAAATGGCGGTTCCACCATTTTGAGTCCACTCCCACTGCTTCCCCTTTTTTCCGCCCATGCGTTGGGTACCACCCCCACATCAGGTTCCACCCTTCCATCAAGTACTGCCCCCATGTCAGGATTGTTCCCCCTCCATCGGGGAGCCCCTCCCTAGCACATACCCCACGTTCTCTGATCCGGCTCTTCCAGTCCCCACACTTCTGGAGCTGGAAATGAAGCCGACCGGAAGGCAGCCTTCTTGGCTACCAAAAGTCCAAAACATCAGACCTTGCCAGTCAGCCGAGACTTTGCTGCTCTTGCAGGAGATACGCTTCCTCTTCAGAGAAGGAGAGTGAGGGCACATCTGAGTATGAGCATGAGCCTGAGGACTCTTGGCAGAGGATACATAAAGAGGTGGTCAGGGAAGGCAACTGGGCTATGGCTGCTAAAATTCATGCAGCCCCAGTGTGGTACTAGAGGGAGACCAGTCCTAGGTGAGAATCTGTCTTATGGGGAAATGAAAGAACTTTGCAAAGTGGCCAAGGACTTTGGAAGAGGGTCACCCTACTTTAACAACCTCTTGTCAGGAACATTGACAGCGCATGTTTTAGTGCTGCATGATTTAAAACATATGATGTCTGTCCTACTCTGTCCCACTGAATACATACTATGGGAGGGAATATGGAAAAAATTGCTTGCCAAACATATAAGAGACTATGCCAGGGAGGAGGGGTGAGTACAACTTACTTTAGAACAGCTAGCCAGAGAAGGGGATTACTCTAAGAAGATCAGGCCATATATCTTCCCCAGGCTGTTCTAGGAGATATTAAGGGTGCTGCAAAGACCTCCCTGATTCAAACACCAGACGGGGCGACCCCAAATCTTGGCTTTGCTGATATCCAACAGGGGCCTGATGAGGCCTTCATTAAGTTTGTCGATCATCTCAAAGAGGCAATTGATTAACAAATAGATCACCCACAGGACCAAGGTGAATTATTGTGGAAGTTTGCCATATCCAGGGCCAACATGCAATGCAGGAAGATCCTCAAGCGCTTCCCCTCGACCCTGAGCCAACCATCACTCAGTTGGTTGAGGCCTGCATCTGACTGGCGACTTCCGAGCACACTGCCAGCCTTGCTCAGGCAGTTGGCCAGGGGGTTGTAGAAGCTCTTGCTGCATCTAGAATTATTCCCCGTAGCCCTGGTGATGATGGGAGAAAACAATGATGTTACAAGTAGGGAAGTTAGAACATTACCAAAAGGTCTGTATTATGGACTTGGACTATAACATAGAACTTTGTCCTCAATGTTGGCCTTACCACCAGCATCACGTGAGCCATCCAAACCCTCTGGAAAACTTCCAGCGGAGCATGGGACAGGCTTGTGCTACGACATCAAGAGTAAGGCTGTTCTGCCCCGGGCTTCCCACCATCATTGAACTCCTGCAGCCCATCACAGTGAACATGGCACCACAAAGGACCTACAACAGGTTCAAACAGGCACCCAGAGGCTGTTGGTAAGTGTTGCATCTCTGCACATTGAGGACACTCTGGTACACACGATACCAACAGGGAAGTATGGACCAGAAGAGCAGCCCAGAGATGTCTTAATTATGGAGGACATGGAAAGGGGATAGAGAGACTTACCATCCTCCCCAAAATATTGACTGTAACATCAACACAGGAAGTTGCATTTCAGGTTTTATGCCTGAACCCCCCTCTCTTTATCCCCAAGGGCATTGTTATCGTTCAAGCTTATCTTTTACCTGACTTGACTGTCTCCATGCCTGCAAATCCACTTGTGATGAGGGCTCAGATCTTGGGTCACAAAAAGCCTCTGCTAAAGGTTGCCCTGTCATTTAGCGGAAAAGGGATCTATCTTTCAGGGATGGTAAACACTGGAGTGGACATCACCATCATATGGCTCTGTGTGGCCAATGGAGTGGCACCTAACACCAGCAACCGGGGTCATCTCAGGCATCGGGGGAGCCACAAGCAGCATGAGGAGCAGGAACATCATCCAATTTGAGGGACCAGAGGCTATGGCAGCCACAACCAGACCTTTTGTGGTAAGGGCACCCATTACACTGTGGGGCAAGGATATTTTAACACAATGGGGGACAAGGTTTGAAATCTGCCCGACGCCTCAGGGTTTCTAACTGGGGCCACTGAGAAGTATGTGACCCTAAAGCTTACCTGGAAGACTGAGAAACCTACATGAGTGGATCAGTGGTACCTTCCAGAGAAGTTAAAAGCCCTGCAGACCCTTGTGCAGGAGCAGCTGCCCAAGGGCCACATAGTTCTATCTACAAGCTCTTGGGCCCCTTGCAGCCTGGCCTTCCCTCACTCTCCATGCTGCCCTGGGATTGGCAGATGGACCTAATGACCTAAAAGACTGCTTTTTTATTATCCCTTTGCACCTGGATGGTGCCCTCCATTTCACCTTCTCTGTTCCATCCCTGAATCAGTAGATTTGCAGAGGTACCACTGGACAGTATTGCCACAGGGCATGAAAAACTCTCCAACGATCTGCCAGTGGTTTGTGGTCCAGGTGTTTTCCCCAATCTGCTGAGAAATTGTCGTCCAGGCGTGATAATTTTGCACTATATGGATGACATCTTAATCTGTGCCAAAGATAGCAATTTCTTGGACCATGCCCTCCAAGATACCACCCGTCCAAGGGGCAGGTTTGGAAATTGCACAAGAGAAGATCCAGCAACTGCCCCTTGGAAATACCTCGGCGTCAAAATCACAGAGAGGACCATCGCACCCCAGCTGCTGCAGATCAAGGATGACCCAGGACCCTCTGGGAGTTGCACCAGCCCTGCAGGAGCATTAACTGGGTTCATTCACTGCTGGGAATTACCACAGAGGACCTTGCGCCCTTGTTCCAGCTCCTGAAAGGTGATGAGGACCTCGATGTTCTGCAGTCATTAACACCTGAGGCCAGGGTGGTGGTAGAAAAGGTAGCTGCTGTGAGACAAACCAAACAAGCTCACAGGTACCATCCTAACCTACCTTTTTTCTTAGCCATCCTAGGCATGTTTCCAAAATTCCATGCTTTACTCTTTCAATGGGATCCACAATCAACAGATCCCTTAATAAACATAGAAATGGTTTTTAGAACCCAGCAGCCTCTTAAAACCATCACTACACCACCAGAGGTAATGGCACAGTTAATCATAAAAGTTAGAGTGTGTCTGCATTCCCTTGCAGGAATATATCTTGCCAACATATATCTTCCCCTTACCAATTAGCACCTTAACTGGCTTTTACAAATGTCCAAGCCACTGCAGTACACCTTAGACAGCTACTCTGGACAAATTTCCATTCATTTTCCAAAACATAAATTGTTTAATTCGGCATTCAGTTTGGTCCCCAGACCACTAAAAAGCCCAATTCCATTAAGGGCACTAAATGTCTTTACAAATGGGTCTGGGAGTTCTCATAAATCTGCTATTATTTGGAAAGACCCAACTACCCAGCAAAGGGAGTCGGACATTGAAGCTGACTATGGGTCTCCCCAGATCGCTAAATTTGCCACAGTAGTCAGAGCTTTTTCCAAATTTGAAGAACTAGTTAATTTAATTACAGATTCGGCCTATGTCTATGGCGTAGTGCAGCGAGCTGAAAATTAAATCCTAAAAGATATTCCTAATCCCCAATTGCATGATTTACTCTCCCATTTAATTTATCTTGTATCCCTTAGAAAACACCCTTGCTATATAATGCACACAAGGTCCCACACCACCCTTCCTGGCTTCATAGTTGAGGACAACAGGGGAGCAGACACCCTAGCCATGGTGGCCCAAAACACACTCCTTAATATATCTGAGCAAGCAAAAATCAGCCACCAATTTTTTCATCAAAACGTTACTGCCCTAGTCTGAATGTTTAAAATCGCTAAGGAGCAGGCAAAATCCATTGTGGTCACATGGCCTAATCGTCAATCATATGCCCTTTCCTCTGTCAGAGCAGGAGTCAGTCCAAGAGGATTGCAGAGCCTCCAGCTCTGGCAGACAGATGTGACCCATTATGCCTCTTTCGGGAGTCTAAAATACATGCATGTATCTATTGACGCGTTTTCTGGTGCAGTCTTTTCTTCTGTGCATGTAGGGGAAAAAATGAAGGATGTCATCAAACATTATTTATTAGTATTTTCTACTCTGGGCATTCCCCAAGAAATAAAAACTGACAACAGCCCTGCCCACACCTCACACCAGTTCCACCAGTTTTTAAATCTGAGGGGTGTGCAGCATGCCACAGGCATACCACACTGCCCCACAGGACATGCCACTGTTGAGAGGGCCCACCTTTCCATCAAGAGGGCCCTTGATCAGCAGAGAGGGGGAGTCCAGATCTCTTCTCCCATTGAGAGACTGTTTTTGAACAATTCGTTCATGGAGCCCACTCCCCCAGTCATCAGGTGTTTTACCAATTCAACCAGTGTGCAGCTAAAAGAAAAACCACCTGGGTTGATCAAAGACCCTGAGATCAGGCAAATTATGGGCCCTTTTCCATTAATAACCTGTGGGAGAGGGTATGCTTGTGTTTCCACAGTGGCTGGCCCAAAGTGGATCCCTGCAAAGAACATAAATATAAAATATAAATATAAAACCATTATATATAAATATATAATATTTATAATATAATATAAATATATAACATATATCTAAATATATTTTTATATATTATATATAAATAAATATATATAAATTATATATTTAAATATAATATATTTATAATATAATATAAACCATTATATATATATATATATATAAACATTTTTGGAAACAGTAAAAGCAGTTTGGAGAGACCAGAGGAACAGGAAAAGGCAACAGAGGAGACTGAAGAAGCCTGGAAAAGGAGGTGCTAGAAGCCAGCAGAGGATCTTACAGACAACTTTTTGGCTACAAAACAGGACTTAACTTCAGACGTACGGGAATCTCCCCTAGGATTTTCTCAAGGACTGTTTTGATAAACTGTATCAAAATCATCCAACTGTGACAGAATGCAAGGATGTTACTACTATACCACAGAAATTTTGTAATAAGGCAAAGAAATTTGCCAAAGGAGCAGACACAAAGTATATCACTCAGTACAAATCACAGCCTTTTGATTACTGTTTATTTTGTTTGCAGGCCAACCCACGTCCCTGAAAAATCCAGTCCACTGATGGCCAGGAGAGCTCTAATCTTCGCTGCCATGAGAGGATTCTGGATGCTCCTCACTGTGCCGCATGTCCTCAGCTGGGTGATCCCAACAACCCAGCCACGTTTGGGTCACCCTCACTCAGACTCTAAAACAAGATAGTGTGTGCCTGTCCATGGGAAGCCCTAAAAACCCCCTTTTTACATGCCTATGGATGAGTGGCCAGTAACCATGGAAGCCATCCATAGAAGTCAAGGTAGCATCCCCAACAACACCCATAGGAAGCCAAGCACTGCAGATACCAGGCACACCTGGACCAAGAAACTTGAACCTACACCAGAGGAACCCCAAGAACTAGATCTATTGGGGTCCTCTAAAGTGAATCATTGTGTTAAGTTTTATTATAGGCCCAGATGGGGAGAATGTGGCAGTGGAATGCTATGCCTGGATGAAGAAAGAGCGATTGTAAGGCAAGATGTCACTCCCCTTCATTCAGCATATAAAAAAGAAAAGAACTGGTGCAATTACACCTCTCCCATACTCTGTTGGTCCAGCCTCCATCCCAAAAGGTTTTGGGTGTGTTTCTTCTCTGTGGGGATCGAGCATGGCCCAGGATCCTGTCCCACCTTGAACGCAGTCCCTGTAGTCTTGGATGGCTTGCTGTCCTGACCCCTAACATATCCTGATTCAAGACTGGAAGAAGTAATTGGCCCACAAAAAGAGATTGCTTCAACAATTTGATGAAAATTGTGATCACCAAATTACAAATTGGAGCAAAGGCAAGAGATTTGCAGTCTCCCTTTTTCTACCCTGGGTGGTTGCTGCTAAAGCTCTTGGAGAGTTAAATCATCTGGGGTGCTGGGTCAGCAAGCAGTCCAATGCTACTTCGATTGCGTTAAGCAGCCTGCTGGAGGATACCGAGACCGTTTGACATGCTACCTTGCAAAACAGCAGTGATCTACTACCTGCTGCTCGCCCATAGACATGGCTGTCAGGAGTTGGAGGGCATGTGTTGTTTCAATTTATTATCCCACAGTGAGTCCATCCATCGAGCATCCAGCTCCTAAGAGTCCAAGTGAAATAGATCCAAGTTGAAAGCGGCAGTGACTGGATTAATGGACTCCTTGGTAGCTGGGGACTCATGATTTGGCTTTTATCATTAGTTAAGACTGCTACATGGATTATTATCATTGTTGTTGTTGTGTTGATTATGTTTTCCTGTTTCATTTGCGTTTTGTGGAGATCTGTGGCAGAGGCCTTCTTAGTAAAAGAAAAGGGGGGAGTTATGGAGGCCCAAAGGCCTATGACTAAAATCCCCATACCCCAATCCTGGACAGGAGGCAACAAATAACACCTTCTGAGGCTGAAGTGAGAGAAGGCCTCTCTCCCACAGATCTTCACAGTTACATGTTAATGTATTGTTAAGTTTGATCTCACATTGGTTTATCAAGTTGATGTCACCCCCAGTTCAGCCCCTGGAGGGCTGCAGTCCTCCACCCCTGTTTTCCAATTCGTTGTGCCTATCCCTAACCCTGCCTTTGCACCATTTTCCCCTTTTCCCATTGGACCTTCACTCTCCAATCCGCCCCCTCTTACCCATATATAACCCTGGACCCTCAGCCTACCCTTGCTCTTGTCCCTGGACCCCCTTCAAGGCAAAAAAGCTCTCAGATACCCAAACAAGAACCTGTCCCAAAACATCTTTCTTGTCAGCTTTCGAGTGGCACTGTGACCCAGGCCTGGATGCACAGACAGCTTTAGGGACCTGGTCATACATACACATACTTACATATCATCCAGATGTGTATGCATATAGATGAATATGTGTATATGAAATATGTACATATACATCTTCATATGTGTGCAAATATATATACAGAAGTTCAGGAACATCAAATGATCATGAGTGCTTTTTCAGCCCTCTGCAGTCTGTATATAAAATATTCTCCTTGGAAGTAGAATTTACTCAAAACTGCTTGCCTTGCTGAAAGATCTTTCAGTTTCCGTTCAGATTAAAGAAATGAACCAGTGAAAGAAGAAACAAAATACATCTTTACACAGCCCATTTCTTCATGTAAAACATATACAACACACAAACACTGTCAACAGCCTGGCATCCTGTCCCACACATTTCTATCACACCACATGCATTAATAAGAAGCCCCTGTATCCAATGACAGCGCCTTGTTAAACCTCCAACATCAATCATGTTTTTAAACAAATTTTGTTTTCTGTGTCCCTAATTGAATGCTTTGCAAATATGCCAGAAAGGTGAGATACTTTTTTCCTTCTTTTCTCTTCTGGCTCTTTAATTACCCTTCCCTCAAACAAAGAGGCATCTAATAATAGACTGTTACAGGAGAGTTTCAATAGAAAACTCAGATTTCTCATTACTGAGATTTTTATGGGACAACATTTTGCTTAAAATATATGGGATAGTCACAACTTTGGAGAGTGAAATGGTGAAACTGCTGGCAGAGCAGCTGCTTGTTTGACATCAGATGCAAACTCAAGACACACGCATGGCCCTGCCTGAAGAGGGAAATGTGATA
This sequence comes from Pseudopodoces humilis, assembly GCF_049639895.1. Lineage (NCBI taxonomy): Eukaryota > Metazoa > Chordata > Aves > Passeriformes > Paridae > Pseudopodoces > Pseudopodoces humilis. Next base: position 96,168,223 of record NC_142202.1, read on the forward strand.
AGTGGAGGTCAGCTAAAACATTTCCTCTTCTCAATGCACTGTTGGGCCTCTCATTCCTTTTACAATCTTCTCTTCTACCATAACAGTCTTAATTGTGACATTTTTGATATGCATGAAGAAAATATGGTTCAGATTGGCTCTAACTGCTGTACTTCAAAGGGGTCAGTGTACTGGAATCTGATTTTTGCAGAAAAAGTCTTCAGCCTTTGCTGCACAAAGCAAAAATTAATTGATAAATTTAGGGCTTTCATTTCAGTTAAACAGAAATGCAGCACTCAGAAAAATCATGTTCACTGCAATATGAGCACATAACTAATATAATTACATCAGTGCTTTCTAAATAATTTTAGGCATCACTCTGTCACTGTTTTCTGTACCTTTGGTGCTCTGCCTAACTTTTGGATTTATCTCATTTCCCTGGTAAGCCCTCTTGAATAATTACACAGTACAGAAGTAAAATAGATTTTTCACAATTCTCTCACTGTCTTTTCTGTTGCCTAACAATGGCAGTGGTGCAAAGGCAAGAAACCGCTACAAACCCTACTTTGGTTCCACACAGAAAACATAGAATGAAAATTGAGAGATGGAGCCAGATGCTGCAGAGGTAACATCCTCTTTCCTTTATCATCTCATCTCATTCCTCAAGGCAGCCAATCTCCTATCCCCTCTGTGCCAGTGACAGTAATCCTATGTGAAGCAGTGTCACCATATAACCATTAAAGAGAAGCAGTGGCAGCAATAATACTCAAGGTGCCTTTCCTATCTTTCCTTTTTAAAAGATCAAACTTTCATACATTCTGGGAAATAAGAGTGGTTAGATCTGCTCTGTGAAATTGTACCTTCACTGAAAAAGAAAACAGGCAGAGACAGAGCTACTGGTCTGATTTTAAAAAAATCAAGCTGGCAATATTACAGAGAAAGATTATAGACAGTTTTGTACACGTGTACAATCACATAAATAGATAATTGAGAGACCAGAACTACACTGGCATTTTTGAGAAAGCACCATATGAAAAGATAATGAATAAAAACTCTGGACAAGGAGTCCCTGTAAACCTCCACACCTGGTAAGCTGCAGCTCCCATCTGCCATCCTCGTTTTCCTCAGCGCAGTTCTCTTAGTACAGAAATGGTGCATAGTCGTGTCATCGGATCCAAGCACACTCTAGGGATTTAGATAATAAAGCAACTGATTCCTCTTTGGGCTGTGTCAGTGTGAACATGAGGGCCACTGATGTAAAGAGAAAACACAAAGTCAGAGCAGGGCCAAAATGTGTGCCTGAGCACCAGCCTCCCTCAACCTGAGCCTTCCATGGGCTCATATAAAAAGCCATATCCTGGCAAATAAACACACAGAGCTTTCTACACAGCCAGCGGAACTGCCATAGGCATAGATGCTCTAAATACTGTGTGAAGAAGCATACCACTAGCTCCCTCCTCAACCCTGCAGGTCACAGACTTTGCAGGTCTCACTTGCATCACCAGCACAAGTTTTAAATTCACCACCTTACTTCCAGAAACAGAGTACAGTGCCCTAACACTCATTCACAGTCAGGAGCAGGGCACCATTGCCCCTATTCCATCTGCATCAGGCTGCTTCCTTGCTCCTATGGCTACTTCAGGACCTCCAGTGTTTTTTCCTCCAGCTTCCTTTTTTTTCTCCACCTAAAAACATTTACTGATCCACATTGCTCTTTACAGCCTGCTAATCTGAGCCTAACCAGGTTCTTCCCATATCTTCCCTCTTCTCCTGGACACATCTACAGGCCTTACGTTGAGCAGTGCCCCATGAAGAAACAATACTGAGACCACTAGACAGCAGGATCAGCCTCTGTGTTGACAGTCTTTTAAAACCCATTTGGATTTGCTCCTGTGGCAAATTTTGACCCTTGAGACAACTTACCTAAAAAAAATCACCTAAATAAAATACTAGGATTCAACATAAGTCTCTATAAATATAGACCTCAGCTGCTCATGTATCTGCTTTGACAAGAATGACTATTAAGGTGATAAGAACTTAAAGCTTAAACAACCAGAGGACAGCTTATCTTAACATGCTAAAAAACATATTTCCCGTCAAATATTTTCCACCCCTGTGGAATACAGCTAAGAAGAGCCTAATTCCTATGAAAATATTGGCTTTTGTGAATCAGTTCAGAAATGCACCTGAGATAAATGTTTCCACTAAATATTTTCCCCAGAAAGACTCTAACACATAATTCACTCACAGAAAAATATTAACTTTAGTTTAACTTTAGTTTAACTTTAGTTGGTAAAGAACTAGATTTAGGCACAATACATTCAGTGTTTCTGTTAGATTTGAGAATAACACTCTTGACAAATTAATGACTCTACATAGCTGAATTCTTACTGACCTTTGCACTTTAAATGCAATTCATGTTTAATTATCTTCAAGTTGAGGAAAGGTAATTAATATACACCTCCCACAGGAATTATTTGGTTGGACTATCAATTTCAGGACACATTGCCCAGGACAATGTCAAGACTATTTGGGCAGCCTGTGCCAGTGCTGGGTCACCCTCACAGTAACAAAATGTTTCCCAGTGTTCAGTGCACCTCCTCTGTTTCAGTTCATGCCTGGTGGTTTGTGTCCCTATGGTTCTGTCACTGGGACAGTTCCAGCTTTCCTAGCCTTTCTTCATATGTGAGGTGCTCCAGTCCCCCAGTCATCTTTGATATCCTTCACTGGACTCTCTGGAAGAACTCTGTATTTGTTTTGCTCTCAGGAGCCTAGAATGGTGCTCAGAACAGCCTCTTCAGTGCTGATGGGAAGAATCGCTTTTGTGATAGCAAATACAGCCCTAGCTGCACCCATTTTAAAATTCTGGAATTATTCCTACATCTTCTCCAGCTTAATTAATAACTTCCTATCACATAATGCAGTGCAGTTCAGATAAGAACACAGGAGAATGAGGATAGTCATACTGATCAGACTAAAGGTCCCTCTGTCAATAGCCCACATGTGTAAAAGAGAATAAAAATGGGCTGAGTATGCTTTACTTCCCTCAAAATGTCTCCTTACCTCCATGGCTCACAGACTTCCTAATTGAAATAGGTGTATATATATTTAATAGCCTTGAGGGACTTTTCTTCAATTATTTTTTTCTGATTGCTATATGAGTTTATGTAAACTTCAAGCATCAATGTCTTGTGTCAAGGAATCTTTCAGGTGATGTGTGGTAGGTTAGATCAGTTATGTTTCCTGTGTCTAAAAATGCATTAGCCAGGAATAGATAGCAGACTGTTCTGGCCAAATTTCTCTTCAGAAAACCTTTTTGCTTTTTACCTTCCACTTACCTCCATGTCTTCAATTTTTCCTTCCTTGATCTCAGACAAAAGTTCATGTCTGTTAGCTCACTTTTTCTGTTTGGTTAAATGTAAGTGCTATTCTTCAAACCCTTTATACAATCACACCTTGCTTAAAAATCTCTTACAGCTGAATCATGAACAATTCCATTTCTGACTGTGCATTGGCTCTTCCAGGACACTTAGAGAATTCAGCTCTTTGAGTTTTCCTCCTACTACACATATAGTAAGTTCATTTCATCTCTATTGATCACTAGTTCTAGCAGCAGAACTATTGAATCCTGGTCTCCTATTGCAAAAGCCACACACAAAACCAAAGCAAAACAAGGAATTAATTCAGTGCTTCCCAAGAACAGGCAGATGCTCAGCCATCTCCAGGAGAGCAGTAATGGTGACTTGGGAAGACAAATGACAGCACTTTCTCCTTCTTCTTCATCCACTTTATATACTGAGCATGATGTTGTATGACCTGGAATATCCCCCTGGTCAGTCTGGATCACCTGTCCTGGCTGTGTCTCCTCCCAACTTCCCATGTACCCAAGCAGATGATAGTTCCAAGGTTTCTGTCTACATTTGGTTGTTAAGATGATATTTTACTCCTCAATAACTGATAAAGGCATTGTTTGTGAGTTTTAAATCATTATTTGTGCCTTACTGAAAGTTAATCTTTCACCTACTGCTACATTAGCCTAAATTGATAAAAGCTTGTGATTATTTTTTTCATTTATTCCTTGATATTTTTTAAAAGTCAAATTATTTCCATATCTTTATGGAAAATTCCTCTATAGCTGTGGGTGGAAGGAATGAAGCTGGTTAAGTAATTCTGAACTCATTTTAGAAAACTTCTCTTTTGCTACATAGAAGCATATTTATGTTTTTAATTAAAAAATAAAGAGGCTATAAATTGCTGGTCAATTTTACAATGTTCTGTCAGCTCGCATTAATGCAAATATAGGAGATATATTTAATAAAATAAATATATGGAGCAAGGATTCATGTGGCATGCTGATAGTCTTTCTTTTTACAGTACCTAGCACAACATATCCGTAACCTAGCTGATGTCTCTCAGCTCTATGGCAATATAAATGTTAATAAATTCCGTCAGTTAAAACTTGATGTTCAGAGAAGGATTACTAAACAGGTACTTACATAAGCATTATCAGAGAGTTGTACCTATTTTATATAACTGATCAGTCATTAAGCATATAGGGAAAAGAACCATACACAGGGGACTTGCATGACATTTTGCTTTTTTATATGTAGACTAGCAACTTGGGTAGTATTCAGAAGAGACACAAAGATTATAATAATCAGATTTTCTTTTTCAGTGCTGTCACTGTTACTGGGTTAGCTGCACATCAGATCCCTCCTCAGTCTCTCCCTGTGTCAAGTGGGCCTTCCTGAATAGCAGATGAGCAGCTCCATTGCCCCTGAGGTTAAATCCTGCAGCTCTCTGACTCAGAGCCTTGTCCCCAGCTGCAGAGGACTACCCAGCCAGCTGTGTGTCCACTCAAACTGCTGAATTGAGTGTGCTGAGTTGAATGGGACTCTTTTTTGGTTTGACTTTCATTAATAGATGCAATGACTCAGAACAGCTTCCTCAAAACAAAAGTGCAGCACTAAGACCATATGACAATAAAATGTCCTGAAACTAGAAGCAAATGAATAAAGGTTATGTGATCTGAAACTTAAGAAGGTCTAACTCATGTCAGACACCGTCCCTAGAGGATGGAAAGTCCAGCTGTATTCCTCTTTTCTCTCTTCCTTCTCTTCCCTTTCAGAGCTCAAGATTTTTCAGATGTGTAAAACCCCTCAAAGCAACTGAGCTCCTAGTTATTTCTCAGCAAGATACTCCAACAAGGGACACATGAAAACTGCTGAAAATATTATTTTTTCTACATTTTTTCCATCTTAAAATCTGTTTAAATTCGAAAAAATTGCTATATGGTCTCTCTAACAATGCCCAATATCATCAATCTGAGTCAGCTCAAAAATCTGAATAAATAGAATTTTAAAAACCCTACAAAACAAAATTAGACATAGCTTTTATTCAGTAGGTTAAAAAATGTCCAAATCTTAGCCTCATCAAAAATCAAGAGGATCAAAGCTCTTGTTAGGCTCAGACACATGGCCATTGTTTCAAAAAGAAATTATCAAGGAACATTAACTCACACTTCTTCAGTTACAAGATTTCTGTTTAATCATGTACAATGCACGGAGGTAAAGCCACAAAACACAGAATTCAGTGTTTGGGAGCACCACATCATTCCACATGATTTTCTAAAAGCAAGGAACACAGCCTTCTGCAAAAGTCACAGAAATGAACTGAGGCTGGAAAGATGGGAGCAAGACCCACATCTCTGAGTTATTCTTCAGAGATAGAAGACTAGATGGAAAAACCCTTCTTTGGAGATAGAAGAACCCTGAAGAGCCCTAGATTCTTCAGGGTTCTAAACAGTGTAAGTCCAGAATGACTGCTTCATGTTCTCTCTTGGTAGAGGAAGGGAAACCTGATGTATCATTTATGCAATAGCCATGAGGTCCCCTTCACCTTACCACCCCCTGAAAAGTACAAGAAAAACACAATGGATCATAATTTATTTAAGAGTGGACAACAAGAACTTTTAAACTACAAAAATGCTCAAAGAACATTTATAAGAGAAGGCAGAAAAGCCATTATTAATATCTGCATGTAGTGGTTTGGTACACCCAGTATCCTTTTTGCCAAAGGTGACTAGCATATAAAAATTCTGAATTGCTGCCCAAAAGGCAGATTCTTCCATAACTGATCATTAATGTGCTTCTTGTACCTTTGTCTGAACAGCCAGTATTGGCTGCTGTCAGGGATAGAATAATCTATTAGGCAAATTGATACCGATCCAGAGTAATGTGGTGATTCCTAAATGTTGTTTTTGCTAAACTGAAAACAGAATATTAAGCATTTATTTAAAGAGAAAGGAAAGCAGCTTGTAATGATATCCTATGGAGTTCACAGATGAACATGCTTGCTATTATTGCTGTTGTTCCTTTGTGGATGCTCCTGATGCTGATTGTAAAGTCTAGTAATTTTTCATCCCCTGCCCTTGGCTGTGCTTCTTGTGTTATTTCAAACAAAGAATGCAAAACACTGACCCTCCAGAAACAGAATGTCATTTGGGATGACAAATTTTGTCATTGTATTGTGGTAAACACACAGTTTAAAAGAGTTAAAATAGATATGCAAATTGCAATGATAGTATTCCTAAATGTGCCTGCAGGAACATCAGGTAGGTGCAATCAAGGAAGAAAAATGTTGCTGTTTTAGGGGTAGCACCTTGAATTTAAAGATAGGGCTGCAGAATGTAAATTCACTTGTTAAGCTGCTCATTTATATATATTTAAAAGCAGAAACTATAATTCAGAAAAGCACTACACATATTCTTAAGTACATTTTTACTGGAGAAGAGGGAAGGCTTTTTATCACATGCCTTCCATGACTGACGGCGGTCAGTGAGAAGAGTCTGCTGCAGTGAGAAAAGTGTGCTGGCAGACCTGAGGTAATTTGACTGAAGCAGCTGTGCTGGCAGCTACTCCTAGTCTTGACATACATCCTTTCCACTTAAATAACTAATTTCTTTTGTAGGATGTGGCTTTGTTAATTGTACAACACACATGCATCCAAATCTCATTGCAATTGTACAGATATACCAGCAGCTTTCTCCTAATAAAGAGCTGCAAAAGGCTCTTTTACTTTTCTCAAATAGTTTTCTAGGTAAGAAGACTTTCCAGAACTAGAAACAAAGAAATAAAAGCAGAGAAATATAAATATGCTGTTACTTAGTGCCGCCTGAATTCCAAGGGTAAAAGAAAATAAAATATACAGCAGGCTGCATTTCATTGGGGAAAATCTTTCAGTTGCCTGATGGAGTTTTCCTACAGAACAATAAAACACATATCTGTTAAAAGATGAATGGCCAAATTTAGGTGATTTACCAATGCCAGGACTCACAAACACATTTTTAACTGCCTGGTTCTCAAGTCAGTCCTGCTGTAGAGAAGTGGGCTCGATTCCAGCCCACCCATGTGCCCCAGTGCCCTGGAACACACCAGTCACGTGCCAGCCTGCACCCACCAGCTGACACGCTTCCCCCTGTGGCACGGGAAAACAGGCAATGTGCTCCTGGGAGAAGACTTTGGAAACAAGCCTACAAAATTAGCAATATCCTGGCCTTATTCCCAGTTTTCACTTGAGGTCCCTTTAGTGAAATGCAGTAATGGAGCAGCTTGGGACAGTGCAGAAGCAGTTCTGGTGTGTCACACAGATGCAAAAGTTCATCTGTGACATTGTAAGATTTGAATAATGCAGATCTTATTGCTTCCTTCTAGCTTCAAACCTCTGGAAGGACCTGTGATGCACAGAAAATATAGACTTTATTTAGAAAATAGCTCCCATTTCAGGAATAACAGAGGCTTGGATGAAATCAGCCATAAATGCACATATGCAGTCACTATATTCTGCAAGTGGCTTCATACAAAGCATTAAAGAAATTATCACTTTAAAAATTCTTTTTAGTATCAACAATTTCAATGCATTCAATTTACATGAATGCTTTTGTCAAACACAATTAATGCAATTGTTTTGCTTTTCTGTTAACTATGTGTTTATGAGACTATTTTTTGTATAATAAATATAATAAAGTTTGAATAAAATGTTATAATTTTATAATTTTCTGCATAGTCAATCAGGCTTCCAAGTTGTGATGGAAAAATTGTCAGGTTTTAGGGTACTTTAATACTTCAGAAGAGTTTACAAATTTTTCTGACAGATACCCTGAGATTAGCTCTGTTGGTTTTAGCCTAGTGCTAAAAACACCAAGGTTGGAGGTTCAATCTCTGTATGGACCATACATTTAAGAGCTGGAATTTATCATCCTTGTGGGTCTGTTCCAACTCAGAATATTCTTTTATTCTGTGAAATATTAGTTTAACAACTTGAAGATATGCAAAATAATAAAGAAAGGAAAGAATTCATGGGCAAGAAGGACACAATTTCCAAGGGAGGTAGATACCTATAGAAGTAAAGAAAGCTGTAAAAGAATAGATTTTATAGACTGGAGTAATGTTGCCAACAATAGAGTTAATGGCACACATGATCACAGACTCACAGAATTCTTGGGGTTGGGAAGAAACTGGAGATCATCCAGTCCATGTTCCTGCCAAGGCAGGGTCACCTGGCACAGGTGACACAGGAACACATCCAGGTGTGTTTTGAATGTCTCCAGAGAGGGACATTCTACCTGGGCAGTACACCTACCTTCCTGAGCAGCTCTGCCACCTTCAATGTAAAGAAGTTCTTCCTCATATTGAGTAATGGAACTTCTTGTGTTTTATTCTATGGCCATTTACTTCTTCTCCTGTCTGTACATGTAATATGTACGTGTAGAGACAGACAGACAGACTTGGTATTATCTTTCCATTTCTAGTCCTACAAAGACAATAGAACCTTGCAGAGAAATTGGATGGTTGGACAGTGCCACCAAAAGACCTTCCTGAAACCAACCTCTCTGGATTTTGACAAAGCCTGAATATCCTGAGATTGGAAAATAAGGACAAAAAGGCAATGCTTTGTAAAAAAAAGTATTCAAAGAAGGTTCTTCATAAAAGATAAGACTATTTGCTTCTGCCTAACTACTTCAATTTCCATATAATAAATTATATCAAACAAAGAATGCACTTACCTTTTAAAACAAAACATTTTAATGACTTCCTGTGAGACTGGATTAGAGATTACATTCAAAAATATCCCTTGTGAAACCTTACAACTGTGTTGACTCAGCACTGCCTCTCAGAAAATCTATTCTGCAAGAATTTCTTAATTAGCTGTAGCCCCACATATCACCCACACCTTAATGGTGAAAAAGGGAAATGGCAGCATTCCCCTGCTTTGGCAGGTGTATACCAAGCAGGTGGACAAGCAAGTGGGTGCTCAAACACAGTTTCATGCTTTTCCTTCACTCTACTTATAACAAATAATGATGAGTCCAAGTTACTCCTCAAATACAGTGTCTCAGTGACTGTTTAAGCCCTGACAAAGGCAACCCAAGTACTAAAATCCATTTAATTTCTCGTTTTATTTGTCAAAGTCATAATGGCATCTGAGCTACCAGAACACCACTTTCCTTTATTTTTCCTGTCATTCTCAGGGATATCAGACACCTGAAGGCCTGTGTAGTGACAGATGTAAATAATGGGACAGAGAAGCTGGTCTTTGAAAAGGACTTAGAGTACTGAAAAAAATTTGTCATACCATTTGACCCTTGAGGAAGAAGTAAGAGTGGGAAAACTGGTAATGAGGAAGAGCTTTAGGAATTAGGGCAATGTATAGTCTGTCTTCTCCCTCACACTTGGGATTACATGAAAGAGTGTGTATGAGACTTAATATAAAGATTAAAGTCTGTAGGTAGATGGGATACCAGAGCTCTTCACTACAGTGCCATTAAATTACTACAGAGCAATGACCTTAACAGCTCTTTTACTAAAATAAAAATTTTAAAACAGCAAAAACCAACAAAAAATAAAAAAGACTAAACAAGTAAATTTATTCCCCCTAATCTGATGGATGCATGGCTGATTTTACTGTAATTTCTGTGGGCTCTGTATGCCATTGGGAGACTTGAGAAAGACACAGAAAGCGCGTAAAGGAGTGTAACAATGTAGAAAGGACATAAATTATCTGGCTTCTCCACAGCACATCATCAAGTAACAGATGTTTGGTGGTGGGGTCACTCATTGACATGCTGAGGAGCTCCATTATGCTTTCTCCCCACTTGTGAGCATGTCAGAACTTTTAAATTATCATAGATGTCATTATATTTGATTACACATTCCATGAAAAAAGAGGGCAGTGGATTTTACTGGAATACAGTACCACTGGGAAAGTCATTCACAGAAGGTTTAAATTCAAGTTCCTTCAGTTTCACAACCATGGAAACCATTGCAAAGTGGATCCCCATCTTCTGCTGTTTCTTTCTCCCTCAGAAAGTACAGAAAGATCACAGTTGCCGTAGCACTGAATCTTTATGGGAGAGGGGGGTATAAATGGCCTCGCCATGGCACTCTGGCTGAAAATACCATCAAAAATGTGGAAACACCCATAAAAAATTCAAAGCACGTCATTACCATTTTTATCAGTGAATTTTGAATGAAACACATGGTCTCGGCCCAGACATGCAACATCTAGAGTTTCTGTCTCTTTCTGGAGACCTAGATCTAATTTAGCACAGCCGAATGCATAACACAGACTTTCATTTTTATGCTCTCATGCTGTATTCACTCAGTTGTAAGAATCTGACAATAGCAATGTAGAAAAGCCATAAAGCATCTGGCTTCTCTGCAGTCTATCAGCAAACTATAAATGTCATAAGAATTGCTTAATACTAGGAAAAGGATGGATGCACAAAGTTCCCATTTTCATAGCCTTTACCATCTTGAGGAAGTAATACTGGTAGGAGAGAAAAGTGAATATCTTCATCCAAATATGAAGGCAAGCTTGTTCCAGCAAGATTCTCCCTTTAAAATATTTGGAGGTTTTTGTCTAAAAGTTTATTTTATTTTATCTTAAATACCATTTAACAATATAGACCTAGACACAGAAATGTCTTAAGGGGTTCTTTTGGTAGCAGAAAATTTAGGATTTAGTACTACAGGAAGCTTTCTCAGTGCCAGTGTAGTTCATTGCACTGATACAGCTAACTGTTAGCTCTTCTGGACTAACTCTCCTGTGCCAGCAGTTACCTGGAATATGAGTATTTTAAACCTTTTCAAATAGCTTGAAAATTGCTTCCCAAGTGGCAATCTGAATGAATTGGAGATAGGCCTGTGCCCACAGAATAAACTAATTTTAAACCCTTGTCCTATTTATATGACTTTCTCATGCAGAAAAGCCCCTGGGACAAAAGTGCTTTAAAATCTATTCCATAATACTTGCTTCAGTATAATTATTTGTAAATGCTAAGAGTGTCCACATGAGGATTTCCTGGTTCGACCCTGGCCAGATGCCAGAGACCCACCTCTTGCTCTCTCCTCTGCAGCTGGACAGAGGACAGAAAATATAATGAAGGGTTCATGAATTGAGATAAGGACCAGGAGAGATCACTCATTAAATACCATCATGGGCAAAACAGGCTCAACTTACAGGTATTTAAGTGAATTTATTACTAACAAAATCAGAGCATGATAATGAGAAGTAAAATTAGCCCTTAAAAACACCTTATACCCCCAGCCCCTCCTTCCTTCCTGCCAACATTGCAGGGAGACAGGAGTAAGGGTTCAAAGGTCAGTTCATCGCCTGTGATTTCTCTCACTGCTCAGGGAGAGAAGTTCCCCTTATGCACTGCAGGGTCCCTCCCACAGAAGGCAGTTCTCTGCAAACCTCTCTGACCTGACTCTGTCCCAAGAGCAGCAGTCCTCCCAAAACTGCTGTAATGTGAGTCCCTCTTCCACAGGGTCAGTCCTCCAAGGACAGGCTGCTCCAGTCTGGGAGCAGGGCCCTCTCTCTCCAGGGGTCTCCCTCGGGGTCACAGCCTCCTCCAGGCACCCACCTGCTCTGGTGTGGGCACCTGTCCCATGGGCTGTGGGTGGATCTCTGCATCCCCCGTGGATCCCCAGGGGCTGTGGGTGGATCTCTGCATCCCCCGTGGATCCCCAGGGGCTGTGGGTGGATCTCTGCATCCCCCGTGGATCCCCAGGGGCTGCAGGGGCACAGCTGCCTCACCATGGTCTCACCACGGCCTGCAGAGGAATCTCAGCTCTGGTGCCTGGAACATCTCTTCTCCCTCCTTCTGCACTGACCTTGGTGTCTGCAGAGCTGTTCTGCTGGTGTGTTCTCACCTCTGTCAGAAAGCAAAACTGCACTACCAACTTTGTTTTGATTTTCATCTTAAATATGGTATCACAGAGGCATTACCATCATCTCTAATTGGCCCAGCCTTGGCCAGCTGCATGCCCATCTTCAGAGCCATCAGGGACTAGCTCTGATGGACATGGAGGAAGCTTCTGGAAAATTCTTACAGACGCCACCTCTGTGGTCCCTCCACTACCAAGAACAAGGCCACGCAAAACCAACACACCCAGAATAGCAATTTCACTCAATATGCAAGTGCTCACGCATGTGGACACTTCGTCACAGATCCAAGTTTTGTATGTATCAACAAGGGACTGCATGAAGTAATGGAGTTTCTTTCTCAGCACTAGGAATTTCAAGCCTTTGATCCACCCTTAATAGACACTGAGAAGAAAACTGGGTAGTCATTGGGCAAGAGGCAAAGAATTGCTCTGGATTAGACACTGGCAAAGTAACAAAACAAATAGTCAATTTTCACCTTGGCAAAGCCTCTATGCTAAATCATTGTTGGAAATATTCATCAATAAATCAGGAATTAAAGAACAGCAAGATGTAATCGCTCTTGTAAAGCAAATAGCAATTAACAACAATATTTGCATTTGACACAAAGCTCTGAGGATAATAAAGGCTGGAAGTGCCTGTAAAGAATCCCACCAGCAGACGAATGGGAAGCACAGTGGCAGATAAAATCTGATCCCAAAACCATCATGACATCTCAAGGGATTAACTGCATCAAATGTTATTTATAGCTGTCTCAAAGAGGGGAGTTACAGCACTCCTCGCTGCCATCCACAGCCTGGCTCTCATCTGTGAGTCCTTCAGGGCCCCAGAGGCCCATTTCTGGTTTGTGGGATTCCCATGGAAGGGCACAAGGAGCACAAGCCTGGATGAAGCAAGGGGGGGCTTTTCCTGCTGCAGAGCAAGTGTGTAAGCCACCCCTTTGTGTCCCTTAGCTACAGAGGAATATGGGTGCCACCGCTTCAGGCTTACTGATGGGAGTTAAGAAGAAATTTTCTTTCTGAATATATTATTCTATCAGGTGACTTTGATACCTTTTCCTGTATTAACTAGTGTCAGCCTCTACACTGACTCAGAGGGAAAAGCTATGCCATTAATGCCACATTCCTCTGATTAGGAGGATGACATGGAAATGTCCCAAGTCCTCAGGGACCAGCAAATTGCTGCCAGAAGTCATTCTGATTCCAGCTGGTAGCAGCAACCCCAGACTTGTGCTATTTAGACTGAGAGACATGCAAGGGAAACAGTCAAAATCTCCCAGGCTGGGAAAGGCTAAAGTGTATTTTCTCCTAATTAAAAACTGAGACAAATTAATAGTCTATAGTTCTTTTGATGGTCTTTTGATTTGAGATATCTGAAAAGGGTTATAGTTCTAGAGGAGACGTGCTCAGCACCTTTGAAAAATCCAGCCTCTGCATCCCCTGAGGTGGGAAACCTCCATCACATTTATTACCTGTCACATCCCTACCTGTATATTAAAATGTGAATCAACACCCTGGAAAGAGAAAAATGTCAAAGGGCTGACAGAATTAACAAATACCTTGAGCTTACAGTGAATAAAATAGTCAAAACACAAGTTCCCCTGTTTTGGGGATTTTATCAGCATTTGACCTCTCTACTGCATATGCATCTGCATATGAATTGGAAAATAAAATAAAAAAAAATACACATAAATTCATTTATTGTCAAAATAACAAAACAGCCCCCCTCACATACACACGAGCTTATAAATATTCTGAAAGCATATACCATCTCTAAGAGAGCAAATCCCTCACTCTCCACTGCACTTCCTAATGCCTCTATCTTTTCCCTGGCCTGAGAAAGTACGGGTTTCCAGTGCTGCCACTGCCCAAGCTGCCCATGAGGGCATTGCTCCCGCACCCCACTGGCACTGGCCAGGGCAGAGCCACGGCGGGCAGCTCTGGCTGGCGGGCAGCGGTCCCAGGGCTGCGCAGCACTGAGCACTGACCCAAGGCAGCACAACACTGCCAGGCGAGACGGGCAGGATGGCACAGCTCAGGACAGCTGACAGGTGCGAATTACAAACTTTGCTACGTTAGATTGTGCTGGTCTCACAGCAGCAGGGTTTGGTCTAAGATGGGAGACATTGAACACAGGACAAGTTGGACTTTAAGGACCACATGTTGAGAGGATTCAAAAGTGTGAGAGAAATATTAGCAGCACGACTAGAAAAGCCTAGGGAGCTGGAATGGGGCAGAGAGGGCTGAAGCAGCTCAGGGCTAATGGGGAGGAGGGAGGAAAAGAGTAGAGAGGAGAAGATGAAAAAAGCTTTTGCCATAGTCGAAATACCATGGTCAGAATACAGTGCTCTGAAGGGAGATTAAGGTTTTTTTCACGGCATTAAAATGAAGCATTAGATAAAGTTTGAAGAAAAAATGCCAGAAAAAGCCATGAATTTAATGATGCCCATCTGTTTCTTCAAAGAACGCAGAAGAGGATGGATCCCTGACCATTAATCATCATATATAAGATGGTGGTGTTTAATTGAGCTCGGATTTTAAAAAAACCACATATTTGACTCGTGATAGAGGCAGGGAGGACTTACCTCTCAGCTATATTTTTAAACCTATGTCTTAGCAGAACCTTTAACAGAGATCTCTGTGACCAAAACACTAGCTGAAATATAAATACTGATTATAGTTTATGTGTTTTGAGTTCAGGAACTAAAAGCAGTTCTGCTTGTTAGTAGTCCAACTTTTGCAATTAATTTTAAAATTTCCCTTGCTTTATATGCCAGGACAATATCAAATGCAAATATGCACTGAAAAAATATCTTTTTCTTGCAGAAAATATTCTTCAGCATGCAGGAAAGAAAGTTTTCCACAAAAGAGCTATGACAGTTCCTGTGGTTGTTCCCTCAGCTGTGTGTTTCACCTTTTGCAGAGTCTGCCTCTCTGGAAGCAGACGAAGCAGGAAAGGAGGACATGAGTACCTCGGCCAGCCCAGCTTGCATGGGGAGAGACAGAGAATCTCAGCTCCCGCACCAGACACTCCCTGCAGCAGCTGAAGCGTTGACACGCGATCTTTTCTGCCAGCTCTGTTATGGCCATATGATTTCCAGCAGGGACAAAATTAAAGATAGTTGGGGACTGAGCCATAAAAACCAGTTCTGCAGTTCATGGGCATTTGTTCTTAGCACTTGTTCATTCATTTGTAGGTGATTTTTCATTTTAGGTGTTTGGGGATATTTTTTTAGTCATAAAAAACCATTTACATTCTTGTCTATATAGGCAAGAAACTCCTCTGCACAAGTCTTTTCTATAAAAACATTTTGTTAAAGGAAAATATTTTATAAATTAAAGTTAACCTTTGCCTTGCCAAGATAAAAGATGTTTTTAATGCATAACAATCTCAATAGAAATGAGGTACTGTTCATTTGGACTCATTTTGTCCAGCTGAGTAATTGTAACTGAAGAATGTAACACCAGGCAATTGATGGATATTAAATTACAATTTGTGTGCCTACAAAAGAATGGCAACATGGTTAAAAACACACCTTTTCCCAGGAGAGACTGTAGTAGAGTTCAGAAAATAAATTGAATTATGGCAGCTAATGAGTTACAGCGCATCAGCTCCAGTAACTCTTTCCCTGCATATTCTCCTGCTGGGAAGGATGCATGTCTCTCCTCAACACCTGTGTCTCTCCTCAACCCCTGTGTCTCTCCTCAACCCCTGTGTCTCTCCTCAACCCCTGGTAAAACCCCTGCACAGCTGGGCTAGGGAAAGGCAGACCAGGAGGGCACTGGACACTGCCAGGTGGGCACTGGGAGGCTGAGCTCTGACTCCTCAGCACCTTGCTGAACCACCAGAAACCAACACAATGACAAGCCTGGTAATGTAAAAAATTTGCACTCATTGGGTAGACCCATTAGTCCAATTTCTACTAAAATAGTTCTGCCAATTAAATTAAACTGGTTTACTTGTGGTTTACAGAGATTTAATAGAAACCTTTAGGATGTGGGGGAGAAGTGTTTTCTACCACGTTTGACATAACAAAGTGCCTGAAGGCAAACTGGGTAATGCCAGAATGGAAACGCGTCTCCCCCAGTAACAGTGAAAATAAGCAAGGGACATACTGCATCCATACTGCTTGAATATTCTGAATAAGTTCTCTTCCTCAAAAGGATGCTCAAAAGGATGCCTGGATATGGGAATTTTTGGCTGAAGCTTCTAGGCTCATGCTGTATAGAAAACCAGAGGACCCAGTGATTTCTCTACCTTTAAAAACTGGTATTCATTCATAACTGAATTGGGGGGGAAATTATTATTATAATTTATTAATTATTATAATTATTTTATTTAATTATTTAATGCTCAGTAAGACATATTATTATTAAAAAATTGTTATTTGTTTAACCAAATGTATATACAGTAATAAGCTTACATATTTTTGTGAAAAATTTCAGATTCAGAGGAAATTGCATTTATCTTGTACCCTAACACAGTATTTTGTTCATTAAATCATCTCCACCATGATCCTGTCCACAATGCAAATCCAGATATGTAATATGTGCTATAATATGTGGTGGCAGAACATAGTTTTATACATCAGTCTTAAAGCTTTTAGCAGTGTAGCCACGGGAGAGGTATAGAAATGCTTGTCACATCCAGGCCAGGAGACCGGAGACAGGTGATGCCGGCACCTTTGCTCCTCCCCAGCTGGAGCTCCCTTTAGGGGAGTTGCTGTTTAAACAAATGCAGGTAAATCCTTCCAAAAGGTGCTGAAGAGCTGAAGCAGACCTGAGGAGAAGGGGGAGACTGCAGCTCCTTCCCCATCACCCTGCAGAGCAGAGGCTGGGATGACACACTTGGTCCCCACCGCCTCCCCCTTCCAGCAGCGCCAGGAGTAGGTGCAAGAGGGCATCTCACAGCCTCGGAGGTGCCTGATGTCAGCAGCTTTCTGCTCTGATAAAGGTCAGGAGTGCTCACTCCCGGCCCGGCGCTGTGCCGCCAAGGTTCGCTACCCAGACTCTGCTCCAGGGAAAGGCAAGAGGCACTGCAGGGCACATATGCTTTTGTTTATTGAACTCTGCCTGCCCATGACCCACTTGCTGCTGCCACTCAGACACGCTTTCTCATCCCGAAATACCAGCATGGTAGTTTTCCTCTATCAGCCTCAAATTTTCCAAGTGCATGCAATATTTAAAATTAATAGATAAAATTAATGCATAAGATTCAGTTACATTTAGTTCTGCAAATGTCAGTATTATTTTTTTTCCTGTGGCTATGCAGCTTTTTGGGGATAGGATTTAGGTGGGGTTTTTTCCTAGTTTATATTATTCTTCCAGAATTTCCAGTTTGGCTTTAGACTCTGGCAAACACACAGCCCAGCATAACATTGCCTAAAGACAATCAGAATTTCACCCCCTGATTAGAAAATGGACCGAAAAACACTACATAAGCTTAACTATGGAAATTCAGATTTTCTGATGCAGTGGAAATAAACAGGTAGAAACAGAAAGAAAGAGAAGAAAGGTGGGGCAAAAAAACCTCTCCAAGACAGGGAAATGAATATTTGGACATACAAGCTGTTAACAGTTTTATATGTGATATAATACTCATAAATTTTTTATCACAGTAATCCTGTTTATTTGAGCCATTTTCATATTATGTTCAATCCCTACTGTATTGGAGAATGGTTGAAAGGAAAAAGGTCCATATAAACTATTCAAGACCAGCCCCTGATAATTGCTTTGACATGTCTCATACACCCTCAAAATAAAAGCAGGAAGAATGTGACATAAGAACCTGTGATACTACTTTTAAAATTCTATCTGCAAACTATCAATTTACAGTGAGCAGGGAAAATCCCCAAAATGAAAGTGATGAAAATATGTTATTATTATTATTATTATTATTATTATTATCATCATCATCATCATCATCATCATCATTGTTAAGTTTCCAGCCTAGATCCTAAAATCACCATTGTGGAACAGCAAAGACCTACCATTTAATCTCACTCTCACAAAACCTCACTCTTTTATCTGGTCTCAGTGTAGTATTTAATTTCTGATAACATAGGATATCACATATGATAAACACAAGAAATACAACAGGGTAAGTATATGAATAGTGGCTTAACACATGTGAACTAATATTAAAGGCAGTTAGGTCAATTTAGCATTAAGCTAAGTTATAGGATGAGAACATGTCAGACGTGCAAGACAGAGATGAAATGAGACCTTCTTTGGGTAAAAAGAAGCAGGTCCAGGTTGGCAAGTAGCCAACAAAGACATTTTTTTTTGTCTTTCTTTACCTGAGATAACATGGATTGATTATATCAAACTGATTTGTATAGATTGAAAACTTCTGTTTATTGACCAAGATAACCGACAAGGGTATCAGCATTCCATGTTCAACCTTTCCTTGAAATTTTCTTACTGAAAACAAGTTAGGTGAACATTCAAAAGAGCAATTCCTTTCACAATTCTTTTGAAATAATCTTAATTTTGATCTTCAGTATCTCTCTCTGTTTTTTACTTTTTTTTTCTCTTTTATTTTAGAATTACCATTATTGGTATTTTTTTAGCACTGTTTCATATTAATTTTCCAAGTCAAGCCTGTATTGCATTACCCTTTATTTATCTCCTGTGGTACATGATATAGTTGATAAATAAAACTCTTTTCAATTGCTATTATGAAAGCCCCTTCTGGTTTCTTGAACTCCTCTCATTTCCCACATAGTGTCTCAGGGTCAACAGGAGAGGGAAGCAGAGAGGACTGATGTTACGTTTTGCAATATTTGCATTGACATGGGCACAATAAACTGTTCTTACTACAAAAAGGAAATTCCTCAGTGTGACAGTCAGTCTCTGCTGCTCTCCAGTGACTCCTGTTTTGGGGAGGGGTAGGATGCACTTGAGCAGGGTATGAGCAGAAGGGGATAGAAAATCCCCTTCAGACACCACTTAATCAGTCCCAGCATTTTTAGCTGTAAGTGCAAAGCAACAATGAGAACTTAACCCAAATATTTAAAAGAACAACTATGATGCAAAGTGCTGCTTTGAAAAAGGAGCTACAATCTAGTTAGATGCCCTATATGGCATCTCCTGAGATTCACTGCCATTTTCAAACAGCTGAATTAAGCAAGAGTCAGGTAATACTGGCAGAACTCACAGACGGACATATGCTTCAACTAAAAAAGCCGAAACAAAAACCCAACAAAACAACAAGAGATCCACAAACACCTCAAAACAGTGAATAACTTTGAATTCTGTTATATCTGCTATCACCACCTGATTATGCTATTTCTTCCCTCCTCTGCTGTTTCCCTTTGTCACTGCTGGCACAGAGTGGAAAGAGCTTGGAGAAAGCAGAACTAAGACAGATAAAAGGGTCAGTTTGCTGAGACAAAAGATGATATCACGTCGAGACAAATTACAGAGGTGCTGTGTCTAAATGTGTTGAAGCAATAACTGCAATACAACAGCCACATCAGCAGGGCTGCTCTGAGCCTCCTGCTCACGCACGCTGCATGCAAAGCAGGGCCCGCAGCCAGCGCTGCCATTCAGGTCACACACAGCGGCAGCTCCCCGGCAGCTCGGGAGACAGCTACCAGGCCACCTGCAGGCCATGCTGCTCCACCACGGAAACAGCTGCACTAGAAGTCATTGGAAGTGACAGATAGGCCGGCGCTGGAGGGCAGAGCCCCAGCCCGGCGCTGCACAGCCGAATCTGCATCCCCAGCGCATCCCCAGCGCATCCCCAGCGCATCCCCAGCACATCCCCAGTGTTTCCCTCAGCGCATCCCCACCTTCTCCCCAGCACATCCCCAGCACATCCCCAGCACATCCCCAGCACATCCCCAGCACATCCCCAGCGTATCCCCAAGAGCATCCTTGAGGCATACCCAGCATGCCCTCCAGTGCATTCCATCCCCACCTTCTCCCCAGCTGCCTCTCTGATCCATACACCCTGTCCATCTGAGAGCTGAGGGGAAGAAAAGAAAAAAGACCTATTTTTATTTCTTTTCTTTTTTCCTTATTTTTTTTTTTCTTTTTAAATTTAAAACCAGCTAGGGAAAATACAGGAGCTCTCATGTATGCAGTGACTTAAGAATGTCTCACGAATTTGCTGATCAGCTGAACAACTTGAGAGGTAAAGGGTAGTTAGCACCTGTGAAAGATGAAAAACTGCTCACAGGCAGGCTGTTAACCCTGATGCAGAGAAAACTGGATGGTTTTCTCACTCCTAGAAGAGAAAGGTGCCATGGCTGCCTGGAGTATAATGGTCACAGAGGAGAAAAAAATGCATAGAGATAAATCAATCATGTATGGATGTGTGGATAGATCAATCTCTCTGTCTCACAGCACACTGTCATTTGGGATGTCCCCTCTTTCAACAGCCCATGGTTATATATATACCTTGCTAGGGCAAGAGGGGATTGTATTTTTTACAATCCCCTCTTGCCATAATAGTTACAATTACTTGCTGGAAAAGGGAGATCAACCTCATCCACAGGCAGAGCTAGGACACCTGCCTTGACATCACTTTAGCTCCAAGACACAAAGCTGCCTTGGTTCTGGCGCCAAACTCAAGCAGATCTGAATTCCCATTGCTGAGCCAAGTCAAACCTGGTGGCACAACCTCATGAAAAGAGACCAGAGTTTTATGAACTAGTTCACAGAGTACCTGTGATTTTTAGCAGCTGACATTAGCAAACCAGCCTGAATTTCCCACAGTACTAAAATTGCTAGGGCTGGAGTAAATTAATCTATAGGATTGTGGCACAAAATTGCAAAAGCAGCACCAGACTATCAGAATGCTGCTCATGTGACATAGTTCTGCCCAAAAAAGATGATCTACAACTGAAAAGTTCACCTAATTCAGTTATATTGTTACAATCTCACCCCTGTTGGAAAGATGAGAGCCCATTTTCTGTGCTATGCTGTGCTGCCAGTGTAATGGGCAAGATTGCAGGGCAGCAACAAGCACTGGGATGTATTCAGCAGTGCTGGAAAGGTTTTGGGTCCTCAGAAAAGGAGGTTTTTTAGATGCATATAATCTAAAAGATGTGGAGAATTTTTTTCTTTATCAGAAGATACCTATGACATCTAGAATTACCCACACCTCCAGATGACTACCACAAGTCCAAAAGATAGACAGCAATTGTTGGTTTAGTATAAAAGGCCTCAAAATAAACTGATTTGTGGAGATATAGGAGATTTTTAAGGAGTAAAGGAAAGAACACATTTTATACTTCTTCTCAACGACCCTGACATACAGATTGTATTTTCTCAAGGCCATGAAAATAGATACAAGTTCTTGATCCCCTAAAAGGAAGGTGAGTTAATTGCCAATATAGACAGGATGCTTTGAGGCCCAGAGAACTCCTAATTATCCTTGCAACACTTCATCACCTGTATAAATGGTGTCATTATTTGGGGAGGGGGAAGAGAATTCAGTCTGCAGATAAAGAAATGTTAGTTACATTTTGTGATTGCCTTGAAAACCACATTTGTTTCTAATTCTATGCATTGAAGAGCTGACCATGGAAAGTTCAGAAGCAATGAAATCAATTTCTCAAAATTATTGACATATATGGGGTGATCAGAATATTTTGAAAAAATGTGTAGAGCATCAACTTCTTTTTTTTCCCAAGTATTTTCTCTCAGTCTCTGTTCTTTTGTCTTATTCCATCGATCTTGAAACAATGATTATCAATATCTCTACTTTTAAAAACATTCTGTGTGAGGGAAATGATTTCCATTTACTTTAGGTGAGTAGTTTTGACAATGGGGAACCCTCTGGCATTGAATTGCCAGTGGAAGTGATACACTTCAGCACAGACCAAGGGTTAATGAAGAAAAGAAAAAGCAACCAAATCTAGGAAATAGCAGAGTAACAATTTCAAAGGAGCAAGGTGGAATATTAAATCTCATCCCAATTCTTTGAATCCTAGGGTGGAATTATTAACACCCTGGGGGTTTTCAAAGCCTCTGGAGAAATGATCAGTGTGAAACACTACTATGCAGTATATGGATCTATGAAGTGAAATATTCTACATGTGTGGCAGATCTTCAAAACCAATCATTTTTTCCTTTCCAAATGGTTTCAGGCTTATACAGTCACCTTGAATTGTATAGATTCTGAGACTGCTTTCCAGATGATATGCAATAACATAATATAACTGGAGTCTGCACTTTCCAACTTGTTGAATGTGAGGCAAACGAGATCACTGGTCCATCACAGACATTTGCATTCAAAACCTGATTTAGGAACCAGATTCAGAGACCTTCTCTTTACCACTTCCACTGTGTGCAGAGTTGGCTTTTGCTGAAGTGAAGGGACTCTTTATATTCAGCTGTTACCTATCAGCTCCCAGAAAACAGAAACGTCTCAGCCTTGGGGAGTTGGGCACTTAATTTAGCATGTTGAATTTCATGATTAGAGGTGGATGGTCAGAAGTTATCGATGAGTAAGCTCAGTGTTATCCTTCATCTCCCTACTTCTGAGGTCTTTCCAAAATGAAGTCTTCTAAATTTCAATACACGTGACACAAATATGTATCCTTTCATTTGAATTATGCAAAATGATACTCTTGTAACATAAAATGCACTTCTATACAAGTCCTGTTGCATTAATGAAATATCAATCCCAAAGGCAGAGGTAAAGTACAAAGGGTTGTTAGCTTCCATATGCTCTGGAAACCTAGAGACATCATGGGCTTCCTGTAGTCTCAAGATTGTTTTTATTCACTTTAATGTATTTTGTGACACAAGTAGATACACAGTCTGAAAAGATCTACCTTTGAAGTTGTGCAAGAAGGTGGGCCCTCAGGAGAATAATTCAATAAATTACTTCACTATATTGTTAATTTAATTTTAGTAAATTTTATTAAATTTCTTATTACCTTAATAGCAGTACCAAACAGAGAATCTGGATTCAGACCTCAAGTTCTTAATTTAAGGAAAATGTCATTGCCTTGATAATTTTGTTATGTCATCAGGTTTGAATGAATCATAAAATCTTAGAACCACAGAATATCCTCAGTTGGAAGGGACCCATAAGGATCATGACAGTTCAACTACTGGTCTAGCACAGGTCGGTCCCAAGAGTCACACTCAGTGCCTGAGAGCACTGTCCAAATGCTGCTTGAACTCTGTCAGGCTGATGCTGTGACCACCTCCCTGGGGACCCTGTGCCAGTGCCCAACCACCCTCTGCATGAAGAACCTATTCCTAATACACAGCCTAAAGAATTTCTGCACATTAAGAAAATCCTTTCTTTAATCTGGAAAGTTTTCACATCAGTTTACACAAAAGTTTTATAATTTTCCTAAATTGGAAAAGCTGATATAATTTTCTCTTGCTAATGAGGTCCACAGGATTTTAATCAAAAACTCTTGGCAAAGATTACAAATAAGAAATCATTCTGGACAACATTTATGTAGTCAAGCTTACTAAGCAAATTCCACCTTAAAGACAGAATAGCTTCTTTGGTTCTGTGAAGATACTTGTTCAACTTTCAGTTGAGAAATTCTGGGAGTGAAAGGCTATCATCAGAATTTCTTGGGATTTAAATATTGGGATAGGTTAACCTCTATTTCCTTTAGTTCTCTTAATTTTTACAGGCTTAGTTTGAATTTTCACTTACAGGTGTTCTCAACTATACAACCTGTGTTGATCTGAGCTACTCCTTCAAGAATCAAAAGAACTTGAAAAATAAAGGTCCTTCTACTGTATAATTACGTGATTTATATTTTTCTGTCTCACATTTGGTGTCAGTGGTGACTTTTTTTGTATAAGTGTACCTCAATTTTTAATCCTCCCTTCTTTATTTTTCTGTTGTATGCTGAAACCATGCGTAGACAAGTTCCACAGGTAGTGGCATAATTGTTTCATTCGTTTGTTCATTTTCCAGTTTATCCCTATGAATTTGGTTGATAGACACTTTTTAACTTTCTTCTTATATAAGAAAGGCTAAACAGCAATATTCAATTTACTTTATATCACACTTAAGATGCCATTGAGACTAACAGGAACAATTCGTATCCTTTTTGGAAGCATTTTATCTCAGTCTCTAGGGATTTGTTTAAACAACACAACATTCTGTTCCCGTTAGTAACCACAAAAATGAGAGATTTAGATTTAAGTGACAGTTAAGATTTTGCATAATTTTCTTTTTCCTGAGTTAGAAGAGGGATTTGTCAGACAAATAAGACAAAAATGTGGGGGGTCTTACAGGTAATCACAGCATTACAGATATACATTCATGCTCAAGACAGCTATGTTTTGATATAACCTTGGGTATCAAAATTCTTAGCTCAGAGAGAAGGAAAAACAGCCAATTCCAATAATCTCTTGAAACAAACTGTCTAATATTTCAAGATTAGCTTATTTTTTTCTGAAAAATGTCTAGTTAAAAAAAGACAGTGTAAGTGACAAAAAATTATTCTCAGTTGAAATACCTGGTTTCTACCTATTCTTGTAAATGACCTGACCCATTCTGTTAGCAAGGTCCTCCTGTTAATTAAAAACTAAAAGTCTTTCTGAAAGAATGAAATTGTTTAAGCAAAACTTACTAATGGAGGCTTCCTTATCAATGTTGGTTTAAAAACTTAAAAATATCAGATGGCAAAATTAAAATTGTATACTAAAAGTCCACTTGCCATGAGACAGAGAATTTTTTTTGCAATGGAGGATTAATGCTTTTGCACTTTATAGGAGTAGTGCATTTGTTTAAAATGGGCAAAGTATAAGGATTTATTATATTCATTTCTTTGTTTTTCAGTGCTTAGCTCTCATAAAGGAAGTGATCCATAATCACTCAATGATTTAATGTGCCTTCAATTAAAAAAAAAGTATTTTTTTGTAATTTACTGAAGATTTGAAAAATAGAAATACAAGACTTAGCAAAACCTAACAGTGCTTCTCTTTTAGCAGGTGAACAAAGCAATGTCAATAGGAAAGGGCATTGCTTTGAATTCAAGAGTAAATCCCATGTCTTCAAAAGAGCCAGTTTCACCCAAGGGGTCCTGCTGTGGTGGGTGGGCTTTACTGCAGCAGTTTGTGCATACACTTACCCTTCCCCATAGTTTTCCTGTGCTTATGGTCCTCACAGTATCATGGTGGCCTCCACCAAATAGCCCAGGTTGCACCCTCTGATTGCTTCTTCCCTGCCCCTGAGCTCAAAGCTCCCATTCTGACTGCAAAATTCTGACCTCAGGCAGCACCTGGCCCACACCACCTGTCTGACCCCTCACCTGGGCGTGATGTTGAATGTATAAAACTGTATAAAGCCCATGCATATTGCTATTACAGGGTAACATTATATAAAACACGTAATGCAGGATCAAAGTTAGTTACCTGTTATGAAATAATAATTATAATTACAGGGAAATAACCTAAAATATGCTATATGCAGTCAGTTACGTGGCCTGTCACAGAGCACTGGATTTCTTGTGTTTTCTCCGTTTTATTCGTGCTGGGTTTCTCCAGTTTGCATTGCACTGAGGCTGCCCTTGGTCCTAGTCCTATTTGCTTATTTGCTTGCTTGCTCTTGTCCCTACCCTGTGGTTTCTCAGCCTACTCTTCCCTTCCTCTCATAAATCCTGCTGACCTCTACTCAGTTTTGCTGACACCACAAAATGAGTTCTGGTAATTTGGAAAAGAATGAAATTTCATTCATAATGCCAAGATGAGTCTAATGGGATACAGATAACGGTGTGAAAAGGGGCAGGACTTAGCCCGTTACCATTATTCAGAATTAAAAAAAAATACAAATATCATCTGCCACGCTACAACAGATGCTTGCTGCCATTTTCCTCTGCTATGCTAATTGTTCAAAAATTTAGAGGGAAAACTCAGGACATATTATAGGTGGAAAAACTTCCAAGGCCTTGTGTAGTGGTGAGCTCCCATAGGCAGGCTCCTGCAGCATTGGGAATAGTTTAAGCACATGATACCATGCATTGCACATTATTAACTTCCTGGGTAGAGCTCTTGCTTCAAGCATTCATACTGATGCTACTTTTCCTACTATTGACTTTTTCTTTTTTTCCAAATGGAAAACTTTTTTCTTTTTTTTTTCTGCAAAAATCGGTGATAATCCTCCTTCTGTTCCTCCTATTTTGGAGAAAACTTTATTCTTATACCTGTTACTATTTTACCTGATTCACTCTTGTTATGAGAGACTAATTTGATGGAATTAAGCTTATGTGAAGTTTTTTTTTATTTGCTGTTATTCCAGTATGTGGTTCACTACTGGTCTCCTTCACTCTGTATATGTGAAAAAGTGTTCTTCATATTCCACTTAACCATACTGTTAAACTTATTTTTCTTGCAAGTCAGCAGAAAAAAAAAAAGAGATTATAAACTGATTAGTATCTGGCCACAGAACTTCACAAAGCTTGACTCTTCAGGCTCTCTGTCTGGCCTGATTGAGGGTTTCAGGAATTTTTGGCAAAACAGGGACAGATGGATATTTGCAATACAGTTACTTTGCTTCTCTCTTCAAGGTAATCTAATTCATTAGACTTGTCACAGTTTAAATATTAGATCTTTGCTAACCTAGTTTGACTGAAATAGGTAGCATTTCACAAGTAGCTCTACCAGCAGATTGGAAGTTGCAGTCTCCGAAAGAGTGGCAGTGATTGGTGCTTGAAAATAAGTTAAAGATCAAGAATTTCTTTAAGGCAACATAGCTGGAATTAATGAAAAGACAACATGTCCAAGGTCAAATGTAAAAATATATCATAAAACACCAGCAACATTAAAAGTAAATATTTATTAAAATAAATACAGACTATTCTGAGACATTTAAGATATTACATTTTCCTCTAAACGGAAAAATTTTTATTCACTGTGTGAATGTTTGAATATAAAGTGATTAGGCAAACAATTTGACCCATGTGGTTATAATATGATAACTATTTGGCTGGAAGCCCATCTGGTTGCTTGATTTATCTTACATTTTGTAAAGTAAGATAACAAAATTCCCAACCTCTTGAAGGTATTTGCCTTTTATAATTATAATAATTATCTACTTATTTTCTTATCAGGGGCAAGCAACCAAACTCTGATCTAATTTTCAAATACTTACTAAAAATGGCAAATAAAGGTGTGGTTTATTCTGGCAGAACTTTAATGGACAAGAGAACATTAGGTAAATAAGGTCCCAATACTGCCATGTAGACTAAAGGTTTTATCATTAAAAGAAATTAAAGTATTTGTTAAAAGAAACATTATTCCAAGTGCACTTCTGACAGATTCTGTTTGAACATAACAAAAATTAAATATGGGTTAATATTTCAACATATGTTTTACAAAGGGTTGCAAGAATTTTCTGTCAGAAAAGCCACATCATAGCCAGAGAAATATGCCAAAAGGCAAAGCTTTGACTTTACTAGAGAACTGGGTTAATGACTAGTGAAATACCTGAACTTTAATCAAGGAGATGGACTGAAATCAGGCTCTGAAAAGTTGTGTATGAACATCTGAATTGCTTACTAAATTTCTGACTATGCAGGTACCCATAGCCAAATATCAAAGCATATGGAAGGAGTCTGAAAATGACTTGCATACCCTGAGCTGCTGATTGCAATCAAATTCTGTATAACCTTTTAAAAGCAAACACTTATCAAAATTCAGTTCATGTTCTGGCGCTATCTAATGTTTCTGTCTTTTTAGATTAATATAACCTGAAGGCAGCCACTCTGCACCAAGAAAAGGATCCAGGCTCAGGTGCTACTGATTTCACCAGTAATACATTCAGCATCTACAGAATAACTTGGGAAAAATGTTTATTGCCATTTTTATGCCAAGATTCCAGACTGCGTGCTGCCTACTTTCCTGCTGTTTGGCTTTCCTAAACCTTAACAATGATGTTCTCATTTCTCTCAAAATCCCCACCTACTACAGACTCACTTTTTTACTTATCTTTGAGGTTGGCTCCTGATCCTTTCTTATTCTGTTTGAGTCTGAGTCTGGCAGCTTTTGACATTCACCATTACACCCTAATTAAAGCTGACTCTATTGATCCAGCTCAATCCTTCAGGTTGTTTCTAATCAAAGACCTGGCAGCCCAAGCCAGATTTTACAGCAGCACGTTAACCTACAGTCACACCTAGGAAGGGAGGCTGCCTAAGAGGACAATGCAGAGCTACATCTGTAGAATAGTTGTCGTCCACACAGGACCATTTGTTGCCTACAAAGAGAACCTGAGGATTTTTGTGGTGAAATGGTAGCCTTTTATGGTCGGTTCCTCTTTCCCAAATCTGTTGGATGCAAAAGTCTATGGCTATTTAAATAAGCACTGTCAAGCAACAGAGATAAAATATTTTATATAAAATCATATTTTTTATTCAACTGAATAATTTCCTTGTCAAATTAGAAAATATGTAGGAATGGACTGGGAAGCCCAGGTGACCCGTGTATTCAAATTGAAAAAAACAGATAATGTGAAACTGTCACTATCACAGTAAGGCACGGTCTGATTTTGTTTGTAGCCCACCTATGTTAACATCACAGCAATAAAATGTGAATTTAGGATGCCAATAGCACTATTTACATGTTGGTTTCCCAGCATCTCCTCCACTAACTTACCAGTTTTAAGGTTTGCACCTTCCAGAGATGAGACGTGTTTACCCTTCAGGCAGAACAAGTATCTGTGCATGTCTGTGTGTCTACTATGTAGGCAGCAAATGGATTTGGTTCCTAGCAGCTTTTAATTCAATGTTTTCCTTATAAAGTCAGTTGCTCCTCTTCAGACACAGATAACCATGTGAATTTTTTGCAACTGTCCTGCAGTTCTCTTGAATTATCATGTTTTTTAGTCAGTGGCCACCCTGATTCTGCAGCACTTTATCACAGAAACAGTCAGAGGTAAGTAATCTCAAACTTCTCTCCCGCAGCACATCCCTGGAGGCACATCAATCCATGTCTCCAGGTAGTCAAAATAACCTCTCTGCTGCTAGTCTAGGGCTGATGAAATAACCTGGAGGTAGGAGGGCACTGCCTGGAGCTGCTTTGTTTCCCCACAGGTCCTCTTGATTGCTGCTGCTCTCTCAGTACCTCCTGTCCTTCCAGACCTGCCTGCCTGAACTGGCTAAGTGGCTGCCTTTTAAATCAAAATGACCATACTACGAAAAGGCGTGGTTTGGGGTTTTTTTCACCTGTGTCAATAAATTCAGACTCTGCAGACAAGCCAACCAATATAAATAAATGGGCAGCTGTCTCCCAGAAAGTGATCACAGGGGCAGACACATGGGACTGCTGTGAGTGTTGCTCTAGGTACAGGTTGACATGCACCAAGGATGTGAAGGAAGAGTTCAGGTCATCCTGACCCCAGCCCTTGTGCTGCAGTCACTGCCCACTCAGAGGTGGCTGAGATAACCACACAAGTGCAGGAGATGGTTTCTCTCCTCCCCACTGCCCATTTTTAGGCAGATCCCTCATGGTTGCTGTGACGTGCAGGAAAGCCAAGATGCTGGAGCATCACACCTGCTAACATCCCACCTACCTAGGCATGATGCAGCCATCTCTCAGGGTGACCCAGCAAGCACCTCCTTCCTTGTCTCTGGAGAGCTCTTCATGACTGCCCACAACACAGAGTAAAATCTGTCAGGCTGCACTCAGCCCCAATGCCAGCTAGAGCTATCATCTGAATGATTGAATTCAAACACTAATGGCCCATTTACTTTAACGAGACCATTCTGCAATTCAGTAAGGTATCTTGCCTTCAATGGGACGATTTTGCCTGGGAACAGATCTATAGCTCCTTTTCTGTTGATATGCAGTAAGAAAGAGCAATTTCTGGCACTAAGACTAAGCAAGCTTACATAGACCTCTTCTTAGTGCCTGGCCACAAATTTAAAATCATTGCAACTGCTTTCAGCATTTTCTCATTAACGTTGTAAGGACAATGAAAGCCCATGACTTTTCTTCTATTTGTTACTTTCTATATTGTTGTACAATAAGAATTCAGCAGTCCATCTTCTCTCTCCCTTCTTTTCACTTGTATGTTGGTTTATTTATATGTTTTCATCTCTTTTCCAGAACTGAAGATTCTTGAATCAATTGATAACCCTTTCATAACTTCATATAGGCTCTGGTGTTCTAGAAGGCAGTCCTGACCCATAGGGGCTTCTGCATGCTTGAACAGTTTGCATTTCTGGTCCAGTTTAACCCTGCTGGCTTTAGATGGATTTGGAACCACCTGAAAAGAAACCCAGCTTTTCTGACTTTTAGGGCAGCAGCAGATAATGCAGGGCAATAAAAATTCAGACACTGTGGGCAGTGATTATTTGACCATGACTTAAGACATCTCTCTGATTTTTGTGCTTTTTAAAATGTATAGCTTAAATTTTACTCCAGACTGCTATACAAAAGTATACTATAAAGTGATCCCTCAGCAAGGCCAAGGGCAGATATAACATAAAAATGAACAGGCGGTTAAAAAAGGAGAAAAAACAATAACAAGGAAGGGACTGGGGCAGAGAAAGTAATTCAGTACCTCTACAGTAAAGCCACTAGTGGGAGAGATTGCTGTGCCCTTCCCGGAATGACTTTTGTATTTTTGCACGAAATGAATTACATTAGCAGTTCTTTATCAAGAGGTAATGAAATACAACATGACCCCTTGTGCAAGACAAGTGAGTTTCTTGCTTATGAGGGAAGTCTTGCTTTCCCTTAGAATCTTCCTGCTCCGGTCCCTGCTGCTGGTGCAGCCCTAATGAGCAGGAAGGGTGCTTCCTTCCAGGCAGCTGGAGTGCTTTCCTGGAAAGTAAAACAGTTAATCTCATCTTCTAATTCTCTGGGTAAATGTGGCCAAGAGGATTATTAGACAAGGACTGCAGCATCACACCTTGCTATGCTGCTCTGGCCCTGGCACAACACACAGCCCCCGCTCAGCACCTGCCCCAGCTCAGTCCTGAGGACATGAAAACGTAAACTCCACACTCACAGGTCTGGGGAGGGAAGGATGAGAGGCAGGATTTAAAGGTTGCATCTAATTTCAGGCACCTGACTCCTTTTTATAGGACTTGCAGCTACTAAAGGACCTGTGACTAACACTAGTACCACTGGAAAACAACATACTAAAGCAAAATGTAAGAGCTATCTCATGGTGAACTATGATCTGAAACATTCTGCACAAAAGGATTACTACAGGCTTTCCCATATGCAATAGCTTTCCTTCCTCCCCAGCCCAGATATTATTTATCAGGAAAAATAAATAAATAAGCAAACACATTCCCTGGGTACCTGACAGCTTGACTAATTGCAAACAAGTTTTCAAATGAGGGACAAAACGGCAAGATTTTAAATCAAGTCTCTCCTCAGTATATAATTTTAATTTGAAATTTATTTGAAATAAGCTAGTGTAATTATCCACTGAATCTACCATTCATTGACAGTCAGAGAGATTTTAGGTCAAATGATTAAAATTTAGTATTTTGAAAAACAACACTTCCTGTTCAAAGCGGCAAAATGAGTGAATTTACAGTAACAATCAATTGTGGCCTTGGGTTTAAACCTCCAATGTATACAAGTCCCTGAGATCCCTAGGATCCCTCTCTGCACACATTCACAGCTTGTCATCTGGCCACAGCCTTCATCTCAAAAGCACTGAACTTTTACATATCTAACCTAACTGTCATGGTTTTAGCCTGTGGCTAAGATTAAATCCTTCTTTGCAGCTGTCTCTGCTTGCAAAGCCCAGCCTCAGCCTTTCTACCTGGTTTGCAAACCAGCTGCAGTCCCCATAACATTTGCATGAAGCCTGGGAGTGATAAATGTGTGTGAAAAACATTATTAATGTATCAGGCAGCACATCAGGAGCCAATGAGACACTGAAATAAAATAATGACAGTAGATCACAGTTTTCAGTGAGTTGCTGAGCAGCAACATGTTCCACACCAACTAAATTAAAGTGTGTAGCCAGGTCCTGAAGAGAAAAGTTGAGGAGTGTGGGGACAGTGGCTCAGGCTGTAAAGAGGTCTGCTTTCGAAAGGTGAGCCTTGCAGACACAATCCAGCCCTGCTTCTGCCTGGTAAATCACATGTTAGGCTCATTCACAAAGCAATTGGGACTAACTGTGGTCCCTCTGCATGCATTAAAAATTTCCAGTGAAACCCAAGATGACAGAGGACACCCGTGACTCAGAAGGTGACATTCTCCTTTCTGAGTCAGAGGTGACTAGAAACAGAAGCATAATGCTGGAGGACACTGCTCCTGGACAAGGTGCAATGAACTCAGAAACACTGACAATCCCATGCTGCAGTTTTAGGAGACTGCTCAGCTATCCTCATCACTTTCCAACCAGAAATTTACATCTGCACACCAAATACCCCTTGCAGTTCTACTGCAATGACGTTTGTCATAATATTCTTCTTAAAAATTTATACAGAAATGGTAAATCTTTGCAGTCTGGAGATGACTGCAACTCTGCACAGAATGAAGCAATTCCTGCATGCTGTTTGTACAGGTTTTGGGATCCCTAAAAGGTGAAAGAATCTATCCCATTAAAATTTTATTCTATAAGCAATCCCAAAGACTAACAGAGAAATCATAATTCACAATATTTTTGATAATCATTGACTCTTTAAACACAGAACAACTGACTATAGTGCTTCATCTCATTTATCTTTAAAATCTTTGGACTCTTGCATGGTCAAGGAGTGATATAAAAACTATTATTGGATGGTTGGCAGCAGTGTCAAAGAAATAGACAGGATTCTTTTCCTCTCCTCTTGACCCTCTTCTGGATACCAGGATACACTTCCCTGTGGACTTTACTTTCCAAAACGAGGTACTATGCAGTATGTGAAGGAGAGAGCAGAACCACAGGGCCAAGTGAGTATCACAAACAGAAGAAATAACTTGCTAGTTTTCTAATTAATTTGATTTGTGATTTTGGAGGTTAGGCTTAGGTAAGAAAGGCTAAACTAATGTAATGCCCTAGTTTCCCCCCAGTCAGGAGAGATAAGCCCACAGGCACTAGTGCTGGCCCTTCCAGTGCATTCAGCTTCAGTGCAGAGCACCAGGTACAGGAAGAAGAAGCAATGACAGAAGCAAACCTGCAGCTTGGGCTAACCAGCCTCCAGCACTAGTAAACTTCCACCTCTAAAAGCCTTTATGCACTTCAACATCACCTTTCATGATATGTCCTTGTTGCAGTAGTTTAGCATACACATAAACAAATTTGCTTTTCTTATAGGTCTGTGGAATTTTGGGCTGAAACAGCAGCCATTTCACAATATCCACAATATCCATTCTAGTAGGGACTCCATTCTTCCAGCAGAATAAATGGGAATTCTTGCTGCAAAGTCGCAGAGAGAAGGGTGTGACAATGGAGTGACTGCAGAAAGAGGCCTCCCAGAAGACAATGGATAATTAAAGAGCAACACTGCAAAGAGATGTGCCTGCTACAAAGTTTGTACTGAAGTTGCCTCTAGGTATTGGAGAAACTATGAAATTACTGCAGATATGGAGCATATATAATATTGCAAATGAAAGAATAATTAGATTATTTTAATACAGAATGCCATAAAGGAAGATGGGGAAAAGGAAGTTTTTGTTTACAGAACAAGCAAGAGAAATGGGTGAGTGGAGTGAAAATGACACCCCTGCTGAATCAGAAATGGTACATCTAGTTTTCTCAAATGCTCAAGACAGAGAGAAGTCAGGTGGGAAAACTAGAGAAGACAACAGAAGCAACTGCTATTTGTTCAGGAAGATAAAAGACATCACAGAAATCAAGTTTCAACTTAGCTGAGAGGAGGGCAGAACAGGAGCAATATGTAAGCCTCAAAGAAGCTCATGATTCAGAAAGCAGGCCAAATCCCCGTATGAATTCTTTCCAGACAACAGCATAAACCCAAAGAAAGTGGGTTTTTATTTAATCTGGTAAGAGTTTGGTCCTTGTTTTTTTCTAAGGAAATAGAAACCCAAACTACTATTCCTCTCAGTATCACAGTTAAATTGCTTATGTTTCTCACATAAATATTTGCTTGGAAGATTTAAGCTATTGCATCAGAGATGCCAGGCCATCCTGGGGATGTGGAATGCTTACCAAAGGCAGCAAAACTGATTGTTGTCCAGTATAGTGTGTTGTCAATGAGAAATGAGAGCTCCAGGACCCTGTTCAGAGCTCCACCAGAGATTCTTTCACATCCAGGTTTAAATTCGGGTGTGGTGTGACTCAGTGTCTCCATGTAAACATACTCAGTAAAATTACTGTGTACTCCACAGATTTGTAAAGTGTTTACTGCACTTCCAATGAAAGTGCATAATACTGAAAAGACAAATCATTGTCAATAAAAATATAGTTGTTAAGACCTCAAGTTTTCTTCCCAAATTTGAGAAAAATCAGCTGTAGTGTTAAATGTAGCCAGCAGCTGCAATGAACAGTGTTTATCAACACTTCACCATAACATGTTCCTGCTGATCCATGAATTGTAGTTCAAAGCAGAAAGCAGATGATTTTTAAAGTGTTGTTGTCGTGGGGATTTTCTCCCATTTACAAAAATAAGAACAAAGAAATTATTATACAAAAACACAGAAAATTTTGTTCTGATAATTATGCCTTGTGCCTATAGTAGGCAAAATTCATAGGATCTCTTGATAGCAGAAAAATGACCGTATGACTTTGAGAATAATTATGTATGGTGTTTTAGACACTTTTTTAATAGCAGAGTGTCAATGCTTGTATGTCAAGCCAATGATGGAGAACTCTGGTGTGAGAGAACTGACCTGTCATGAGGCGAGAATTAACTGACATACTAAAAAGTTATGAAAACCAGCAGTCATTACTACAAAATCACTATGTAGAACTTCCCAGAATTTCTAATGAATCCACCAACCTTAGAGAAATGCAAGCCAGAGACAATATTTCCCATGAG
Source organism: Pseudopodoces humilis (assembly GCF_049639895.1). Taxonomy (NCBI): domain Eukaryota; kingdom Metazoa; phylum Chordata; class Aves; order Passeriformes; family Paridae; genus Pseudopodoces; species Pseudopodoces humilis. The sequence goes on from NC_142202.1 coordinate 96,203,312, forward strand.
GAATGTAGAGGATCTCAGAGCACTTTGGAAATCAGATATATGCTCATTGTAGAAGCACCTTCTACATCTTCTGTGAAAACATCTACTTAAAAACATGCCACGCATCACACAGACATTTTGGGCAGGAAATTAAAAATATGTCCTATGAGACTGCCAAGACTAACCAGTAAAACTTAATATAAATGCACTACTCAATCAAGCCTTGCCCTGGATTCCAGAGAAAATCCTATTTCTTTTGAGAAAAAGTATTTGATTAACAAAATAACATTCAAACACACAATTTTAGTTCAGCCATTCAGCTCCTTCATGATATGCATGGCTTGGTCTTGCAGACCTGTGTCCACCTGTGGGATCCCATACAGTAGCAGCAGAGAGGTAGAAACAACACATCCTGCTGCTTCCAGCTGCCATCTTCGCACTCTTTCTGAACGTGCCAGCACACACTGGACCATCCTCAAGCCAGGTGAATAGGTCACCACTTAGCAGCTTGAGGCGTGAGGAGTCACTGGAGCAGCAGAGCAGTCCAGGGGTTTCCTCTCTCTGCTGCTCAAGCCAGGCCATGGGCAACCAGATCACACTGATGGTCCTGGGAAGGGGTCATGGTACAAGTTATTGCTACATGGAAGAGAAGAAAGAACAGAAACTACAACAATTATTATCCCAAAGTGTCAGCAGCAGGGACAGCAATTCCAATCCTTCACTGTCTTCCCCAGCATCCCAGCTCAGTCTCGTCCCTCCAACCCATCATCCTAAAAGTAAAATAAAAAAATAAAAAATATTTAGTTAAACTGTTAAAGAGCCCAACACAGTTGTTTGTTCGTATGAGGAACAGGACATGCATATTTGCACATCTCCATAAAAAAAATCTTTGGTAAATGTATCTGTAGCATCTATACTCACATTTATTTTTATGTTAGGACATAACTACACAGTCAGTTTTGTGCTTGCCTGCCACGATTTACTGTGAGTGGCAGTTGCTCTCCCACCAGCACTATTCTGACTCTCCAGCCTGAGTGCAATGAAGCAGGCAAAGGAGTAAAAAGCAAGCACCAGAGCTCCCGTGTTCTAATCTAACAGATGTGTATAGAAGGATTTTGGACACCTCTTTCCTTTTTTTAACCCAAGCTAACAATAAATAAATCTCCATTATTGTGGAACCTGGACCAACAGTGATAAATCTAATCCACTTGGGTTGCAGAATAAAAATAATCACTGTAATGTCTTTGCTTCTCCTGTTTAAGGGAAAAAAATAATTACTTTAAATAGTTGGTGTAACAGACTCTGAAGGTCTGTTAATAATTTATATTTCATAGTAAGAGGAAATTGATAACAGATTTTATATGGGTCATGAGGGTATGATCCAACTTTGGCAGTCAGGGCTCTGAATGTGAAAATCACACATGACCATTTTGGCTGGGAAAGGATGGCTCGTGGTGGGCGGCAAAGTGAACTGCTTAAGAGCTAGAGAAACAGCCAGTGGTGGTAAAGAGACAGTGTCCCCTGAACAACAGTCAAAGCTTAACAGCCTGTATGAGCAAATATTTCTTTATGAAAGTATTAAAGCAATTCCTTCCTGACACATCAGTGAACTCTGGGAACAGCTGGAACTTGATAGCTTAAAGGATAAAGAAAGATTTTTTTAGCACTGCAGGGTTGACCAGGGATTTTTTTGATTTTTTTCCCTAGGAATTCAATATATTTATAGCTTTGTTGGAGAGAAAAGAGGAAGAGGAGATTCATTATACAACATATGCAACATTAACTTGGGGTAGGGCTGTTGTATAAGCCATCCACCCCTTTTGGGTTGCTATCACTGAACATTTTTTGTTCTTGGCAGACATCCTACTTTGTGTTTGTGACTATACCAAAAGAAGTCACTATCTTCAAGCACTGAAATTCAGTCATGGCAAAGCAAGGTGGTAGGAATGCTAAACCTTGATGCTCAGTTCATAGCTGTGCCTGAGCAATGGCCAATACTGTGAAAGAACACCTAAGCTAGCTCAGTATCAGAAGACTTTCCACATATGCAAAACTATTGGTGGCAGCACAGAGTATCCTCTCAAGAACCCTGTAGGTCATGAAGCTTTCTCAGCAGGTTTTACTATAACTATGACCTCGCTGAGATGCAGGATGAGCAGAGGAGGGGGTCAGAAAAACCCAAATCCCAAGAGTACAGGAAAAAAAAAAAAAAAGTTGGATGGATCAAGTCACCTCTGGAATAAAAATTTTACAAAATTTTACATCTATATCCTCTCTTGACTGCACTCAAGTTCATAACATTCTTATTGGTTGGCACGTTAATCTTACATATAAATTTAACACAAAGCATTACACCTTTGTACCTCAGGTCTGTTTCCATATATATGCATGATGCCAGGAAACAGCCTAGCCAAATTCCTAATGATATCAGCTCAAAGACACCAGGGATACAATTCAGAAATTCAGCCTCATATATTAGTAAACTCCTTTATGTCCTGTCCAACCAGTACACACAGTGGAGTTTTGAAACACACTTCTTACATAAAGCAGACAGGTGTTTAAAATTATGCTTAGATCACCATTGTTTAAGAGAGACAGATGGACAGTTTTGGAACATATAGTGCCTATACTGAATTAAGCAGATTTGTTGGAAGTCTCTAGCCAAAAGCAACCCAGGACCTAAACCAGCTCAACCATTTAAAGTACAAAATTTTTCCACCTGCAGAGTAATCTTTATTAGCAGGACAAAAAGCTACAGATTTTGATATGTGTGTTGTGATGCACTGTTGTGCATAAGTTTTCCTGGAAGGACTTGCCAACTAGTTTAATAACTTGTTTAATAAAATTAAAAACTAGTTTAATAACTAGTAAGGGAGACCTCTCATAAGGCCAACCAAGAAGATCAAACCTCTCCCAACGACATTAAGAGATGTAGTCACACTCTACAACTCTACAACTCTACAAATTCAGAAGTTCCTCTGAGTCAGGTTGACTAGGCTTTCAGATTCAGGAGTGATTCATGGATTCAATACTTTGATACCATTTTTTCCCTTACAGTCCCTGTGCAGCTCTGATCAGTTCTTGACAGCAGTCCCAAGTATGAATACTTCACCAGCATTCTTGTCACTCCTAGTCCCAAGGCACCTGCTAGCCAGCCTCTTTCCAGTCCTGACACTCACATGCTCAGCAAGAAAAGCCAACAGTGCTTGCTATACTTCATTAACTCAAAAAGCATATACACAGTTGTTGACTAGACTAGGCTTTTCTCTGAAATGGAAAAATTAATCTCTGCAGCCACTTGAGGTGAACAGATATAGTGGTGGAAAACAGCAGACAGGCATCTAGAAAGTTAGCTACCAGTTAGATACTGAAAAGTGGTTAAGTGGAGTAAAGTGCACTGCTTTGGGATTTGGGTTAGGGTCTTCATGGTAACAGTATATTTGTGCTCTCGATATTTGCAGCTTATATCCAGTCAGCCCTGCACAAATGTGCTGCTGCAGACCTGGAGCCTCGCTGGTGGGTGTGATTACAGCTTAACCCATGTCACACAAGTCCCTGTTGCCCTCAAATGAAAAATTAACCCTGTTACTGCAGACTGCAAGGGGTCAAATTGCCAGCACTAAAACAGGAAAACCATTATAAAACCCTGAGAGAAGGAAGTGTTTATGAGGTATCTTAGTGCAGAGCTACGTATATCGAAGTTGATTTAACCATGCTCAAAACGTGAAGGTTGGGAAGGAGAAAAAAATAAAGAAAAGAAAAAGAAAAATCCCACCTTGGATCTGCTTGAAATAAACATTGTCAATTTTCTCAAGAGACCAGTTGAGAAAGTGGGTCAGCCAAAATATTTTGGTTTGTGTGATGTTTTATAAAACCTTTCTAAAAATCTGTTTCTAAGTTCGATATTAAATTCTCTCATTTGGCAAAACTAAGATGTTTGCTTTTGAAAAGACTGAAATAATGCAGATTCTTTTGAAGAGAAATGTTCCTCTTTTTTTCTGTTGTCTTAGTTATCTATAAAGGCTTGCCAAATCTAACAGAATTAATTATTATTTTTGGTTTAAGTAATTTTCTGGTCAATAATATTTTTGATGGAAAAGGGATACTTACTTAAACTTTAGATCTTAGCACTTGACAGGCACCCTGCATTTGAATCCAAAATCAAGGTTTGCAGAGCCCCCCATAAAAATCTACCAGGAAGCTATGCCAGGATGCTTTTAGTAGCATTCTGAAAACACATGGGTTTTATTACACATCAAAGTAGACGAGGAAATAAGAAAACACTGAACTAAGAACTGAGTTCTAGACACAACATAAATAAGATCTGATCTTTATTTCATCACCTTCCTCTTATACCCAGCTCCTTGTCTATCCTCTGCCTACATTTTGCTAGATTTTCAATTCAGAAGGCATTTGAATACCTTCCAAAAGTGCAAAGCTCAAAACAGCCATAACTCCAGCCATCATTGCTCAGCTGCCTTGCTAATACCTTTTTGGCTAGCTTTAACTCTGGTTCCAACCTTCTCACCCACTACCAATGCAAATAAGACTGCATTCATTAAAAAAGAAAAAGAAAAAAAAGAAAATATAAAAGCCCCATATGGCTCATAAACCTTTTGTCACATCACAGAATTTCATTCCAACTCAATGTGGATGAAAATAGTTTATAAAATTCCCTAACTAGGCTGATATTTGGCAGTCCAGAAACTTGTTTGTTATTTGTATTTTCTGTAGTTTCAATACAAATTGACTTCTCCAAGAGTGACAGCTACTACTGGGTCTCTGTGCACAGACTTGGTCAGAATGTCAGCTTTCACATGAAGTTTCCCAGCAATAAATGCAACACAGTGGGTGGCCAGTAGCTTTGAATTCTGTGACCTATAATATTTTCTGTCAAGGCACATGCTATGAGATAGGTTAGCACTTACTTCCTTTGGTGGCCCTGACATATGTATAAAATAAGTACAAATCAGCTAAGTCTGACTGCATGCAAAAAAACCTCAAAAGCACTGATGCTAGATTTCTGTCGCAACCTGTGAAATGTGCTGCTGCTTTGAATAGCTTGAATAACTATTTCTTTGACTGGAATGGGAAAAAAAAAGACAGTCTGTCTTTTGTTATTTTTGACATTTAATATTGCTTATAATATCACTAGCAACATGGGATTATCACACTGAAATGCTCAACCATACTCCAGCTACATTTCTGAAGAATATCAAAAGGCAGCTCAGAACATCTGAAGATTTACACAGACAGAAGAGAACTAAAGAGCTCTATTCTTCCTTCAGTGCTCATGTTAGTTGTGTACAGAAATCCCTCAAGTACCACCAAGGACCTTCTAAAAGCCCTTGCAAGAAATTTAGATGCCATACTTCAGAAAACACATAATAGAAGAGAGCCCCAAAATTCTGCTGTGCTAAAAATATTTTATCCAGTTCCTTGTGTTTTCTCGATATTTATCATATTTTGGTTAGTTTGAATAATTTTGATGCAATCAACTGAAGCAATGTAAAACTTCATGACCAATTCAAATGGCTGGGGAAAACTCTGGAGTTAAATATGTTCCTATTTATTTGTATGGCCATACAAATCTCATATTAGTGTCAAAACTAAGGTAGTCTTTGGGGAAGAGGGAGACTAGTGTAGCAGCCACATTGTAAGGAAACCCTGGGGCAGGTATTAACTTGTAACACATAGTACTTGATGTAAAGTGCACGTATCTTCAGAAGTTATTTTAATAGCATTTATGTGTAATTAACAACTTCTTCAATGACAATTCAGGGTGTGAGCTTCACTAATGTTATGTTCTTAACTGCCCTTTGGAGGCAGTTTTTTTCTCCACTAGCTAGGTATGGAATCTAGGGGTTCCAATATCTAACCAGGGTGTCTAAATAAGGTTCCTGAAATTAGGTATTGTGGAGGTCTCATATAGAAACCATAACCACCCTGTCCTTTATAGACATTTCCAAGAAGTCTCATTTTTGCTCCTGTTATCTTAGGACTGCAGCATCTCTGAGACTTTATGCAACCCTGTATGGGTCAGATTGACATTTCCATCCTTGTTTTACAGAGGTGGAACTGAGTTACTGAGAAGTAAATATTTGCCTGAAATAACCCAGTGGCTCTAGGAAGGGCATTGTCAGCATGTTGAGAGAGGTGATCCTGCCACTCTACCCAGCCCTAGTGAGGCCACACCTGGATTGTCCAGTTCTGGGCTCCTCAGGACAGGAGATACAGAGCTCCTGGAGTGGGTCCAAAGGAGGGCTACAATGATTAAGGGACTGGAAGATCTCTTTTATGAGGACAGGCTGAGGGAGTTGGGCCTGTTCAGCTTCAAGAAGAAGCAGCTGAGAGGGAATAAGAGAAGTGTCTGTCCACATCTGAAGGAAGGTCTCAGAGAAGGGAGCCAGGCTCTGTTCAGCGGTGCCCAGCAACAGGACAAGATGCAACAGGCAGCTCCATGAGACTTTCTATTAACCTTTTTCATAATCATCACCAGGCTTCTTCCCACACATCTGCTCATGTCTCTTCCTCTTATATGTAAATAAAAACAAATACATGAGGTCACGTTTAGAAGCCAGCCTTGTCTTCAACCCATATCAGTCCTGATCTTGGTGAGGCTGTTAATTATGAGATATTGTGGTGCATTTCCCTTTAATGGTTTATTCTGTTGTCCCCTATGTCAATGGTTCAGTCCAAGTTGTATCCCAGTTGTCAGTCTACCCTGATACCTGCCCCTTGCTCCCTAATGTTCCCTGCTCCTCCCCTCTTCAGATATCAATCCTCCCTTGTGCCAAACTCCTGCCTGGACCACCCCTCTGGAAATCCCCTAAACCTCAGTGCCCCATTGGCCCATGTAACCATGTAACCACTCTCCTCCCCTTGTCTTCCCCATTGGTTTATGCACCGTGTAACCCCGCCCCATGCTCATCCCCACTCCTTCCCCTTTTGGTTCATTATTTATACCCGTCCCTCGATCCTCCCCCATATATGAGTTGCCTTACCACTGTATCTTTTGTCTTTTGTCCCTGGGCCCTCCGTGGAGATAGACCTTCTTTGAAACCCGCACAAAAGGCCTTCTCTTCGTCCTTGCCTCCACCCTGTACCCGATGCTAGAACAGTGCAGTAGAGTATCTGCTCTAAGCCACACCTCAGGTCATCTTGCTCCCCAGGTGTGTCCCACTCCTGGTGTGGCGCAGTGGCAGAGCTAGCCGGCCCCAGCACTGCGTTAACTAGCTGCCTGTGGAGTTTCATAGAGCCAGAGTAGTGATTGTTGTACTTTCAGAATGAGATAGTGAATTTCTGATCATTACATATAATAAATTCTGATCTCTTCAAGGTCTTAGACACTGCCAGTTAATCCAAGACATTTCTGTCATCAAAACCAGAATCTGTATCTTCAAAACAAACTTAGTCAATTCCATAGAGCAATTAAGCATATAAATCTGAGGCTGTAGACAAAATCCATCTTCTTGAGGTAGAACTTGAGAGCACTTGACTATGCAGGGCACAGTGTGGCACTGCCCATATTCAAACAACCAGAAACAGCATAAATACAGTCAATGACAAGGCTGATTAAGTTTGACGAAGAATCATCCTATCTGCACTTATGTGACTGTCAACCCTCTTCAAGGCCTGGCAGGAAAAGCCAATGTTTTTTTGCAAATTTTTGTGTACGTATATCACGTACTTTTCCCATTTAGGTAGCAGTAATGTTAGGCTGACATGTCTGTTTACAAAATTCTGTTTTCACTCTCCAAATGACTGTTTTTCTTCTAATTCTTATCTTCCTAACACAGGAATGAGAACCAGAAGGACCTTTTTTCATTGACTGATAGGTCTTATTTTTCTGGAAATCATCATATACAGGGTAAGTCTATATTACATGACAGACAATTCTACTGACTAAGACTTTTTGGCAGTAATTTTTCTTTAGGAAAACTTAGAATACATGAAATTTTGAATATGTCTGAATTGTTAGGGAATTCTGACATCCACACACAGGTAGTTTTTCACACAAAACTGTGAAACAGCCTTATGAAACACCTGAAATATAATTCAGTTCTAATATTGGCTGGTGTCTAAAGCTAAAGCAGAAAGCCAGGCAGAATATTTATGGCAAAATATTATTTACAGAAGTTGTACTGTCTTCATAGAGATACCCATGAATGATTTTTTATTTGTCCTTCCATGAGTTAAAACAAAAGAATTCTGAACTGCTTTTCTCTTGTTCTGTGCACATTTTGCATAAAGAAGAGAGAGAGCTATGGACAGTAAGGTCTTACTTCATTATAATCCAGAGCGCTGATCCAGAGCACTGATTGCTACAGTCTATGGTTGTCTTCTCATTTTGCTTGTGCTCACTTGATGCTCATGGAGGTTTCACTTTGATGGAAGTTTTCATTTGATCAGGTTTGCACAGTCTGTATTAATATATATAAATACAGATAAAATATATGTCAAATATAGGTTAGTCTTTGATTCACATGACCCTCCTGTTTTAAATTACCCATATATATTCTTATTCAGCATGGCTCTAACCATAATTCCATGTTAAGAGCAATCCTACAAAAAGCAATGGAAAAAATAATAAGAGATATACAGACAGTTGGGAAAAGAAGACTTATGGCCATATAAAGTGAATCAATAATTAGAAGCAAAGCTCAGCAATTAATTTAACCCTTGCAAATATATGTCTGTAAATTATTAGCTATCCTGTGTTTCTCATGTTACAAGCAAAAAACTTCTACTGTAACATAACATTCTCCTTATCATCCAGATTTAGTGTTTGCCCAGCCCAAAATAATCCATTTTGTAGGTTTGTATTGGCAATCATTCCTTGTTGGTACTTTGGTTCACCTCAGGAAGACATTATGAAGTCTTTCTTCCGCCTTCTTTTTAGGTCAGGCAAATTCTGAAAAACCGAGTATAAATCTGTGCCATTGCCAAGACTTCTAGTATCTCTCAGTGAGCAATTAGACTTTGTCAGTTGTTGATTGTGTAAACAGAAATGACACAGGCATATGGGAAAAGGTGTATCTTCAAGGGAAGTACACAAGATTTGTAATCATTCAGCACAGATCCTGTGTTCTCACTCATCACACCTGCCAATTAAGAAACTTAAAAGTTACTGGCACAGTTGAAGGAGGGAAGAGAGAGAGTACCACAGAAAAGATAATTAATGCAAAAGAGAAGAATTTTTTGTGAGATTTCATAAACCAGTATCACATATAAATTATTTTCATATGTAAATCTATTCCAAATTGTACGGCTAAATGACAATATAATTTCTTCCCAAAGAAAATGGAATTTCTTATTGAATATTTTATATATATATATATATATATATATATATATATATACAAACATAACATTTTTACATCTGAAGTTAAATACAGGACACTGAAACATTTTTGGAATTTGAACGACAGGCTTCCCTAAGCTCATGTGTAAATCTAAGCTACACTTAGAGGTTCCTATAATGCATGATTCAGGCACACTAAACTTTTTGATGGGTAATATTATGTTAATATCCATGCAAAGAAGGCAGCTAAAGTGATTTAAATTATTTAAATTAAAACTTAGTTATGTTTAACAGAAAAGACATAATTGTATGTCTAGAAAAGCTGTGGATGCCCCAAGTCTGAAATTGCTTAAAGTCAGGTTGGATGGGTCTCTGACCAACCTGTTTAATGAAAGCTGTCTCTGTCCATAGCAGAAGGACTGGACCTAGATGATCTTTGAGGTTTCCTCAGACTCAGATCATTCCATGATTCTATGATTTTGATTAAGCACTATCATCACTTACACATTACTAAATAAATTTAGAGAAAAATCAAAATATTGCATGTTTTAAATGATATCCAAGTTTGTATCACAGCTCAAGTGCAGACGATGTCTGATGTCTTCTGGTAATAGGAACATAATTTTTCATCCAAATGTTAGTTGTTGAATTTGGAACTGCCTCTCAACCCTCTTCACCTGCTTGATGATATCCCAATGAAGATGTGTATTTTCTGTTCCATGATTTCATCTCTTCATTAACATAGAACATACTGTAACAGTAAGTTCTAAATTTAAACCACTTTTGCTTTCCTATTTCAGATAGTAAAGCCTGGACAAAACCCATACATTTTCCTTGATTTATTTCTTTCAGGTTTTTTGCTTCATACAAACTGTATTTGGGGATTATCTTGCTCTTAATGTCAAGACTAAATTGAACACCCATACTGCCTCATCTACAATGAAAATATTTTTGTCTGTTTTCTCTTTGTTGACTCTGTTCATGGCCCAGTCCCAAAATCTGGTTTCTTTGTTCTCCTGTTGGAAAGGTGCTTCCTGAAAGTATCAATTATTGGCTTTTTTCATCAATAGTAAACTGGCCAGATTTGTTATTTTCCTCTAAGCTAAAAATTTGATAGACAAACAATGAGAGGTTCTAAAATACAGAAATTCAACAGGAAAACTGAAACTTCATTCAGAATACATAGCTAGAATGTAAAATCCCCCGGTCACCAACATCTGACTAAATATAAAAGCATAAAAGCTTTGACAAAGATGAAAAAAAAGGGATGATTTTAAAAGAAAGTATAGTTTTATTGACTAGGAGAGACTGGACAGGGACAGGACGGGACAGGACAGGACAGGACAGGACAGGACAGGATGGTCCAGTTGGAGGGGATCCATAGCAATAATTTAGTCCAACTGAGATGCCACTTCAGGGAAGATCAGGACTAATAGTAAAAGCATGTTATTAAGGGCATAGTCCAAATGCCTTTTTAACACTGACAGGCTCCTCTCTAGGAAGCTGGTTACAGTGTTTTCCCACCCTTGCTGTAGAGAATTAGAGCCTCCTAATGTTAAGTCTGAACCTCCCCTGATGCAGCTTTGAACCAATCCCACACATCCTGTCACTGGATACCAGAAGAGCTCAGCACATCTCTCGTTAGTCTCTTTCCCCAGGAAGCTGTAAAGGGATGGAGATCTCTCAGTCACCTTCTCTTCAAACTAGTCAAAAAAAAGTTGTCAGCCACTCCATACAGGACACTCCTTCCAGCCTTTTCACCAGCTTTGTTGTTCTCTGGAGATGCATCCAAGGACCTTGACATCCTTCTTAAATGGTGGGGCCCAGAACTCCACCCAGTGCTGAAGGTGAGGCTGCACCAACTCTGAACACTGTGGGACAATCCCCTCTCCTGAATGAGTGGAGATGTGACTCGATCTTCTCGAGTGTGGCCCGGCTAGCTCAGTGATGAGGTTTCTCTTCACTCGAGTTTCGAGCCAGCATATGTTTGTGGGGTTCACTGATTTTCTTCAAGAATCCAAGTCTATAGAGCGAGTAAAGAAATCGGGGGGGACTCTCTCTCTGGTTTGCATTCCACAGTTTATTTCTGTGAAGGGGAATCCAAAGGACGAGAGACCAAAGATTTGGGGTCCTGGGGGGTCTGTTTTAACAGGATTTCTCGTAGGGAGGGAACATCAGAGAGAGAACCAATTATTTTTCTCAGTTAGTACATCTTACAAACTTTCTACAAATCAAGGTTACACACGCCAAGATAAAAAATAACAGACACCAACTTCTTCAAATGCCCACAAAGGTGTAGGAGTATTCTCCACAGAGGGGCAGAGGGGGAGAGAGGGGGGGCTTGGTTTCCTGGCAACACAGGGGGGAAAGAAAGGGAAGGCAAGGTAAGCATGCCCTCTCAGCTTCCATAGCTCAGAGGCATTCTGGGACAGGAAAAAGTTACAAACTTCCGTGTTGGAAAGAAGAGTTCTCTTCTCCCAACCCTGTGCTTTCCTGGGCTAAAGAAACTTCAAGCAGCTGGAAATGCCAGCGGGATCCTCTCTTTACTCTATCCGGCCTCTCGCCGTGGGGCTGAGGAGAGAAACTTCAGTAACCATGGGAACTTGACGCCAGGTAAACAGTTTGGAGAAAGAGAAGCTGGGGGTGGGGGGAAGAATCACAACTAAAAGATGGGAAAAGATACATTTCAGGCTATCAACTACAACAGAGATGCTGTTTTTGGTGATCCCAGGATGGGCTTTGCCCTGCTGGCTGCTGGGCACAACTGATTCACATAGAGTCTGCTGTCACCCAGCACCCCCAGATCCCTTTCTGCTGGGCTGCTCCCCAGCCACTCCTCCCTCAAATTATGCTTGTGCCTGGTGTTACTACATACCAGGTGCAGAATCTGGCATTTTTTCTTGTAAAGTGGCATGTCATTGCCACAATGCTCCAGTCCCTTTGGATCCTTTCACAAGGCTTCCCATTCCTTGAGAGAGTCAATGATACCTCACAGTTTGATATCATCAGCAAATTTGCTAATTGTGCATTCAGCTGAGATCATAATAAAAGTATGGAACAGAACTGGCTCTGGAATTGAACCCTGAAGAGCACTGCTGGTCACTAGTCACCATCCGAGTGAACACTGCAGCCCCTTAAGCCCTGCTCCACAGCCAGTTCCCTACCCAGAGCACCACGTACCTGCCTGATTTACAGCTGGACAGCTTGTGCAGAAGGGTTCTGTGAGGAACAGTATCAAAAGCTTTAGCAAAATCCAGAAAAACTACATCCAATATCTTCCTTCATTCACTTAAAAGGTGATCTTATCATAAAAGGATATCAAATGAGTTAGACTTTTTGTTCTCAGCTCTATAGCCAAGAGCTGATTTTGAAATTTGAGTTAATTAAATATAAGGGGTACTGAAAGTATACAACCAGAGTTGTACTTGAGTGCTTCTGGAGTAGGACTACAACCCAATCTCAGCAGAGAGCTGAAGGCAGGGATAAATATATGTAGTTCACTAGACTAGAAGTTCAGTTTGATTTCTTTTTGTGGTTCCCATGGCAATAATACTACATTACTATCACAGTTCAAACAGTGTTATTGGTCTGAGTCCAGTGGCATATCTGATGAATGCATGTCTTCTGAACATGTATCTGAACTTGATGTGATGGAAGTGGCAATTCCTCCATTTTTCCTACTGGTTTGACCCACTGGCCAATCAGCCACTGTGATAATACTGTGTCTCATTTCCCAAGTTAACTTGTCTGGTTTCAATTTCCAGTCAGTTAAACTAAAGGGTTTTTAATATCTAATATTTCTTTCCTATGATGGCACTTATCCCCAAGGATCAAGTCACTTCTCATTCATTGCTGCTCTAATGGAACCTGGATGGTGACAAAAGGCACTTTAGACTGAAGCCAGGTCATTCTCTGTGGAGTTCAAAGACTTCTGCTCTTCAAACAAAACAAAAAATATCCTTAGGTGGGGGCAGGTGATCTGCAAAAAATGTAGAAGTCATTTATGTGACCTGTTGATCAGCACCAAGACTAAGAAGACAATGATAATATAAACTTTCAGAGAGGTTTTAACTCTCTACCACTCTTTCAGAATAAGCCCACTCTTACCTAAATTCAGGAACATTTGTGTGTTTCAGTCAAGACTGGGCCCATCCTTATGTGCTCACCCTCCACAAGTACAAGGACAGATAAGCATCCCTTGCTTCATCCTAGCTGGCAGCACCGCTCGTCTCCCGGGAGCAGATCATGGGCATCCTTCTCCCCCTTGTAAATAACTACTTCTGAGAGCACAAAGGAGCCATTCTCTATAATTAAGACCTAATTCAATACCTGCTGAAATCAATGGAAGTTTTTCCACTGACTTCAGTGTGCTTCCACCTGAGCCCTGAAACCAACAATCATCTGATGACATTTGTGTTATATTAAGCCAGCCTTTAGGAAGTGTATTGAGGTCTTCAACTTATTTCACATAAGCCACCAAGCAGTAATAATTTTCAGACAGTGTCAACCTGACCCAGATTTGAACTGGCAATCTGGAGCTAGAAAACTATAATCCATTACTAGCCCCATGAACAATCTGGTCAGAATATCTTGAGCAACTTACATGGTACTTAATCACTGAGTAGCTTTCTGAGGCTAGTATGGTAAAAAGCAGAATTTTTCTTTGGGGGTACATGTACTTATTTAAATATAATTAGGAATTTTTTCTCATCAACATAAGTACTAATAAAATTCACTGATTTTCTGTTCACAAGTGTGCAATAAAATAATTATTTTACAGGTTTTGTATTGGAGTGACAATTAATATGAGAAACACAGACCTAGGGTAAAATCCTACCAAAGTCGCCGTGACCCCCTTGTCAGGCACATGGATATTTTTGCAAGAATCTCCAGCACTCCCTGTGGGTGTTTCTTTTGAGTACATCCTTGCTTAGTCAGATAGATACTTTTATAAGGTTTTACAAGGAATTTATTTTGCTTTTGCAAACTTTCCCATCAAGAATTGAGCTTGCTAGTTACACACAAAATATATTAATTTCTCCCACCGTCTCATGTTTATATTTCACAGGAAAGACAAGGGGTACAGCATTCCTATGTTTTATACTTTAACCACTTGTCTGTATTTAAGTAAAATGAATGTCAAAGGCTACTAGGTTAAGTGATGCAATTCTAAATCCATTTTTCAGATGTATAAGTGACTAAAGGATGGAAGTCAGTGAAAAATAAGATCCAGAGGGAGATTGTCCATTTTGGACCACAAGTTTGTTCATTAAAGGTTGTCTTTCAGACAAAGAGTATTTAGTCTTGAAATATTAGCAAGAAAGATATTCATGTGATTCAATGTATATTCTTTAATATTTTAATAATCTTCCTGGTCTCAAAGCCACACTTCATTTAAGCTATATTTTACAGTAGCAGTCAGGGTCAATTTATAGAAGAAAACTCAATTAATGAAGTGATAGATGTATGAATATAAATGCACCACAAGAAATTCAGACTAGAAAATCACAGAAAAGGCAGAATATTTACTGAAGTACTGTATTTAAAGTATCTTTTACAAAAATATTTTACTGGTGTTATAATGCCAGTTTAAATTTAAAGACCAATGCTGTTTGACACTCAGAGGGTTTTGCATAGTTTATGAACAAGTACCTGCATATTTTATAACAAAAAGCTTTTTTTAAAGCATGTGAATTTCCATCTTATATAAAAGAAGAACCTAACATTTGTCCAAGATGCTATGTTCTTCTTCTTGAGGTCTCCACACTGATGTCACAGTACACTGCATGCGGGTTATACATGAGTACATAAATAAGCTTTTTGCTGTGTCTGACCTACAAAATAGTTCAGGTGCTAATACACTAATCTTTCTATTCATTGTTCTAGGAAAAAGAAAGGAGAGCTAGGAAATAAATCTCTTGATTTACCCCTTTACCACTTCTAAGTTCTCCTTGTGGCTTATCAAAGGTATTTGATACTCGTGCTTAATTCTGCAAGTACTATTCACGGCACCTTTCTTAATTGGTTTGTTGTCCATCTGCTGATGAAAAAAAGATCCGCTACACACCAAGCAATGCAAAATCTGTAGAGAGAAAATAAATTACATTGTAACTAGAATAAATGATGGCAGAAGAAAACATTTTTGCTGACAAGTTATTCTGCAGAAGTTACTGAAGGAAAGAAGCAGCCCCAAATTCAGATGGATTCAGCCTCTGACTTTGGTGGCAGAAAGGTAACAACTTAGTGTTAGACCACAAATACCTGCCCATGAAGAGAAAAAAAAGTATTTCTGTGTGAGAAGAGATTTAAAAACATCTTGGCCTCAAAAATAGGCCATCACTAGAATGTTTATCTGCTTCCTGGTCAGACCTTGTTTTTAATATTGTTTTTAATAATATTTGAAATTACACACAGTCATGGTGAAATTATCTAGTCACCAAATAAAACATCCATACATTGGGATACAGTGAAAAAGAAGAAAACATATACTACTAGATAAATGCTGAACTGAAAATTATGCTTCAATATTCTAAAAGAGCCATGAGGCTTTCATAGATTGCTAATATGCTTCAATTAGCATTTTTGTGTTTAATTCTGTGGTAAGATTTAGTAGATACTACACAGCATCCCTTTAAATTACAGCTTTAAAAATCTTTTGAAAGGCAAGAGAGGGAGAAAAGTAGTATCCTCCTCTTCTTAAGGTTTCTCGTTGTTCTAGGAGATGCATAGAAATTGCAGTGCAGCATTGGACAAGAACCAAGTTATTTTTCACTATCACTTGCTGTAGTATTTGTTTTATCTCTAGTTTTATTATAAAGGCAAGAATAATGCACCTTTAATGTGAGGCAAGGATAAGAATTATTCAAAAGTAGAACACTTGTATTCCACAGATCAGCAAATGCTTTACAAATAATAATGAATTATGTTTTGCATCCCTACTGATTGTTTTGTTTTTTTCTGTTTTCTGCAAAGAGGCAGAACAACCTGGGATGTCTCACTAAAGGTCACCTCACCCACCCACTGGCATTTCAAGCCAATGCCATAGCTAGAAATAAAGGCCTTAGATAACCTGATTCCCAGTTATATATGCTAATCACTAGGCAAAATTCTGCCAGGAAATTAGAAAGCCAGGGAGAGCCATGAGTTTATCAGAAATGTTGCCTGCTAAGGCCTGACTTCTGTGGCATTGCTGTGTCAGTCAGAGTCACACCCCTGAAGCTACACCACCTGGACCTGCAGCCTGGAAGTCAGCAGCACAGCTACTCATTGGTGTGCTTTGGTAAA
The DNA here is from genome assembly GCF_049639895.1 of Pseudopodoces humilis. NCBI lineage: Eukaryota > Metazoa > Chordata > Aves > Passeriformes > Paridae > Pseudopodoces > Pseudopodoces humilis. The sequence goes on from NC_142202.1 coordinate 96,219,879, forward strand.
GGAAGAGAGCTTTGCCATTTTGGTACCAATCATGACTTTGCTCTTGTAGCTCTCTTTACATGCAAAACACCTGTTTTGATTGTGGTGGGTTGACCTTGGCTAGTCTCCTGGTACCCATCAAGCTACTCTATCCTTCCACTCAACAAGCTCAGCTTCATTCATAACTCTCCTATATCCTCCACCAAGGAAGGATGGTGAATGAGAGCTGTGGTCAGTTCATAACACTCACCTCTGAGGTCCTTCTTTCTTGGGGTCCTTCCCACAGGAGGCAGTTTTTCATGGACATCTCCAAAATGGGTCCTTATCATTGGCTGCAGTTCTTCAAGAACTGTTCCAGTGTGGGTGGTTTCCATTGAGTGCAATCTTTCAGGAATGGATTGCCCCAGTGTAGGCTCCCCATGGGGCACAGATTCTGACAGGAAACCTGCTGCTGTGTGAGCTCCTCTTCACAGGCTGCGGTACCTGCCAAGAGCCTACTCCAGCGCAGGCTGTCCTTGGGCTGTGGCTTCTCTTAGGGCACAGCCATCTGCTCTGGCATGGGGTCTTCCAAAAGCCATAGGTGGGTATCTGTTTCATCACAGACTTCCCATGGGCTGTCTGTAAAGCTCCCTTTTCATGAATGACTCCTGAACTTCTTCAATTGCTGTCAACTGTTAGGACTTTTTTCTCCTTCAGATACCTCAACCCACAAATAAAAGCCAGGTGTGAAGAATGTTCTGTATCTTTTTTTTAAGATGCCGTATTCACATCAGTAACTCCTGTCTATCTAAACAGATATATGGAATCATGCAGGACAGGCTTTGACCTGCCAGAATTAAGCATACAATAGAGCAGTTCAACATATATCTGTACAAGGCACTGCCAACAGTCCCATTTCAGAATCATCCAGATACAAACCAGTTCATAAAACATATATGTTTTTATATGAGTTTATAAACATAAAAGCATCAGATGTCTTCTAAAATCACATTGTTCCAGTGGCAATTAACCAAGTTAACTTTTTTTTGCCATCTTGAGGTCTGCAGAGTGCTCATTTTGAACCCACTTAACTATTCTTCATGGGTTTTCTTCTCAAGCTTTGTCTCTTGAGCTACTGTGCATACTTACCACCGTGAAAACCTAGACTGATCTGAACTACATTTCACTTTTGACACTGACAGTGACATTATGCTATTGCAATAAAAAACCCAAACTCAAATACAAATTAAAAAAAAAAAAACCAAAAAAAAACACAGCCAAAAAGGAAAGGAGGAGAGAGAGAGAGAGAACAAAGGCTGTCTGAAAAACTCATGATGCGTCTTTGCAAACTGTCAGATATAAGTCTGAACAATTTACACAAATGTCAATGGAGTTCATTGATTCTGAGTTCTGGTACAGGGATCTCTATGTCTCTTAAACAGCTGAGTTTTCCTCTGAGATAAAGCTGAGATGGTGTGTCGGGACAGAACTCAAAACTGGACTGGAGAGCAGACACTAATCCTGCACAACTCACTGCAGATACTACTGAACAAGAAACCAGGATACCTGAGCAAGGCCAGAAGGACTGGGCTGTGGTGGAATTCTAAATGGGTCACTGTAAACTGCATTCTGCATCCACATCTAACGTTTGCAAGTGAGGGAGAAGGCTGAAAAATTGGAAAAGTTTTTGATTAGAGGTTAGATGATCACAGTGGCCCTCTCTGGCTTTAATCTTTGACTCTATGAATAAACAATGAGTGTATTTAGAGTGCAGAGGGAAACAGGGAAACCTTACCAGCAGGTGCTCAGTTGGGTTCCCAATAATATTCACTGCTGGATACCCTTGCTGGTCGGGGTCCACTGTTAATTGGATGGTGCTGAGAACACAAGGCTGGGTGAGAAATGATCACATTTCTCTGGGAAGCCTGTGGAGGTCTATCACCCATTGCAACTGGGGCACCAGAAAACTTTCAGCAAAGTTGGCAGCCAGAGTTCTCTGTTGACAGCTTCTGTGTTTGGAAAGATTGGTTGAGATGGGAAAGTGGGTTTTTTTGGGTCTGAGGGAAGAAGGTGAATGGTACTTCAGGGAAAACTGTGAGAAATTTATTTTGCTGCTGATGTTTATTATGCTTGTGGTTGCAGTATATGCTCCAATTTATTATGATGCACATAAAATTAAACAAACTGCATAGCTATACAATTATTAGGCAAAGGTCATTTCACTGGGGATGACTTTTAGGATCTATGAACACTGAAATGTAAACCCACTTAAGTGTTCACTTATTTTCACAATGATCTCTGTTCTTGGTGAACTGAAAAAAATATGTATAAAGGCACAGCTCTCTTGCAAATCCAGTCTTTGCACTGGAATCACAGTAGTGGTGAAAGAAATGTGCAGTGAGAGGGAAAGCTGTTTCTTTCAAAATGTTACCTCCATTTGCATGTACTTTTAAAAGTATTGTACAGTATATATTTAAGTAGTTAGTATTGGTATGGGATTTCCCCATGTAATTTACTTGTTAAAGACTGATATTATATAGGAAAAATAAAGGACAAAGAAGAGGGTTAAAACAAAAATTGAGTGTATTAAATATCTTTTTGGCATAAGACTGCAGCCAGATTGACTCTCTGAGCAACTAATTTTCAAAAAAGCCTCCTGCAATATTGGCCTAAGCATCCTCTGAACTAGGCTATGTACAATATGTAGAGAAAGAGCAGCATCTGCTTAGTTTTCATATCATCCTTCATCAAAATAATTTAAAAAGCTATTCCCCAGGATTAAAGGGTTTATTACAAATAACAGTATTAATGAACAAGATACAGTGTGATTCTGTCATCATCATTTCAACAAAAGTACCTACCCAAATGAGGTGAAACACTTCCCTTTGATTCCATCCAAGCCTTTTCTTAATGCCATATTAACTGCTTTATCTTGGATTTTATATATCACACTAGCTGAGGTTTAACTTTCACAGCTAAGCATTGTAATGCCTTTGTGAGCTTGTCTATAAACAAATGACTGGGCACCTTCAGTTTCTAAGGTCAACTTTATGATTGATGAGCATGAAAATCCTCCCAGAAAATGTGCTATCCAATTTTGGAACTGAACATTAAAGGATGACTATACAAGGTGCTAATGGAAGAGGAGCAGAAGTTACACTGCCATCACAATATTGCTGGCTGCCTTTGTCACAGAATTCTTTTTCTTTAACTGACCTACTCAGTCATAACTGTGTGAAAATGAGGTAGATCCAGTATAGCACAAATTTAAGTAGCTTTAGCTTGAGGATTACCCATGCCTGTTTCCCACAAATGTGTTGAATTTCAGGTTTGAGTTTTATTAAGCAATACATCACTTTTAAGTTCAAATTTATTAAGAAGTAATACATCAAAATATAATAAAATAAAGTTGTAGCTAACAACTATGTGATTACTCAGCTCCTTACTGCAGGGGATACTTGATTTTATATATATGTAATCATAGGTAGAGTTAGTCAACTCTGCCAAAAACACCAGTGTATTGAAATTGCAACTTCTCACAGAAGTTCAGATGAAACTTTCATTGAGAAAGGTTTCTTTGCTCCAGTACAGAATTTCTGATCAGAATGAGAGTGAGAGAGGCAGATAGACAGGGACAGACAGACAGGAAATAGCCACAGAAATTGAAGTCCCCTTAAAAAACCCACATCAAGAGTTCATTCTCTTGCAGTCCAGGTTCCTCACTGGAGCACTCCAATCTCATATCCTCTCTCTTCATCTTCAAAAAGTTGTAGCTTTATCTTGTGAAATAAGAAAAGTTTTGAAGTTTCACCAAACTGCAAGGTTATTTCCAGCTCTCTGAATGGGAATTGAATCCTATCATTTCTATAGCATTTTGTAAAGAAAGCATCGTAAAATGAAGAGACATGATACCAGCAAGGAGTTCAACTAAAAATAGTTTCATGTATGCAATTAGGTAACCAGTTATTAAAATAGTTATTAAAATAGTTGTCAGATAATGATCTATCACAGCCATGCATTCTTCAATACATGCCTCACTCTTGTGCCCAGTTTTCTACGAAGAGAGGTGTTATAATTCTTATGCTTGTTATCTGGCCAACATTAATTTATACACAAAACATTAGCTAATTAAAAAGAAAACTCATATTATTAAGATGTGTTATTCCTGTGACAGATAACAGAATTTAAGCAAAATTATTCTTTTTATTCATTAGGCTACATCTAGAAAATTCATAGCAGATTTCTGAATTCATGTCTTCATAAAAATTGCATTCTTCATTACAAGTTTTAATTATTTTAATATAAAGCTTAATTCTATACTTTAATACAAGGCAATTAAAAAAAGATAATTTTTCTTTTTCAAACTTACTGGGAGTTTGCTGTTAATAGAACAATAGAAGCTTGGGGAAGAGAGGCAAGCAGAAACCTGCCATTTCCTATCTGAAGCTTACAATGGAAATTGACCCTCTGTGCTGGATAACTGCTAACAAATTGTATTACTCAGCAGGTACAGGTTCTTAAAATTAAAAAATACAAAAAAGATAAAAAAGAAAAAAAGAAAACTAATACCATATTGACACAAAAAAACCCTTCTCTTTGATTTACATTATCTGTTGGTACATCACTATCACTGCCCTTCACCATACAATTAGTAAATTATGACTTATGTTATCATTAAAAACTACTGAGTTGTAAGGGACCCATCATGATTGAGTCCAGCTTCTTAGAGAAAAGGACAAGGCATATAAAGGGAAAGCAGAAATTCGGTTTGACCAGAAAACTGTGAGAGGTAGGGGGTGGGACTGAGAGTATGGATGGAAGCAATTATTTTTCTTTTCCTATTCCTTCAAATTAAACCAGTTAATAAAATAGCTCTAACTGCAGAAACTCATCTCTGCATTGAAGACCTGATGTTCATAGTGTGTCTCAGGCATGCCTCTAACTTCTCCCTCCTTGCTCTACCAAATTTATGACTGGGCCTAATATATCCATCTAGATAGAAACAATGATTCTCTTTTATCCTGTTGACATTGTGAAGACAGACAGTCTTAACTTGTTTCTTTGTCTTGAATAATTAACATTGCTGGTACAATTTCCAAAAGCATCTTTCAAAACAAAACTATATTTTCAATGCTGGTGCAATTACTAGCCATCAATGAAGAATCTATAGGAAAACTATATAAAATATTTAGATTTGAATTAAAATTGAAAGAGTAGGCTAGGTACATATTTAGGCTTCTGCTTCAATAATTTATTATAATTGCAATAATGTAACAGGGGAGCTGCTATGGCAAGCATAGCTGTAGAATTACTGCTGGAAAGTAAGTAGGGCTTATGTAATAAATATGTTTCTTAAATACAAATGAAGCAAAAGAAATTGTTAGTGTTATTTATAGTTTCATTTCAAGCCATGAGACTGAAATCAGATGATGCAACTGAAAGATGGTGACTGTGCTTCCTTTCAGAGAAATGTTGTTTATCTCGTTTAAATCGTTTATGATTTTAGGCAAGGCCTCTGCTTGCAGAGGAAATCCACCTGCAGCTCTGTGACACTGCCCAGAATGTTCCCTCCGTCCCTGCACCGCAGCAGAGACACCCACACATCCCCAGAGCTGCAGACAGAGCCGTGGGCAAGAACCGTGGCTGCCTCCCTCCTCCTGCAGGGATCTGCCACTGCAGGAACAGAGATCATCCAGAGAGCAGGGAAGCAAGGGGAAAGATGGGATGAACAGAGCAGGTGTGAAAAGACAGTCAGTGAAACAAAACAGAAAACAGAGCTTAGCTCTTTTATTTAGCTTAAAAAAAGAACAAAAACAAGAGCAAAGTTGAACTACCTTTCTCTTTTCTCCAGCACAGACAAAACATCAGGCAGAAAACACAACTGTTCTGGGATGATGCAAAATTTCTGGGAAAACAAAACATGAAAGGTCACTCAGCTCTGAATGTGTCTTCACTGAAAAAGCTCTGATTTTTGTCTCATGCAATGAATCCATGCTAGTTGTCTTGAGGTAAAAGCATAACACTGGTACAGTAATGTAGTTTTACATACAAACGGTGTCCAAATCCCGCACAGAGCTGTGGTATAACTAAATTCTCCCTGAGATCGTCCTCAGGTGGCATCACATTGAAGCAGCACACCAATCACAAGGATAAAATGCATTACACAAGGATTTGGGGAAAGGCTGTACTTAGGCTGCATTTGGCATCAAATTCATCAAAATCCACTTGCCTTCCCTGGAGGAGGGAGTGAAGACTTGAAGAGGGGCACCATCAGTTGTCAGAAGCCAGTGAATTTAGTGTTCAGTGAGATACACAGCACTGAAGACTGGCTCATCTTTATCCAGACTCTCACTTCCATCACCAGAGTAACTACTGAAATGAAAGGACATTTTTGAAACAAAGTAAAATAGCTTCTAGAGCAAAAAGCCATCATCAGCTCCTTCTTAGTCTGAAGTGTGGTGATGGGATGTTATGAGAACAAATCCCAAAAGAAAAGTCTGTAGACCCCAGGCAATGAAAGCCTTGGCAGGGGCAAGAAAAAAACTCTCTCAAGCATCCTGGATTCAGCCAGGCTTGAGGTGACTGTGAGACAGCATCAGTACAGAGATTAAGCTGGGTAGATGGAGTGTTAGTTTTCCTTTGGCAGGTCATACTCAGAATTTCTGTTTGGGACTGAAAAAGTGCTTGACTCAACTGGTTTTAAAATCACATAATCATTTAGGTTAGAAAAGTCCTCAAAGGTCATCGAGTCCAATCAGTAACCCAGCACTGCTAAATCCATCACTAAACCATGTCCCTGAATGTCATATCTACATGTCTATTAAATATCTCTGAGGACAGTGACTCCTCCACTTCCCTGGGCAGACTGTTTTGGTACTTAACAAAGCTTCCAGTGAAAAAAACTTTCTAGTGTCCATCTGAAATCTCCCCTGGTGCAACTTGAAGCCCTTTCCCCTTCCTTGTTCTGTTACGTTGGAGAGGAGACCAACCCTTACCTTGCTACAGCCACCTTTCAGGTATTTGGACACTGATCAGGTCCCTGCAGAGCCTCCTCTTCTTCAGACTAAAGAATTCCAGCTGCCCCAGCTGCTCCTCAAGATTTGGGTTCCAGACTCTTCTAAGGAAATAAATTTTACCTGGTTTGTATGCCTTAGTGCCACCTCCCCTCAGTAACGTGTGAATTGTTTTGCCTGTAAAACCACCTCTAACACGCAAGAGGCATCAAGGATGTGAATTCCTCCAAACATCACAGAAGCACATAGCCAGGTGGAGAAGAGAGACACAAGTCTGTGTCCCCACAACAGGGACTGGCAGGAGCTCAGGTGTCTTTTGGACACCAAAGCAGTCAGTCTTTTTTTGACTCTCAGGAGCTCTCAGGAGTGTTCCAGCCACAGTAAAGATACCCAACAAGGCAAAACCAAACAGAGCACCATGGAAAACCAGGCTACATGTTTTTTGCTATTCCTAAAGTGTGGCTGTTTTCCCTGGAAAGTCCTTTGAAGCCTTAGAGCTGGGCAGTCCTCCTGTCATGGAAATCTAATGAAACACCTTGCAAATTCTATAGGCCATAATAATTTATTTTTTCCAGCTGGTTGTTCCAGAGCCGGAATTGAAATTAAATGCACACATTTCAAAATTTCACATTAGCTAAGTCTAATCTCTATGTATTTACACAAAACATCATGAGTTCCACAGACCCAAGGGTTGCATTCTCTATAAACTTAGTAGTAGTAATTATTTATATTAAGAAGATATCTTCACGGCCAGAAGGACTAGAAATAACAGATTCAGTTCAAAACATTTTAGTTTCTAAAAAACAGATTCATGACCATAAAGTAAAAAAAATAAAAGCACAAATACATAAATAAAAATTCTTTCAGAGATTAGTTTAAATGACATTACACTGAAATCTATAATTATCCCAGAACTTCAGTAGTGGTTCTCCCAGCACAAGTAATAGTGATTATATTTTAAAGTACTATACTTATTCCAAAATATAGCTTAAGCAAGAAATTTGACATGAAAATACAAATTTATAGAATCTTACCTGGACCTATTGAGGGCAAGCAATAGAAAAGAACAGCTAGATATTTTTTCTATTACTACTTTATATGGAATTATGCAAGAACAATTTCACTAAATTATCATAATTAAGCAATAGAGATTGTACTTTTGTTTCAGCAATAAATATTTTCACATTTCCATTTGCACCACTAAGTAGCTCAAGAAATATTTACAATCTTTGCACTATGCCATGTAAAAGCTGTAATAAGAGTAAAACAAATTGCTGGGGTCACTTCTTAGAGCAGTAAAACCTAAAAATATTATTAAATATGAAGCACAGTTTTCTAGTAGCACCCACAGAAATCTGAAACAGTTTTGAAGTGCCAGACTGGGTTTTGGGTACCTAATTTGCACAATTTTAATGAGATGTGAACTGTCAGCTTTACATTTTAAAATGCACACTTACTAAACAGATATCTCAGCTCTACACATCCGAAAATTATTATTATAAAACAATATATATATTGGAAACTGCCAATAATCCTGACTCTATGTTGTCCATTATCTGTACATAAAACTCGAATGCAAAAAAAAAATTAAATAATTCGGAAATATTTATTTATTTTACTGATAAAAATATAAAAATAAAAATACTTCACTGACAAAAATTGTTATCCTTCTTGTTTTTAACTATTTTTGGATTTTCTTTTTCACTGAAGTAGATGATGGTTTCCTGTTTTTTGTTGGCACCATTAGTGTAATGTAAAGACTGGAGCATAGGTATTCCTCTTAAGAGATTAATCCTTTCCACCTGATTTCCTAAGGCATATGTTTAGTAATTATGGTTTTCCTCCTGAAAATATACTTGCTCATTTAGCAACAGTTTATTATTATTATTATTAAATATCTTTCAAAAGGCAGTTTAGTTATTTGTGGTCTCTTATATTTTCTAATTTCCCTTTTTTTCTTCACTGCTCACCTTAAAAACTGGTAGAAAGTGTTACTTCTTTTTACTCAAATGGTCAAGCAAAATATGCAGATGTCGAGGAGAAACAGCTGAAAATAAAATTGGGCACTTGTCTTTCTGTAAATTCCATGCCTATAGAAATTCTACACTTATTTCACAACAAAATTAATGCCGAAATAGCAGAGGTTTTCCTTGACTTACAGATTCAGGTCTTTTGAGCCAATCCTTTGCCAAAAGCTCCCCTTTCTCATTTTTTTTTCTCAAGACCACACTGCAAGAGCTCTTTCTCTATGTCCCTGTTGTGCTTAGCTGTCTCCCTGTCTCACACACTGCTAGTTTCAGATAAATTCCTCATCTCTGCATTTTTTACAAAATCTTCAAAGAAAATTTGGACTTATTATCCAAATTTCTGTGTGGGTAATGGTTTCCTGTTGTTCACCGAAAGAGCTTTTAATTTTTCCTTGATCTACTCTAAATAAAAAGCTGGTTTTCAAAAGATAGTTCAATACATCTGCATCATCACTCTCCCCTAATATTAATTTTATCCTTTGCCTTCATACCAATTTACCTTGGGGCATCATAAGAAAGAAAGCAGATTTACACATGACACAAATTAAATATGGATATAATTACATGTTATACATATAACTTTTACATCAGGGCAATTTTACCTCAACCCAAATTGGTTTTGTGGCTGTCCAAGCCTGCCTCACTGATTCCTACCCAATTTGCTTTCAGCCACCCAGGATGGGCATCTTTGACTGAGCCCCTGAGGAATGTCTGTTGTTGCTGAGAATTCTGCTGACTGGGACAGGTCTTACTCATTTTGTTCTAATGGAAAATTCATCTCTGTCACAGAAGTATCCTGCCATCAGTCTGTGCCAAGAACTCACATCGACATCAATGGGAGTTTGGAGTACATTGTGCAGGTAGGGTATAATCATCATTATTTATTAAACACTAATGGAGTCCCAGGCCTGGATCATTAAAAGTTACAGCTGAGATGCAGTCTCTGTAAGACTGGTTATTCTTTAGGAGTGGTGATATTTTTTTTTATTCTCTGTTTCTTTGCTGTATTTCCACAATATTTATCATGAGAAGCCAGTGGTTTTTTGCTTCAACAATTAATCTAAGTGTGACAGTGAACTACTGAGACTATTTGGAAAGCCATCTAGAAAAAGTGTATTATAATGATTCTCTTAGAAGATGACCTGCATTAAAGTCAGGGTCTAGTTAATCTTTGATAGTGCTCAAAATGTATAATTTGTCCTGTAATTTGTAAATATCTCATACTCACCTCTCCTAGGATTATGCTGTGTTCTGAACAACCCACCAAAGTCTTCAAAGATAACCAGGCTAAATGAGGGATCGAACATTTATTTTATTAATTGCATAAAATTTATCTACCTCACCATCTTGTGCAAACCGTGATTTTTTTATTCTCACTGTTTCCTTTCATTTAAAAACCAAACAAGTCTATGAAGCTCCTGATCTAGTCTCAGTTTTCTGTGCTTCACTTTACCTGCCTTTGTGATCACAGGACTCAACTAAGGCAAAGACAGCAGCTCATGGAATTATTTCAATGACTGTTTAGTCCAGAAATTAGTCTCCTGAAGCATCAAGCTGTTGCACTCTTAGCACATTGCATTTGATCCAGCCAGATCTATTTTTTCTTGTTCTGTTATTAATGAGAAAAACAGACCTAAAGCCTTATTTTGTGCTATTGATCACATTTTGCCCCACAAATCACTCCTCCTGCACAATCCTTCAGCTGCCTCCTGTGAGGAATTCAGCAAGTACAGAGTGAATTTCTAATCAGCTGCGACTGTTCAGCACTAGGGCTGGCAATTATGCTCCCAGTGCCTGTATCTGCAAGTGTTATACATTTGTATTTGCTTCTTGCTGAGATCACACAGTTGGGAAAGCAATCATGCTCCATTACTCCTGGGTTTGACTCTTGGCCCATATGGCTGCTTGAGGATGGTCTTTCAGTGCTTTGCTTCATTTATAGCTAACATGGTTAATGACTCTGCTTTCTGCAAGTCCTGAGCTGCTTTTTGTTAGTGGGGAAAGCTTCCCCTCTCTCACATTGCAGATTTCTGTTCTACCTAATGACAGCTGGACAAACACTCTTTTTTTGGGATGTGAGGAAAGGAAAGATGAAGCAAGTGGTTGCCCTTTTACTACCAGCAATTTTATCTGGGAATGGATTATATGAGAGTTTTCAGTCTGGCTCAGGGGAGTACCACTGTCCTAGGATTGCTTTACTTAAGGTCACAAATGATTTATCACCAGCTGCTGATTCAAGTTAAATTACAGTACTCCTGCTGATGGATCTTTCTGCTGCCTTCAGTACAGTAGATCTTGGAACTTTGTGGAACCGTTTGAAGCAATTGCTTAGATTATGAAGCACCGTCCCCGATCGGTATCGTTCAGAATTGATGGTGTATTATCAGGTTGTAACTTGGCAATTGTGGATCAAGTTCTGCCTCACTGGTCACATTGCTCCTCAGAATATAATATCTTATAATCCTCTCTTTTTATTTGCTGCAGATGTGGATGGAATTCTCTAGCAGCACAATATTAATTTTTACTGTAACACAACATATAGATGTATTTGTCTTTACAGTTTAGCTTCTTGCTGCAGTTTGGACCACATCTGTTTGTTTTACCAAAGCATGATCTTGGATAGTCACAAATGGTGTGAAACCAAACTGAGATAAAATATAATTGCTTTTGGCAAATCCTATCTGTCTAGTAGGTGGTTCTTTCTAGGCAATTGAAACTATCTATGCATATCTAAAGTATGCATCTGGAGCTGGTCAGAACATTTTCATTAAATGAAGTCTTATCAAAATATGCTGCTTTGTCAGAGCCAAAAATTTTGCAGAAAACATGTCTGTTTACGTAAAGCTTTAATCAGGGAGGTACTCAAGATTCAAGGCTATTGGTCATTTCTGACGGCAAAAACAGAGAAGCATGTAGTCTGTTTGAAAATCCAAGATTTTTCATCTCAAACCAATTATTTCTAAAAAACATTCAGGAGGTTCTGGTTGTGTTCCCATGCCAACTGAAGACAATGCTGACACCACAAAAGCTGCCACGAAGCAATTACCACCCTCTGAAAGGGATGCTCACAAAAGCTGTACCTTCATCATCCCTTCAGCTGCACAGAGCACCATGTGTAGGTTATGGTGAGTTCAGAAGCTGAAGGACTGGGATGGCATGGGGCTCTGTCATGGTAATCAGCAGTTCACTTCACCACTGGTCCTTCACTGCTTGAGAAGTTGTAATCAACAGAAACAACTGCTTTGTAATAAGAGATTCCAGGAAAAAAAGAACACTTCCACCTCTGAAAAAAAAAAATCAATTCCTAGCCATAGAAAAGATAAAAATTCAAAATCTAATGTTTTCCAGAAATTAGTATATGGAGGGAAATTAGGTAATCAATCAACATGCATTATTATTTAAATATTTTCAGCATGTTTTTGATATTCCAGGAGGTTTTAATGCTTTAATTAAAATTTTAAACTTGTTAAGATAAGCTTTTCAATGTGAGAAATATTCATATAAAATTATTAATCTCTCAAAATCTTGACAAACTACAATATGCCTTCCCTTAGCATTTCCTCTTACGGATTTTTCTGTTTCCTAATCCTGAGGGTAAATCCAGCTGAATTCTGTCAAAGTACTAGACACTTGTATCCAGGAGAGAGGTCTAGCCATGGCTCGTTTACCAAGCCCTGGACGAATGGACTTCTCAGAGACATTTTGTTCTCCATCACAGAGCCCAGCTGGGTGATCCAAAGACACATTACCCTCCCCCAGGTTCTACAGCCCCAAGCAGGGATCTCGTAAATCCATGTGCTGGGGCCGGGCAGTGCCGGGTGCTGGGGCTGCGCAGCTCTGCATCACTTCAGGAGCAGCAGCTCCGCATCTACAAACACAGCTCCGTCTGTTCCAGTAGACCTCTGAGATCTTCAGGTCAAGTACTCACCTTCAAGCAGAGGAGGATATCTGCTTCTCATTCCTTTAGAAAGGTCAGGGAGTGCTTTTGGCAAGACTTCTTGAAGATCAGCCAGACAGCAAGAGACCTGTGCAGCAGACACACACAGGTGGACATGCTCGCAGTTTGAATGGCAGAGCCGACTCCAGGCTTCCCCAGGCCAGTGCACGCCCTTCACACAGGGACATACAGGTGGCCCTGCTACCCTCACACTCGGTCTGTTCCCTGCAGGCAACTGAGGTGTTTTCCTTGTGAGACAGAAGGGCAGGAAAACCCAATCAGCCCCATCCTGCTTCTTCCCTGGTTTGGGTAGAAAGCGTGTAGGTGATCGCTTTATTGTAAATGGCTCAGTAACAAAAATATCCGTAAATAATATTAAATCACGTAAATAATTGGCATTTAGGGTGTGCCACACAAAGCACAGCAACAGTCTACTTGGACAAACAGCTCTCAATTAGTTAGGTAAAGCAAAAGTTGCAGAGGCATGGAAAAATATTTTATCTTTACATGCATGCTACCTCTGCACACCTGCTGATGGCCACCAAACTCATAATACTGCTTTGCATTAGCCACAGTCAGCAGGGTCAACTGGTTGTTACAAGCTGGAAATACATTGCCAATATTATAAAAAGGTGCATTAACACCAGCAGTCTTCCACACACAGTTTGATGTTTAGTATTGGTGGATTTCAATTTTGATTCCAGACAATTGGAGTTACCCAGTTTGTGCACAGACCTGTAAGCATTTTCTTACATGTCAGATCAGGCAATACATTGGTCATGATCCTGGGGACTTTCAGGACAGCTTTAGTGCCAAATATACACATATCAAATATTGACACCCTCACTTTTCAAAGCAAGGGTGGTGAGGCATTAGGACTGGTTTCTCAGAGAGGCTGTGGATGTCCCAACCATGGAAGTATTCAAGGCCAGACTGGATGAGACTTTGAGCAATCTGGTCTAGTGAAAGGTGTCCCTGCCCATGGGAGGAGCATTGGAACTGGATGATTTTTAAGGTCCTTTCTATAGTAAGCACTGGAAGGACAAAAACCTTGCAAAGTATCTTCTTGATTAGCTCACTGGAAGAAACAGTATGTCACTCTTTGGACATCTTTCATTTTCTCAACCCCTTCCAGTTCATAGCTTTCTGTTTCAGACTCTGAGATGGCACTCTTGCTCACTAAGTCTAGCATGATAGCACAGTTCAACACTGCTATTAACAGCACTGATTTAACTGTTACAGAAAAATAATATATTTTTCTTTCACATCAAGTGGTCCTTTCTGCCCTCTGTCTTCACTATTTGTTGCCTTGCTCTAGTTTTACACTCTGTTGTGTATTTATTATTGCACTGCCTAAAGCACTGCAAAGAGAGAAATATTCCCACTTCTAATGCTTCATCATTACAAAGTTTCTTGTTGAAATACATAGACAGAATTTTTCACAAGCATTTAACATTGACAGTATCTTTGGAATCATAGTTTGAAAAATAATAATCCTAGATATGTAGTTATGAGCATGAAGTGATCAAATCTGCTTTTAGCCTTTTGTCTTGCATCTTGATACTCCAGTTAGGCTCTGCCAATAGTGACTTGACTTGCTTATTTATACAAATGACTTTTTATAAGTTTCTCAAAGCCATTTACAAAGGCATCAGGCATTATCATGGTCTCTGCAGATGTGGAAAAAGGCTAGTAAGAGCTGATTTTGTTGCACAGTGATCTGAGTATGAGACACCAGCACTACTTCCAGTCCAGTACTTTAACAACTTTTGATCTTAATTTGTAAAAGCCCTTCCCAGTATTTGGGTATGTCAAAAAAATAGAAATCAATGACACTTTCCTCAGTCTGAGAAAAATATAACCAGTGTGTTTTTTGGGGGCTGGGTGGGCATAGTAATTTTCTCAAAAACAGTAACTCTTCAAATGCTCAGTGGAAATAAAGTCCACACAGGATGTGGGAAATTATTAAAAGCCCCGTGTACAATTAAGACTTACATTATAACCATAGCTGTTCCTCTGAATAAAATTAGCTTTCAAACATCAGAGTTTACAAATCTTTGAGAAAAATTTAGGAACCAAATTAAAATCCTAGTCAAATCTTTCCTGCTGCATCTTCCCTCTACACCTTGTTTAAACCTGATTTTTTAATAGGTTTGGGGGAATGGTCTCTGGGTTTGGAGTTATGTTTTTCTTTTGGGGTTTTGTTTGAAATTGTAGTGCAGGGGTTTTTGTCTATTTGGACCAAGCCAGATTTTCACTGAAACTTCCTCCATGCTATATCTGCTAAGCATCCTTAAGCCTGTCACCCAACAGCTCTTCTGAAATTTGTTTCAGAAAAAAATTGCAAAATTACTTCCTATATAAAATGTGTGCCAGCCTTTTTTGCTGCACATCATTTGTATTCACATCAATTTGCTTCTGACAGTCGGATGTTTCAGTATCCCAGCTGCATATGAGAGAGGTTGGGGTGCAGTAGGAGCCTGATGAGCCCCGATGGATGGATTAATAGATTGTGGATCTGTGAGTGCTCCAGGCAGAGACCAAGGACCTACTGCCGTCACCACCCGGAAGCACGGAGGGGAAATACTAATTTGTGACCCAGCTTACCCAGTTTTGTAACTTGACCTGCCTTGTGGGTACCCAGGGCAGAATGGTCCTTTGGGAAGTCACCACGTGCCTGGCTTGAAAACCAGCAACCCTGCAGCATTGGCACAGAGAGCACAGCATTAACAGCTTATTTCTCAGAGATTAGGGCCACAGAAGATCACTTGACCTGAACTCCTGGGACTTCCAGCCTGTAATTAGCCTGATTTGCTGCCTTAACCTTTATCCCTGCATATTCCCATCTAGTGAGTCTAATTAAAGCTCCTGAACATGGTAAGTTTCAGACTGGCCTGAATTGCCTACTGCAGCTTGCCTGTACCTATCCAGCCCTACAAACACTGGGGTGGGAGAAGATAGATGGAAAGATGCTCCTCCTGTCTCAGCAGGGCTAGGAGCAGATTGTCCTCCCTCCTGCCCATCTAAACATGACAGAATGGAGGTGAAAAGCACAGCAGGATTGAGACCTACAAGGAAGCAACACAGTTGCCAAAAATTGCAGTAAATGGGATTGTAGTGGTTCATTTAGTTGTATTTTGCTTGATATCTACTTACTCAAAATGGAATATGTTCTGTCCATTTTCAGTGTGTGTTGTCAAGTGAACAGAGAAAGGCAATGACTTTTGTTCTCATCTGCCACTGTGGGCCTGTATGGCTCACCCAACAGAAGCAGGTTAAGCACCACTGTCCTACACAAAAGGCATGGGAAGAACCCATCTGACAAGCCATGTACTCTTCCTGGCAGTGCCTAGTAAAAATAATTACAGGAGAAGCATAAGACCTGAAACTAAGCAGCACTTCATTCTCTTCTCGTAGATACTTTCTCCTTTGGATCCTTGACTTTAAGCCCAAAACAGCACAGGGCAGACACTGCTTTAGGAAGATTCTAGTAATAGCACCAACAGCTCAGAAATGAATAGCATATGCCTGTCTGGATCAGGCTGGTCAAACAGCTTTGAACATCACACTACATGACCCTTGACACAAGACAGGTTGATTTATTACACTGTTAGCCCTCCTGACAACAGGCACTGTGGGCTTGGCACTGTCTGGTCATTTTTCTAGCTCTTTGCACATTACTGGCACCTATATTCTCTAACATATTATATCAGACAGCTCAGCTACAGAATACTAAAAGCCCTTCTCTCCTGCATCACTCTTTTCCTCTCTCTCTGTTTTCCCAGGTAGTGGATGAATATATGAATCTAATGCAGGACAGGAGGTTAATATTCATATCAGCAGAAAGAATAAATATGCATGATGTAAGTAAGGTTAAAAGGATGGAGTAGAAGGTGTTACAGTAAAGCATTTGCTATGATTCTTATTAACTGATGTCCAATTACCCATAAAAGATGTTCCCTGATCCAGAAAACACAGTCCCATAAATGGCCCTGCATTTTGTGTGCCAAGGAATAATCCAAGACAGGGGACATTCCAATAACAGATTTCTGAGTAGAAGTCACAACAATCCTCTACATTTCAAAGGGTTACAAACTATTCCAGCTCTGTAGTAGTAAAGAATTATGTTTCTTCGATAGCCACAGGCAGAGCACCAGGTTTGTAGACCCTATGGACAAAAAGGCTTACTTTAGAGCAAGGATGAATAGCTTAAAGCTCTTGAACTAGGCACAGCTTCCAAATGTGGTTTCAGTATTCATCATGCACCATGTTCATACATCACATGCAGGGCTGGCATGGTGACTGCTGAAGAATATCAACTCAGAGCAGCACAGCGAGGAAATAAATCACTTGCAGCCTTTAAGACAACCATCATTGGACCATCCCCCAAGGATGGCCAGGACAACTGCACACCACAACAGAGTCAGTCCTTCTGCACCCACTGTAAAGGCAATGAACCAGCTCAGACATCATTTGTTGTCCTCACTCTCTGAAGCAAACTTTGCAGCAGTCACCTGACCCAACACTGTCATTGACTGAAATTCTGCCTAATGCTTGCTACAAAAAAAGAAACAAACCTTAGAGCAGTCCAGACAAGGCATGTAACTCAGCTTAGGGATTCACTGCCAAAGATATATTCTATAATACCAGGGTGAACTTCAGCATCCCTGTAAGAGTGAAGAAATAAAAAATAACCACCATGAGTTTAACAGCATTGAGATTAGGTAGGTAATTGCACAGAAACAAAGAAGTCCAATGAAGGTAAAAAAAATTAAGCAGCTAAAGTATAAAATGCATGTAAATGGCAAAGGGGACTGTTTTAAGGCATCACTGTGAAGGCACACTAGAAAGCAAAGAGGTTGATAAAGACTTTTTCCCTCAGTTCCACATATACTGTCACAGAGGAGCAGTGAAAAGACAGCCTGCTGAAAATAGAATCTTTGTGTCAATAAGGAAATAAGGAAAATGGGAAATATGCAACTTTTTAGAGGCATAAAGAACATGAAAAAATACCTCTTTCCCAACACAGTATCCTTGCCAATGGTCACTCAGTCATCGCCAAAATATCAGGGCAATGTAAAAGAAGTCAATAACAGACTAGTTAGATGAACAGTTTGTATTACTGTTCATTATATTCCATCTTTCAGCCCTTCTCTGCTGAGTGAATATGCTAAAAAAAAAATCACTTCAAGGCTAAGAGTCAGCAGAGGGATGTGCAGAAGAGCCAGCCCAGACTGTACTCATTCTCACCTTCCACAAAATCTGGGTACTGAGTTGTAACTTGAAATCTACATTAGCTCTGGCACAGAAACATGATGCTAACTTTTTTCAGAGATCTCAGAGGAAGTGGAAACTGCACATACAAATTTTCATGCTAAGTGAAGTGGTTACACTGAGCAGAATGCATAGAATTGGTGCATATGTTCAAATGCAACAGGTAAGTGTCTAATTGACTTTTGTACTGGGAGTCATTTCTCACAGTCCAGTTAATGCTGTTTGAAAGACCAATGAGCAGGTAGAGCAAGATTATACAAAAGGGCCTGAACACACCCATTTGCAGAGCCTCTTAAAGAAACTAAACTGCCACACACCTTGCATATATAAATTACTCTTTAAATGATAGGGGGAAATAATCAATAATAAAAGTTCAGACTGCAGGAATTTCAGTAAGGCTGTCTCCCAGGGAGCTACAATAGACCCTGCCTTGCTCAATATGCCTGCAAACAGCCTGTATAAGATCACTGTAGTGACAAATCTTCAGGGTGAGATAGGTTCACTAACCCTACAGCAGAGGCTTCTGAAAGGTCTCCAGCCTTCAGTAAATGGGCTGTCAGCTGAACGGCAACACTGACAATTGCAAAATCATTATCATCAGGGGAAAACCAGCAGTAATATGTTACATATTAACTACTGCTGCTTAAGAACATGGCATAACAATGGCCTATCTGAGCCAGGTCCACCTTGCACAAAATTCTGACTGACTGACTGACTGAGACCAATAGCAAAAATTTAGAGAAGCATGGAAAGGAAGTTAATGGTCCTTTCCCATCATACTGTCCCATCTCCTGACACTGTGATGCCTGAAACTCCTGAACCAGTAACATTCCTTCTGTTATTTAATAGTCATTGATTAATTTTTCTGTCATTAATTTCTTTAATTATTTCTTTAATCCATGTACCTTTGTGGTATTTGTACTATGCTGTAGCAACAAGTTCGTCAGTGAAATACTGCATTTTACAAAAAGAAATTAGGACAGTTCTCTGACAGCTCAGTGGCCTGAAGCAATCAAATAAAGAACTGCTATTAAAAAGGGAATTAATTGGAAAGGTGTAGCAAAAAAATAGGAAACATCATAAAGCCATGGTGCTGGTATGTGGTGTACCCACATTTTGATGACTGGACTCTGTACTGGTCATCCCAAGAAAGCAAAGTTAGAGTCTGTGAAAGAGTGTAGGGGAACAGAAAGATTGTTGTGAAGTCTTACATAGGATGATGTTTTAAGTAAAATACTTCAGCTTGTAAAATGAGATAAGGAAGGAATGATAGAAATAAATCAGAGCAGTCTGAAGAGGAAGAATTCAAACATAGGAGTGAGAAATATCTCTGGTTTCCATAATTTTTCAGTTTTTACTTCTTCTAGATAACACCCGTAGAGATTAGATTTTTTTTTAGATTTTTCAAGAAGACCTAGAATAACAGGAGAACAAAGCTGCAAGTATTTGCTGTTGACATTTCAGGTTTTTCTTCAGGAACTGGGAAAAGTGGAAAGAGATCCTAGCTGTTTCTGCTGTTCCAGAGAGCTCACAGTGACAGACCTTCTGCAGCCTTAACCATATTTGAGACAGGAAACTGTGCTCTTTAAATCCTTACATCCCTCTTGAGCAGGGAGGTTGGACCAGATGACCCACTGTGGTCTCTTCCAACCTGATCCACTCTGTGATTCTGTTAAACCAAAGCAATCAGCATTTTCTATGAGAGTTTCTTTCAAAGAATTCTTACAGAGCTCAGTTCTGCAACAGGGTATTTGCTGCCCTGGTTTTCTAGAGGACACCCTTTTTATCCTTTGGGAAGATAAAGGGGTTGGGAATTTGGAGAAGGAAATACCCATATACTGTACTATGAAATAAAGACTTTCTGCAACATTCTTACAATCCATCTGTCCTCTACACAGACAGTGTAGTATTCAGAGAAGAATTAGCTAAAGAATACTGTAGCATTACTGTGATGTGGCATGGGAAATGTTTTCATTTTCATTTCATTTTCATTTTCAAAATTCAAAGAATTTTTTTCAGTGTGAAGTTAGTATTAGAGATGTGTTTCTGAATCATTACCATACCAAAAGCACAAAGAACTTACATATAAAGCAAAGATTTTTTTTCTCCCCCTTGCTAATATAATTTTCTAATGCGTTTAGAATCACTCTATTAGACTGCAATATGGTCATTAAAATATATAGGGAAACATCTGATGCACATCAGGATTTGACTTGAAGAAGAGGTGTATGATGTGAATTTTCTGTATAATTTCTGATGTGTATCATGTACATGATGTATGATTGTGGCTCTAAGAATCCAGTGTATGCTCTTTCTCTCCCCAAAAGCTATTTGATAGCATTAACACAATGATGGCTCCTTACTCCAGTCTCATGAGGCTTTTGAAAATTATATAGATTTGTGTTCAACAAAGAATTTGACTTTTTATTAACCAACAACTAATTGACTGATGGTCCTTTTCATGTTTGTAAAGGTTAGATTCTCCCCATGTGACTGTTGCAAGCTACAATCTGTTGCTACTTGAGAAGTGAAAGAAAAAAAATCTACTGCAGATGAGCCACAAATGGCAGATTTGAATACCCTTTGTCATTGAACAATGTGCTAACATTATAGCAAAGCAAGTCAGAAGAATAGAAAGAGAATTCAGAATGCCCAATTTCCATTAACTAAGTCTTTAAACTTTCTATACATGTCGAAAGCACATCCCTAAGCTGTGGTGACTCAGCACACCCCCAAACCCTTCAGTACACTACTTCATCCTGACAGTGTGTGTTACAAAAGGGTGGGGATGGTCACCATTGCTCTGCATGTCCTGACAGAAACACAGGTGTCTAAATTGGAAGTAATCTGTGGTCCACCAAGGAAAGATCCACAAATTCAGAACTGCAGGATACACAGGAAAGCATATCCGCCACATGTGGATGAGAGATAGAGAGAACAGACTCACTGAAGGTATTTCTGAGTAACAATAATTATGGAAAAAAATAGCAAAAATCAAGACTTTGGAAACCTGGAAAGCCTGAATTCTGTCAAATAGGGAACCTACAAGAAAGATGGAGAGAGACTTTTTACAAGTGCATATAGGGACAGAACAAGGGGAATAGTCTCAAACTGAAAGAGAGTATGTTTAGATTAGATATTAGAACAAAATTCTTTATTCACATGCTGGTTAAATGTTGGAACAGGCTGCCCAGAGAAGTTGTAGCTGTCCCATTTCTGGAAGTGTTCAAGGCCAGATTGGATGTGGTGCTGAACAACCTGGTCTAGTGAAAGGTGTCACTGCCCGTGGCAGAGGGCTTGGAACTATATAATCATTGAAGTCCCTTCAACACAAACCATTCTGTAATTCTCTTCTACTAATGTATGATTATGTTACTCAGCATTTGAACAGACAGTGCTATAAATTGTACTAAATTATATCAGATGTTTTAAGAACTGACCCATAGAGTTATTATTTCCTTATGAAATTTTTTAGTGATTTCTTACATTATATAGCAATCTCTGCCTAGCTCACCCCTAGACAACCTTTATAAAGTAATCATTAGTTATATTTATCCTCCTTGTCATAGAAAAATATTGGTCAAATTACAATAGTGAAACATGGTATCAAGACAGTATTCTATTAAGTCACGAACAAAGAAATTGATAGAAAAGTAATCATAACTGGAATGGAGTCTGCTTTTTTTCAAAATAGTTAAAATGTTCTTGTTTTTAAGCAAAGTAGTCATCTAACATATATGGATTTCAGTATCATGTGGGAAATTGTTCTTCAAATTGAAGTACGCATGGGCGGATGGTTGTGAAGTCTGGAATGTTGGTTCACACAGTGATTTTACTTCATCTGCATTTTCTTACAGGTTCATTTGAAAGGGATGCTACCAAGCCTAAAAGAGGGAGATGACAGAATTTTCTATGGGTAAATGTATCCTATTTATTCTCTTCATTAATGGCTTTTAGAGAAAAAAAAAAAAAAAAAAAAGAACAGTGATCATCAAATTTGCTGATTAAACAAAGGTAAATCACCGTGGAAGCAGAAGAAGACAAGGAGTGATGGATGACTCTGCAATACTAAAAAAGCATAACAAAATGTAAAAGAATAATAGCAATTTTTGCCATTAGCCCATGAGCTGGATGCAGAAAAGAAAAGGAAAGTAGTGATATACTGACTGATGACAGAAGTATGAAGCCTCAGATGCTGATGCATCTCCATCTACAATCTACAGGCAGGTTATGCCTGTCCCTGATGTCTGCCTTCCCTCTTGTCCCCCACAAGCCCTGCCAGCTAAAAACCCATGGCAGCAGCCCAGTGCAAGAGCATGGAGAGACCCCACAGGGGCTGCACCGTGTGACTTGGCATTCTTCAGAGACAGAAAGGGATATGGGATATGAATTCTCACATCTGAGCTAAAAGTGAAACCAACTCCCTTAGCAAGTCCCACTTCTGTAAGGTTACTTCTGTAAGGCCATAGAGGGTGAGGAAGGCAAAGTGTCTAAAAAGCATCTTTATAGGACTCAGGTATCTGCTCTCAGGCAAGGATTATGACCTGTTGATAGCAGCATGACCCGAAGAGGTGATCAGCCCATCCATTCCATGTTTTCCTGCACTTGGCCTTTCCCATTGTCTTGGATGCTCCATGACATGAATGTATGGAAGCAACGTCTGTGATGAGCAGTGCCTGGGGCAGTGCACCATCTCAGCATCTACCTCACTGGGAATGTGGTATGGGCATCTGATTAATCAACGGGAATCACTGAAAAACCATCACTTCAAGCTCAATTCTATCAATGGCAGACCTAAGCAGGCAGTACATATGCAGGCAGACATATTCAGGACTCTCTTTGCCATATGCTCCACAGTACCTGTAATATCCAATTTATACCAGTCTATAGAATAACCTACTCATAACCACAGATAACAGAGATTGATGATATTGTTCAAAGGACATCAAACAGGTTTTAAACTTATTAAGAAGTTGAAAAGAATGAGCACAGCAGAATTTGAGACACCTGATGTTGGGATATTTCATGTTTCTAAAGTATTGCATAGCTTTCCTTACATTCTTGGAGACCTTATTTGTTCCTGGTTTACAATGTTCCAGAATGAAAAAAATACACCCTTTGGCGTATATGATGATTTTCATTTCACTGATGAACTGATAGCTGAGTTGTAGCTTTTAATACCAAAATAATTTTAGAAATCTATAATTTCTAGTTTATCTGAAATGGGAAATATAGAACTCATTTTTCATTTGCTAATCTAACTTTGTTGCTGTCACTGTACAGAAACGGCATGTGTTCAAAAAAAGAAGTGAGCATCCATTAAAAGCCTCTGCAAAGGAGATGCAGAAGTGCAGATTGCTGTAAACCACTGAGATTGCTTTTCAAGAGGAAACTTCTTGTTCAAGGCTTTGCTTTCAACCATAGTTTTTGCAAAGGAATGGGATTCCTCAGGAGCTAAAGAGAATCCTTGCCCTTCAATCCAAAAATGTGTGCTCAGGGGTGACAGTCTCCAGAGACAAAGATGCATAAACCCTAAATGATTATACTTCAAGCTCTCTTAGAAAGACACATCCACTGCTACTCACAGGGATCCATACCAGATAAGTGTGGTTTGGTAATAAAGATAATGGACCTCTATAATAGTTAGCCAGATCATTTTGCACACATATTGAGCAAGGAGTGAAAAGAAAGCTCCCACCTAAGTAACTCATTTTGAAGAAATACTCCAGCACATGTAAAGCTTATATGGAATTTTTTTTCCCTCTCTTTTCTTGATGTATAATGAGGGGAAAAAAGTAGATTTGTCAAACTTGGAACATTTTTCAGAAATCTTTAGTTTCAATTAATAATTCCTCACCTTAGGATACTGTTTAAGTTTTTTGGCCCAGAACATTCCCTCCTAATTCCCTCCTAAAAAGCCAGTGGACACCTAAATATCACAAGTTCCGTGGAGTCCCACATTCAAGTCCCTGTCAGACCATTAGACCATCCCTAAATGAACTATATGAACATCTAATATGTAGTTATTCATTGAAAACAAACAGGACTGACAAGAAAGATTTGAATTTCCGTGTGATAAAACCAGAGATGCTTCAGAGGCATATTCCTCAGTGGAAATATTATTCTAATTATCTCATGGTGAGGTGGAAAACACAGACCAATTTTTAAATGTGCATTTTATTCCATTTCACCACCAGTGATATAGCAGATGATTAGATTGGGCTAGATTTTTAACCAGAATAACAGTAGCCATCTTTACTGATGAGATGCCGGTCTTAGGTAGGGGGATTTTTACTCAGTTGTGAAATGTACTATTTAATTTGACAGTCAGTTTTCGATGTCACTCAAAATCCGAGACTGGGAGTGGTAGTGGAATTTTAATTCATTTTTGAGGTATGTCACAGCTACCCTTATTAGAGAAAATGGAAGTCAGAATCACATGTTTTTGTTTAGAAATACAGGTCTGCTTAACTTTAGGTTTTAGAAGGCAGAATGACTTTCACTGACACCATTTAGTCTGTTTTTAAACCATAATAGGGTTTCACTGAAACCATTTTACCATCATAACCTTACATTGTAATAGCTTCATAATGGCACTGTCAGAAAGGTCCTTATAGACTTGCTCTGAAATAGTTTTCCTATAATAACTTCATATCTCTGACTTCATTGTAATGATTTCATCATGAGGTCATGGACTAGCAATGAATCCCTTTTGCCACTGAAATCTTAGAGCTCCTCATTACAGCCTCAGTCACCACAGAATTGTGATGGGGCTCCACTGGATAACAATGAAACCGTTTCCTTATGATGCATTAGGCTCAAATAATATCACCACCCTAATGATCTAGTCAGGGGTTAGGAAAGAGTGAGCCACCCCTTGCTCTTTTCAGTGTTTCAGTTCGGTGTTTGATGCCAAGGGCTGAAGGTGTGTGGTTTGGCTTCTGAACTGCCGCCCCTTCTCTTGGAATTGTGAATGGTGGCTACACACCCTGCAAGAACAGCCAATTCTAAAAGAACAAAAAGAGTAAGAGAGCTTTTTTACTGCTTCTGGGCCCCAATTCAGCAAACACTTAAGTTCATTCCTCTTTAGCAACAGGTCTCTGACTAATTTTAAGCCTGGATTCAAATCTCCTTAACTCCAGCATGATCTAAATACACGGGCAGGTGCTTTCTTGTGTCAAGTCAGACTTGTGAACATTGTCTGCAGCACTGAGCTCATGTTCTCTCACGCTCAACCCAGCTGCTGCAAGAAAAATCCTGAAACGTGATGCAGGTTCTGAGCTCCTGCCAGGGTCAGTGGAACCATCAGGCCCTACAGATGTGGATTTACAGGGAGTGCCCTGCAACAGCCTCAGCTCTCCCATCAAATCCACAGCCCTCCAATCCCACAACTCTCCACTTCTACAGAAATTTGTACCTACTCTGTTTATTCAGCTTTCTTTGATAGAACAAATACTCCTGATAAAACTTCTTTAATCAAGCTGACCTAATGAAGCAGACTACTCCCTCTAGCCTCTCAGCACTGGCTATCTTCTGCCAGAATCCTAAAATCCTTGCTGTTATTTTCCCTTCCTTGTGGACTTTAAAAAGTATGTTCTCAACAGACTTATATTTTAGGCTACTGAAACCTTGAGTTACAATTGTTCTGCAATTGTCCCATCACAAGTTTCACACTGACTGATGTTCCTCGTGCTGTCACTGCTAAAATCCTCCCACCTTCACATCACTTGCTGATGCTGACTTAAAAAATAAGAAAAACCAATTCCCAAGTCAAAACACAAGCTATCCATGTTATTTGCTACCTCACAGAATATGAAAGGAACCTAGGGGTGCTGATGCACATGAAAGCTCCTTAGGGCTAAGTAGAAAAATTGGAAAAATGTAATTGTCTTAACATCTCAGCTTCTCTAAAACAGATGATGGGGAAGCCAGGCAATGGAGGCAAGCGTGGGCTCAGCCATGCTTGGCATTACCTCCTTCAGTTTGATACAGATGGTATTATTAATGGAACCTGTAATGGTAAATATAGGCTAGATTTTTTTTTTCTTTTGTTGTTGCAGCTACCTCAAATGTTATTTTTCTAGGTTTATGCATGGATATGAGAATATGTCCAGAATAACTCTGTAACCCATGGATGTCTTTACAACTTGTATCCACCAAGAAAGTGATAGTCTGTAAAAACCAGGTGGACAGTGAACTCTTTTAGTTAGTTGCAATCTGAAAAATAAAATGGACTCAGATCAACTGGGTATTTTTCAATTATTTAACCAGGGGGGGGAAGAAAATGTTGTTTCATTCAACAGAAAAGGTCCTTTTGAAATCAAAATAAGACTGTTTTCAGATACCTGCTAAGAAATTCCAAAATTTATTGAGGGAAAATCTTTAAAAACCCTGTGTTCATATCCTTCATTTACTTATGCAATGGTTCAGCAACCACTGGATGAAAAAGTCTTGTTTTGGTACCTTCTACCACCTCTGAAGAAAATGTTGTCTACCCAGTTTCATTACATCCATTCAGGTTTTCCCTACTTCAGTGCCAGTTTTTTTTTCCCAATTTTTTTACTTCTAACTTTTTTCCAACACATTTCTAAAGAAAAAGATGGAATGGATGTCTTACCAAATACCCTTATTTTCCCTTTTGCAATCTGCAAACTACCTGGAAAAAAACAAATTCATTTAGCAAAGACAGTGAATCACATGTCTCTCCCAGACTAAAACAAGAAGCAAGAAATCTAATATTTCTCTTATAGTTTACTATGATATACTGGCCCACTTATAAAAAGATTATTTTAAATAAATTGTCTCTAAATCCATAAAATAAACAAAGTCTCTTTTCATAAGCTCTAGTCAATTAATCTGAAAATAATCCCATAAAGATTTTACTTAGAGCTCAGCATTTTCCCAAAACAAAAACATACACACTGATGCAGACAAATGACTTTCTGTTACAAAGGTGTAGCTGCACATTTTAATTGAATATAGAGTCTTTACATTGACTCTGTACTCCAAAGAAATTTACTCTATCCTGATATTCAATAACAATAGCCAATATTCAGTTCTCATCATCACCATGTGAAAATGGTCTTCTGGGCCAGCCATCTACTTAATATAAGTTCTTATCAAACCTTGTTACATTTGGCTGCATAGCTTTAAATACATATAGTTTAAATCTTTTCCAGTGTAATTTAGAGTGCATGGCACATATATAAAAGTCAAAACGGCTATTACAGAAAATGCTTTCAGAAAGCCCTAAAAAATCAGATAAATGAAGTCTGAAGTCCAAAATCCTTCTGATCTAAGTGAAAAGCACTCTCTCCTTTAACTGTATGCAGTTGTATTGACTCAAGTGTTAGCATTCTTCACCTCTGTCAGTTTTATGGTTCAAAATATTTTTAAACAACAAAAAAGCCCCAGCTGAAAAAAAAGCAAGATTAGAAAACTGTGTGTCAAAATAATGCAAGATGCCCAAAATCCGGAAGAGGTAGAATGTGTTCAAAAAGGGGGACTACAGATTCTGTAATACTTCCAAATGTAGAGAGACATTGCTAGACAACCACATCAGCCCAAGATTATTACACAAATGACTTCATGGATAAACTATCTGTAGTGAGGCTTCATACCTGCCTTTTCTACACACTCCATGGTATTAGGCAAATTGTTGTGGGGAGCAGTGGGACAGAGAGAAGAAAACAGCTGTAGGCCAGAGTATGGGAATAACTAGATAAAGAAGAGTTAGATAAGCAAGACACGTTTAAGTAAGCTGAATTTTTGCTGCAGGTTTAGGAAATTCCAGTGCCTTCCTAGGTGTGTCTGCAGGGAGTATTACTGTTTGTAATTTTGCTTGAGTGTTTGCTATCTCCGAGCAAAGCAGGCAAGACTTATGAGCATCTCCAGGTTACTAATTTCTCAACCAGGAGAAGCTGCCACTGGGAAGTGCCCTTTGATACCACCAAGCACTGCTCTGTAAAAGAGCATTCCTGAAACAGAAAATATTGGAGATGGTGTCAGTAGCTGACATTATAGTCCTGAAGGAATGATAAACCAAAGCTCTGCTTCAATTTGAGCTAAGCCACCAGTGAATCCAATATAAAGAACCCAATATAAACAGGCATATCAAATATGCTTTAGCAGCCTAGAAGCACAAACTTCTCAGGTTTTCTGGGATAGCATGTATCTTAAATCATGTAGTGCTTCAAAAATATCTCAACTAAATAGACGTACTAGAAGTTTATATAGCAGACTAGAATTGTTTGGTTTGTTTTAGTTGTTGCTTGCATTTTGTGGTGTTTTTCTAAACACAAAGCAAAGAAATAACTGTTTTCTTAGGTATAAAACCAAATATATTTTATTCACTTCCTCCCTTCTGTCCGTGTGTATGTGTACTTGAACACACTAAGTTTAGTCCTATGCTGTAAAATTGAATGGACTCAAAAGTCATACCATGATGAATTAGAAGCACGTATATGCATTTACATGCACAGTCACCTGTAATTCTCCACCTTTTACCAAGGAAAGTATCACAGTGAGGAACAGACATTGCAAACTTAACCCTCCATGTCTATCTTAAAGCTTAAATAATAAATTTACTTGAAAAAATTCACATCTAAGCAGCTCCAGTTCTAGTAGATTCTTCCTTTCCACTATGCTCAGCTGCTTCTTTTTTTCATCACTCATTTCAGCACCCACCGGGGTGAGATGTAGTGGACATGAGCAGAGTTTGCAAGGAAAAAGTACGGTGTGTATGTGATAATAAAAATATGATATCTCTTATCTTCTCCACCCTAACCAATCCTTGAGCTTCCCTTTACAGACACTCAGTGACTACCTCTCCTCTGCTCAAAAAGATGGCTCAATGTGTCCCTGCTGGGTGGCCAGACATGGTGCTATCTCACATATCTGAGAAGAACCAATTTGAGGCATACACTCCTTTCTCCTATTTTAGGAAGAAAAAAAAAAAAGGCAAAAAAACAAGAGCTGGAGGGAAAAAAGAAGGGACGAAGGAAAAAAATCTATTCAGGCTGAAATTGCAGACCAGATCCCTCACCTTAACTACGTACACCACCCAGAATGCAAATTGTTCCTAGTAAAAGAGTGACTACCAAAAAACCCACCGTGCCATAATATCTTTAGACTAAATATACATATTAAACAGAGTTGCCAAATCTGCAGTGACATGTGGCCTTCGCAATTTCTGTGAATTCCTGGAAGGTAAGTGTTAATTACAGTATGTGGACAAAAACTAATGACTTGTTTTGGAGTTAATGTCCCATTCAAAAAGGATTACTGTTGTTATCAACCACATCAGGCAATTAATGGCATCCATAATGCTTAAAAATTAACAGTGGCAGCATAGCTGAGTGACTATTTTGAAAAACTGGTCATTCCTTGGAGATTAATGAGCAATTTTCTGTCAGAGAGCAGAATGCACTCTGGTAGAAAACTGACAAAAGAGGCACCATCCTCAGGGGATTATTTTTAACAATCCATTTTGCTGTGCATATTTAAAAGGAAATTTGGTAGATATCGCTGCCATTCCAGAAGTATATTCTCATTTATTTTTCCCCTTAAACAGCATAAGCCAATATATGACAAGTTACACTGAACTGGATATCTAGAATCTAAAATGAATAATTACAGGGGAAGAACCAACAAGGTGTAAAACACTGCATAAGGATTTTTTCCCAATTTCTTTCATTTAGGTTTGTTAGAAAATAAGTATCAGCATTGTAGGCAATTAGATTTCACTTAAATCATTCACAGTCAATTAATATGAACTGTTTCCCTCTTTTTGCTTAAGTGTATCTAAGCAGGTACTCTGTTTTAAAGTAAAAAGTTTCAGAAGAGTGTGATTAAATAAATTTAATTAGAACTATAATGAGTGTGATTCTTGATTGAAAGTTGAAGTGTGAATTGCCTTACTTTAAAACTTCCTTTTTTTTTTTTCTTTTTTTTTTAAACCAAAACTTAGCCAAGATTCTATTTTGTTTCCCCACTTACCAGCACAGACTAAGACTGATCAGGTGTGTAGTACCCAATATAAATTTAGCACAAATTATAGAAGGGGCCAGCAGCTCCCAGATATCCCAGCTCACACTGATACCTCTCATGAAAAACTGTCTGTGACCCACAGCTTGTGGGCTTGCAGTTCAGGTCCGAGTTTCCTTTATTTCCCTGAGAGTTGCTACCTTACTTCTCTCACAGAGCCTCAGCAAGTTCATCATTTATATCTTTCCAGTCCACTTCTAATAAAATTATACATCACCACCAAGGGCATCCTCTCTGAGCCTGGAAGAGACTGGCACATATAATCAGTTTACTGGTAGGAGGGAAAAAGTTTCAGGGTGAAAATATTGCCGATTGATTTGTTTTGCATGGAAGTCTTCACAAACTAAGCTCCTCTTTCAGAGGCTGCAGAATTGTTACAGCTGTTTATGATGTACCCCTGAGCAGATCTCGTCCTGTCAGTGAGCCCAGATGACAGAGAAACAGTTGAACTTGCTTCTAGAGAAAGGGAAGCAAAGGTGGAAAAGGTGAAACAAAGAATTCAGGAGGCATTGATTCCCTCAGCGAAAATTCTGCAGTGGTCTAGGCTCTCCTGAGAATCAGCAGGCAGGTAAAAAGAAAAGAAAAGCATAAGGGAACTAGGCAAGTTTTAACAAAGATATTCAAGGCTACCTGAGTAAATTACTTTCCTTTTCAAGGACCTTCCTTAAAACAAGCAGGTTTTTTGTCTCATTCAGGATTTACACACTGCAGTTCCTAAAAGTAACCCAGTGCAGGGTCCCTGACAGTGTGTTTCTGAACAGTGTCCCTTCACTCCTCATCTTGGCTGCCATGGCTTTAGCTGCAAGGCTTGGCAGTGGTCCACAGCTTTGTCCCAGTGTTCTGGCGGCTGCTCCCCCAGCATATGGTCTATTCATTTTTTCCCCAGCTGTTAAGTAGCCAGGGAGACCATGCTCTCTCCCAGCTACAGACCTTTGTTCAGAAACAGGGAATCAATTTTCTCCTTATTAAAGGGGCACAAGGAGCAGTGGGCAAATGAGCAGGAATTCACATGAACCTCAAGCATCCTAAGCCATGTGCTGATACGGGGTTGCTCTCACTGAATAGTCAGTCAAGCCTTCAGAGGGCAATTCAGACCCTTTGGTGTGGAGCACTGTTTAGGAATAAGTGGCAACCAGCCTCCTTACCTCCCTACTATTTTTTCAACTAATTTATCCTTCACATTCTACTTCTTGGAGGCTCAGTGACTCTTTTGAAGCTTAGATTCCTTATGGATTAAATTGCATGGTGCCTATGCCAAAATGCGTACTCCTGGTAGGACTTTAAGGAACCTTCTGTGTCTTTCAGTGGTGGGCAAAGTCAAATGAATAGAAATAAAGAATCCTCCACCTCTCCTTGAATTGCAGGGGTGTGATTTGACTAACCAGTTAAGGTAAAGCTGTGCAGAAATAGTGCTGCAAACTTATCTGACTTTACTTATGAATTGCTTTAAGTATTCTGCAAATAAGGACCTATAAGTTAAAATGTGTAAGACCTTTTGACATGTGGAAAAGGTACACTGAAGGACTGTCACTGGCCCACAGCTGAGAAAGCCAATGAAATACAACTACAAGGAAGAAAAGATGGGGCCTGAGTTGAAGAAGGAGAAAAGGTTCGTACAGCAGGGAAATCAAATCAGTTCAGTAGTCAAGGTGATTTTTACAAACTCTCATTAAGAAATCAGTTATCTACATGAAAAAGAGGTATTTCATGGCCTGCTTGCTTGCTTGGCAGCTGGCCACCAAATAGCCAAGACTAGTAGCTTCTGGAGTTATTGGAACCTTCTTTCAACCACAAAAAATATTATTTGCTTTCAGTTCCTTCTAAATAAAATAAACAAAATATTATCAAGTACAAATTGAAAAAAAAAAAAGGAAAATTTTCACATGAATATGGTGCTGGACTAAGGAAGAGAAATTTCAAGCAACAGGACTTTCAGCCACATAGCCAGAAAACATAAGGATCTTAAGCATGAAAAACATCAAGACACATTTTCATTTATCACAGTTTCCATGATTTTTAATTGTCTGGGACAGTGTTGTGAGCCTAACAGCATAGGATTCTGTTCATGATGGATTTATGGGCAGAAAAATGCAAAGGAAATGGATCACAAGCTTCACAACAGTTTCAGATGTAGCTGGAGTAAACTTGTACTTCCAATCTTAAATATTTCACGTGTGTAAATCTGTCTTGGATTGTACATGGCAGAGGCTGGATGGGACTCAAAGAAAAAGCCCCTTGTATCTCCCTGAAATTCCACCTGAGGTAACCTAGCATATAACAGCACAGCAGTTTTTCTAGCACTTACTATATTCATTACTACCTGGGAAATATTCCCACTCGTGCTGCTGTTGTTTCAGTTACAGTCACAGCCACAAAGACAGTGGCAGTCTGGTTTCTGACTTCAACTCTGCTGCTTCTTTCTGTCATAGATACATCTCCAGTAGGTCCTCAGTATCCTGCTCAGCATAACTTCCAGATCATCAGGTCATGTTAGGTCTGTTGCTTTTTCCTTCCTTCTTTTGCTATGGGATTCACCAATGCTGACCCCAGATCTTCATGTGAAAGAGAGAGCAGCCTCCAAGTTTGTGGATGAGGGCCAAGGAAAGAATGCAAACTCTTGGTGAATGGTCAGTTGCCAGACTTGCCCATTGCTGCAGTTTTCAGAATTTACATCAACCACTGTTTCTTTTGTCCTGAGGTAAACTGGAGCCCCTTTAGCATCCGCATACATTTTTGTGCTTTCACTAAATAGCTGGATTAGCGTAACATTTAGCTTTCATTTGAGAGCACACAGAGATAAAACAAGAATATTGGGAGAAGAGAGCAGGACACTGAAGTTGAAGTGACAGTGAATAAGACAATAAGTGTAGACTTGAGTGCATGCACTGAAAGGACACTTAGTTCTAGTTTTCATTATTGCAAGACAGCAAGACTACAAGAGCAGTGACCAGTAGAAAGTCAATGGGGAGGGAAGAAATCTTCTCCATGGAGTGGCAGATTAATTTATGCTGCAAAAGCCATGTCAGGGTCATGATTCAATAGATTAGGGGCTGTTCATAAAGAGCATGCTGGCCTCTCCTGAGGTGTCTTGTAGCCCATAGCAGAATGCACAGTGACAAATTTTGCCCAGGTCCCTACTTTTTAAATTAGGAATCATGGCCTCCAGTATAAGATAGTCCAGAGGACAACTCAAAACATTTTGCTATGAAATACTGTGTGGGAATAAATTGCATCAACTTCTTTAATCAAAAAGTTTATTCTTTCCCCTGTCCTCCCTGTCACTCTTTTTTTTTAATTCCCTCCTCTGCCTCATTTGCTGCTTATCTCCTTCTGGATTTTCTACTTGAGAACTCAACTTCCAACTAAGCTTTCTAAATTAGATGGCATAGATAAGACACTTCAAGATGCGCTTATGTGTGCCTTGTGCTCAGACCGATTTTGTCTTTCCTTCAGAGGTGGAAACATTAATTCACATCCTCTAACTATGAATATTACCATGACTGACTTAACAATGTTCTGGTCAGCAATCACCAACCTCAGACAGTTGTTTTTTTCTTTTTAAATTTCTGGGCTGAGACAAATTCTGCTGGTCAGATATGAGAGAGAGCATGTGAAACGAGGATTTAAATGGTAACCATACACAAACACATATGCATGCAGTTTCTGGTGCAGGAGGAAGGAAAAAGGTGAGAAATTCTCAGATATAAAATAGAATTGGGGAAACAAAATGAGTTTCATTCACATGTTCACTGCTAAGTAGATAGGCTAGAACTGTTCTTAAAGCACAGCACAGACTTTATCTTGTAGCTGCATCTGAGCAAATGTGTCAATTTTCAGTGGACAGACAAGCAAGGATTTAAGGGGATGTGAAAAACAGGGTGGGATTCTGGGTAAACCCCAGATAAGAATGTGGATTTCGCCTACTGTGAAGGCATACCCATAGGAACCACTGGTATTTCTCCCCTCCTGTACTTTGGTATGGCCCCATTCCTTTTCAAACACAATTAAGTCTAACTACCTATCTACTAGTAGACCAAGACTCTGAAAGTTCCACTGAAATTAGTCAAGACTCCAGTAATTCCACTTATCTTAGTGAATCTTTCTGCAGGAGCAGGTGTTTGTTAGCAGGAGAAGGGATTTCATAATCTGAACTCTACTTATTCAAAATCAATCTGATGCCAGGATTATTAGAATCCCTGCACTGGGGATATAGCACCTTGGACCTCAGAAAATCTATTTCACTTACAGAAACTACAAATACACAAGTTCACAGGATTTATGTGAACCAACACAGGGATTCCTTTGCAGACCATTGCATTTTAGATAGTAGTGCAAAACTTTCAAATGTATGTATCCAAAATTTGGGGGCATATTTCCCAATTTCTCTTTTGTAAGCTAATCAATCAAATATATTCACACATATCTGTCTCCTTGTACTTTCCCAACATCCCAAAAGTAAATATACACAAATCATCTGGAATTCTGCTCCATGTCAAGAGGAGTCCACCGCATCTGTGAATCCTGCAGTTCTACTGAAGTATTAAATGTCTGGTAGGAATGCATGTTCAAGCAACATTGGCTTGTTTTCATTCCCTACCTGCGAATGCATTTTTCCCTGGCCAGTCTATTTTCTGAGGCTCACTGCTAGAGATATTCTAGATTGAGAATCTCTGACATACACCCTTGTTTGCAACCATGCACCATAAAATATTCTAATAAATCAGTTCCCTCCCCAAAACACCCCAACCCAATCCTTTGAGCTTTAGCACCATTCATTGACAGTCACCTTGCTCATGCTCCTCTGGAGAGACTTCACATAACAGATTGCTTCTTGGTTTTATCAGAATGAGTATAAATACAGGCTATCTCAACCCAGCAGCCTAACTCTTCCTTAAAGTACAGAATTATTTCTGTTGCCCACTGTATCAGCAGACTGAGATAGCAGCCCTGAGAAAATGAGTCCATCTTGGTATGACTTATTTTCATGAACTCTTGGTTCCTTGTATTTTGAATTAAATTAAAAGACACTGATTGATACTGGAATACTGGAAAAAAATCAATATTTGACCCAAATACCATTAACAGTAACATGTTCAAGTGTTACAGTGATTTCTTCTGGAGAGCACAGATTAGATTTCATATTCATTTCATAGTCATTTCATTAAATTTCATATTCATTCAGTCCAGAAATGACAATATTAATGGAATATAAATGTTAAGAGTTGAACCCACAAACTACAGGTAGATCAGAAATAAAGTTTGTCCATGTTTTCTGCCAGACATTAGGATCTGAGAGTATGTAACCACAGATCAACAAGCATAGAGTTCAGTACAACTAACAAGAACTAATTGGTTTTCCAAGTCAACCAGAAAAAGATACAAAAATATTTCTTGGGCTAAACAAGTAAATTATCATAGAGAGAACCCTCTCTAATTGCCAAATCATATTGACAACACAAAAAGAAATCACATCACAAGTTAGGGAGGATGGAAGTACAGAGAACGACCAATGTGAAGAAGAGATAGAAACAAATCAATCCTTCAGTAAAGTTCTACAAAATTCCTCCATTACCTTTGCCTTGCTCTTCATGCTCTGTTGTTTTTTCTTTGTTAGCAGCTGTCTTCTTTTTCCTGGTGTCCTTTTTATTTCTTCTCTCCTTTCTCTTTTTTTTTCTCCTCGCTGCCAAAACACAGAGCCTAACAAATTCCACGTGCGTGGATATGGAGTTTGAAGTATACATTATTCTTCTATTTTTTGTGCATGTTCAAAAAAGGGGGTTGAGTTTGGAGCTTGGGGTTTTGAGTGTTGAGCTCAAATGGAAAGTGGTCACATAGCATGTGATACATCCCCTTCAAGGAGACCTGGAACATCTGCCATGAGGGTAGCTCAGCATTCACATGTGTGCTGCTATTCTGAAAGAAAGAGAGCATAGAAGACCTACACACCTTTGAAACCTTATGATAGCAAAAGAAGTGTAAAAATATCTACAGTTCTAACGCAATAATATTTCAAGTACAACTTGCATTATTTTTGTGCAGTGACAATATTTTGGATATTCCTATAGTGCTCTTGTATTTGCAGAGATGGACAATATAATTGCCTCTTTAGGAGTTTCTCAGCAAAAAAATATTAATAGCACCGGTCTGGCTCAAAAGTACAAGGTCATTCAAGTCCTTTCCAAATATATTCTTCACCAAGGGCGACCACCACTACTAGAAGCAACACCTTAGGTTGCTAAAACAGCAGTTTATCCCTTATGGTATGATAGAGCCACAGACATTTGAGAGAGGTAAAAAAACCCACACAGCATTATTACATTTACGTGCATGAAAATCACAAGTCTTTCCTTTATGCTTCTGACAGAAATGTTTCAATTCAATTAAAGGAATTGTATTTAGTATCTGCATATTTATCAGCTGCTGTCTGTTATCCTAGTGTATAAAGGCAGAAGATGGAATATGTTTTTATATCCATATCAAATAACATGAGAGAGCTGGAACACGTTATGAGTATAGCTTAGCATAAACTTCTTAAAATGAGTTGAACTAGACACTGATCTCTTTGAACACCCTAAATGAACACTTGCCAAAATGTAAAATGCGGTGTGTTTTCATTGACAAGAAAGGGGTTATACAAAAATTCAAATTTTATAACCTACATAATTAGTGTAAACAAAGGGAAAGACAAGATATTGGAATTCATTTCAGTTTGTGGACTTCTTTATTTAGGGATTTATATTGAAAATATTAAATTCAATAAGACAGGTATGATGTTTTTAGTCTCCTGTATTCCATATCTTGAAAATATGAGCACATGAAATGAAGATATGATCAAGCCTGATACATGATGTTGTAGGCAGAACTTGTATGGGACGACATCTAGGTTTTCTTTTCAATACTGAGGACAGAATGGTTAAAGAAAGACCAGGGCAGCCTAAAATAACCAAGTTAGAAGTTACAAGCTTTGTTCTTCTATTAACAACTATCTGTGAAGCCCACTGAAAATCATCACCTGTCAGCCCCAGACATGTGGCAAGAGTCTGTTAGTGCCATCTGCATGCTGTTTCCTGACTGTGACACTGCTCATATTGCCTTTTTTGTATAAAACAATTCTACACAAACTGTGCTTTTTTTACAGACATTTGAAGAACCCCCACATGATATTACAGCGTTACATTACGAAGAAGTATAAAGAATTTCATATTATGAAAAATTTAGCACTTTTCTTCCCACCAATGGCACCTCCTCTATCAGTTCAGGGGACTCTCGGGTGAATCAGATTCCTACTCACATCATTCACAGCTGAACACAAAATCTGTGTAATGAGGGGGAAAAGGGGATTCAAAGAAAAAAAATAGTTTTACATGCATTACCTTGAAGAGCTAAGTTGTAGCATTACTTCTGCTATGGAGTTTTTTGTGTTACACTGTCAACGTACAATTACAGAGGTCCCTTAAATCAGATGTTTCCTAGATCATTCCATGCTCTTCATTTTATGGCCTCCACATGGCCCATGGAATAAGTACTTTGTGTTACTCCCAACAACCCAGGGAATCTCTGTTACTAGCACACACAAATTATGAAAAAAAAAAATGAAATGATACTATGAATGCAAATTATTAAAAAAACCCCTCCTTTCTTGTTTTACACAAACTTGGGAATCAACAGCAGTCCTTTACCTTAGTTCTCCCATCTGCTGAACAGGAAAGTGACACCCTTTAACACAGGAGCACACTGAAGTTATGTTAATGAGCAGATAAGAACCACTAGGACACTAGGCAAGACTACCATAGAAAGTATTTCTGCCCTGATATGGGCAGTATTTCTACGTGCAGGATTAGGTTTGAATCTTAGGAACAAAAGGGAGGGTCACGCCTCAAACGAAATAAACTAAAATAAATATCAAATCACTACTTATTTTGTGGGTACCAACCATTCAGGGTGGTAAACTAGGCAATGACTGTGACACAAATTATATGATGTCTTGTAATTGAAGGCACTTTTGCATTACATACAGTGCAAGGGTTGTATTAAGATTGCAAAGACTTCTAGTATTTT
Source organism: Pseudopodoces humilis (assembly GCF_049639895.1). Classification (NCBI taxonomy): domain Eukaryota; kingdom Metazoa; phylum Chordata; class Aves; order Passeriformes; family Paridae; genus Pseudopodoces; species Pseudopodoces humilis. The sequence continues at coordinate 96,258,191 of NC_142202.1, forward strand.
CCATTATTTATGGTTTTGATTTTGCACCCTTAAAATTCTCCAAATGAAATATTTCAGAATGCAAAAGGTTTTATCATTTATTTCAGAGTCCAAGAGAATCAACTGTCTTCCACTGATGGGGATTCCAGCCCTCACAGAAAATTTTTATGCTCTTGTATCTCAAAGTTAGCTGAGAGTACTTTGATATTCTTTATCACATGCTCATCATATTTTGGTAATGGAACTGAAACACCTTTTAATCAAAAGGTATAAATAAATTCCATCATAACATGAATAATGCCAGCCAAATTTGGCTTTTGTAGTCTATTAAACAAGTAAAATATACTAATGACAATAGAGGTACACCAGTGTTAGTGGAAAGTGAAACTCTATAGGCTACATTTGCAAAAGCACTCCAGTTCCTACTTCTCATTGAGATAATATTGCAGGAATTTTGCACCTGAATAACTTGGAAAATTTATGCCTTTAAATTTTTGTTTTTATTTTGCATTTGACCTTTGAATGGGTAACTCAGCCTGTTAGTAAGATCATGCTTAAGAGGTAATATACTATTTTCTGTATCTTGAGATGAACATGTGTGGTCAAATTCATCTTCAAATCAGTCAGCCATTTCCTTTTAGTCTGACATTAAATTTCTGGAAGGCCAGAGAGGAGAGGGAAGCAAATTGTCTTGTAAGTAAATGCAAAATACTTTTAGAGGATGGAGGGAATTAATTGCCTACCACATGTGGCAGTCAGGTTATCTCCTGAAGCATGACATTTCATAGATTGACAAGGAATAAAAGTAATATCTGTTGCAAAATTACCTAACCATTAGTCTTACTGGTTCCTTGACAGGCTAACCCTTTCAACAAAAGGGGTCTAATACAGTCAGAAATATTTTAAAATTCAAGTTTCTTCTGCACCTCTTTGCTGTCTGTTAATGTTTGGTTATTTTAACCATGGCTCGCATCAGTAGATGATGGTCTTGCATCTATTCTGTGACTCTTCTATTCACAACATGCCAAGATATAAAAATATTTCCATTTTATAGATCAGGAAACAAAATATATTGAGAAGACTAGAGGGGCAAAGGAGTTTGGTGCCCTATCACTCCTGGAAAGTCATAGGCCAAAGTTTGGCATTAGGCTCCTAAACAATGCATGGAAAAAGCCTGGGATGCCATGCTGGGCTTTGTTGGGCCAATGCCCTAGTCAGGAGTCACGTTAAGGTAGCTGATGCTGCACAGATTTGGTAAGCCCCAATGAAGGAATGTTATTCTTTCTCTCTCTGACTGCGTGTCATGGTTCCTTTACCTCCTCCTGGAGTAAAATCAGCCTTTTCTCAAAATTCCCTTGGAAGACAGTTGTATGGCAGCTTCTGCCTCCCTTAATCCACTGTCAGTGGTTAAAGCACTCTCCTCACCTGTGAGAACATACTTTCAGTTCCTGTCTCTCATTGTGAAGGATTTGCAGTTCCCAGGTGAATCATTTTACTACCAGGTTGCATACTGTGGTGATGTATGATGTGTGTAGCACTGTCTGTTGAAACTGCTATATTTTGCCAAAATACAGAAGGAAATAGTGGCTGGTTAGGTGCAATGGCAGTTAGGTGGTTGGGAGGAAAAGCTCTGAACCATTTTCTGCTCCTCTGAATATTTAATACAAGAGACAAACATTCATTGAATTCAGATAATATTTACTTAAGCCATTAGTCAATATTTTCCTCATTAAGGATGGCAGGATTTGACCCATTCCACAATCAATCCAGTGACACCAGGTAAATAAATAGTTTTTAACTCACATTTTTCATACAGAAGGTTTCCTTAAGTAAAGGGAATGAAATTTACAGATGCAGCACACATAATATTTAGATGTAATATTAGCTCCATCAGGAAGAAAAAAATCCAGAAAGTTAACAAAAATTGATTGATGCTCCCTGACTGGAAGTGTCTGTAATTTTTTGCATGATAGCAATATGGAATGTGTTAACTCCATGAACACCAGTCTCCTTTACAACTGCTGTTGCTATTCTAACCACATTATCAACCTCACACATGTTTACCTCAGGGATATTTAGCCAGCCATAATTGACTTTTGCACAAAAAGAAAGCTGCAGGCAAGGTTTAATCCTTTTGGGCTTGCCTTCTCAGTAAAATAAACAAGTATCTAAGAGAATTGTAACTAGATCAAGTAGGAAATCAGAACATGGGGTGAACATGTTCAGTCTTCTTCAATTTTATAATTCTTAAAATTTTCACAATTAGGATATCTGGAAATTAACATCTTTGCATGTAAGATGTTACAAATAAACAGAATTCAGCAGCTCCACTCCAAATAACAGTATTTCTTTAATTGTTATTTAACCATATTAGATTTCTTTATGGAAGTGGAGTTTGAAAAAGCCTGTTGTACTAATATCACACTAAATTTCAGCTGATAAGCTTAATGCCAGGTAACAGTGATTGGACATAAACTCTAGGTGAGATTAATCTTGGTGAGATTAATCATTAATATGGTAGGTGGTGTCATGGTTTAACCCCAGCTGTCAGCTCAGCCCCATTGAGCTGCTTACTCCCCACCCAGGAGGATGGGTGAGAGACCAGAAGGGTAAAAGTAAGAAAAAGCATGAGTTGAGATAAAGAGAGTTCAGTAGGTAGAGAAGAGCATCCATCCAAACAAAGAAAAGCAAGAAATTAATTCACAACTTCCCATTCAGGTGTTCAGCCTGGAAAACGGGGCCCCACCACAAGTAACAGTGACTTGGGAAGACAAACTACATCACTCTGAATGTTCTCCCCTCTCTTCTCCTTCCACCAGCTCTACATGCTGAACATGACACCATATGGAGTGGGATATTCCTTTGGTTAGTTGGGGGCATCTGTCCAACTGTGTCCCCTCCCAACTCCTTGTGCACCCCCAGCCTCGTCTGTGGTGGGGTGGGGTGAGAAGCAGAAAAGCTCTAGAGTCTGTGTAAGTGCTGCTTATCAGTAACAAAATCACCCCTGAATTAACAGCACTGTTTTGGTCACAAACCCAAAACACAGCCCCATACCAACTGCTATGAAGAAAATTAACCCTGCCCCAGTCAAAACCAGCGTAGGTGGCTAAGACTGGCATTCACTAGATCTGTTAACCTTGTGCTAGCAGGGAAAGAAAGCAGGCCTGCAATGCTTTTACTCACATGCCCTATTCCCAGTCCTGCACAGATTTTTCTTGTGCTGATACCAACATTGATATGAATACATGGTAAATTGTTCAGGGAGCTGATCTGCCTGAAAACCAGCCATTTTCACACAAGATTAGTTTTAGCTCAGATCCACTCACCACATGGTGAATCTCACACTTCACAATGAACACGTGAAGAAGAGGGAAGACTCCAAGATTCTTTCTTCTGACAGCAGGGCCAGCTTAAACTGATAATTCCTCCTTATCTTCAAATAGTTGGAAAGAAGCACATTCTAGAGTTGCATCTTTTCCTCGCTGACAGCAAAAGAAGCTCCAAAAACTAGCTTGAGCTTAAATTTCTAATTGCAGATAGCTGAAGTGAGAGACATCTCATCCATGAGCAAAGCAGGCCATACTACGATAAAAATTCAAAACAAAGTATTGTTTTAGGGTTTTAACTCTCTGCGTCAGGTCAGTCATCTCAAGTGTAGGTAAAGGCAACCAGTGCTAGGCTGTGCAATAGATGAGAAGGTAGGACAGTCGGGATAAACTTCTTGCTTCATAAAATGAAAAGCAAACTTCTTGTTGATGTAGACTACAGAAGAATTTTATCCTATGGTCCTCTATGTTTTAATCTGTTTTTATTCTTTGCTTAGTTCATAACAAATCAATTAATATATCTCTCCTTTCTCTATTTGTAAAATGGTCATTGATGGGACTATTTTACAAGTGTATTTGTAAAATACAAAAGTATTTGTAAAATGCTTTCTAATAATACATATGAAAGAATTATTTAAGTATTAAGTACATTATTGTCTATTATCTGACAAGTCATCTGCTCTACTAGCAGGGCAATTACAGAAATTGTCTTATATATTTATATGAGATAAATCTAGATTTAAAAGAAAAGATTGAGGGGCGAAATTATTTCCTTAATTTATTCTTTCATATATGAAATTTTGTATAAAAGCTTTTGTAAACTGTTCTCTGACCTATGTAATAAATCCTATTCCCTGAAGGCAAAAGAAAAAACAAAAACCCAACCACTTAACTTTTAATTTTCATGACTACCTGAGTAACTGTAGTCCAACAGAATGTGTATGTGGAAACAAGCAACAGGTTTTAACCAGAGAATGATGTACACAAATTAATAGAAAGTAGTAGAAAGAAGTTTGATTTTCTAAATATAGCAATTTGTGATGTTCCTAGCAGATAAAATTGTTTTAAGCATATGTGTGTGTGTAGGGGAGGTGCTGTACTGAGTCAGACTGGATATTATTTGTTGGAGTCTAGAATACTCAAAAAATGAGTATTTCTTAGACGCTAAGAAATCCAAGAATAAAAAGAAAAATACAGAAGAGATGCAGCAGAAACAGAAAGACAGAAAAAAGACTTTTTAGAGAAAAGTTACATTATTGTGTTAATCAAAAAGCAGCAATGATGGTATGAAAGCCTCTAAAGATACTACAGATATCTATAGATATAGATACAGATACCTATAATTATATATAGACATATATCTATAGATAGACAGACAGACAGACAGATGATGTAGATAGAGATATTTATAGCCTGTAGATACTTCAGACTTTTCCTATTTAGTTTTTCCCTGAAGATCTATGAAGATATCATTGAGTAAAAACTTTGAATTGGGTGCCTTAAAGTATTACTGTAGGTTTGCAGAATGTAGCACAACTTTGCTTTATTGTTAGTACACACACTAACACAGTTAACACTCACAGTGTTAGAACAACCAAGTAGTATTTGTAGAGGGGGAAAAATGCCAGCATCATGAGAAGTCTCTGACAGAATTCTGCCTTCCTTCAAGAAATTCAAACATGACTCAAAAGATGATAAGAAAGGGTAACAAACATTTGAATACTAAAGACTGGAGATGACTGAAACAAAGAGGGAAGCAATAAGAAGGGTAATAGCTGCACTGTGGTTCAGAGATAGAAATCTTTTCCAAAGGATGCAGTGACATATGAGAAATCCAGAAAGTCAAGTTGTAAAAAAAGAGGTCAAAAACCAGTATCCTGTGAGTATAGAAATCTGTGAGAAAGTCAGCTTTAATAAAATGTACACCTTCAATATGTACTTACAGCTGAAAACTCAAAAAAGTACAAAGATGAGTCTGGTTACATGTTAGAAGAAAATCCAAGTTTTTCCCACTGATGGTATTCTGTAGCAATGAAAATCACAAATAACAATATTTGACGAATAAAAATAAGAGTATTCTCATTAAATGTATATCCAAACAAATCTTAATTTCTTTTATCAAAATAAATAGAGGATAGGTCAAGGTTGGAAGGGGACCTCTGGAGGTCATGTGGTCTAACCCTCTATTCATGAAGAGTCACCTAGAGCTGTTTGCCCTTGACCATGCTCAGATGGCTTTTGAGTATCTCTGAGGATGGAACAGGGAAGTTACACCACAACTCCAGAACTGTCTCTACAGATACTTTTGATTGTCATTCTATAAAGGGATGAGGAGGACTTCCAAAATATCCTCAATGTCATCTTATATACCTTAGAAAAATCTGGGGTATATTAAAGTACTATATTAAATGGTTTTGGAACAGGTTCTTTTATTAAAGGTGCAGCAATCCCTTCTGCAGATTGTGAATCTGAGAATAGAAAGCTGTTGGACATATGTAAGAAATATGAATATATCTCAGTTTAAGCTCCTGTATAAAAATTAGATGAAGTGCATGGAAACTAGAGAGACTGAAAACACAAGTAGAGTCTGCATTGAAACTAATACATCATAGAAAATATAAAGAGATACTACTAAATATACTGCATTAAAGATAAAGATAGTTTATTATTCATCATAAATTTTTAATACATCAAGATTTTTCTCATATACATATGTAGTTGCAGAAAACTGAAAATAATTTTTGCTTAAATCATTAGAAGATTGATTACTCCTATTTTGGAATGTTATATGCCAGTACCAGTCTAAAATCATTAAGAGGTGGTCAACTCTTTTATTATAGTGTTTCTAAACACTATATATATAACCTCCCAGAGTACTTGCAAAGCTGAAATTTGTTTTCATGTATATGAAAAGATAACAATCTTTTCACTGTATTTTAATTCCCATGTGAAGTTTGATTACATTTTAAGAATTGTCACTTATGCGTTGGTTGTATGATTTGTCATTCACTGGGCTGCTGTTATTAGGGAATGAAAAGGCAGGAAGCAGCAATTTAACCAATTAATGTGTTATGCCATGGTCTGCTCAACAGGCTTAGGGGAAAGTTGTTTAATTTACTCCAGAGAGTGTGCAGGAGAAACAAGAAAATTCTCAAGATGTTCAATAACAAACTTTTACTTGCAAACTTCAGAATACTGAGGTACAATATGGTACTTGGCAAATTTTAAAATGTAGCCATTTTGGTTAGAAATGCAACAATATAAAAGCATATAAATAATGCTTAAGAAAATGTGTAACGAAAAAGAAAGAAAATATAAGAGTAGAAATGTATATACTCTCCACCCTTGGTTCCACAAATAAGACTTGATTGTTGCAATTTTGATGTTGGTTGAACTGATGGGGGCAGTCCTGTTCTGTTGGGGTGGGGGAAACCCTTGAAACTCAAAGGCTGGTGGGTTAATATTATGCTCAGGCTCACTGGGATTGCCCAGATGCCTCTCCTTGGGTGCAGTTTACAGTGGATAATGTAATACTGTGGATCATGGGACACTCTGGGAATCTTTGACACCTTCTAAGACATGACAGTTGCCTCTTATGTGTCAGCATAGCTTATCAGTTACGGCCCATCAGAAGGGATGAACACCTTAGGCTTATGTCCTGGCTCTTTCCTAAGGGGAGTTTTCACAGCTAAGCCCTTTGTGTAAGGACATTAACATGATGAAAAGCACTGTCCCACCTCCCAGGAGTAGCCTCTTTGTTTGAGAACACTTCTACAGTGAGTAGGTCAGAAAATTAGGGCCATTTTCAATGTAAATTTCTAAAGATCAGAAGTGCATGCAGGTTGTAGCACACACTGGTGAGATGTAATGGAGTTGAGTACATATTCTACTCATCAGCCTTCAGCAGAGTAATCCAGAACACAATAGCATCTAGAACATCCTCTGCAGCAATATACAAGCAATCTTCTTCAATACTGTACTAAAGTCAGTCTGCTGCAATATCTGTCAGTCTCTTAATAGCACTGAGACTGAGGGCAGCATGGCAGCCAGTTGTTTCATTTCTTAAGAAAATACACTTTTTAATGAACAAATATATGAGAAAATTACACTTTCTTCCCTCTCCAAACCTTCCCATTTCAATTATAACATTTATATTTTGATCTCACAGAGCCTATTTTCCATGTAGATTGGAAAACGTCCATTGGGAACTATTCAATGTATGAATAAATAATTCTCTGTATGGTGTAATGCATATTGGTTAATGGCAACACAAATATACTGATCTCAACCATCTACTTATCAACATGGTTGTCTATATCAATACATGCAAAAAATCGCAGTGTACAACGTCTGGCAAACCACTCAGGACAGCAATGGGAAATTTGCAATGAAAGACTGTACCAGAATTTGTATAATTACAAGCTTCACAAAGAGATAAATTTCCCATCTCTGCTTCTCTTTCAAATTTCTGCCATATAGCATGATCAAGGGGTTATGCATCTGAATCCCAGTTTTCTTATATGCTAGCCAGAGGTTATCCATTTGTTTGTGGGGTGGCTGCTGGCTTTCTCATCCTTGTGCCCTTTATTCTACTTCCAGCTGCCCTGAACAGTGATCAATAAGTTACCAGTCTGTGCCGCAATCAGTTTCCTAACTCATTTCTGCTCCTACAAAAAAAATATCTTTTTCTTATTCTTTTTAAATTTTTTATTACTCAGGTCAATACAATCAGAGCTCTGAGTCTGTCTCGCCTCCACTCAGCAGAGCCAGCCAGTGTGGGGACCAGCCAGTTTCTCAGTAATGTTCATGCTAAGAGAGCGATTTTTTCCCCCACACCAAGTTCCTCCTAATGACTTCCTCTGAGATGCCGGGGTGGCCTTGCTTCCCTTCACCACAACTCGCTGCCTCTGTCCCACCGTATCCGCTTTAGAAAATGATGCCTTCCAATTTTAGGCCCATTTTTTTCCCCCACAAGTAGTGAATGCTCTGTTAATCTTTAGGAATGGTCCTCCCAAGAAGGCTGTAACTTCTATTTTAAGGAAGATTACAGTCTGGGTGAATGAGTTTTACGACCACAGTTTAGTACTATTTCTAATCTGCCTTTGTTATCTAAGGTTTGGTAGAAGGTCACAGAAGTTAAAATTCTGGACTACCTTGCCAGAAATCATCTGTCTGAAGAGTTTTAAACTTCCCATCCTTTTACAGGTCTGACCCTGCATTACTCTGCATGTATTCTGGGCTTCCAAAAGCCCTCCTATCCATAGCAGAATTTTCTGTTAATATTTCATATACTCACCAGACTTGACATAGTTCTTTTATATCTATGTGTTTAGAAAATCTACATTTTTTCATAATTCCCATACAACACTCAGCCTAACACATGGTAACAACTGAGAAATATAATTCCAGGCATTCAATACAATATCTACAGTGCTTTTATTTGAGAAACTGTGTATCTACAAAACCAGCTAAAAAGAATCCATGGTGCTACTACTCAAAATATTCTGGAACAAAATCCCCTTCTTCTCCTCCTCTCTTCCAAAGAATTCCAATATTAAGTTTCCAAAAAAACCAAAAAAAATTCTTAAAGATAAGTCACAACAAGCAGTAAACAAATCATCACAGATAAAATAGGTTTCATTTGTGTTAAAGTACTGTCAAGATTACTTCCACTGACATGAAAGACAGATTCAAAATTTAGATATGGAATGGAGTGTTGTTTTCCCTGGAAAAAATATGCATTTTCAGTCTACACTGAGGGAAGGAGGAAGTGAAAATATCTACAAATTGAAAGGAAACTTATTTGAAACAATGATCTTAGATTTGTAGAATCACCACAGTTCCTTAAAATTGGAGTTCCAGCATCAGCTTATTCAACGAATTATGATTTCTTTCTTTTATAGTATGTTTAAAATCACTTACTCTAACAAATTAATAAAAATATTATTTTTAAAAAATTTGGTGTTAATATGTCAATAACAAAAAATATATTCTCTAAGTTTTTGTTTGCTGAATTCCCAGATTAAACATAAGGCTATAAAAAGTAAATAGCTCATTTAATGTTCAACTTGTTTGAACTTGATGAGTTTTGAATTATATTGTAAGGAAACTCATTGAAAACCCTGTAATTTCCTAAAAAAAAAATTAGTTCAATTCAATGTCTAATAAAAGGCAGAGCACTATTTCAAATTTAGGAGATTAAGTATACTGGGCATCTGAATTCAATTCAGTATTTACATTATTAAAATGGATACCCAGAAAAAAACAAGCAATAATTTATGTATATAACTTTAGGTACCAAAGTTTGAAAAATTACCTAAAAATCTATGTTAAGGGATGAAAAAATCTTCAGTCAGTGTGCATAAACTGTGGCTGTGTCTGATAGGTGACTGTGTTAAAATAAAGGCACCAAGTCAGGAGAATATTTTTGTCTTGAGGTGCTCACTACCAAGCTGCAAGCCCAGGGGATAGTTTGAGGACCAGCAAGACAATTTTTTTCTATGTCAAGTGCAATTACACTGTACAGGTCTTCTCATATACATTGATCTAAAATTATAACTTTGAGATGAAAAGCGACAGTTACCTCCAGAGTAGCACAAGATAATTGTTTACTGCATGTCATAGTTAGCACAGGTAAACACAATTCAAAAAATTACTCTTCCAAAATCAACTAGAATCAAGCAATGAAATGATGTCACAGGAAAAAAAGTTCTGATGAAAAACTAGACAAAATTTCCTCTGAGATTTATTTAATGAAAAGCAGCAACTATACCTTGCTTCACAGAAGTGTATGTCACTATACAGGAGAAACCTACATCTAATTATTCACCAGAAAATGGGCTCTCTGACATGAAACAGGGAAAATTGTTTCATAAATCAATTTTGTGATAACCTTCTAAACAAAAATGCACCATGAGTTTGAGATGCAATTACTTTGCCTTGTACATCACAGAATAAGGTGACTTGCTATTCATTGGAAGGAGAGGTGAGAGTTGCTCTCTGTTCCCTGCACTGTACATAATAATCTATTATCAAAGAAATTAAAAACATTCACAACAAACACATGGTCCTCAACTCTCATGCACAGGCTTGTCTAAAACCCCTCCATGCAGCATTTCTTCACACCAGGGCCAGTGACAAGCTCAGCACCACCCCACAGCAGCAACTGCTGTCTGTGCTTGCTTATCCGCCTCCCACTGAGCACTCCACGTAAATAATTTAAAACCAGCCCTTTCTGTTGTGTATATGGTTAATGGACACTTGCATCTGCTTACCAGAAGCTTCTGGAGTAAGGACTATTTAAGTCAGAAGTCCTAATATTTACTATTTTAGTATTATTTTTATTATATTATCTTCTTCAAACAAGAAAATAATCATGAGGGCAAATCAGTGAATGCTTCTAAAGAAAGAATGGTGCAAATACTACTATTTATACTGTCTCAATACTGCTGCACTCTTTGTCCCACTTCCTAAAACTGTGTTAGGGAATTTACAATGAGGTACATAAATGAAAAGGTCTTGCCTGGATTTCAGGAAGAAGTATGAAAAGACAGCCAGAGATGGGAGCTGGTGAATCAAGCTGGTTTGGGTTGAGAGTTAATTTTCTTCATAGTAGCTATTAAGAGGCTGTGTTTTGTATTTGTGACCAAAACAGTGTTGATAATAGAGATTTTTTATCTATTGCTGAGCCGTGGTCACAGAGAGTCAAGACCTTTCTGCTCCTCACCCCACCACACCAGCGAGGATGCTGGGGGTGCACAAGGAGTGGGAGGGAACCCAGCCAGGACAGCTGGCCCCAGCTGGCCCAAGGAATATCCCACACCATACAATTTCATGCTTAGCATATAAAGGTGGGGGAAGTAGGAGGAAGGTGAGGGGGATATTTGGATTGATGGTGTTTGTCTGCTGAAGTCTCCATTATGCATGATGAAAACCTGCTTTCCTGGGGTGGTTAAGCACCTGCCCATAGGAAATGGTGAATTAATTACCTTGCCTTGCTTTGCTTCTGAGTGTCTTTTGCTTTACCTATTGAGGTGTCTTTAGCTCAACCCATGAGTTTTCTCACTTTTATCTTTATGATTCTCTCCCTCCATCCCACTGGACAAGCGACTGAGTAGCTGTGTAGGTCTGGGGTTAAATACTGACATAAGCTAATGGCTTACAGCAATCCCACCCCTCAAATTCAAAGGGGTCTGAAATGCTTCTACACATAGAGTTCAGACATAATTTGTTCTCCATGCACATGCTGTAGTCATCAGAATTGCTTTTGCCCCTTTACTGTACTTGTTTCTTTGCATCATATGGAAATTTGCTTGGCTTGCTCACTCCACATGACAGGGATGGTTTGGCTGAGGTAATTTTAAACCTGATTTTCTCTCATAGTACCAAGAGCACACAAGAGCAAATCCTTGAGCCAGCCATGAACCCAAGTGCAGCAAGTCAAAAGCTGCTTGGGAAGAGGCTGCTTTTTACCAACATCTTGTAGTCAACAGAAGCTAAATAAGATGAAACGACGTGTGTTCTTGATGAGACATCTATAAATCAATAAATAAGGGATTAGAGGGGTATTCAAAATGAAGGTGTCAACATGGGAACACACAGACAAGTCAGTGTGAATGAAGGAAGATGGTGGGTTTACCAGAGATGATTCTATTTGCATAATACATCAGTTTATACTTTCACAAGGATAAACACAAAGATGAAATTTTTTTTGTTTAAATCCAAGCTCATTAAATAGTAAATATAAAATTACTAATAGTTAGCTTAGGTAGTCTTTGTGGAGGAGGGATTAAATTTACAAAACTGCTTGGCTTTGCCCTGCCAAATCTGACACCAACAAACTAACAATTTCTTCACTTCATTACTAATTTGGGTTTTAAACCCTGAAGCTATGGTTTCTTTACTGCAGTGTTGGGGTAAACTCACCACTGATTTAAAATATACAATTCTGCATATGACTATATTATTCACAAGTTATAATATTAATACTTTAATGCTGAAGGTAAATTAATAAATACCATTGCTGGCATGAAATACATGATTTACAAGGGTTGAAATATATGGATTGCAGTCACTTCATCATCTGGTGTCAAAGCAAAAAGCATTGTGCCTTTCTGCATCACATCATCCTATTCCACTTTTGTCCTTATACATATTATGTCTGCTTTTGTGGCACGTGATATGCATTCAATTAAGTAATAGTACTCCACGTGTGGCAAGTGCTCTACTCTAGCTTTACATCACAGCACAATGTACCATGTATTAGCAAACTAGACAATTATCTGATTTACAATGTGTTTTACCCTAAATGTGAAAATACTGCTCATAAATCGCATTTTTTGTATCTATCACTTGAGACATCTACCGCTCTTAGCTGACTTTAAAAACTGTAGGAATTACACAGTGAAAACAACTTGAAAGTTCACAGCATCCTACAGGAGATGAGGCAGCATAATGCACATCCTCGATTCTCTGCAGGATTCAGCAGACTGCAAATCTGTCAGTGCAGAGTCTGCAGGGAAACTGTACTTTTCAGCCATCTCTATTGTATATAATCCACATTATATGATGCAATAAGATATAAAGTTGTCAGACTGGTCCAGAGTTTTTCTCTCTTGCTTAAAATCATATGTGCAAAGACAATAAGACTGAAGTAGAGTTTGTATGTTTCAGAGCTGAAATAATATTGTCAACATGATGCATCATAAATTTTAAAGCATCAGCTCTCATGGCTGATCTTATACTGAACAGTAAGCATTTGTGCTAAAACAACACCACATAATATATCAGCTCTGGTAAGTGTTGGTCCATGCTTTTGTCTAGACATAGTAAACAGAATAAAAGAAATGAGCATACAGCATTGTGAACACTCACAAGTAGATACAACTTTAAATAAATGCTTGAAACTAAACTTTAATAATACTGACTTCAGTAAATCAATAAAGAACTTTACAGATCCTGGACAGATGGTATTGTCGTACAACATTTCTTCAGAAAGTTCACCAGCACAGCAACATCTCCAGATTTTGGGCAATGAGCATTGTGACAGAATCATCAGTCCAGCTGTAATTCAGATTTCCCTTCTTTCCCAACTTCTGTCTACAATGCCTATCTTAAGGGTTTTATAGGCAGGATAATCTCCCACCCTCTCTGGAAACCTCTCAAACAGTAAAGTCTGCAGAACCATAAAAGCTACCCTTTGGTACCATGAGAAGAAATGATCAGCATAGCATGGGGATGGATAGGAACTGCTGGGTCCAACCTTGCTGCAGCCAGAAAGGCTGTTTCTGGCCATGTCTTTATTTAAAATGTAAACTAGTTGGACCAGGTGGGGTGGAGTTGTGTGGCTGGTACCAAGCAATACTTTGAGAGGACAAAAGTTTCAATTTAAGCAATCAGCAAACCTGTCACTCCACTTGTGCAAATAGCTCCAGCTGAGCTACTTGTAAATAATAAATGTCGAGAGGAAATGCCCTGGTTCACTTTTCATCTATATGGGATGTCTGACCCAGCCAAGGTACAGAGTACTCATTAGCTTAACCAGCACTGTTCTGCTTTGATGCTCCATCCAGAAGTGCAGGCAATACCACAGTGCAACCCTCAGAAGCTTCCCTCATGCTGCACCTCCCAGCTGGGCCATGCAGCAGAGACACTCAGGAGGAAACATCTCCAGCTACCTCAGAAAACAAACTTTAACTTGAAATAATATGAAGCAGATGACTAAACAGATCATTAGAGGTGACCAGCTTTTTGACAGGTGATACAGCTGGAGGAGATATGTGTAAAACACACACAAACTGTGACAGTGGGTTGGTTTTAGAGGAGTTAACATATGTTGCATGTCAAATAATGAGACAGGAAACAATGAAGATCATATTGAGGATTTAATTAAAAATAACAATATGTTCTTTAAAAATGTATTCTTACATAATGGCAATCATGCTCCAGTTTAGAAGCTTTCAACTGCTTTTTAACATGACTAAGTAAAAGACCTTCTCTTCTATGTATTAATAACCTGATGGATGCAAAACTTTTAACTTGAAAGACTTCATGTTTTTGGTCATTATTTGAGGGTTAGAGGTGTTGAGGCCAGAAGGCGACAACTTCCATTACAGGGTTGCTTGCAGCTCATGCAGAGAAGTGGCTCCAGAAATGCAAACTTCAAGGCCACACCTCACACCTGTGTCTAGCACAGTTGCTGCTGCTCAATCCCACAGAAATTTCCCAACCCATTAGTACACTAAATGATTTATGCTACATCACTTATGCAAAATTACAACCCAAGAAATGTTAGAACCAAAAATATCTACTTCTCACTCTTTTAAAATGTTTAACAGTGAATTCAGTGCTTGTCAAAATTGCTGGAAGTCCTTCTACATACAGGTCAGGCAGCCTGGCTGCAGGACTGGAATAATCCAGGAGTTTCCACTCTCACTTTGACCAGGTGTAAAGAATGGCCACAGGAGTGGTTGTTTATCAGGCTAGTTAGGACAAGTGTTTATATTTGCTTCACTGAGCATCTTTACATTGTTTTAGATCAAAGAATTTCAAACTTTCTCATAATTTAAAAACTAACTCCTTATTTAAAAGAAAGCAATGGTTATACAGCCATTCTTATAATGGGACCAAGGTTTAGACTTAACTGACTGGTGTCTATAACAGGAAAATCAAAGGATGGCAAGTAAGGCCAAACGGGTGATTTCCTACTTTCATTTAGTCCCTGAAAATGGGGTTCTTCACAAGAGTAAAGAAAACAGACTAGTATTTGTAGATCCCCTTCAATCCCATTGCAGATGAAGCTGTGTCAGCTGCACAGTTTGCTGGTGCCAGCCCAATCTGCCAGTCCCACTGCTAACAGCTCCTCCAGCCCACTGGCAGAAGGGTTTGTGTGGTCATCTCCCCAACACCCCTGGCAGAACCAGCCAGGTTAACCAATACTGATTATTTCAGCTCTCAGGGTTATTAGGCTCGTTTTCACTGAGATGGGTGCAATTACAACAGCAAGCTATCAGCAGTGCTGTGGCAGAGGCAGCCCTTGAATCAGCAAAGAGAGGGTTACAGGGAGCTGGGGCTGCCTGGAGGCATCACCTCCTCACCTTGCCCCAGTGCACCTGGAAGGGGTGCACAGACACCAGGTGAGTCTCACTGGGGGAGCCCAGTTCAAACTAATTACTTCACAGACAATCAAACAATCATCAGCTGATAACCACTTTTGGATATTGTGGATCTGACTGATTCACACAAGAGACCAGAGCTGAAACTCTCTGTAGTCAATAATCAAAGCTCTGAGCCAGCTAATTCCCTTCTGTTAGCACTGCCTACGTGTGCACAAACACATGCACATGTTTTCTCTCTCTCTTCCCTTTGTCTGCCACCTTGAGCTATAGCTGCAGTTCTGAGACAAGGCAGGGTGAGCACTCTATATTCTCTGCCATTACTCTGACATGCAGTGAGACCCACCTCTAGGTATCAGGGCCTGGAACATCATTGATGGTAGCAAAATAAGAAGATTGATGCCATATTTTTATAACCCAGGCAAATCAAAAGCACCTCTATAGCAAAAAAACCCTTACAACATATAGCATCAATGAGGAGAAGATATATTGGTAGGCTTATTCTTTTCAGATGGAAGCACAGGGGCTCTTGTGTATGTTTGCAAAGCAGACCACTTAGCATAAAAATATTCTGTTCTAATTGTGCAAGAAGAAATGGGCCATTCTTCACTTTCATACGGCATTATGATTTCCTTTCATTGTCTATCACTTTCTGGGTAGTAAATTACTGCTTCTTTAGCAAAGATTCAGATCCACAGGTCTTAGCAGCTCCCTTTTAAACTTTCAACACTGTATTTGGAATAAATCTTATAACAAAAGTTACACAGTGTAGTACTACAGAAGTAACAATGGCATTACGTCTACATGGCCCAAACTTTTTTTAAAAGATTTTTTTTTTCAGAAGGATCCAAAATTCAGTCACAAAAATGAGAACCAGCCAACAATTCTTAAAAGAAAAGGGAACCTGGGGGATGACTACTGAAAGTCTCAGCTGTGGAAAGAATAGGAAACAAATACAGAGCTTCAGCAGCTAGGAAAAATGCAGGCACCTCCACAAAGAATTTAACAAGGTAATCTTGGTAAACTCCCAGTGAAATTAAATTGAAATTTTTACATATGAGGAATCCAGGCTCAATACCTCAACAGTGGTATCTTGTGTTGATTTTTTTCCAATTCAGCTGAAGTTAATCAGAAAGCACTCAGACTTGCATCCCAAGTCTCTTGTCCTGCAGAAATGAGCTGTAATACCAGAAAAGCCAGGAAGGCAGGAAATTACAGTGTCTTTTCAGTCATACTAACAGGGCTAGCCCTATCACTGGTTTGAATCCAAAGAAAATCAGCTTTTATTATGGTTGCAGTTGTCTGTGCTAGAAAAGAACACAACAATCTATGAGGTCACCCTCAACTCAGTATCATTTTATCTGTGCAAGCTTAAATTTACTTACTTTGAGTCTGTGACTCATATAAGCATGTTGCTATAGCTTTTCAGGATGAAGGGCAACAGGTTTGATTCTGCTTAATTAAAAAGTAACCAGAAGACTTACATAGATTTGTAAAGGAATAAGATAGCCCCAGGTTGCTAAATCAAACATTACAATACTTGCAAAAGAGAAAACAAAAACTAATTTTTCAAGGAAACAGTTAAAATAACAATAAAAACAGACAAAAATTTACCAGCAGGCTTTGTTAAATAGAAACATTTCCTTGTTTAAATATGGATGCATCAATTTCCAGCAACTTTTCCAAATGCATTTAAGTAACTTGGGAACTTTAGACCATTACATGTTTTTGGAAAACTTATTCTAAATCAGATTGCATAAAAATCTGTGAAAGTTTCAAGGGATGGACAGACAGATGTCCAAATCAGTTTCTTTTCTGTATTCCTTGCTTGTAGCTTCTCCCTCTGTTAGCTGCCTTTTTTGCACTCACTTCTTTTGGGAAAGAAAAAAAAGAAAAAAAAAAAGGGAAAAAGCAGTACTCAGACATGCAGCCTGGTTCAAAGCTCTGGTGGGTAGCAGGGAAATACTTTAGAGATCAGGTGAAATGAATTCAAGATGAGTGAAAATAGTCTTTGGTTCTGCTCTGCTACCGTTTACTGAAGATTCACTGCAGAGACGTGAATCATCTCCATCCACGCTGTGCTTTGCTTCTTGCAGGCATTTTTCACAGATCCCTCCTGCTTCTTTTGTCTCCCAGTGTCAGACACGGTGATTTACCATTGGTCACTGTGGCATTAAGGGTTTACTACCAGTTAGAGCAAGTGTGAAGGAAAAGGAACCCGCTGCAAAATAAATAAATAACATAAGGGCAGACGCTTTGTAATAAGGAATAACAATTAGGTAATAAAGACGGGGAAAAATGGGAAAGCACAGCTTCTGTTCACTTGGCTTACAGAAAAAAAAACATTTTTTACTTTAGATCAGCTAAAATCTCTGCTGAAAGTAAACTGAGAATACAATTAGATTCAGGCTCTTTGTCTTTTTAGAAAGAAATCTCCTTCCCAGCCAGAATTAATAAAGAAATAGAAATAGGTTAAAAAAATATTTTTTTATGAATGCATTAATAATCAAACAGATGTAATTGTACAAGACACTAATGGAAACCATTGTTCACAGAAGAAGACAAACACCAACATGATAAAATGCTGGTTTTATAAGGTATGTGAAATTTCAGCTCTCCTCTCCAAGTTATACCCTCAAAAAATAAATAAAAATCATGTATTGAGTATAATAACTGTGATTCTATTTAGAAAATCAAAATCACTGTTTTTTTAGAGAATTAAAAAAAACAAGGAGTGGTACCTGCAGTCTTAAATTTTGTCTTCCTTCAGGGGCCATAAATAGTTTTCGTGTTTATGATAAAAGAGATAGCAGAAAAAAAATTAGGAATATGTAGGAGAAATACACATATTTTGAAGTTATGCATTTTACCTAAAAAGGAGTTTTGTCTTCTTCATTTATATATAACAGTCCAGAGATCCCATATATGTTATTAAATTTTAATGCCAATATTATGCTAAGAAAAACATGTACCATTAACTTACATGCATTAACTTACTATATTAACAATATAGTACAGAAGAGTAAAAAAAAATCACATTTAAAGATCCCTCCCCCATTTTTTCCCCAAAATTTTGTAATTATGTTTAACTCTTAGATGTGTCTCTGAGGTCTTTTAAACTCTCAAAAAAGACTTCAGCCAAACCCAGACTACACAAGGGCCTGAGCATTGAGTAAAATAAATTTACTCAAAATCAAACAAAAAATTTTTACCCAAAAGTAAAAAAAAAAAAAAGGAAAAAAAATTAAACCCAAACTGAACCAAATATAGCAAATTATTTCTGAGACTTTAAAATTCTGTTGGATAATAAAAGTAAAACTACAGATGATACCAGGATCCATTCCAACAACCATCATATTAGTGAACTTTGTGATAGTGTTAAAAACATCTGATTTTTTAAAGAAGCATTGAAGTACCAAGGGCCAGTGCTCATTTGTCATTAGTAAGATGGCTGCTATTTTCAGGGCAACTCATTGTGTCTGGGATGGTTCTGGAGCATATTTCCCAAAAGATATTCCCCAAACTGTCATTCCAAGTGAAGAAATGTTGGATGTATGAAAGCAGCATTTTTTCATTAAAGCTTTTATCACTCATGGTTTGGACCCAAGGATTTAGTTTATTCTCTCCCTAAATTAGGTGGTGGTGTGGGTTGGCACTGGCCTGCTACCAGGCACCCATGAAAGCCACTCACTTCCCTCTGCAGCTGGACAGAGAAGAGAAAATTTAATGAAAGGTTCATGAATTGAGATAAGGCCTGGGAGAGAGATCAGTGTCCAAATACCACCACAGGCAAAGCAGGCTCAACTTATGGATATAAAATGAATTTGTTACTAGGATAATGAGAAGTAAAATAAACCCTTAAAACCACCTTCCCCCCGTCCCTCTGTCCTTCCAGCTCTACCTCCTCCCCCAGTGGTGCAAGGAGACAGGGAATGGGGTTATGGTCAGTTCATCACCTGTGGCTTCTCCCACTGCTCAGGGACAGGAGTCCTTCCCCTCCTGCACCGTGGGGTCCCTCCCACAGGACACAGTTCTCCATTAACTTCTCTGCCCTCTATCCAGGGGTCTCACCCAGGGGTCACAGCCTCCTCCAGGCATCCACCTGCTCTAGTGTGCAGCCTCCACTGGCTGCAGGTGGATCTTTGCATCCCTGTGGATCCCCATGGGCTGCACCATAGGCTGCAGGTGAATCTCAGCTCTGGTGCCTGGAGCACCTCCTCCCCCTCCTTCTGCACTGACCTTGGTGTCTGCAGAGCTGTTCCTCTCACATCTTCTCACTCTTCTCTTCTCTGGCTGAAATTACACCTGTGCAACAGCCTTTGTCTTGATTTATCAAGAGGTGTTACCAAGATCTCTAACTGGCCCAGCCTTGGCCAGCAGCACATCTGTCTTTGGAGGTGCCCAGGACTGGCTCTGCCACATGCTCTGGAAGCTTCCAGAAGCTTCTCACAGAAGCCACCTCTGTGGCCCCATCATGCTACCAAAAATGAGCCATGCAAACCCAATACAGGGGAAAGAAACCCCTTTCATTGTATAATTCCAAGGGATCTCTGAGAAGAAATGTTGCACTGAAAGCCAGTAAGTTTTCTTGCTTTTAGACCAATCCTTGGCATAGTCTGGGCATAGGAATGATTCAAGGCACCATCAGCCAGCCAGAAATTTTTGAGACAGCCTCTGTTTCAGAGCATGAGACTTCTTCCCTTTTTTTTTAATATCATCACAGACACAAGCTGCTATATGCAGTTGATCTTATGACCAAAGTACAGTCCTTGGAAGTTCCTTTTAAGTAGTATAACCATGGCCAGAGGCCCCCATACACCACAGCCAAGCCTTTCCTTCTAGACATCCCTCCTGGGAGGAGTTTGTGCTGTTCCTCCCAATAACTGCTCACTTCTGTTTTTCCTGTAGGCTACAGGAACTATTGCTAAAGGCTACCACTCCAGGTTCTGCTGTGGAGATAGATCTGAGCCTCTTGTTCAGCCATGGAATATACTGCTCTTATTTTAGATAATTTTCAAATTATTTCCTAACAGCAGGAAAAGCAGAGGATGGAGACTGCAACACATGGCACATGTATTTCCACTTTCGATCCCCAGGACCCCCTTTGCAAATGAGATCTTGTACTTTATAGAGCTTTATTTTCCCAGTAGTAAACTATTTAAATGGATAACCACATTTAAGCTACTCCTGGGGAAGAGCCAATTTAAGAAAAATCATCCAGGAATTCACTGCAAATGAGATGCTGCCTCTCCAAAGACTCTCTTCCTTGCCATCATGGTGACAGGTTTGGGATTGGCTTCTAACAGAGAATACCAGAAAGTTGGGAATTTGCCCATTATAACTTAAATTAAGATAGTTGGAACTATACAGACAAAAAGGGGTCTTCCCCCCAGTTCTTTCCCAGAAAACTCACCCAAAACAACCCTATGTATCTTCCATGGCAAATAAAAACCAGTGACCACATTATAAATACTGACTACAGCAAGGTGATTAAGGTGCAATTCTTTGGGGCAGTTAGCTACTCTAAAGGGATTCTTATGGATTCTGTGTTGCAGAATTTCTTCTGTCACAGAAAGGTGGCTGATGCCCCAAGCCTGTCAGAATTTCAGAGGTATTTGGACAATGCCCTGAACTACATGTTTAAGTGTCTGAAGTCTGAAGCCACCAGACAGCTGGACTAAATGATCTTTGTAGATCTTTTCCAACTGAAATATCCTATCCTACATCTAGTTTTCTTTTTATAATTTTTATTAGACATGCTACTGCAATGCTGTTATTATCATTATATATTTATTTATACTCCAGTTGAAGTCAGCAGTAAAACTGCTATTGATTCATTATCTGGAATTCTAGGATATCAGCTTTAAGATATGTTTTGCATCCACAGTTGGATCTATCCACAGGTGTTCACAGGCATTAAAACTTATAAATCTACTGCACAACAAAAAAATTAAGCCTAGTATTCATCCAGAATTTTTAAAGGGCACTACCTAATCTGGTCAGGATCAGTCTATTTAGTTGCTTCAGTTGTTACAATGCAGAGGAAAATGCTGGTCAATAGAATCCAAAAAATACTTCCAGGGAGTAGCTTGGCTTTTTGTCTTGGGAGAAGAAATGTTATACTCATGGAGCAGTACCTAGATAAAATCAACCTGTATTGACGGACAGAAGAGTTTCTCTCAGTGGCCAAGCACACCCACAATTGCAAATATGTCTAGCCTGGAAAGTGAATTAATGTATAACTATCTCTTAGGAACACAAAGAAAACCCTCTACTACATGACGGGTTTTGTGACCTCTGTAGGTGCTGCCCATACACTCCACTTCCTCTTACTCAGTGCACACAGGCACGCTTTACCCAAGAAATGAGAGTGCTGTCTACTGCAATGGTGAGGTGTCTCAAATTATCCCAATAGCTTAACCTTGTCTTCTGGTTGTTCTAAATTCAAAAGTCACCCACAATAAACATCTTTATTTTTGATGGATTCAGTTGTCATTACTATTGTATTCATCAATTGGAGGCATTTCAATGGCGCTGAAGTGTATTCATTGAAGCAAGTGAAATCAGCAGTCATCTCTGGAATTGCTCCTTTTCACTTGCTTTCTGGAACTAGTCGGCTTTGATGTCTTTGATTAAATCACCTGAATAGCATGTCATTGGTATTTCTAATTTATGCCACTATTCTACAGCCATCCATAAATGATCAGGGCTAATTTCCATCTGTGGACATGTGAGCAACACTCCTTTTTTCTTTATTGTTTGCTCTTCAAAGAGTGAAGGTGCTTCTACAATGGTTTGCTAACTCTGGAAGCTTGCCAGCCTTACTACAATTTTCTGCACTGTTCATGTGAAGAACAGTTGTGTATAGTGAATATATATATATGCCAAACTGGCTATGCAGGAGGTCCACAGGGGTTAAAGAAACTTGTAGGTCAATGGTCAATGGTAAGTAGTTCGAAGAATCCTTAATTTCTGCACTTTTGAGATTTTGCTTACAGCTCCCTTATCTACCAAACTGAAATCCCATTTGGTACAAGCAGAACTTCAAAAAGTAGAGCTCCTATTTGGCTCCTAGAAATAGCATCTTTCCTTCTTTGGCAAGTACTGACCTGCTGGCCCTAGTGTCAGAAAGAAGTATTAATTATATTGCCACTTTTAATCGCATCAGGGGAGAGGTCAAATCTTAAACAGCACCATAAACAGCTTTACACAAATCAAAGCCTCTCTCTTTTAGAACCTGTTAAAAACTTTAAGTAACAAATTCACAAAATCAATTTTGTTTTATTGTGGTGGGAACTGGGGAATTTTTCTGTATCACTACAAGTTATTTGAAAATCAAAAGAACACAATTTACATCTAGAGTGCTTGTCTACTGGCATACTGTGACAGTTAGCTAAGGATTCACCAGCCTGGCCAAAGTCAAGAGACATCCTTAGAATTTAAGAACCTTTTTGAAGTTGCCATTTGACTGACCTTTCTTGTCTTTTTAATGCCACGCAAGCCAGTGAACTGAAGAGTAAGGTTCAGCTAAATCCAAAACTGTGCTAAGAGCACTACACATGTACTTCCTGCAATTTGCTTTTCTTCCTGTCGAGCATGACAAATTAATAGAGCCTTATGAAGTTTACTGATGCAAAGCACTCAGTTGGATTCTCTTCCAAATTCAAATAGATCTTGATAACACTTTTAAGAAATGATGAAATTACCACCCTTCTGGTTTCTTAGAAATAAAGGTGAAACCAATTCAGAAATACACGTCAGCTCTCTGCGCCAAAACCATTCAGGCTCTCCTGCCAATCACTGAGAAGAGAGCTTATTTCAAGACCTCCCACATCACATATATTATAATCACAGCTTATTCCTTGTCCAATATAGTAATTGCAGGCACAAAACTGCAGATACGGATTGGTAGAAACAACCATGCTATGTGTACCAATCTGGTAGCACACAAACCAGCCTGAGTACAGAAACTGTCAGCCTAATTGTCAGCATCACATCATGCCCAGTAAACGTTCTACTGAAAACACTGCATTTTTTCACTGGTATGTCTTCTGAAGTATCCTTTCAATGATAAGGCCAATATGAGTAAGGCTAGAGAAATTGGATACTTGGCTACTGTTTCACTGGGATGTGATGGCAAGATACCACACTAAGCTACACAAAAACCTAAAAATTAACTCTCAATCTACAGTATTTTTTGCTAATATTCTTCTGATTCAGACATTTTTGGAGTTCTGCAGTATGAAAACTGTGTTTTTCTGTTGTTTTTCTCCTTTACAGGCAGGCTCGCAGATGTAATACAAGGAAAATGTGATCAAGCATACTGTCTATCCCATGGAAATCTGTTCTTTTGACAATTCAACCCAGACTAAAGTTTATAGTCACCAAAGCTGCAGAAAGCTTTACTCAAAGCTCATAGACCACATTTTTTAAAAATGGTCAACACTTACTTGTACTTCCTTTTACACAGTACTTCCTTTCATGTTTCCTTCCCTGCATAACTCTAAGTCCTAACTGCAGCCAGATACACGAGTGTGCTAAACTTTTAATCTCTGCTTTTATTCAAGCTCATGGTCCCTCAAGACCCTTAGGTCACTTGACCATAGCAGTGCCTCACCCTGTGCTGGAGCTGCTCTTCCTTTCCAGGTACATACAAGCTTTTGCTTTTGTCCTGATTGAGCTTCAAAAGCTTCCCATCTATAAGATCAATGAAAATTCCTAAAAAAGTCCTAACTCAGGAATACCAGTACACATTTTCTTTATTCCTTGCTTCTGGTTAACCTCTTGCTAATGTTGCACGCTCTTTCATTTTTCATAATTTAAATTATAAATCTTTAATTTGGCTAAATTAAAAAAAAAAAACAAAAAAACAATCTTTAAAATGAAGCTCAAGGACCTGTTAGTCCAAAATTGTATTTCAAACAAAGCCATTTCTTTATTTATAAACTTGTTCACAGCTATCATGGCCTTATGCTAATATTCCTGATTAAAGGGGAAAGAATTAGTATGAGCATGTACACAAAGAAAAGCAATACCAAAAATATTATGGCTCTTACTGGGGATATTTAAATAATTTCATTATAAGGAAAACAAACATTCAGCAACTTTCCCCCTTCTCAGTTTTGTTGCACTGATTTAAGCAAGTTAAAACAGGAGACAACCAAATGATCACCAAAAGGTCAAATCATAAAAATATGTTTTCACATGTTAGGGGCTTTAGTAAAGCCATCTCAAGTTTCACTGTTTTATTTTGGCTTCATATTGCTTTTTTTCTGTCCATACTGGGGTATTTGGACTTGAAACTGAACTCTTCTATGGTGTTGGAGAAGACAGGGCAAAGGGATATTCAGTTAAGTGCATTGGTCAGATATTTTGTGCCAGAGCCACAATACAGTGAAATACTAATGTCACCACATGAATGTTCTGATTTTTAAGTGAAAGACCCACATGTCATCCCCTACCACTCTCAAATTAGTTTAATCTCAACTCATCAAAACAAACTCTAACAAAAAATCCACACTTATCCATAAAAATGTAACCATTTTAATAGGAGTTAGTAAAATGTTCCATCTCCAACATAATCTGCTGATATAGCCCTGATACATCACATACATTTGCAAAATCTTAGAAAGAACAAAAATAGAAACTCATGCCTCAGCCTAGGTGGCTGAGTATACTGGATATAGTAATTCTGCATAGTATACTGGATAGAAGTAATTCTTCCTCCCATTGGAAAGGTGGTTATCTGTCACCTTCAGAAGGTGTACACTCTACGTTTTCAGGAGAGAATTCAAGGTTCAGAATAACAAAAGTTCATATCGGGTTTACGTTTCCCCAGTAGTTGCAGTTCTGGGTATCTCAAGTACATGTCACAGAGCAGAGACCTTGCTTCTCTGTGTCCTCCTTGCTGACTCCAGCCAAGGAGAAGAAGCTGTCCAAAGGAAGAATTGTGCAGAAGTTGGTGAATTTAGAAGTATTGTAGTTGACCCAAAAACCAAGTTGTAGACACTTCAAACTGGATGCTCAGAATTAGTAAACTTCAATGACAATAATTTATCTCTATTTCTCCTTTTAGAAAGATAAGAGTACCAACCTCGCTCATATGAAAAGACATTTGAAAGACACATGAAACAACAGTGATAAACACCACTGGAGAGACACAATGGAATTAATAGTTGTCTCTCCATAACAAGACTTGGCTAGCCAGCAATAAGTGAGACCTAAGACCATGTAAGAGGAAGTTTTCAATAGCTTCACATGCATACAAGACCAGGGGTGCTCACAGACTGGGTAAAAAAATGTCCATGCCTGTGTAATTAAACACTCTTATCAGGATGGACACACACACAAAAGCTAAGTTAAAACTGTACAGGCAACCTTAATTATGACTTTTCCTGACTTTGAAATTAAAAATGCAGAACTAGATTAAAAGAACATAATTAAGATTGCAACGTCATTTGGCAGCGGTACCTTGAAAAAACAGGCACTACGATACAAAGTGAACTTGATCTTAGCAGAAAAGAGAATCATAAAACAACACATTTGGGTCATTGTATTTTTTGTAATCATATATATAGATGAAGCAACAGCAAATATCAAATTTTAATAAAAATATTAATTATTGATTATAATAATTAATATGCCAATTGTTAATTATAATAATGAAACCGTCTTGCAATTATATGATAGAAGCCATCTTGCAAAAATCAGCACATCTGCTTTTTTAATTAATTATTTCTTTTCAAACTATGTTTTCATTGCTTATCTATTCCACTTAAATGTAGCGTCCTCTGGTCTCCTAGTCAATCCATTCTTGTTTCTTGCATTATGTACCTATGTTTTTGTTGAAAGGCAGAATCAACACAGATTTTTTTAAACCTCACTGAAATAAAAACATACTGTTTGATGCACCAGATATATTTCCCAAACCTGACTTAAATTATTCACCAAGTTCAACTGCTCATTCAGTACAATATAGCATTAGTACTGATTGAAAACCCTGTACACATTAGAGAAAACATAAATGCCCCCATGCCCATTCTAGCCCTGGACCAGCTAGGAATGGATGGATGTTTTTATACACCCCTAACCACCCCCAATTCAGCCATCAAGAGCACCTGTGAAGAGTCATGACTACACATATATTTAAGGCTATCTGAAACAATGGAAAGAACAAAGCCTCCCATCTAGTTTTGGAAGAATCTGAAGGAGGATATGAACCTGAACTGATGGCTTCAGGAACATATAGCCATGGCAGAAAGGTCTGAGCAGAAGCTGTCACCATGAAAACAGTCTGCAAATAGAAAGCCTGAGACATTCCTCACATTGCAGCAATTGGAGCATAGAAGAAAACATGGAGATTTGCAAGGGAGTATCTGAAAAGAGAAGAAAGCACATAAGCAAAGGAGGGTCGGAAAATCAGACTCAGATAGGAAATAGCTACGTATTCTTTACAAAGAGGACTGAAAAGGTAACTGTACATGAGATAAGCCTTAATGGGAACAGGCCAAGGCAATAGTATCATGGCATAATTTCAGACCTATGTAAGAAAACATCTGAATTTACAATTCATAGCTATTTCCTTGTTCCAGTATGAATTGTATATGTACATGAATTTTATGAAGGATTGGGAACCCTTATGGACTTCTAGATAGACAAGAGCTTATCTAGGAACATGTATAAAAATTAAGGGCATTTTTCTTATCTGGTGCAGTTGTCTGCTACTGCCAGGCCTATAAA
Organism: Pseudopodoces humilis; assembly: GCF_049639895.1. Classification (NCBI taxonomy): domain Eukaryota; kingdom Metazoa; phylum Chordata; class Aves; order Passeriformes; family Paridae; genus Pseudopodoces; species Pseudopodoces humilis. The sequence goes on from NC_142202.1 coordinate 96,285,348, forward strand.
CAACTCTAGAGATTAATTTAAATTGGGTCAAAAGCTGGAATTTTGACATATAATATTATTACATAGTGTAATATCACCATAGCAAGAATCCATTCTGAGGAATTATCTGAAGCATACTGAAAACATAAGAAATGTTTCCAAAGGATTCACTGAACAACAGGTATTTTCCTCAGTTTCTGCTGCTAGCATGTCCAGAGAAAAAGTGCAGGACATGATCAGTATAGCTGTCAGGTAAGAATCCAGTCAAACTAGAACTTGTCTCAAGATGATGTGATTATCTGCAAAACATGCCCCCCTCTCCAGCTGCTCCTGTATCCTCTGAGGAATAGGTTGAAAACACACCTCAGGCTGAATGGCTGACTTTGTAGGGGAATAAATTTTTCAAATTAATTACCTTTGAATTGTGTTGTTTCCTCCCACCCTGTGCAAATTAACCAAGAATAGTTTAAAATTCTTATGTTTTCATTTAGCTCACAAATCAGACATATAGTCTGATTCTGAGCAAGTTCAAAAATTCACTTATTTGGTTTGTTGGGTTTTTTTCTGTTATCTGAAAAGTTAAACATAGTAGGGTAATTTTATATTTGAAAGAAACCCTCCTTCCTCCCCTCAAAAGCTATTTCCACAAATACTTACTTACATGTATTAAACGTTTACTGCTTCTATGAAAAATTCTGCCAGCAAAGTTTTTCACAAAAGAATGACCAAAGTAGATGGAGGGACACTAACATGGAACACAAGTAAATGTCTGAAAGCATTTTCATGCTGTTCACCCACATTCCCTTATTTGCAAGGGCAGGAGCCATTGTGTCAGCCACTTATGGCAATCAAGCATAATTTGTCACAGATGTCCTGGTATGTTTTGATACAATATGAAATCAGTCAAGCTTCAAACAGGTCTTGGTCACTTGTCTGTTCTTGGGAACACTACTCCAAGGCAGCCTTTAGAGACTTGCACTTTTTATTGGCTTCTTATCTCACAAACTAAGTATCTCACTCAGTCTTTTACATCGCCTAGCTATCCTTGCTCATTATCTACCTAGGTGTGTTAACCAGCATTTCTTATATGAAATAAAAACATTTTATTCTGACACTGCGGTTACTGTCTCCTAGCAACAGGACTTCTTCTTAATAAGGCACTTGTTATTTTCAGGGGTCTATCAAGAATACTTTAAATAGCCTTAGTTTTCTGTATAGATTCCCTAACCTGATCAATTAGTTTCCTCATAAATTTGATGACCTATGAAAATGTTTTATAATTAGCATAATAGCAGAATGTGATCTATAAAACACAAATTTCTTTGTACTAATGTTTCACGTCAACACTGCAGTTAAATTAATTTAAAGAAAGTTATTTCTCACCTTACCAGGGATTTCTGTTTAGCCAGTTTTATTCTCATGAGTACAGGTTCTCATAAGCATCTTTGTAAATTATTACAGTAGATCACAAATAAACATACCATAAAAAGAGAAGAGAGATTCATGTTGTACTAGTTCTTTTCAAATAAAAACAGTGATCTTTATTGCTTCGATCAAGACATAAAAAGTGCATGTTTAAAACTAAGTGACAGTAGAAAAGAAAGGAAAAATCTGAGGAGATAATGGGAAAAGCCCAACTGAAATTACTTAGCATTTAGTTTTAAATTCACCAGATATCTAGATTGCAAGTCTAAGGTAACAGAATACAATATAATTTGTATCTGATGGACTATTTTATTCTTGTAAACTTTTTTTGTTCTTGTCAATCTTATAAAATTATACCTTCTCAGGGTAATTGTTGAATTCATGCAGAAATAAGTGCAATGTAATTTTACTTCTAAAGACAAATCATTCATTTGTGAGAAATGAGTTTGAAAAAATATAATGAAGGTATTTATTACTTCAATAATTTTTAAAATTGGTCAAGGTGTTCTAATGTTCATATTTTGGTGACAATGTAGACATCATTGCAATTGTCACCTGCCAAAGACTGAATATGCATATTAAAGTTATGCATTTCACTAATGTACCAAGTTGCAATGTCAATTTGCAAGCTGTCTGATTGATGGTTTATCTTCTTTGATGGACCTAAGGTACATCAATATGCAGAATGAGTCATCTAAGGAGAGGAAAAAGCAGCCAGAGGACAGAACTGAGCTACTGTCCAGCTCCAAATACACTGAACTACCACAAGGTCAGAAAAGCCTGCTAGGGAAGAGAAGGCTTCAGAGCAGCTGAAAAGGCAGGACATTTTACAGGCAGGACAGTTTTCTTCATTCCAGTACTTAAAAAGGTGATAATGAGTAGCCCCTCTGGCAGAAGCTTCCTTTGGTAGCCTCTGACACCTTATTAACCTGTGTTGCCCTGATCCTGGAAGACCACAGGATGTTGGAGGGGGATATCTGGAATGCTATGTCACAAATGGCCTTTTTTCATCAAGAAGAAAGAATTTGCTAAATCTGTAAGGCTAGCTGTGGGTGAGCTAAAATGGCACTGGGGGGTTGAGTTGAGAAGTACTGCGAAGTCTCTTGTAATAGAGGGAGATTCATGCTTCAGTTTGCCACATCTTTTTCAAATCTCACCCTCCAAAGTCATCAGCTTGACTGGGTAGCCCGAAAGGTTTTTCATTCAACAGAATAATTGGCACAAACACTGTGCTGTGTAAGCTAGTCTCACAATAACATAAATCCAATCCACTGAACTTTTCAAATTACATACTTTAAAAAAAAAACAAATTGCCCAACAATAAACAGTAGTTCCCTAAGTAACAGGTGACACAAATTGAAGATATTCATATATAGAGGAAAAAAATCCCTTAGTATTGGAAATATAACTGAAACCCAGTGGAATGGATTGTAAGATTAAGACAATGAAATTCAAGTTTACTAGTGACACAGAACACCACTGTGTCTACATCCACCTTTCAGCAGATAATGTGGAATTTAAGAACTACAGCACACAAACCCAAACATGATACTGCAGGTCATCCACTCCTTTCAAGTAGCAACTATCACCAGAAAAACAGATAAAATCTTTCTTTAATGGCTGCCCATGTTGTGGAGTATTGGGCAAAAATATTCTTATATTGAATGTCATTCTGGTAAACAGTTTACACTTAGATTTCTAAAGAAGCACACAATTTGTTTAGTGAGCATATGCAGCAGCAACAGAGATAATCCAATACTGAGTTCCACTGACAAAAGAGTTAAAAACTGACTTTAAAATTTAGTGGCTGGTTTGAAAAATAGTTATTATGTTGTGTTTATTTCCTTCAGGCAGCATGTGGTACAGAAAATACTAAAGAATACAGCAAGAACTTGTAAAAGGTAATGTTTCAGTCATGACTATGATCATGATATTTAAATAACAATTTTTGTTATTAATAATATTAAAATTGCTTTGAAAGGACTGATGAAAGGCCACAAATACATTTATATAAATATATATAAATATATAAATAATGAGAATGTAAATATAATGACAGTAGAATCTACTATTTTCTAAAAGATACAGGGCTTTCCAAAATGTTGTTAACTATTGATAAATCTGGAAAAATAAGGTGATTTGTACATGATTACAAATATATAAAAATTGGTTTCATTGTTAGAAGTCTAAAAAATTTTTTAAAAAAATTGGGAAGGCGGTGCTGATATGACTTCTATGATATCTAAATAGATAATTCAAAAATAGAGACTATCAACAAAAAAAAAAAGAAGCTAAAAGATAAAACTATTTCAGTCAACAAGTTCCATGGTAACTAGGTCTTCCCAATTGAATCACTAACCTTTTCTGACAGATATGAGTTTAGTAATACCATTTCTGTTGATAAAACACTTAGATTAAAAAAAAAATAAAATTGCTTAGTACTATATGACATCTTGATTTTAAAATCTTACTGTTTTAAAAATGACAGTATACACAAGTAGCAACATCTTACCTGTACTGAGGGTCTCAAAAACTTACTTCACCAGCACATGTAAAAATGAAGTGACTGGCAAAACATCAATGAACTGGACAACTAAACAGTGAGGTTCTTCGAAAATCATTTTTGGTCTAATTCTCATCAATATTTTTAATCAATGATTTGAGGATATTTTTGATGAATGAGAATAGAAAATATCTGGCAGTTAAATACATTAGTTGACAGAGATTCATGGAGTGGTAAGTAATGAGGGAGCTGCTTACTGCTACAAACAATCTGCATCACTTGCTTAAGTGGACACAATTAATGAAAATGCTTTAAATAGATCTCAACACAAGCATAAAAAATTCCTCTGTGAAGAAACAACACAGGTTACAGTTAATGGCCAGGATTTTTTCAGTTCACTCTTTTTACTGAGGAGAAGACAGAAAGGATCTGGTTTTACAGGATGAGTTTTTTTCTCATTTTAAAAATCAAGCTGTTTGCAAAGAGATTACATTTAGACAAACAAGGACAAAACTATCCTCAGTGACTTAAATCTGAAGGGACAAGAAGAAGAATAACTTAATAGTCCCTGTTCTACAGGGAAGTCTCCTGAGCTTCCCATTTTCCCTGAGTCTGGTAATGTTCTGGATACTTTTTTTTTTTTTTTTTTTTTTTTTTGGGTGGGGGAGGTAAATGGGCATTTTTCTCCTAAAACTTTGGTCACCTATTCCTGTGTTTTTGTCAGCCACAGAAGAGCCAAGAGATGTTCAGCTGAGAACACAACTCTGCACATACTTCCTGTTCATGTGTTCCAACCAGCCAGTGCTCAGCCTGAGACCTAAGTTCAGAGCATCTCAAGGTGAGTGCACAAGATCCCATCACCACCAAAAGCACATCACAGCAAGGACAGGATGAACAATGTGGAAGCCCAACACAAAAGCTCAGTCACAGAGTCATACAACTGCTTTAGTTGGAAGGAACATTAAAGACCATACAGTTCAAACTCCCCTGGGCAGGGACACTCAATGTCAAAGGCAAAAAAAACAAACCCTGCAGTGCTTAGGTCCGGACACCTGAAGTACCAAGTGATGGGAAATAATATACTTGAAATTTCACTTTACTGTATTGTCTAGTTAATTGCAAAGACATAAAATAATCATCTTGTGCATGATGGCATCAGTACTACTCTTGCAAAAACATTTGTAAATCAGAGAAGTTTACTCTACAAGACTTGAAAAAGTGGCTTTCTATATTTTAATGAGAAATTCACATTCTAAGTCAGTTTACAAGGTCCCTAAACTTGGCAAACATAAAAGCGGTAGTATTAACTGCAATAGTATTTGGCAATTTCTGTAAGTTCTCACCAGTTTAAAATCTTCAAACGAGTAAGAAATAGATAGAAAGCATACAACATAACAAAGTTCACAAATACAATTACTAGAAGGCATGTCTACAGTATGAGTGGATAGGGCTTAAACATCTAAGCAAGTGCCTGACCATGCTCATTTATTTACTTTGCACAGGAACAGCCAGGTGAACTAACCTTGGTCCAAAAGTGTTAGTGCAGCACTTCTCTTCAGCAAATAAACCTCCTCTGGCAGAGCTCGGTACTCAGGTGCAGAGCCCACTTCCATGCCTATTTCACTTCCGTCCCTGGTACTGTCTCGGATGTTACCTGGGGTGTCTCTGCACTGCAGGAGATTTATTGACTTGATCAAGAGGTGGTGTGACTTACACTATAAAGCACTGACTGTGAAGGAGAAGGATGTCATTCTAGTCCTCAACCTAAAACCTAATGTGTTTTCCCATCTTTTTGTGAGCATTGCAAGGAAAGCAGAGCTGTGCCACACCCAATTAACATAATCCACGGGGAAACAAAACACATGCACTGATGGAAGCAGCCATTATTAACTGCATCTGAAACATTCTTCCTTTTGAATTAAAGACAATGTCCAGTTTCATTCCTGTATTTAAGTATTTCTTTATTTGCCTCAAAAAAACAAACAAAAAATACCCCAGCAGATGTGAGAAGGTTGAAGAAATGTGGAAAAATCTAGTAATTAGTTTGTTATAAGAACAAAGTTAATCAAATAAGTGTGTTATTCTACAAATTTCTCTTCTCTGGATGAGAATCAGTGCAGAAATATTCATGCCCTTGAGTCAGCGGAAGTTTTCTCCACCAACAGCAGTGGGACCAAGGTTTAACTCAGAATGTCTGTTAATCACATGGACAGAGTAAGATTTATCATGTCTTTCATTTCTTACTTTTTAAGACTTTGGGATTAGTTTTCAGGGAAGACACTCAATTTAGGGGACTGTTACTTAGCAACCATAATCTGTTTTAAAACAAAGCTGCAGCCTGTGCTTTTTTTTCAGCAAGGAAATAATAGATCTCTGTCCTTATGTGCTTCTTACCAAATTAATAGCTAAGCAAACACCTAGACTGAACATAATGGAAGGCTCCAAGCAAACTGCTTGTCAAAGAAGCATCCTTACATTGTTTGACCCTTTCCTTATTTTTGCAATCATGGCAAAGAAAGTCTCAGTTCTTAAAAAAAACTCCGACAAAATTATCTGAAGAAAATGTCCTCCAGACACTGGAAACTGGCTGATACAGAGGAGCCATGCCCATGGATGTGGGAAATATGGTTTGGAAAAAAATTGGGAAAAATAGGTACCTGGTGGGCTTTGTTCTCTGCAATAAAAATGCAGAAGATAGCAAGAAAAAACAGGGAATTTGTAGTACCTAACTCTCAAAATCAAGTATCAGAACAACTTTCTTTCTCTACCCATCTAAGACTCAAGCAGAGACCCCACAAAGCTGCCAAGCATACTGGAGCTAAGCTGGCCTCAGTTGTATACTCTGAAAGATTTTGGTGCTCCTTGTCATCGTACATAAAATCCTGAGCTACCCAAAGGCTTCAAGAAAAGGACAAGGCAACAACATATGGCCTAAACAGACTGTTCATGTCTTTTCCTAAACAAGGCACAGCTTCACCTTAGACTGACCTTGCAATTACAGGCTATGGGGAACAGTTAGGCACTTGAAAACAGCACAACAAATGGCACAGACAGGGAAAGACTCAGAAATACTGAATGCAGAGAGCCCTCGATAGGTAAGCTGTGAATTTTGGTTGCAGTGTCTGAGACAACCCTGCTCCACTCAGACCACTTGCTATCGGAATCTTAAAATGCAGCCTGGAAGCAGAAGAATCCTTTACACTACCCCTTCCTTTGCAGATGAAACAATGATAAGAGTTCCTCCAGAGATGAGATTCTAGCAATTTGAGGACATGATTCTGAAAAAAATAACTCTCCAAAGTGATAAATTTAAATAACTGCAAAGTAAGCAAAGTGGGTTTATATCCCAGCTTCCTCCAGCAGCAAGAACAGAATTTGAACAGTTTTTCCAGAGCAATTATTGAGTAGCTAAGGAAAAATTGCAATGCCACCTCAAATAACTCATGTCTATATGACTCAGTTCAGGAATATTAATAAAATCCACACATCCAGATCCTGAACTGATTAGAGTTTAGGAGATACGGGATTCTAAGCAATAACTTCCCAAATTTACCATAACGATTCTGCACCTAGTGTCATTCATGTGGGGCAAAAATAACTTGTCAACTCTTGACAAACCCCTAAATCTTAGAAATATGCTATTTTAAACTGTGAATTTGTTTTGGCTTTCCTAACTAGTCTTGAGCACAAAAACTTAGAGATAAGAATGTCCTTGTATCACTCCTAGACTAGGAATTGGAGTTGATGTATGATTTCTTTTAAAAGTACAAACATTAAGATACATGTATCTGATGTGCATCAAAAATAAACACAATGATTATTTGCAAATATGCCAAAATCCAAATTAATCTTGTAATGTAGTGGAAAAAAATTATATACACTGACCAATTTACAGGACTACAATCACCAACAAATATGACAAGTAATTAGCATTTCTTACCAGAAAACCAATACCCTTCTTTTACCCCCTCTAAATCAGAACTGGCTTTACATCAAGTGCTAGAGCTTAGGAAAGCTAAAATATGTTTTCCTCTGTCTTATCCTTGTGTTTCACTGTGAAGGGGTTATTTCTCTCAGGAACACAGTAACAGCTGCTGGCTCTTTCCTCCATGATTTCACATGACACATTTCTCACTGGAGCTCTCAGCAATTTATTCTTATTGCCTTACTGCTTTAAGGTTTTTTTCAGCAAGTTCAGTGTTGTATACATAAAAATTAGATATGAGGAGTGAGGGAAAAATCTCTTTAATTCAACAAATTGCATGAAATACCTCTATGACCAAAGATGCTACTACAGCCATAGCTGAATTTTGGGTGCAGGGGGAGCATTTATTTTATTTCATTTTTTTGAAGGTGCAATATGTGCTAGACAATGTTCATGTGGAGACTAGTGATTTTAAAACTGACATTCAGTCTCCCACCTCCATCAGATCAGGTCAAGAATCTTGGATAATTTACCTCAATGAGACAGGGAAGAGGTCACCCCAAGGGGGAAAAAAAGCCCATAAGAAAGATTGCTACACAACCACACTGCTGTGTTAGAGCACACGGCTGCTAACAGAGGCCATTAGCCAGGGTTTGCTCATATTAGTACAGCTAAAAACCATGAGGATAAAATTCAGTTCATGACACAGCACCCTGATTCAACTTTCACAAGTTTTTGACTATAAAAAAAATCAAGTGTTCACATTTTTATATCCTAAAATTAACATTACATCAATTAATTACAGTTTGAACTTTGAGGACTCTGAGCTGTTGCAGCCAAAGACAAGAAGGGAACCCCCAAGAGGCCACTCAACCCTTACTTGTTCATTCAGAACATAAACACTAAATCTCATTGATCTTCTGATCAGTACAAATTATTGGTAAGTTCTGCATTAAACCAAGCTGTTGTAAATTGGAACTGACAGTATTATCATTGAAAGAAATGCATGAACTCTGCGTTTGTCAAAGTGTGACCTCCTGGACAAGTGGTGTAGCACTGTAGCACTGCAAGGATGGAGATTTTCAATCCAACTACCACTCCCATGCAAATTATTTCAATCACACAATTAACTTTATTAAATAACATTTTTTCACACTAAACATGTGCTGCGGCTTAAAAATTAAATAACCCAAAAGGATATCAGTGCAACATTCCCAATCTCAGGCTCACAAGACTCACCTGCATCAGAACATTAATGCCCTTCCAGCCAGTCTCCTTCAGTGAAACCATCCTCTACAGGATGTGAGCTGTAGCTCACACACTAGCTTGCATGCCAGAAGGATGAAAATTTGAAAGAACAAACACAGAAATTAAATGTGTTAAGATCAGAGAAGAAACCCTATTAACAAAGTGAGTGACAAGAATTTTTATATTACAGGAAGCAAAGAGATTACAGAACATAACTGGCAACTGATTTGAGAAGCTGGCATGATTGCTAGGTTTGCTAACCAACCATATATGAACATCTTCCTCTGGTTTTGTCATTTTGTTGGGGCTTTTTTTGTGTACTTGGAGATTACACACACTGTTCCTTAGCCAGGGTGCTGTGTCACCACCTCAATGGTAAAGAATTACTTAAGAAAGTCAAGAAAGAAAGAAGACAGAAAGAAACAGTTAATTAATCCTTCAAAAGTTTTTTGTTTATATGGACCAAGAGTGATATTCAACATGAGGCAAATAACATGGTTAAAATTATAAATAAGGAAAATTGCTTTGACAACCAAAGTTTTTATGGAAATGTGGGAACTGGCATACCATATCTGAAAGGCAGGCATGTACCTGGGAAGAAACCAGGGACACTTAGAGGTGTTTCAATTGTAGAAATTTGATGGTTTTGTCTATTATTTTCCTCTTAAAACAGTTAATAGGAATAATGTGGTATATTCACATATAAACATATTAATTAGTGACATGTTTATGTTACATTATCTTATAATCAAAATAGTTCACTTGAGTTTGAAAAGTCGGAAGAAATCCTCTTGACAAGCAACCTCAAGATACATCTACAGATGAACTGAAGAATTTTGCCTTTGGTTTGTAATTAAGGGATAGAGCCAGTAAGCACTTTTGGAGTTTGAAAGATTGGCACAAAAGTCCCGAGTTATTTTAGGTTCCTGTGTTACAAAGTAGATTTGGGAACCTTGTTCTGGGCACACCTCCCTCCCTCCTTGAAGGATACCCTGAGCAGAGCCTACCTGACATCCTAAATGACACCCAGTGGTACTTGTGCAAAAATTATTCATCTCTTTGGGCCACAGAGCAGTCAGAAAACAGGGCATGACTGCAGGCACAGAGTAGGAGGCAAGGTTTTGTCTTCTGGCTCCTGCTGCTTTGGGTTAGAATAAAAATCTACCTGGTTTAATAATCTATTTCCTGCTATGCTCAGTAGGCCATAATTAAAGGAGAATATAAGAAATGGGTGAGAATAAAGTGATCCTTCCCGGCCATATAGTGTTGATTGCCCCAGGTTAGAAGGGAAAGGGCATTCTAAGCCAAAGGTTGCAACAGTGGCAACTTTTAACAGCCAAAGTACTCTTCATGAATTCTTCATTAATTCCATTATTTTGTCTCTCAGACCATAATATATGACCAAGTTTCACAATTTCATCTGTGCAGAGTAACATTTTTCTAAATTTGCTTGCCTCTCAGTTCTTCAAGTGTGAGTAGTAACTATTTCCTCCCTTCCATGTGTTTTTATTGGACCCTGTTGAGCACAGTAGCAGCTCCTTAACTCTTGACGATCTCTATTACCCTTCTCTAGTTCACCTAACATCTCTTTTGAAGCACAGAGACCAAAGCTGAGTCTGGAATTCCAGATATGATACACTGCAAATTTATATTGTGAAGTAATAAGGGGTTTTGATTTGCTCTTCATTCAGAGATGAATATTTCCTAACATCTGTCTTTTTAACCTTTTCTGAGCAGTAAGCTCAGTTCTTGGGGTGAAGGGAAAGACCAAAATTCCCTTTTCTGTACTCTTTTCCACACCTCCACCCACTCTTTATGTTCAGAAAATAGTGCTAGAACAAAAAGAAAAAAACAAAAAGTTCAAATAGTCTCTTCATTCTCAAATTCAAAAACTCAGTACTGAAATAAAAGCCCCCACAGGCAGGAAAGCAAGTAATTCTGATAATTTCTCTTTGTTGAACTAAGGAGCTATTTATGGTGATAGTCACATATTACCTGATAGAGCACTTTTCTGTAGTAAAATGAAAACTCAACATTCAATTTTCTGAGAAAAAAAAAGACAGGGGGAGGTGACCCAGCTTCTACATCTGCAGCTACTCCATAGCTCATTCAACAAAAGATTCAAGGACAAGATACAGATTCCAACACATTTCCATTGACACCAGATCTAAAAACTTTAGAAAATACTCAGTTTAGATATTTCCCAAACTGATTTAAAAATAGTAGTTAAAAAACCCTTCCTCCCCACTGAAATTTTGCACCTCAGTCTTGGGGCTTTGGTTACAAGGACAAGTTTTTAGAAACACCAAGATTACATCAGACAGCTTGACTGATCCCTTTATGATGCTAACGGGGAAAGTGGAGCCCAAACTAGAGTCGGGCATCTACAGTCAAGAAGCCATAACATCAACAACATATTGACTCATTCTGGACAATGCTGCATATATAATATATAATATATTATATATATATATATATATATATATATATATTCTCACAGGTCAGTAGATGGCACTCTCTATATTTACTATATTCATGTTTTGCACACTTGTCAAAGAAATGTTGCTTCTCCTGGAACTGCAGTCGTAGATCACATGTCCTTAGACAGCTTCCCTTAGAAGGGAGCTCTGTGCTTTATCTACTTAGTGCAGATTTCAGTTTTCCCATGGCACACAGTCTGGTCAAGTTTGTTGATTAGGACCTGTAAACCCATGGAAACATGAATTGCACATATGGTCTGTACTTTATGCAGTTAATGGACAATATACTCTCTCATCTACAGTGTAATGGGCCTCAAAATTGGCCCTTTCTACAAAGGCCAAAAATGGTTCAGCATTAACAAAGCATCTGCATATGACAGCAAAATGAGGTCCATGTTAAAAACAGAGCCCTCTTGGTTTATCTGGTTGGGTCACTATCCATTTAGAGTCATACTGACTTCATTTAATTGTATTTCATATTTGTAAAGACAGCAGGGCCATGGGAAGGCAGGCATAATGCCTTTCCTGAGCACATAAGGTACATAAAGATCCTTCAAACTAAAACCACTAGATAAGGTTTTATTTACAAAAAGAATAATAAACTAGTTGGAAAAGCTAGCAGTTCCACAAGACACTACAATCCAAAAATAGCTCAGAAGAGAAAGGGTATCTAGGGCTGAGGGCACCTGGAGAAGGCAGGCAGGTCTGGATTCCCTGTGCATCACCACCCTGCTGTGCAGAGCACTACTCTCATCTGGTCAGGACTGCAAAGCATCACACCACGGAAGGAGTCTCACCTGGGGGCACTCGGTTTCTATTAAAGCCCACTTCACACAGCAAGCTAAGAGTCATGAATACTGAGCAAGTCTAAATCCTTGTTTATCCTCACAGATCAGATGGGAGCAGAAACAAAGATAAGAATACACGTTTCTTTTTTATTGTGCACTGTTATAATAAGCGCCACCCCATCAACCCAATGGTATGAACACATAAGACCAATATAGTCCTTTAATACTCCCTTTTTTGAAAATGTTTCTAAACTATAATAATATATTAAATTTGATAAATACAATTACTACCAGCATTTAATTGATTCTTGATTACAATCAATTATATTTCTGAAACAATCAAGCAACCTACAATTAAAAGTAATTTATTCATTAGCACACCCCTACTAGACAATTACAGAAATGCATTATGTATGTAATTAGATACAAATACAGTTCATTATTCCACTTTTTATTCTATTGTTGCAAAGCTACACATGTAGAATCTTACTTTATAACTCTCCTTGCTTTCTATTGACATGGAGATTGCACTTATTTTATTTACCCAATTTCAACTTTGAAATCAAAACCTGAAAGAGACTCAATCCCTACAAAAACAGTGATTAAAACTTATTCATTTGTCATATGGGTGAAAAGTAAAGGTAACAAAATATTTTCTAGGGGAAAATATCCTACTTGAGCTGAAAAAAGCAGCTGTAAATTTTTAGAGGTTTCAAAAATAGAAATTATAATTTCTATGTGGTAAGGCTCTTATATAAGAATTTGAGGGTAAGCATGAAAGAGGAGTTAGTAAAATATTACTGTGATTAGAGCTGCTTCCGAGACCAAAACCAACTAAAACCAGTTCAGAATTTGACAGTCATAACCATGAATTAAGGATCTGATTTTCAGATGTTCTAGTTCTCTACATATTTTACAATTACACTTATGGCTAAGATTGTCCAAACTTGCTTAGAAAATGTAATAAAGTCCACAAACCAAATTTATACCAAAATAATGTAATAATGTCATAAAATCCACACCAAAACACCACAGCCACACCTGGTCAGACCAAAGAAGAATGGAGAGATTTGTGAGAATGGGAAGGGGCACCTCTGGCCTGAGAGAAGACAAAGGTATACTGGAAGTTCACTGAGCAAGGCATGGTGGCCTGTCTGCCAACTGATGAGAGTACTGCAATAATTCCAGAAAGAAAATGCAAAAGACCATGCAGAAGACTTCATAAAAAAAGTCTGCCAGACCTGTTGCCATAGGGGTCTGAAGCAATGGCTATTAAGACCTCCCTTCTGATCCCTCATGTAGGGTGACTGCTACATGAATTTAAACACCAAGATTCCTAAAACAGTGACCAAATTAAAAACCGAAGTGACGTAAGTCTTCAAATTTCTATGCTTAAGTTGCAGCAACCCTCATTTTTCAACAGCATTACACTTTAATTTCACTTAATTCACAGAAATGTTTTACATATTTATCATTACAATGATCATTAATAATTGCTTGATGTACACACATTGGCATTAAAAAAAAAAAAAAAAGAAATATTAGAAGAGTGAGTTACTATCTACTGTTGTTAGTTTCACTTTTCTTCATGAAAACTATGTAATAAAGCTCCCAGGGTTAATGGAGAAAAAGTTCTTTTTTTGGTAGAGCTCCCAGACAAACTCCTTCTCTCATCTTCTGTAGCCCTGGTGCGTTCCTCAAGTGAGCTGACTAAACTTCCACTCTCATTAGCTGGACAAATGACAGAGCAGAAAGATAAGATATTCAATAACTCCTCGTGCTTGCACTCTTTAAAAGTTAGATACTGGGAATGGCAGGGAGTGACAGGAAATAAGTGATTATTGCTCCATCCATAGAGACAGGTAAAGATATAGCACCCTTGTGGTTATCTCAGATGCCATCACAAATGATTGTAATTTTTAAGACACTCTGATGATGCTAAATCTTCACTCATTCCTTCAAGCCTGGATGAATAATCTAGAACTTTGGTTATCTGTGTGTTTCTTGTTTTGTTACACAAACCAGTCAACCACAGTCAGAAGCAGACACTTGGAGAAAAAAAGCAGCAGAACTTAAGATAAAGAGAATAAATCAATGAGATAAATTATCATCATAGTTCTTCAGCAGCCTTGGTGCTGAACGATATGTCCCTACTTAATCTGACAGTCAACCATGAAAAGTATCATGGCAAAGAGAATCCCACCAGCTGTATTTTTTTTCATAATAACAGATGCCCTCTCAGATCCTATGAAATGGATAAGATACCTGAAAACAAATCTTGAAATGAAAAAGAATGGGCCAGCTACGTGCAGCAGAATCTGTCCATATATTACACCTCTACCAGGCACTGCAACTCCAAAACAATTGGGGTCAGAAAGGCAATCAAGAAAACCCTCAGGCACAACAGAAGCTTTCATGGAGAAACAGCTATGTTATAGAGCAATCACTGACCAACTACAAAAACACCAAAAAAATATATTTAAATGATCATACATTCATCCTTGAGCCTTCTGCATTGTATTTGACTGAAATGGACAGATGTTATATCGGGTTTATGTTTACATGTGTTCAGCTTTTTTGACTGATTTGTCTCCACACTCTTCAAAAGCTAAAAGCTTGCCACATGGCTTATCTCTCTGTGGTTTCTCCAAGCAAAGAAAGAAAACTATCTACCTCACTGCAACCTTGATTTAATTCTGATGTTTAGACTGAGTAGGAATTTCTAAGCCCCACTGTGGTTCAGTTACACAGCTCCAATGAAATCAAAATACACTAGTCTAGCCTGCAGTCCAATGTTATTCCTCATTACATCTGGCCTCACTTACAAAACACTTCAAACATCATCTGCAAAGAAGCACGGCTGCCTTCAAAGTCATTAAGTCTTAAAAATCAGAGGAAAGTTCTTCCAAGCGTGTTTATTTGATCCAAAACATTAACATGCTGACAGCTGTTGAGCTGCTTCATTTAGCTGTCACCACAGACCATGGAGCACCATAGTGAAATGGACACTTCTGTGTCTGACATCTGCCACTCTTCCATTAACTGCTGCTTCACCACAAACATTTTACTGAATAATTGATTTGGCGAGGTGTACGCAACTGAGTGTCTTTTTTTAATGCATTAAAACATCTGGGTTTTTGCAGTGAAAGGTTCTGCCGAAAGTAATAACATCCAAATAGTAGATTTTTAAACGGCCAGTTTTTGGCTATGACATGAGAAAGATTCCCACAGAGAGGTAACATGCCTCATCTACTTAGGAAAGTATACCTTCTGTACCAGAAGTTGAAAAGCCTTGCTAAAAAGATTAACACTGTAAGCTTTAATAGAAATGAAAATTCCTAGGAAAGCTTCATCTCTACAGGGCTGTTCTTAAATCCGAAGTATCTGCAGCTCAGTGGGAAACATAGTTCAAGTCATATGAAAGCAATTTATAATGTTCCAAAGCAGAGGCAGAATACAGTAACCTTAATATCCAGAGGAAAAAAATCATCACAGTAGACAACTTCCCAAAACTTAATCTTGACAAACATAAAGTTGTCAGGACTCTTATTATAAGAGTCTGAGAAGTCTGGCTTGAGAATCAACAGTTCTCAAAAACAGAATGAAAGGCAGAAATTCTCCCACTATCAAAAAATCCTAATGTCTGGGTTTGGAATTGATTGAAGTTAATACAAAAAGTCTCCTTGAACCAAATTTTCCAAAATTGCAAGGTAAGCCATGGAATGCCACTGACATTCCCACAAGTAATACCTGTAAACCATAAGACCACACAGCAAGAAACAGCCTTTGACTTTCACCTGGAGATGACAAAAGAATAGTTCTGTGTATTTTCTCAGCTGTGTAGAAAGCATATTTGTATCCCCAGATTTAGCTGAGTATCTGAAATTAAAGCATTGCCTTTTAAAGACTAAAATAACATTTTACTAAAGGAATACATTCAAAATATAAGTTCTCTGTTATTTGGCATCTGTCCTATCCAATGGAAGTATTGCTTTTGGCTTTATCCAAATGCCTGCCACTGATCTCCAAGATAACCTTCTTTGGAAACAGAAACTAAATAGAGAAAACTTGCATTTTGCACCTTTATACATTTTATAGAATTGTTTCAATCCAAAATGAAATTAAAAACAATGAAAAGCATTCTTTTGCAAGAAAGCAAAACATACATGGCTGGCAGTGCCTTGAAAGCCATCCCTCAAACACTGCTATATGACACCCCAAGAGTATAGCACCTGATTAGGCTGCTGGAATCATATCCCTTGGGAGTTTGCAATCAGCTCAGATGGTGATTCCTAAATGGGAACTCTGAAGAAGCTGATTTACTGTGGATGGGAAGAAAAAAGGATGAGAAAATAATGAAGATTGGGATTGCTGACTTGTACATCCCACATGACAAGGTTTCTGGGTCATTTTAGAGATGTTCTACATGCCACTGGACCTAAACAATCTCATCTACCTTTACAGCTGGATCTGCTCTGGGAAGGTTAACCTAGATGATCTCTAGCACTTCCTTCTGGGGAGCATATAATAACAGGTACCAAAGATTGAGGCCTCCAAACAGCAAAGTAGTTCTAGTTACAATTCTTAAGTGGTATCAAAGTGCTGCTTTGATCTAGAGACAAGAGCCATTTAAAGTAATTTATGAGAAATAGGCATTGCAATACTGGGAGCAATGCATATAGGCAGGTGGGACTAGTCTTTGATTACTAACAGCTTCCCATTACAGTAAGAATATTTTCATCCCTTTTTAGTAGGCTGAGATCATTGCCTAAATTTCCTCTACGAATAAGTAGTTTCACAGGACAATTCATCAACATCCTGAGAGGTGGGATGAATTGCTGTCCAGCTGGCCCTTCCTCTCTGATGACTACAGAAGGAAGAGAAAACTACTTCAGTCCAGAAGTCTGGCTTCTAGACAGACCAAACTCAATGACAGAAATCCCAGAAGTTGCCAGCCAGGGAGGAACCAGTAACTACTCACTGGAATGAGGGTCTCCATCCCTCTCCTTTACACAGCTCTGAAGGTGGCAGAGAAACATAAGCCCCACACAAGAGCCAGAACTAGTCATTATTTAGAGGTAGGAGGAAGAAACATTATTTAGAGGTAGGAGGAAGCTGCCATGGGTTTTACTTGTGAAGTGAGTACATTTAACTTGTAACTGTGAGTACATTACAAAGCCAAACTATTCAGTTACAACATGGACATCTTTCTCATCTGCCCTGAAAATAATTTTCAGGTCAAATTGACCAAAGATACTAATAGGGGCAACCCCAAGTGCACCTTTAATATCTCCTTAGAGTATTAGTTCTTGTTTTTACTTAATTTCAGTTTTCCTCAAAAGAATTACATCAGAGATATGCTAGGTGCATTATGTTTATCAATTATATTACCACTGAACTGTTTTATCTCAACAATTTAATAGAAAACTGAATTATAGTGGCTTAGAATGGACTTTGAAAATGTTCCTAAGCAAATTATAGGTTGAAGCTTCAGGAAAAAACAAATTAGTTTTGTTTCTTAATTTACTTTTGTGCTTTAAAAAAAAAAACAGCAATCAAAGCAGTGTAGGTGTTGGACAAATCTCTGCATTTACCAACATAAATTAAGACCCTCTTATTTTGGTGGTGTTATATCATCTGCTTTACTACAGTCCTGCTACACGAGTTACTGCCACAGGGACAGATCTAGTCCCAAGGTAAAAGCAGTATGCCAGGCTGCCCGATGCTAAAAGGACATTTTAACTTTCTTAGCCCCTCCCTGCCCACAAATCCAGGCCCATTTAAATGAAAAAAACCCCACTATTTCAAGTGGATTGATGAAAACTATTCAGCAGCCATCACCAAAATAATTTGAGGTTTTTACTGGCACACATCAGAGTAGAAACTGCTCCAATGTTTTTCAAAGATCAACAGAGCTGGAGTTCTGCATTCACACGTTTTAAAGGCTCTTCTTAGAGTGGAGATTTTCATCAGCTGGACAGCTCTGCAAGTTGGCATAAGTTCTTGTTATACTGCCATGGGCTATATTCAAAATCTTATCTTAACACTGATGGCAAACTACAAATTAGTACTGCTACTACACTGAAAAAAAAAAAAAAATTATGAAATCCATCATTTTCATGGCCACATAAAATTTTACCAGGAAAATGTTCAACTTTTCTTGACTTCTGTTCACCTCTGCTAATTTCCTTCTTTGGATTTCATATTAACTGCTATATTTATAAAAGGGAAAAGAGCAGCCAGGAAAACAAATTTGTGTAAAATTTTACACTGGGAGAAAACTTATAATTTCTGATTCCTCTACACATTAATGGAAATACCAAACAAAATAGACTGTCATTCCAGACAACAAATAATGTTCATCTAATTAAATATTTTGTTCTGCATGTGACCTAGCATTCATTCAGAGAACAACAGATAAAATCTATACTTTATATCTTTTAGTTGTTTGTGTCTGAGCACAAGAAAAAGCATTAAACCAGTGCAAATGTTCTCAGTACTGCTACAAACAAGTAATACACTTCTGACCCCTGTTTCAATATCCTCCTGCAATGAGTTATATTACTGAAATAAATATATTACAAGAAATTAAATCATAGCAGTAGAATATTTTATCTTCTCTTTCCAAATTTGCTTCGGATTACCTTGAGTACTCTCTAAATTCCTGGTAATTTACCAAATAATATTCACCACAACAGTGAAGCCAAAGTATTACCAAAAAGAAGAGTTTGCACAGTAAAAGCCCTTTAAATGTTGTTTGAATGTCTTGCAGTAATTAAGGTAAAGTTCCTAATCACATAATCCAGTTGTAGGTCTAAATATGTTATTTTATGTTCGAAAGTTCTTCTCCAAGATCATACATGAACATTTAGACGACAATCTAATTAGACATAATTTTAAGGAAGTCTTCTGTGTCCTTCTTCATTGATAGCCAGACCTTCTTTTCCAAATTCTTGAAAATTTGCTACATGTTTGGAGAAGAAGAAAATGGGAAATTCATCAATTTACAACTAACACTAATTTATTAATAGCTTCCAGACTGTAATGTGGTTGAGCAAAAAATGGAAGAATGCTTAAAGGGGATCTAGGGAGAAGTCATTAAATGTTAAAATACACAGAGGAGCAGTGACCACTCTAGCCCTCTCTTCTGTGTGAACCATACTCAGGTAGGAATATCAATATCTTACCCCCAGTTCTGAGCTGTAAAGAAACAACTCTTCTTGAAAGAAGAGACATCTATATTTGTGCTCCAGTAAAGGCTGGGGAGGAGATGTTTGTTTTGATGATACCTCTTGGTAAAAGCAAGAAGCAGAGCTGAAAAATAAGTCAGCGGTATATCTGTGATGAGGAGGATGCCAAAGGACACAGAAGTCATTACAACAAATCACTTGAACAGCTATACAGAACAGCACCCAGCTGTAAAGATTAACCCAACAACTCAAAGGAAGAAGCTGGTTGCTACTATTATGTGAAAGCCAGGCAATGTTACAACCAGAAGGCATGAGTTTAAGATCAAGTACTCTATCCTACAGAAAGTTGGGACTGAACCCTATAGACAAATCTGACCTTTCATTCTTGAAATCAGGCATTAATGCCATTCTCAATGCACAAAAAGAAGTAAAATAGAGTTGATGGCATTAGAGAGAACTGATAACTGAGGACAAAAATTCTGCCCATTTCCATGTAAAAGGACAGAAGCGTTGTAAGAGATTAGCCTTGCTAAAACATGACTTCCTCATTGACCTCAAACACAGGAAAGAAGCTTACCAACTAGGTCACTAAAGAAGAGCATAAAAGAATGGCACAAACAGCTGGAGCACAAGCAAAGAGGTCATGACACAGAACATGACAATAAGAAACAAAGGAACCCTATGATCACAGCTGAGCAGAGATCAGGTCAGGCAAACTTGTGAAGCCAATCTGCCAACAGCCTGCCCTTAAAGTGAGTGCTCCAAAACACCAAAGGACTTGCAATATCTAAACATGAAGTAGAACAGTATATTTATT
Organism: Pseudopodoces humilis; assembly: GCF_049639895.1. Taxonomy (NCBI): domain Eukaryota; kingdom Metazoa; phylum Chordata; class Aves; order Passeriformes; family Paridae; genus Pseudopodoces; species Pseudopodoces humilis. The sequence goes on from NC_142202.1 coordinate 96,305,703, forward strand.
TTTTTTTCTAAGAGGAAAGTCTCAGACTGGTCAAATAAGATAGATACAAAAAAGCTTTGAAAATTAAGTTCCTTTCTCCCTACCACATATTTACATTTTTCTTCTTCGATCTTGTTTTAATCCAGAAACCACTTTGCCCTTCCTAGGTGTATGAATACACCAGCCTCCTTCTGACCCCTGTGCCTATCACCTGCCTGTCTCCTAAGCTTCACTCTCCTCATTTCAGCTGTTTCAAATCAAGTTACCACAGTCTACCTTCCAGAAACACATCCTCCTCCAGAAATTTCCATATAATTCCAAGTTCGAGCAACCACAAGAATTATGCAAGCTATTAAACACAAAGGATCTAGGCAGTAAGCTCTGAACAAATAAATCAGGTTCTACAACTAGAAAGACTACATTAACCAATGCTTAAGAGAGAATGCAGAGAAAATGCAGAGAGAGCCAAAGCACACTTCTTGCATTAGTCTATATGAACAAGATCTATTGGTGTTGAGCTGAATTAACAGCAACAACAGTCAGAGCTCAAATAAGAACATAGATTATTAATTACATTTTTCAAATTTAATTGGCCTGACAAGTATCAGAGAAGATACATTTAAAAACTGTTGAACTGACATGAGGACTGATAGCAGCTCTGTGATATCTCATATCTGTGCTTAGAACAGCAGGAAAGAGGAGCTGAGAAACCAGATAAGTCAAACTGAACCTCATATTCAAGAACATTTCTTCATGAAGCAATTGTATGCAGCTATATGGTAACACAGACATAAGAGACAATCAATATGAATTTGTTAAGGATGAACTGACAAAACAATCCAATTTCTTCCTGTGTTGTGGCTAAAAGGCCTTTTTAGAAGAAGAGGAGTGATTATCATTCATCTTGACTTCAGTAAGTCACAATGAAATCTGAAAACAGAAATTAGATAACTGTATCCACAGAGGACCAATGTTTCACTGTCAAATAGAAAGATGCATTGTATGGTGCTTCAGAGGGTCTGTCCAGGATCTAGTCTTTTTTCAGCATTTCTCTTAACAATCTAGATGATAGATAGAAGAAAACATTCCTGACAATAATAGGGATTTCAAGTATGTTGGAGGACTGGTGAAAGATTCAAACAGGTTTTAAAAGCTGAAGAAACAGTGCTTACTCAAGATAAGATAAAAAGTTAGTAAAAGTTCTGTTACTAACTAAAAGAAGTGGGGGGTTACACCTAGGGGCTATTTCTGATCTCTGAATCACAATCATAACACTACACAGTGATTTTAGATACTTAAGGAAATGCACAAACAGGAGATGTTCAAAAGAAGATCAACAAGAACTATCAGAGAAAAACCTAAGGCAAAAACCAGAAAAAAACCAAGAAGAAAAGAATCTGTTCTCCATACCAGTGATGGGCTCAAATACCAGCCAGAAAGATCCAGCATAGATTTTAGGAAAATCACTCAGTTGAGACTAATAATGAAATACTGGAATAGATAGTCAAGGGTAGCTATGGGTTTTCCATCACTGATGATCTCCTAAATAGAACTGACAATCTGATTCTGCCTGGGGCACAAGGATGGCTGCTTCCAAAAAGTCTCATCCAAGACAGTTTTCCAAAACAATAAACTACTATCTCCTCTCTTAAGGACATCCTATCAAATATCTAAATTTTGTTTGTATAAGCACAATTCATTGTACAACAGACAATGATGCAACATTTCTTGTTCTAAATGAGTTTATGGATGTATTAGTCCCAAATATGAGAAAACATGGGTGGCATCTTTGAAAAAAAAAGTAGGGGGAAAAGACCCCACCCTAAAAAATAAACAAACCAGGAGACACATTCTAATTTTGATCTTTTAGCAGAATTAAATTTATCTCACATCCATTTTTCCCTTTCCAATAATATGTTTTCTAGTAAGTGTTTGGTTCTAACTGCTAAGTGTGAATCTGCAACGGTTCAAAGTTTCCAGCCATAAAATGGGATCATTAATAGACTTTACCCCAGAATTTTCCCTGATGATGGCCTATTGCTATAGAAGTCAACCTCCAGAGCTGAACTGGAAGGAAGAAGTATTATATCATTAATCACTTCACTCATACAGCCCTAATAAGCTGAGGTTCATAACCTCTGGGTGCTGATGGAATCAGATAAACTTGCTCTGACCAATGTTTTAATCAACTGCAATGTTTGCTGACGGCCATGGTAGTGTAGCTTATAAATATATAGGTTCTTTATTCACTTTACAAGTGAAAACACAAAATAAGAAGTGAACAGACTCAAGGGAAAATACTCTAACTTCAATCCTTGAAATGCATCAAAGCCAAAGGAATTTGGAGGCAATGATGAGATGCTCCAGCAAAGCTTCCTCACTTCATTAAAATCGTGAAATAATTTCCAAGTATCAGGGAGATACAATACCATTCCTTGTTAAGCTCTCACAGAAAATGTATCCAATTAATATATATATATATATTATATTATATATATTATATTATTATAGTGATATATATCCAATTAAATTTGTGGTGTGTGTGTGTGTGTATAAGTTCAGTACACCATTCTGCATTGTGGTACCAATGCTGAGTACATCACAAGCAAGCAATACCATAGCAGTTCAAAATAATGCAAGGTAATGATAGAAAGGAAGATGGAAAATGAATTACAGAGAAGACATGACAGGTGAAGTCTCTAGACAGAGATTCTCAAAACAATTACACTCAATTATTCACCCACGACCAAAAGCATCTGCTGAAGAGCAGAAGAATCCTAAGGTAAAAGAACTGCTATTGCTTATAATTACTTATAATGTATCAGACTAGAACATGCCTGTCACAAGCACACACATATTCTCATACTGGTTTTCCCTCCCACAAATGGTCTGAGTAGCAAACCTCCTCCTGAAAACTGTATCATTAGACACCTGAGTGATGCCTGAAAGTGGGTATTATGGCGACCTGGGATAAAAAATAGTCTCCTCATTTTGTTCAGTTTGTCTTGGATAAAATCAGTCATATTCCAGTCAATGTCTGCTTGGGACTTCTACAGAAACCTTTACTTTCATGTATGGATATGATTCACTTATCACTTATGATCCTTGTTCTTTTAAATAACACAATTTTTTTTCTAAGCAAAAGATGCCTACATGATTTTAACAACAGATCATTACCTGGGTTTATAGAATCATAGAATTATTAAGGTTGGAAGAAGACCCTTAGGACGGCCAAGTTCAGTCTCATAGGCCTGTAATTCCCAAAATCCTCCTTCTTGTAGATGGGCATCACATTTGCTACCTTCCAGGCATGATGAAAAATGATGGTAAAACTCTCAGAGAGCACTTCTGCACCTTCCTCAGTGCTCTTGGCTGGATCCCATCCAACCCCATAGTCTCATGAGTATCAAACTGATGCAGGAGGTCAGTGACCATTTTCCCCTGCATTATGGGGGCTTCATTCTGTTCCCCAGTATCTTCTGACAAGCACTTCAGATACATATCTTCCTATGAAAAGCTATAATCTTTAGGAAAATGTACTGCTTGCTAAGAGATCTGAATGTAGTAATGAAGAACTGTGAATGGCAACCAGTGCCTGGCTTTCCTGTTCAAAACTGATGCTTTAATTAAACATCTCATCTTGGCAACAAGGTTGATTTATGGTGATTTAGAAGAGAAGTTACATTTTTTCATTAATCCCAAGACATTTATAATAATAGTAGTAGTAGTAGTAATAAGAATAATAATGCTGCCTCACCAGTATTCCTGGTTTAAGATACTTCAGTTGAGTAAGCACTCACTATACAGAAACCACACAAAATGTCACCTGTAAATCATAAGACCTTTGGCTTCTCCTACACTGTCAGACATGCCAGGTAGCTTTCGTATACATACAGTGCAGCAAGGTTGGAAAACATGACAATGACAAAGTAATACAAATCTCCATAGAGAAGCACAGTGGCCAGAGTAGTAATAAACATGCAATTACTTTCACTGTAACTTTGATGGCCAAGACAACAGAGGCTGGGGAGGAAAAGTCTCTATTATTTATGTGAAGATGGTCTTAGCTTCAGTCTTAGCTAAACAAGGAAATGTTATTTTGGCTTGCTTTGCCCAGAACAGCACTTCAATATATTATTATTCACTAAAGAAACCAAATGAAGCCTGCTCAGACTACTAGCAGCCAGGGAGAACATTCCCAGCTCCCAGAGTTTCTAATGTAAATTCAGTGTCCACTAATTTACTACTGAGAATTACATATTGGCAAACAAGCAAGCAGTGCTCTGAAGCCTGAGTGCTCTCTAAGAGGCTGGGGTTCTGTGCCTCTTAGGAAAGCAGCACGTGCCAACACGCCAGATGATGTGATCTTTACTATCAATGTTACTTTTTCATCATCTCTGGCAAATAAAATAGTTGCACTTTTAACATTAGCAGAAGCCACTTCCTGACACAAAGGCAAAACCCAACTGTTCAGATGATTCCAAACAAACAGCAGCTCCCATTCCATGTCCCTACCCAGAAGGAGCTGTCACTCACAGAGGAATGAGCTGGAATATCGCATGAGAAAGTTTTACTCAAACTGACACCACACCTCTTCCACACTGGTTCCATCTTTTCCATGTAACAGCTCACACACACTAATTTTCAGAGAAGCAAAACTTGCAGACAATGAACAGAATATGAAGAACTTATTCCAGTGAGTTTCTGTTTATAATCGTTTATTAAGATGTATGGCTTCTTGCTTATCTGCCCTGGTTACAATTAAGACCTCTACAGTCATCCTTGGACTGCCACACCTTCTAGGTGGCTCCAGATTCTCCGCAGAATTTTTTCTGTACTCTTTACACTCCACCTTCAATGTGATTATTCACATCCCCAGCAAGATCTCAGAAAGGTTCTTAACTTACATATTTGAGTTTCATACTTTGTCTTAGATATTAAATATCTTTATTTGAACACAGTGGTCTTAATTTACCTGTGCTGGTAGTTTAAGTGGGGTAAAGCTTTATTTCCAGCATATGGTCAAGGGCTTCTGTATTCCAAAAGATGGTAACATATTCTGTCTCTCCTTCATTAATTGTTTAGTATATAAAACTACAGCTATTCCTCATTACATGAGAACTTACCTAGCTGCACAATAATACTGTTACTGTAGAGTAACTGCTCAGACAATTTCCTATTCCTGAAGTAATGTCATCTGGGGGGAAAAAATTAAAACAATATGAAAAAACAATGGTAACATTATTTATCTAATCAAAGAAAGAAAGCTTTTATGGTCACCCCAAAAAAAGGGTTTCACTGATACATGCAAGTTTTATCACAGCCTGGATTCCACATCAAGCCAACAGTTAAAAATGCATCTTCTCTTTAAATATAAAACCACTATCTACAGCAAAAATACTCCCTACTAATTCTCCCAGTCCACAGTAACAGACTATTTTATGCATTTCAAAGAAACAGTAAAACCAATTATAGCCCTGAGGACTGGGAATTATGCAAGGAGAAATCCTAACAAATCAACCCCTTGACATCAGGAATGCATAAAAAAGACATTATATGTTCTTATATAAAGGTTGTATTTTTAAAACAGAAAAAAAATGAAGAAAAATATAAGGCAGATTGTTTTTTATTCAATTTTGAAAGCTCTAAATTTTATGATTTACAGAAAAACCTGGGGGGGGGGGCGGCGTGGAGGAAGTCAAAATTCTTCCTTTCATTTACTAGAATTTTTAGTTCAGCACAGTATTATGGAAAAAATATGAGAATGGAACAGAACTTTCCCACATGCTCTTTTTGCAAAGTAGAGGCAATACTGATAAAATGGCAAAAATAAAAATAAAGCAGCCTTTCTTTAAGTTGAAAACTTCGCTATGCATTGTCTCATAAGCAAATTCATAACTGGTGCGCAAACCTTTCCTAACAGGTCACCAGCTGTTGGCTTGGTACATCCCAGTTTGGCTTGGATTATCTGGCTTTCAATTTCTTTGCTAAGCATTGTAACAAACGTTTATTCATGTCATTAGAATTTCAGGCATGCCTCTTCCTCAGCCATCACTGAACAACTCATGAAAGAAGTTAACATGTCCCATGTTAAATGTATTTCCATCCCTAATGGGAAGAAGCAGATTGGGAAGTGGTATTCCCTACTGCAGACTTGGCTCTGCTTCCCACAGCAACTCTCAGATCTGGAGCAGAAACAGCTAGAAAGGGAACAAACTGTTACTGCAAATGCAGGGCAGAGAGTAACCAGCAAGGAATGGGCTAAAACAGAGATGTGCAGAGCTCAGCAGTGAGCTGAGTTTTGCCTCCCAATCCTGAGGTGCTGGTTACTGACAGCTCCTCTGTGAGGCAAGGACAGGAGAACAAAGAGCTAATTGAAAAGAGGACCAAGATCCCTAACATGTCAGGATAGGACCAAAAGCCCTTGTTGCTCTGCTCCCTGCTGGAAAGCTGTACTTCGGGTAACACTGGTCTCCCTCCTCTTAGCACTAATGGCCTCTCCTCAACTCTGTTCTGTTGACAGAAGAGACGCAGCAAGTCTGGCAAACATCTGCCCTAGGATCAGTGTTGTTGCCTCAACACTAGACATGCCTAGAGCCAAGCCGTGGCTCAAGGCCACAGGGAAGCGCTGGAGTTCAGATTTCAGCATGAAAGGATGACACCAAAAGGATTGTATCACTGATAAGTCACCTACAGCCTCTGCAAACTTTTAAAGCAGGAACTGGCAGAGGAAGCCTAACGTGAGCCAGTGCGAATCCTTCATTCCAGCTAGGGTATAATTATATGGTTCTGCCTGACAATGTGACATAGCAGGGGCAATGAAATATCCATTTCAGTGAGGCCAGAGTGACATGGCTACTATGGATGGTTAGGCTACTTAATTTATGTCTCAAAACTCATTTGAATTCATTAAGCATTGTCTACTGTATTCAACCTTGCTATAGATAGCTGCTTATAAATTTTATAAGAATTAAACACTTTAGGCATGGGCAATTTATTTCTTCCTGCAACCATACTATCTTCTGTGAAATTGCACACTATGGACAACTACTTACAATATCTAATTTATAGAAAGCATGAAAACCAAAGACTTCAAACTGTTGCAGAATGGAAGACAGAAGCAAATACATTAGAGGAAGAATAAAAACAAACAAACAAAAAGAAAACACTTAAGGCATTGAAGAAGGTGCCTCAAACAGTGAAGATGAATGTTTTACAAGAAAGCCACTTATCACTTTTTGTGCTTTTTGTATTTGAAAAATAATTAACCATTGAGTGGGATTTTTAAAGAAGAAAACAAGGCAAACATTTCCTGAATTCTTACAAAGTAAGAAGGCAAATATGTGAAGATTTGACTGGAATGAAATAGAATCCCTCAACTTTGAGTCCATTGTTTCCTGTCCTTTAAAAACAGACTAACTCAGTGTGCACTTCATTAGTATTCTAATTGTCAAGTAGTGCTCAGTGGTTGTCTCAGGCTGTCTGATTAAAAATTAAACAAAATTATTTTTTTTTCCATTACCAGATGCATTGAAGGTATGGGTTTTTTTGGTTTTTTTAAATTTTTTTTTAATTAAACTCACTTCCCAACACTTAGGATCACATCCTATCATAGTGGAGCAGTAACTCACTACACTTTGCAAGAGTATACCACGAAAACAACTTAATTCTGAATTTCAGTGCAGAGATGTTATTCTTACAATGCACTGCTGCTGTTCTGTTCAGTTCAGCTGATCTCTGTTCTCCAGGGTGAAAGAAAAACTGACAGGATTGTGACTATAAAACATGGCAAACAGCTCCATGACCTGCAACTAGCTGTGGTGCACATAAGACAGCCTGTTTTCATCTCTAAATAGACATTGTGCTTCGGTAAGGACATTCTTGTGGATGTGATCTTAGCTCCTGAACAGAATCAGGCATTTAAAAGTAAGATCTCGACACTAACTATTAATGTACTCTCTTCCAATTATACATTTATCTAACATAAAACTGAACCAACAGGTGTTCCCCTTAATCATGAGGGCATTGATAAATATCAACAGAACACAATATTTCAATAACACTACAAAGGATGACCTAAAAAGTGAATTTCTGGACAGAACCTCAAGACCCTGGCAAAGACTTTCAGGCACATCCACAGACATCTCTTCAATTTACTCAAATAAATAACTTAAATCATCTTGTGCCTTTGTTTCTTGTAATTACAATAGGGATACTTATTTCTCTCTTTTAAAGTTAGATACTATGTAAACAAAATTAATTGAATTATGTGTACAGACACTGTAGTTGTAGAGGATAAAACTGATTCCATGTTCAAAATGCTGAGATTAATGGGACCCAGAGTGTTCCCAAGACACAAGAAAAATATACAGTTATTATTTTAAGCTACAGCTAACTAGAATAACATGCCTATCAGTTTGATCAAGGACAAGAAAGAAGTCATTTTAGACTTGAGTTTTTTTGAAACTTAGACTATGTTTCAAACCACTGTTTCATTCATGTTAAACATGATGTCAGTGACATTAACTATAGCATTTGTAAAACCATTTTAAAAGACCAGGAAAAGTAGTGAACTTGCTAAAAAGCTGTAGTGAGCACACTAAGGTTGCATTAACAAATACCAAAACCTTCAGAAAAACTACTGAATGAACCTAGCAAGACAGATTTTTCTTTGTAGTCTTTGTAATAGGCTCTCCTATGCTGCGAAAAACATACAAAGGCAAATACAGATAACATGATCAAGTCAGTTCTTTTTGTATTTTGGCATATTGGTGGTTAAAAATTACTGGCCAGAAAACAGAGCTTAAGAATCACAGAATTCTTCTTAATACAACCCAATTTATGCTCTCCTTCAGAAATTTTTGAGGGCTGTCAGGTATTGCAATGACATTCAACTTTCCTGCAGTATTTTTACATGTGACTTCTTCAGTGTCTTAAGCACATGCAGGTATGCAGCTGGAGACGCTAGAGCTGGTTAATTTTTTAATTAAAAAATTAGCCAGTTTTTTGGTTAAGACTCAGCTGAATTCTTCCCCTATGGAAATGCTGGTCTTATTTGCAATATTATGCATAAATATTAAGGACAAAGACTAGGAAATAAAATTAAATCCCAAATTTGTTCCCTTGCACCAGGGCCATATCCATCTGAGAAGTAAACGTTATTTGCAGTGGTGGACTGGAGCAGGTTAAGAGGAAAACAAGAAAGAGAATTAAAAGAAACAGGGCAACTCATTCAAAATGACTAAATCTACAGAAGTAGACATCAGATGGGGCCATGAGGCTGGGTTAGTATGTATTTTCTTAAAAGCATTTTATTATCCTTTTAGAATTGATCTGAACACTGTCAGACCTTTCATATTTTATACCTGATTGTCCAAATCCTTACTCTTTGAAGGCAGGAAGTGTTCAATGCCTAAATGCTCCAACTATAGCCCTGTTAATATAGTGTTAAAAGGGATTTTATTATGGAACTAGTAACAGCAATTCACACGGGATATTTAGTGGCATTTAATACTTGTAATCTTACAGAATGTCTTAAGTATGAAAAGCTGTCCTAAGGAAAATGTCTTCATGTTTGGAGTTAAACAGCTCTGTGAGTTTTCATGTCCAAATGTAAAATGTCTACTATGCCCACAATTTTGCAGGTTTTAAGCTAAAAGGATTCTTTCCTGCAATGAAATAGTCTTGGCACCTTAAAATAAAATTCAGCAGCTTTAAACATCCCCAGTGTCCCCTACTATCCTTTAACAATGTAAAATCAACAGCTGAGTAATCAAATAAACAGAGTCCAAGCACACCAAAACTTAAACTTCATCCACCTGTGACTTCATTCCCCAGGCTGTGACTTTGCAAATTCTCTTTTGGGAAGTGAACTAAAGTGAATAGTGCTGGATTTGTAGTAAAGGGCACCTCTCTAGCATTACCATTTTTCACCAGAAACACCTACAGCTTCCCATTCCACCTATAAAGGAAACTGCCTACACTGTGGAGGAAGAACCAAGAAATATTGGCCTGCCCTGATGTTAAATCATTATGGCTATGACAGGCATTCCTACACATGATGCATGTGCAGCTGCAAAAAAGGTCACCGTGTTTTCTCCTTGGCAGTTAACACTACGTGCTGAACATCTCTGCTTCCATTTTAAATTTACACTAGCTTCACTCTCTTAAAAATTAGATGAAAAATTTGCAAAGTAATTAGATTTCTATGTCTAATTAGAAAAGACTTAATTCACTACTGATATATTTCACCTTTATGTCAGCTAGTTTAGCAATGACTTTCACATACTTGGAGTTTTCCATACCGCTGAGCTCCAAACTAATTTACAACCTTTGGATATTGTTATATTGTGCTTTGACAATAAATAACAGAATCCCCAGATTTTGCACTATGTTAGATCCAAGCTCCTCTTACAGCCACATTTTCAGATTAAAATCAGAGCTGCTGGGCTCAACATAGTCATGGTGTAGGCACAAACCAGCTCCACATTGTGTCTGCAGGCAGTCCTGTATTTCTAACAGCACAGCTTCATCGACAGCCAGGCACAGGTAACATCCTAACCTAAACATTATAATTATTGTGAGAGTATAGAACAGTGGCAGTGTATACACACACATATTTCTGTCACCAGTTACAGCAGATCAGTGTGGCACTGATAAAAATCAATGGCAATGAGCTTATTTAGAACAGACAAGGGCCTAGTCTTGAAGAACCCACCTTTTTGTCAATTACACTAATTCATTTTAGCAAAGCAGTGCTGCTGTACTTTCTAAAAGAATCTCACTAGTACTGGCTTAGCATTAGCTTGGCTACATTTGGAAAATCAGGATTCAATTAATTTGCTTATTGCAGTAGTATACTGCGGCAAAGACAGGTTTCACTAAGAACTATACTGTGGAAGACAGGTTAGTGAGAGTGTGCTGATAAAAAATATTATTTAAATAATCTCACTATAAGACAGCATCTCTCATCATGGATGCTGGCCAAGTGCTTCCAGTATTCTGTGAGTTAGTGCAGCCAGAGGCAAAAACAAACCCAACAGTCACCAGGAGGATTTGTGGGGCTTCCCCTGGTAGCTTCCCATCTAAGTACGATGCGTGCTTTCTGAGATCTGATACCAAATGTGGCAGGGCTGCTGCTAAGAGGGTCACCATGGGATTATTTTAATGTTCACTGAAATGGAAGCAATTTATTACATACTGCAGTAGCATCGCTTTCGTTCAAATTATAAGAGGTTGCAGGCAGCCTTTTAAATCTGCTCTGCCTTTCCCTCTGGTCCCAGCTTACCTTCCAGCTTTTTGGAAGGATGACGCTCTGCAAAGCAGGCTTTGGAGGTTATACTAAGAACAGAGCATTCAGTAAGTACTCTGTTGACCTCCCAGAGCATGCAGGGCTAGAAACATACATCTGCATGCCCAAATTCAGCTTCCCCAATGGTCTAAGAAAGGGATGCATCTGTGGAACAAGTTTCGCACTTACTTGAATATTATCATAAAACATTTACATGATTTAATTAGATTATGTAAATGCTTTACTCCAATTTGAAGCTTTGAAAATCATAATGTCATGCTCTAAATTATGCAAATATTGAAAATGCTTTTCACAGCAGCAGAAGCAAAGACACAAGCGAGACAGTCCTGCCACATGCTGTTCTGCTGTTCTCTACTCACCGAAGACCACACAGAATGTGATACTGTAATCTTGACTTTTCTATTAGGGTTTTCTGCACACAATGTAATTACTTTGTGCCCTCATTTTATGCTAAGCCCCAAATCCAAATTTGATTTGGAAAATGTTCTGTGGTTTATATCCACATCCTGACTAAGCAGATTCCTCACAACATCCTTCCCTCTCCTCTGACACAACAAGCACTTCATGGTAAGGAGATTTCAGCAAGGAGATGCAGTAAGAGTTATTCATTAAACCATCTTCCCAAGTGCTGAGCAGTGAAAAAGAGAAGTAGGTAAAACCTTGGCAAATATTTTTCTCTTAACTTACTTCTGCTGTAATCCTCGATAGAGTAGTGCTGCCACAGTAGAGCACATGTTGCTCTACTGAGATCCTACACATCATAGGACATTCTTCAGAGAGAACAGGCCTTTATATGATGTACAGAAATAAGTTACAACAGGCAGGGATAATTCCAAATTATTTGGAGACAAAGGGAACAGTCCCATGAATCAAAAGAACCATCATGAATGAATGACAGGAATTAAACTGTACACCAAAGTTGGGTAGCTGGATTTTAGCAGGCCTTTGTTATTCAAAAAATTGCTTTGTTACTATTTTCCAATACAAACCAAGTACACCAGCTTCTTCTTGAATACAGCAATTCAGTGTATCTGAAACACCGAAGTCTGATGTTGACAGACTTCAATTAACAAAACGGACCATAAAGCATGTACTACTCTAGGGTCACAAATCTTTTCATACCATCAAAATACCTTACCTCCAACTCCTACTGGTTTCCCCAGTATTTGGATACCCTGCTCCCCCAAACTGATAATGATAGCCAGAACTTTAAAAAGTTTAAGGAAAAATCCTAGAATGTTTAAATTCTAAGGCAAGGGAACTTTGAGAATAACATGTCAGAGAGACAGAATTTTTTCCTGCGCAATATGGTTTTCCTCACCGTACTGTTAAAGGACCTACCCTACTGCTCTTCAGCCACAAGTGAGCAAGTTATGTCACATGGCCATTGGTATATCCATGCCAATACAAACCAGTTGGGGTAACACCCATCTCTAGCAGCAACCTATATTCCAGGCTAACCATAGAATAAGCCTGTCCATTTTTATCTTAAACACATTCCCACTCTTGGGAAAGCTGCTGCCTTAGCAATCTCTGCCACCTCAGGTGTGTTGCCTGGCTATGGTTACGACTTCTGAGAAAGCTGATGGGTTGTTGGTAAAGGCAGTGTCAAAGTCTGTGGGGAAAAGCCACAAAAATAAACATAAAACTGCAGAGAAAGGTTTGTAGTGGGAAACATTAGCAGCTGAAGGGTTCGATAGGGAAAAGACACCAAAATGCATAGGTCTACAATCCTAATGGAACACATTGAGCTGGAAGTTGGCCACCCTATGACTCTATTCCAAGCAGCAGAGAGGACTTCCTAGCCAGGAAAATTCACTTCAGGTATTCCAGACATGAGGGACGCACTAGTGCTAGACCCAGCAGCCTGTTAGATTTTTGCCTGAGACAGGCACAAACCATTGACTTTTCCCATATACCCTGCCCTCAGATTGCAGCTCACAGATTATCATTAATATATTGTCCATGACAACAAGAAAATACTTGTCTGCAACACACTTCACCTGTTCCCTTGCTCAGCTTGCTAGGCTTGCCCATTCTCTGACCTCAGCCAGTCATCACAAAACTGCTCACCTTCTGGTTTTACGGCACCCTTTATATTCAATACTCTGCATAGGACAATCCACCTAAAATGCCAATTTTTTCACCTGTGTGGAAAAGTTACAACAGATAAATACTAAACTTGTAGGGACAAATTTATTTTTAAAAGTTTCATAGAGCATTTTTCAGGGATTCATGAGTGCTCTCATTGCTTTAATGATAAAATTGATGCTCATTACTACTCCAGAAAAAGTGAAAATATTTCATAAAAAGAAAAGTAATTTTTTAAAAACAAGTGATAAGAACAACATCCTCTCAACTGAATAGTAAAGTAGTTTCCAAGCACTAAGTAGTGAAACTCTCTCCCTTCCCAGCAGAATTTATCCCACAATGCATAAACCAGACCTGACTCAGCCTCTGTCATGGGCAATAGCAGAAGAGCTCTAAGTACTTACTCTTTACTTCTGACAGGTCTTAGGTCATAAGGCTGTCATACAGGCCTGGCAGCAGAATTAAGTTGCTCTTATTCCAGGTCCAACAATGTCTTTCCTGTGGTAAGAATCCTTGAAATGAAACTCCCTATCCAAAACTGCACCCTCCTGTGGTTATCAGACAAAATAAATTGAACACAGCTGACTGAAATTATTCTGATTCAATTATTTCAACTAACCATATTTATCAGCCTCCTAAACTCATAAATCATAGCAATCTCTGTTGGGAAATTCAAAATTGATGTGGCCCCGCCTGACTCAGAGAAGGCGGTAGGCATCTGACAGCCTTGAGGAGCAGCCTTGTGTGAGTTGATTGAAATTTCTAGCAGTATTAATCTTAATAACCTCAGGTAGCTTCCTCCCCACAGCCTATGTCTTTCTGCACAGGCAGGGAGTGAGGGAGGGAGCACTGCAGCAATTACTCTCTCGTTCTCTCCAGCTGACTCTGTTTTCTGATGAGTATGAACATGTCAGTCATGTTCAGCCTTCATCCCTTCTCAGCCCTCAGCAATGACCAGTCCAAAACCTGCAGAATTTAAATTGTGATTTGAGCCTTGAGGTGTAGGACACAGAAACAGAAGCCAGACTATCTCTCAATAAAGCAGCACAAAGACTTAAAAACAACAGGTTTTTCCTCTGCTTTACAATAATTGCCTGTGAACTGCAAGAAAAAAAAATGTAGAGCACTTCTCTTGGACATTCACAAAAGAGATTGAAGACATTCAAATTGTATTAATGCTGAAAACAGATGATTAAAACATAGATTAGAAATATGTATCCATCTAGGAAACTGAACTCAAGTAACCATCCCTCACATGTGACAGGATGGTCAGTTGTTGAAGTTCACTGGTGTTTGCTTCGTGATGGATTAAACAGCTTCCATTGTGATGAAGATTTCATTTGTGCATTCCCCAACTTTGCAATATTAATATGCACCAGATTTCTTCCACTTTACCCAGACCGACTTCTAGAAACAACAAAAAAAAAGCAACACTGAAGCATCTACAGCTCTACCCACCTACAGCTGCTATTGGCAGACATGTATCCACCAAAGCCTAACTCTTTCATACTTGGAAATAAATGTGTTATGCAGCCAGTCTCCTGAGGATAAAGAAACATTCCAAAGAAGATGCTTTCCTGTTTGTTCATATCACCATCCTGCATAGCATAATCCTTTTTTTGGAAACAGCTTTATATAGGTAACTTCTCAAAATATTATATGTGTATATTGAGACATGGCTGGAAGTCCTCAAGTGCTTTACCCCACAAACTGCATGCTGGAAAATAGATCACTCCTATTCACAATCTTTGCAAAGTCAAGTCCCAGGCATTCTCCCCACCCACCACTTTCCAGGCAGAGTCAAAACTTGTTCATTACTTGCCTTAGGAGAAACTCTTTTCAAATGAAAAACTAACACTTGTAGTTTATTTTCTTTTTCCTTCAAGTGTGTTTGATAACAAGTTCAATTCAATTATATACCATGTTCCAATCATCCCATCCTCCTTGGAAAGCAGAGTTGTGTAAGGGAAATCATATAAGCTGTTGGGCTAGAATTCTGGGTCTTTCTCTTAACAAAATGCATAATCCTCACTTTGTTGCATGGATGTGATCTCTTAAGTTCTGGTATTTGCCAGTATTTTGACTGGTATTTATAAGAAAAACCTCTCCATTAAAAACAAATAAAACATTCATAATTTGGCTAAAATTTGCTCATTTTGAAACACATTTTCTTATCCAACTCTGTGTACTGCTGTTCCACAAAGCTCAAATACCAATACCATTTCTGCTATTTGCCAGTCTTTCTTGTCTTCTCAGTCCTCTGCAAATTTTTAGAAGCTGGCAGTGGCTCAGTGAGTTTGTCTGCCAAGTCTATTTCCACCCCAGGATTCAGCTCATCTAGACTTGCTGATTAGTAAGTATGTGGTATCTTTGGGTTTTCCAAGGTTTTCCACATTCTCCTCAATTCATTCTGTTTAGGAGCTTTTCCACAGTCCCTTCTGCCAAAATCCTAAACTCAGTGTGGAATCAGAATAAATGGACAATTTGCTGAGAAGGTACCTTAGAGGGTCTTCCCTGCTCAGCCCAGCTGCTTGGCAGCTGCACTTTAGCTCCAGGGCAATGGCAACCATTTGCCAGGCATCTTCACACTGGGTGCTTGACTCCTGGATTTAGTAAGACTCATTCATCTCTCACTCCCCAAAGCCATCTTCTGTGCTGGAGCACTAAAATTCCCTTATGAAGTTGGAGTGGCCATAGCACCAAAAGCTGTAGCATCAAACAAGTTTTTTCAATAACTCAGAATTCTTCTGCTGTAAAGTAAGTTAGTATGGAAGGAAGAGTGAGCCTCAGATACTTTATTAATCACATCTAATATCTTGAGATGTTCTATGACACTCTTGAAGTCATGAACAGGGGGATAAAGAGTGTCTGTCACAAACAAGTATTTCTGCAGATTTAACTACTGTGACTCAAGATTAACAGCCCACTTGAAATTTTCTTCTTGCCTCTCATGTTACTCTGGCTGGCTTGGGTTAATTACCCCATCTGATAACTCTGCACCTAAAGGGAAAGAATATTGAACAGCTTAAAATCCTAAACCCCTAGAATGTACATGCTTGGACTAATAACTTACAGATCAATAACTAACCTACATGAACCATCTTCAGTAACAGAACTAAAATGCTGCAACATAAATGACAATTCTCTAACACTTAAACTAGTTAACATAGGAAGATTAACACGGTAGAAATTTAAGGACTTCTAATATCATGGCCAAAGCAAGCATATAATATCATTGGGTTTTTTTAATCCTTACCCCTGTACTCTTTTCTTCAACTACTGCCAATTTCTTTCATCTTTCCTATTTCTCTTTTCCAAGTGATCCAAATTTCCATGATCTTGTCCTTTTCTATTCACTTTTCATTCTGTATTTGTCAGTCTTCCTTTTTACTTTCTCTTCTCTTGTGTCTTCTACTCCAAATCTGTTTATGTCATTTTCTTCTCACTTTGCTAGATTCTCACTGACCAAAGTGGCAGGTGGAATGAGCAGAAGCAATGTGCAAATTGTTCAGGGATGTATCCCTGGCTTCACACCTTGCAGCTCCCTTTATGGGAAGGCCAGGCTTTGCGAAAAACTGATTTGCAGTTTTCTCTCAGTCACTTCACATGCTATTCCAGAAATCATAGGCTTTCCGAAGTTTCAGAACAGCATTCATATCTCAGGCATCACAAGATAATTTTAAGCACTTTCTTCATATCCTCTAGGAAAAAAAAAATATCCTGGACATTCTCTGTGAATTCAAATGGAAGCTCTATACCACTACAAACTTGTATCCAAATGCTGATCTTAACGATGATTAAGATCATCAAGTAGGTACTTTTCACTGCTCCAGTTAAATCAAAGGCATATAAGACACCATGTGGTGTCTTACCATGTCAGACTAGTCAGACGACACAGTCGAAGTCCATCTTACATCAGCTACAGAACTTCAGTCTCAAATACTGCCAGTGGTAAAATACTGCCAGGCTGAAACATGAAGAAATTCCAAATGAAGAGGCCAATCCAAAATTAATGCTTTCTGTTCTGTTGTGTTGTTCATGGGGGTCTCCAGATCTTTAAGGAGATAAGAGCTCTTTTTGGTTGCTATAAAAATGTTTATTATATGAATGCATCATGTTGAAGGAAAAGAGTTCAGAGAGTTAAAGTCTGTGCTAAAAGCTTTTGGCGTAAAGTCCTGAATTCTGAGCAGCAGCTTCCCTGTGCAGAGTTTCGCTGATCTGGGCTGCAGAAGCAGTTGCAGTAGTTCTTCTTCGGGTGATGATGATGATGGTGATGTTGCTATTCCTCTTCTTTGTGTGTGTGGCTCCCAGTACAGGGAATTAAATCCATAAATCATCCAATCAGCTAAAAACACAATTCTAAAACATTCTTTCTACACGAATCTAAGCTTAATTCTAATATGCAAAAGCAGTGTCAGGCCTTACCTAAATCCTACATATGGAGCATAACATGTTTACATATATAGTTCTATCTAGAAATGTAAGCTATGTTCTTACTATGTTTTCATTGTGTCTAGAACTAAGTTGACTCTGTGAAAGGTATCATTACTGTACTTTAAACTAGACCTTAGGGCTTTTCATTAGCTAACATAGTCTTTTAAGGCACTTAGCTATATTTTTACTTAAAACTAAAACCTACACTCTTACTTCATGTCTATGTGGTTTAATATATTTTAATTCTTTTCTCTTTCTGAGGGACTCAGAGAGGCTTTTATTTCAGATTCCAACACTGTTTCCTGTTGGAAAATTCTATCTTCTGGATGTTCAATTCTTTACAAAGCACTGTTTCAAACTAATTTTAGTGTTGCACATAATCCAGATCATGTGGCTTCTTCTTTCCACTCAACTTCAAGGTACAAGGCAAGGACTATAGATCTAAAGCAAACACTCAGTCTACCTAAGCTATCCAATATATGTTCTTCATTCCAGTGTTGACAAGCTATTCATTAACTTCATGGGCTTCAGGATAGATCAAGCTAATTTTAGCATTAACACCACAGGAAAAGTCCAGGTCAGTACTGAGTACTGCAGTTTAGTGTTTGGTGGTGGGTTGGGTTTTCTGGTTTTTTTTTTCTTAATATAAAGTTAGCACCATTTTAGTTTAAGTTAAAGAGATTGTTATTTCAAGCTTCTAATTAAATGGCCAAGATTTGTATTGATTTTTATCAGTTTCACTTATATCATACTCAGAACCTTTACAAAATATTATAAATTAATTTCTTTCAATAATTCACTTTCTGTGGAGTAAAAATACCACACATCAAGCAGTTCTTTAACTCCATACCAGAGACATATATGAATATATAACTGTGAAAGAGTTTCAGCACCAAACCTGCTATTATAACTCTGTCCCCAGCCCCTCTGTTACCTCTGTCCACCCCGCAGCAGCCAGGGAGGCTGGGGAGGTAGTTTTAGCTTGCCAGATGAGGCCCTAAAAATGAGGCCCTTTCCCTCTGCTGAGACGGCAGTTGCAGCTTTATTTCTTGGGATCCTTCAGGGTGAGATGGCAGGAGGGAAAGAGGAAAGAGTATTGAGAGGCACCTCTTTTTCAGGACAGGGGAAGGGGGTGTGAGAGATTTACACAACCAATAAGGGGAACTGGGGAGAACAAGATAAGGGAAAGAACTTATAAATCTACATTTTCGGGGGTACATTCTTTGGGTCATACCATTTTTCCTAACTGCATTACAACACAAACCAAGAAAGAAACAAATTTTTAGACAGTGAGACTGACATTTTAAAGGAACACTGTAGCTCACTTTCAAAATCAAAACCTACTGAAGTTTCTTACCTGTACACAATCTGCAAAGAAAAAAAAATATTTTAAGAGGTGTTTGAAAACAGAGTAATTTTTTGCTTACCAATGCTGCTATATGACTGTATAAAGAGAATTTTCTGAGACACTGAAAGCAACCCAGAGCTGTGAGATCAGTCAGACTGTGATCTGAACTTCCAAAGCAGTGGTGGACTCCACTGTACAGAAAGCCACTGTATTGGCTGTACAGAAATCTGCTTGCCTTTGCTGTGTTATTGCCAAGGAGTATTTTGCAAGAATATTGTTTCCAAACACAACAGTAGGATTCTGTAAGAAATTCACCTGAGATATGAAAGTTTTCTGAAATCCCCTATAACATAACTCACAACGAAAATAAATATACATAGAGAAACATGCAAAGAAACACATGGGAGCAATGTGTTTTCTTGAGTCTAGACACAAAACTTTAGAGACTAAGTTATTCTTTTTAATTTCCATTTTCTACCTTTTCTGATAAATAGTAATACATGAATTTCTGTTTAATATTTCTGATAAATAGTGTCCAGGAAGTTAATTAAAGACTGCACAACCACATGGGGATTCTCTGCCAGTACTCTTTGTAGTGTCCACCAATTGATGGTTCAAAAGGATTTATCTAAGTCAGGGATGCTGACTTTATATTTAGCAACCTTTACTGGATTAATCTTTCAAGTACTGTTTCAGTTACTTTCAAGTCATGTAAACTTTAACATTTAGGAGATTTTTTTTCTCTGTGCAGGTTGTTTTTTGTGGATTCTTTCTCTGGAGGAAAGGTTTGTTAAAGGGAAGTGCCATAGCTCACCTTCATGCCTGTGAAGACCACTTTATTTTGTATGCTTTGAACCACCACATGCAGATTACATTCCATAACCTCTAGTTCTGGTATGAAGAGAGACAGTGAACAATCACTCCCTATTCATTCTCTCCCTCTGCCACTTGTGATTTTATGGACTTTTATCATTCTGTCTCAACCATCTGCCTTTCAGTCTATTTAGTTATCCTCATACAGGTGTTGCATGCTATTTCTCATTCCTGTCAGTCTCCTCTAAAATCTTTCCATTTTACTACATTGGGCTGAAGATGGAAGAAACCACAGCTACACAAAGTATTACAAATGCACCAGAGATTTATAAATATATATTATCTGGGGGGATTAACGATGCTTTGTTTTCTTTAATTGCTTGCTAGTAATACCCACATTTTAATTAAAATTTTGGCCTCTATTAAGCTGATGTTTTTAAAGATCTATAAAACCCCCAAGATCTTACTTCCAAGTAATAGCCCTATTGGTGGTCCACAGTACATAAAATACCTGGTTTCTCCCATATTAGTTACTTAACATTTCCTGCACTAAATTTCATCTACCATTTTATCATCCATGAGATAAGGCCATTTCATAGTTCTTTGGTCATCTTTACTACTCTGAACAGTCTCTGCAAACTTTACCATATTTTTCTGAAGCCCTTTTTCCAGAAGGTCATGAGTATACTGTGAAGCATACACCTAGGCACAGATTCTTGTGGACTTCCCTGGTAATTTATTCTTTTGCCACAAAATATGATGATTTACTCATGCTTCCTATTTCCCTTTAATCAGTTATTCAACCATCTTAGAACCCTTCCTTTCATCCTACAGCAGCTTGCTTCCTCCAACAGCCTGGGATGAAACCTTGTCAAAAGCCCTCCCTTTTAGAAGGTAATTTCCATATTGCTGCTGGTGCTGTACATGTAGCCCAGATCTTGCTTTAGAGACAGAAATTATTAAAAATTGACCCTTCCTGCTCTCCTGATTCTACTGTAATGCATTTTCATTCAAATTTGACCTGTCCCTTTCCTAGTCCCTTCCTTTCCAGTGTTCATCCAACTCTCTTCTTCACTATGGAGTGATACACACATTTAACGAAACTAAAACAAAAGATTTCTTGATATCATTTGCTTACAGAGCTTTCCAGTTCATATAAGATTACAATATTAAAGGAAATACAGCCACGTAAAAGTTAGTCTGAAATCTATCCTGCATTTATTACATCTTAAAAATCAAGTCAAATCCCACACAAATTGACTGTTAGGCAATTTCCCCATCACCTTCACACTGCCAGCCACATACACTGCCAAACAAAGTTTCATTAGATGTTTATTGCTAATGTGAAGAAAGTTTTAAGGAGTTCTGCTGCATACCAAAGATATTCTGCAGAGGTTTTTTTTCTTCTTTTTTTTTTTTCCCAGAGGGGTGGGTGGGGAGGGTGGCACACAGGTGGGACAGACAGGATAGCCAACAAGATTTTGTGTCTGATGAAAAGCTCCACATAAAAAGCAGCAGCCCAACCAAGGATTTTCATGTTCAGACAACCGAAGCATTACTGATTTGGAAATGTAGTTCTTCTTACAGTATACAGGTGAATAGCTCATGCCTAATTACAGATTGAAACAATTTGAAATAGCACAAGTTTAAAATATAAACATAGAAAATCAGACAATCAGAATTTCCAATGAAGCATTCATTCTGGAGCAGAGAGGCAACATCATTAACACAAATGCAAACAATAGTACAGATGATTTAATTGGATTACTTCACTCACTCCTATGAATTTTTCCAAATAAGTTCCTTAAGGAAGCTAGAAATGGAAATTCAAATGTCATCTTTTCTGGATGTTTTGGCCTATAGCAGTCAGACATGCTCTCCAAACGTGATCTCACTGAAGCAGCTGTGTGTACACAACAAATCGCATTTGGACGTTTCGATCCAAGAGCGGGTAAGGACAAACAGAGGTGAGCAGCACACTGTCCCTCACCACTAACACCAACAGTTGCCATAGCAACAGGAGGGATCACTGTAAGAGGTTGGTATTGATCTTTCCATCCCATGTTCATTGCCATTTTTTCAGAGTGGTTTCACACAATGCTACCACAAACAACACTGTCACACATACCCAAGTTCTGAAGTTAAAGGGAAATAATAGTGTTGATAAGGCAGCAGGGAATAATTAATAATACAGTTAGCTTGGGTACACAAAGAGCAAGCAGCGAATCTTCATTTCAGTGCAAGCTACGCCAGGGCATGACAGGATGTCAATATGTACAGGAATGTTTCATCATGCCTTCCACCTACATTTGAAATTTCCTGCACACTCTCCCACAGTGCAGCATCTGCCTGTTCTCAGCATTTGTAACAACATAGTAACCAATGTCTAGGTCACCTGTTGCAAAAAGTAGGATATAACAAAGGATATTCTGTGCTTAGTTCAAAGCCTTTTTCCATCATGCCAGCATGCTGCAGATTGGCACGGAACCAGAAGGGTAAGAAAGTCTAAGTAGACAAATATTAAAGAGATTTTTCAGGTTAACAGTAGCATAGCTCCAGAGTCCCTCACAGCTCAACCTATAAATATGGGATAACACATTATGTGAGTATATCAGAGATTTTGGTAAAGACTAATATTGTTTCCAGTAACAATACATAGCTGAGAACTGCACTTAGCTCATAAATTGCAGGATGTTACTTTGTTGATACTACCATAAGGCTCAAATGAAAAAAATTATTTTGAAGGTTTCACATTCACAAAAAACATTCCTTCTAAAGACATGCAAAAATGGGAGAAAAAGTGCTTAAAATATTAGACAGTATTAAGAAAGCCTCTTGAGAACACTCCCAACTGTATTTGTAGCCAGAACAGTTAGCAGAACATGGTCCTAGCTAAAAGCAGAAGGCTGCTTATATAAGAAATATAAAATATTATTATTGAAAACAAGTAGATCACTTCTGCTACATGAACCCTACATTGTACTCAGTTTTGTATCAGCATAATATAATTTCTGTAATTTGTTATATTTGCATAAAGCAAATGATGTAATAAAGCAATAGTATGGAATGTACCCACTATCTCCAGAAACTTTAGAGTTCACAAAATGATTAGCCCCTCAAAAAAAAAAAGTCATCTAGGTAGAACAGCTTTCAGAAAATGCATCATAGTTTCTCAAGGCAAATACAAAAGACAAAATTACAAGTCTACATCAGTATAGATATTCCTAACAAAATTTTAACTTTTTTACTTAAAAAAAACAGATCCGGAAAAAAACCTTTAACAATACCTACCAGCTGTGTACATCAAGTTAACAACTGCAGCATAATCCAAACAAATTATAACAGTATATGATATTTAAGGGCTCTTGGAACCCTGTTAATAACCAGTCTCCCATCGTAACTTAAAGAGGCAAATAGCCACGGGTCTGCTGAGGACCATTCAACTGCATATACGCTATCTTCATGTTCTTCATAGGTAGCTATTACACTGTCCTGAAGGGGCTCTTTAATCCTAAAATTGAAAACAAACACCAAAAAAAAAAGGTAAGGATTTGTGAATACACTTGATTTTAAAGGCAATATTACATCTAGATACTTAAAATCCCATTTAAATACAAGAATGCAGTAGTAAGTTCTAAGGAAATATTTTATACTTTCTATTTGCATGCACTTATGCGTTAGATGACAGCAGAGTCAAGTCAGTGCAAAAGAGCCAGGGACAAAGTAACTCTTATTCTAAATTTCAGTCCATTTCTTGTCTCTCAGAACTTACACTAAGCATCTCTCCCTCATTCTCTAAAGCAAGTTAAACTATGTGGCATGATCTAAATGCACAACTTTTTACAAATATCTTTTCTCTCATCATGTTACATCCCATCCTCTCACCCTTCATTGTTAAATGTGCTGTTAAAATAATACACAGTCTTAGAGACATGTAGATGGGCAAGAAGTTGCAGTTGCTAACATCAGTCTCTCCTGTGCTGCGATCCTGGACCCATTTTCTCCAGTTATGGAAGGGGGATGGAGCCACCACTCTGAACACTGATTTTTATCTCCCACTGCTAGAGTTATATCAGCACCAGATTCTCATCTACTATTGTATACTGCACCTCTCCCTGCAACAGCCAAGCTCCTGGTCACCTACATCACAGAGACACAGATTCCCTTCTGCATTGTAAATATTCAAGAGATTCAGGCAACTCTCTGAAGTCCAAACCACTCAAGAGTCATTATCTGTACTCTGCTGAGCACAGCCCTTCTTCCTTCCATTCCCAAACCCAGTCTCTCCTCTCAGAACACCACTACAACACATTATTCTGTAGCTACAGGGTAGAGGAGTTTTCAGAGGATGACCTTAGAAAGCTCCTTTAGCCACAGAGACTCATCTCTGACAAGAATCAGTCAGCCCTTCAGAGGCATCCGTCCGCCTCCTAGAAACAGCCTTGTACTACAGCTGCAACCCTCCTCACAGAAAGCAAAGCCAAAGAGCCTTGTGAATGCCACTCAATCATTTAAACAGATGCTGCTACTACAGAAATGAAGTGTTGTTATTGGCTGCCTTTGCCCTTTCTTGCTTCTCTCTGAAAGCATGCAGCTCTGCAATCACAAAGCCTGGATGGAAGCACAGATCCTAATCTTTTGCAGAGTATCACTGCCCCACCTAGCCAGCTGACCCAGCTTCAATTCTAACACTGCAATTAAAATTCAGTTGAGTTTAATGAAGAAACCAAAAACAGACTCATACTGTAGAATAGCTTCTGATATGTATTTTCACGGATTTTTACCATTTACTTGTGCTACATTAAAGGTCAACTAACCAAAAAAGGTCACAGCACAACCAACACCCAGCCCCTGGTTAATTGCAAATAACAAGCTTGTTTTGCAATTCTCCTGAATATAAACTTTGATACAAACCATCTAACACCAGAGCTAACAAACACATACAGGCACTTTATCTCCTGCAACATGTTTTTCTAACTTCCTGTTAAATGACATGCCTGGTTAAGTGAAAGTTGGTCATGTCCCCAGACAGCAATGTGCTTCATGCAGTGCTCACCCACTTACCCACAACTCCATTATTCTGAAGATTTCAGATGTCTCTCTGGATAAGCAGGGGAGTAATGCACAGTGCACATAGCTATCAGGGGACACGACCGACTTTCAGTTAACCAGGAATCTCGGTTAACTGAAGGTTGGATAAACAAGGACAAATAAGCTTCTAGATTGCACTATTTTCTGTATGCTCAGAGTTGTTTCAGTGTTTCATTTAAATAACACAGCTCATCTAATTTAATTTACAGGAGTCATAAGGGGAATGAGTGTTCAGGAAACAAGCCTGTGGATTAATTTCTGTTTGGCATTTCCACTTATAACTACAGTTTTTAACTGTTTTATTATTGTCTATACACTGAATTTCCTCTTAGGTATGAAAGCAAATTTTGTGCCCTCACAGAAAAAGAAAGCATGCTGTTCCATGTGGTTCTTCAGGGCCAATGGCACAGCCTTGAAACAGTTATTGAGAATCAGAGAAAATCCTTATGGAAGTGATCACTTGGTGTAAAAGAGCTAGATACTATACAAGACAATCAAGATAGAAAAAAATCATCTCAAAACGATATGTGTCTCAGGAACAACACAGAAGATCCAAAGGAAAGTGTCCACGAACATCCTTTACAAACACGATGAATGAAAATAGATTAGCCTTGAAATTACGCAATGGGTAACGAGCCCAGAAGGATTCTGTTAGTGGAATAAAAGCCAGAATTAATTTCATGTATGTGAAAGACTGTTCTAAAACATTAAAGAAAACAAACAAAACAACAACATAAGGAGCCGACTTGTTTGTGATGAGTTTTTTCCTCACAACAGGAATCTCTTAGATGCAGACTACCTAACCTGATCTGAAAAGATTTCCAAGAAAACACCTCAGACTTCTCTGCATTTTGGGTATGTTTGCTTTTTTTGGTAATCCAAGAATAGGCTGAGGACTCTATTTTTGAATCTATATCAATCTAGGGTACTTAGAATTGTTCTTTTCCTGAGTCAGACAAAGATTTAAGCACCCCAAATGAAATTCTACACATATCTACTTACCATCTATCTGAAGAATTACCTCAGATTAACAAGAAGAGTAGCTGTACAGAGTTGGATATGAAATAAACTTTCTTCTATGCTATTTTAATATGTATAATTCACATTGTTGTCAGAACACAGAGATACATGTTTTTACTTAAAAGCTGCAGGTTATGGATATAAAAATAGCTGCGTATAGCTACATATATAGCATGCATGTGTGTACAAAACAGCTATGTATAGCACAGATAGCTATGGTATATAGCTAGTCCAGTGTACCACAGATGTAGGTGCTTGGACTATTGATCCCATGGTTGAGAGGTGGTGCTGTACAAGGCCAGCACCTTGCAGGACTCAATGATCCTTGTGGGTCCCTTGCAACTCAGCTTATTCTGTGACTGTATTTGATAGCAAACTTGGAAATCCCTTGTTATGCCTGGCAAGCTTAGTAAGCTATTTTCTTCCTTGCCCGAGATCTTCTTGACCCTTAAAATGCTTCTTTAGTTTCTTATTTTCCTATCCTATCAAATCCTAAGATTTGATTCTGACCAGACTAAAATACCTTTCCTCTATCTTGCACTGCATCAACTGACAAGGCACCACATTCCCTTTGCCACCAAGAAATCATACTATGAAATGTGCAGTATATACCTACATCATGCATAAATTTCAGACCTGTGCCACACAGAGCTGAAAATGGACTGTGTTTCCTCTGAAGTCTTATTCAAATAGCATGACCCAACCAGCTTCTATGAAAGGAGGGAAGCTTTTTTACTAGAATCTATTTTACTAGATAACTTTGAGGTTAATTGTCTTACAGATTCAAGAAAGAAGCCTGATCAGCCTTGGATAATTGTTTTCATGTAGAAAGCTGTTATTTCCAATTACTTCTCATGGTAACAACCACTTAAGTTTGCAGTGCTTGCAATTTTGTTTTGTCACCACAGTGTTCAATAAAATATGGTTTTCAGTCAGCAAAAATCATTAATTCCTTATCACAGTCAAAATTAAATCCTCTTTAATCCAAAAATCACTATGAAATAGAAATGAATCAATAGAGCAGCAGCATGTACTGCAGCATTCAAAAATGAATCCTGAAAAGCATAGCACTGAATTCTGGAATAAGCCCATGGATGCACTTTCCTTTTGACTTCAAGAGAAAATTTTTCTGGTAAGATTAGACAACACTATTTGCTTTTTCAATCACTTTAAAAAGCCTGAATTCAAGTATGTTTATTCTTGAACACATTTTTTATAGATAATAATTGGTCTTGCATACCATTCCAAACCTTTTTTTTTTTTAATTCAAAAAAGAGCTTTCTGAATTGCTTCCTCAGGAAAATAGGAAACACATATTTTTATATAACAGGTTTGACAGATGTCCTAATATGAAAAATAAATTAAGGAAGGTATACTTGCTGGTGAGGGTTAAAGAAAGAAATACTACAGGAAAACCAAAAGCTTTTAAAGAAAATAGTCTTGGAACTGAAAAGTGTTGCTGCACTACATTTTGCTCAGCTTCTTACACATCCAATAAAGTGAGGTCCTCAATCCTCGCATTCCCCAAAACAGAAACTATTTAACCTGTTTTAATTAATTAGGTCTCTTGGTTGATTCCATAGCATAATCCTATGACTTCTGGTTTCTCCAAGACATTAATATCAAAAGCAAAATAGCATCAAATTTAACACTGCTGACAGCTGTGTGAAAATATCCTGAAAGCCTGCCCCAGCATGTTTGGCAAATACTTCTCAAAATATCAACGCTGACAAATCTCTCTCCTGAAGTCACAGATGCATATACAAAGGTGCTATGTTAGATTGCACAGTTCATATGTAATATTGTGAAGCCACGTGATTTATTATTCAAAAAACTCTAAACCACATTTCTATCATGAAAAGTAGATACCACCAACTTCTTTAGACAGAATTTTGAAGAAAGTCTCTTTCTACAGAGAGGGCAGCCACCATTTTCTCTCTGGTCCATTTCGATAGCTGAAGATGTTTCTGCACATAATATCTCATTACACACTTCATGATCTCAAGTGAGATTCTCTGTACCGGAAGAACTAATCCTTTACATCTCTGATCTTTAAATATAAAATATTGGGAAGTGCTCGTGTTAGATCTTCTATTTGTATCAAACGCTAACATCTATAATGAAAAAGATGGAAACATAAGCCTTCAGGAAAAACACTAAAACTGTATTTTCTGGTAGGAATTTCTGGTACAATCTTCAAAGAATAACAAAGATTATCATTATTTTAGAACATACCATCAAAAAATGTAACATAAGGAAGAAGGCAGCATACTGACCTTAGTGATCAGTTCTGCCGGTGAAAACAACAAACATCTTAAGCCTGTAAACCCCAAAGTAAACTAAGTGAGCTGGTAGCTTATACTGCAAAATTAAAATTTTAGGATGGCTTCCTTTCCAGGACTGGTGTATAAACTCAAATCTTATTGACCATACAAATATTTTCACTGTTATGGATACAGAATAAGCTTTTTCTCTTAAAGAGCAAGTCCTCCATTAACAGTTGAGCAAAGTTCTGGCCACAGAAATCATGAAGAATAGAAACACTGTAGATGCAGCACGCACCTTGCTGCTGGTGCTCCTAAACCAAATACTCTTCCCATGCTGTGTATCACCAGCATATCAAACAGAGATCTAACAATTCATAATTTAAACCTATAAGGCAAACAAATATATTGGAGTGACTGAAGAAAAGGAATCTTGATTGGCAAGTAAAGATGGCCACACTAAACTGCAAGAACCTAGTAATTTTCTTTTATTGTTAGAAAGAGCAATGTAGAATTAAAATGAGTATCAGAATAATTTAAAGCAGTAACATAAAGAATCACTCACTAACATCAGTATTTTGGATGACCAAAGACTATAGGAAGGATAGAAGACAGTCCCTACCTCCCCTATGGGGAAGACAGTTCCCAATGCTCATCTAGTATCTTACTGAGCTGACAGTCACCTTCAGGAGGTTTAGAATTCGGTCAAGTTCAGTGTTGCAGGGAGATAGTTCTTGCAGCAACAGATTGAAAAGCCACTAAAGAAAGAGGTCAAGGAGAAGCCTGACAAGTGATGGCATCCACAGCTGTGGAATAATCACATGTTTTAAACATTTTGTTCAAACTTAGACATTGAAAATCTTTCCTCGTGTTCTTATCCAGACACATTAGCTTTGTTTTGGGGATGAAACTTAAAGGAACTCAAGTACTCACCCTCATCTGCTCTATTTTCATTTATTTTGTACACTTTTTTCTATCTCTGGATCAAGGTGCTAGAAAGTGAACTAGTACAGCACTTCATTCTCAGTTGTTTGTTTTTTTTCATTTTTGAACTGTGCATTAAATAACCCAGACTGGGGACTTGATCAGAATATAGCACAGCTGTCCTCTGGCCACATGCCTATAGCTCTTCTCTATGGACAACTCCATCCTCTTCTTAGACTACCTATTTTCAACAGTGGCTTTGTGCCTCCCATGCAGAAAACACTGAAGCCTTTCTTAATTCAGTGCAAGAAAAGAAATGCAGTTGGCATATTTCTCCCAGACACGTTTCACAAAAATCGTGTGTGCACAGCTGGCATGTTTTAGAACAAACAAAAACACAGTTACTAAGAGCAGATACACCCAAGAATATGGCTGATTGCAAAGGAAAACCATACATGAAAGAATCAGAAGTCTCCAAACGTTATTCAGGAGACAGTTAATGTCCCTGAATTGCAAATAGTCAGGGGCTAGGAGCATATCCAGGGGAAGTACATCTCCTTTTCCTATTTCTATTATTTTTCCTCCTGCCTACTATGAGACAGATGATACAGGCTAGGGAGACTTTTGACATGATACAGGGAAGCTGCCTGCTGTTACCTTTTTTGATTGATGAGAGAAACAACAGCAGCAGTTAAAAAGTAGGGAAAAGACAGACTTAAGAGTCTGATCTAAACCAGCAGCTAAGAGGAACCAGTAGTCACTTGATTTCAACAAGAGACATATCTTCATGCAACAGTCCTAGTTATATTGCTTATTCAAGCACATTCTGGTCTCTAAGATGGGAGCAGATAGGCCCAAGGTGTCAACACAAACACTGAAGGGAGAAACCACTGAGAAGAAATTCTTAGTAAGAATGGAATACAGCAACTTTTAGTTTGTCTATTTATTATGCAATGAACTTGAATTATTTTCTTTCTTAAAAAATTATCTCCAAATAATTATTTTCAGTTGGCAAAGTCAAAAACCAGGCGAATACTGCAGTAAACCTCGCAAGAATAATTGAGTGGGTAGACTCATGCAAAGCCCTACAGGGTTGAACAAGGAAGGCTTAAAGCAACATACTTTTTGTCTCCAACTAAGAGATACAGTAAAAGTTAGGAAATTTGCTCTGAAAGATACTAAAAATTAACAAGTCTTAAAAATCTCAGGAAGGAGTTTTAACTATGTAGAACAGTATTGCAAGTCAATGTTTTCAAAATATGGGGACTTTTCTAAGTAGAAAAAATAAATATTTGAAGATTAAACTGGAACATACTCATCATTTTTATATTTAATCCAACAGCATTTTTATAAGTGATTGTATTCAGGACAAATAAAATGCAGAAAGAGTCTTTTCCTTTCTTTCCACTTGATATTTCAACCTTCTGACATAGATATGGTACTCAGTCTGAAGGTGACTGGCTAGAGACATTAGTTGTACAAATACATGCTCTTCCTGGTGTATTCCAAGATATGCCTGAAAAAGACATTCTCTTTAACAGTATTTGTGTGCTGTTTAATAACAAATCAGATGTCCTCCAAAACAGGATAAATGAACCTGATGAGACTACAACACTTTCTTGAAAGTCTAGAACATACCCAAGCAGAAAAAAAAAAACCCAAACAAAAACCAAAAACACTCCTTCCCCACTAAACCATGGAGTCAAAACCTGTATTTTACAAAAGAGACTGTACCCATGGAATGGTGCAAAAGACTCTTCACACAGTTCTCTAGGAAGGTATCAGAGCTGAAATATTTGGCACTAGTGGTTGTCTAACAGGAAGTATTCCCAACAGCTGTTATGCCCTACTTCATTTGTGCACTCAGAGCTAAACAGACATTCATTTGGCAACAGTTCAAGGCTGCAGCAGCTGGCAAACATCCTTCTGACTCAACTCATAATGAGAGGGTGGAAGGGGAAGCCTAAAACAAGACTTTCACAGTACCAAGCAAAAGTTACAAAAGCCAATGCACTTTCCCAGGTTCTATAGAAAACAGATGAGCAGCTGAATGACACATATTTAAAAAGCAAATGCAGAACTGATACTCTTGTAGCCTCTGGGAACAGGCAAGGGCTCTACATTATTACTATGCAAGTCATTCATGATGTGGTTTATATCCATCCCATAGCCATTGGAAAAGATGCTTTATATTTGTTGTATTGCATTGGATGACCTTGGATTCAAAAATTTCTACTCTAAAACAATGACTTGTGTTTAAATGAGGCAACCTACACAGTCAACAATCCACAGAAATTCAGAATTCCAGATGAGCTACTACACAATGTCTGTCAGAATGCTATTTATTTGTGATATTTTTAATGCATTCCCACCATATTAAAAAAATGTGGTCTCTTTCTCATTTCCACTAATGCTAATTATCTTCCATCCAGTACAGAATAACTCGCAATCTCCAGCCAAAGACAAGGAACCAAAAGATGTCCCTGCCCATGGCAGGGGAGTTGAAACTAGGTGATCTTTGAGATCCTTTCCAACACAAACCATTCTTTAATTCTATATTTAAAACACTGTAACTCAGTTACATTCTAGAAAGTAAATATATACTGCTGATGTGAGCAAATTTTTAAGCATTTAATTTGATACTTCTTGATTTTTCAGGCACTTACAATACGTAGAGAAAATCTTCTGAAGAAATCCTGTACATTTGAAATTAACCATTTCTATATATGGAAAAGCTTTCTTATTTAGTATTAAAAAAATAATAGTTTCCAGGTCCTTTAAATGAAGCCAAAACACCAAAACTATTTGGAGAAAAACTACATAGTATGTATCAATAAAATTAAGGTTCAAGAGCAACCTTAAAAATGCAACTAGAGAAGTAACAAACTTTATTTAAAATTTTAGCAAACACAGCTGAGCAACTAGGGGATCTTTTTTGGGATTTCCTTGTTTCTTATCACATCAGACTATTCTTTATTTTAAAAGATCATTCAGGAGTTAGTCCACCGGTGTCATTGCAGACAGCTTTGTAGAGCTGTCTGGAGAATGGCAATGGACCCCAGAAGGGCCTAGTGAGTAAATTATATGAAGACGGGTTGAGACAGCTGGAGCTTGTTTAGTCTGGAGAAGAGAAGGCTCAGGGGAGACCTCACCACCCTCTAAAACAGCCTAACAGGACATTGTAGCCAGCTGGGGGTCAGTCTCTTCTCCCATGCAACAAGTGACAGGAGAGGACATAGCCTCAAGCTATGCCGAGGAAGATTTAGGCTGGACATTAAGAGAAATTTCTTCACAGAAAGGGTGATTAGAAATTGGAATGGGCTACCCAGAGAGGTGGTGGAATCACCATCCCTGGGGGTGTTCAAGGAAAGACTGAGGGTGGCAGTCATTACCAGAGTCTAGTTGACAGTAATGATCAGTCAGACTCTGATCTCAGAGGTCTTTTCCAATCTAATTCTTTCTGTAAGTCTGTGATTCATTTTGTAAAGTAAGAGTTTGTTGAAGATCACCATGAAAGCTCACAAAATTAGAAAGCCTCGGCCCTCAATCCACAATCTCAACCTACAGAACTCCTTATATACACATATATACGCTTGCAAAGGCATGTAAAAAGGAAAATAAGCATCATATACTGCACAATGAAAAGGTTGAAAACACCTAAAATTGAGTATAAAATTATTTTAGTATTTCAGTTAATTCTTTACTAATCCCCATCCCTCCAAAATTCACAAGGAAAATACGTGATTCCACAAAAAACCAAATGGATGGGTTTACAAACCTTTGCCAATAGCATGTACTATTCTCTACCATGAGTGTTGAAACCAAGCTTCTGGTTTTCTTGATCTAGGTCTGATGAGTGACTGGGTTCCATTGCAGTCAGAGATATTGTGAGCAAATTTTTTTTTTTAAATAATGTGTTTATATTTATTTTCTTCTGCCCGTGCAGAAGCTCATCATTAGACTGGTAACATTTCCTAAGGGTCCTAACACATATACAGAAAATACAAAAGCATATTTTCAAATTCTCAGTTAACCCAGATTATTCTACATGCTTGACTTGAACCAAAGCTCCCTTAAAATGAAACTTTTCACCAACCCAGTGGACTTTAGGACTCATCCTCAGCATCACCATTCCCCTCCTACCAGTGAACGTGAAGTGACCATGCCAATCAGATTTAAAGAGTGTATTCCACCCAAGAATGAATAAAGAAGAGCAAAGTGGGAATTCTAACTACTTACCTGATAGGCCTGTATACAAAAATCCTAGTCAGCAAAAAAATAGCATGTAAACCATTACAATGAAACAACAAATTATAAGCATCTACATAGAATCAGGAAACATCATACTTCTCTTCTTGATGCTGGTCCTCTTGGTCACTGAGTTCATCATCATCCACCATATGGCCAAATGGTTCAGAAGAAATTGATACCATATTAGACAGAATAACTCTGCTATCACTGCTTCCTGTAAGGATCAGCTGATCATGAGAATGATTGTATCTGACATTCCAGACCCTAAAAAAGTTAAAGCAGAGAGAACAAGAGATTATTCATGGCAGGTAGCACATCACTGTTAAACTTTTTTTTTTCAAAGCAGCAGTAAAAATTCATCTTTTCAATGTTTTAAATATGCATAAAAGTAACATGCTTCATTCCAAAGAATTTTTTTTGCCATCTTCATTTTACTATTATGCTTCTATGTCATCTATTTTCTATGAGGTGTCTTTAAAATTCAACAAGTAAATTAAAAAAAAGAAAAACAAAACCAAAAACAAATCACACCATTCAATGGTATCATTCCTTCAAGGTACATTCCAATTCTTTGTTGAGTAAGCCATATAAATACTCAAGTCCTATATACAAAAATTTCCCCAAAGCAAAATATGTATTAAAAAAATAGCCTTTTAAACAAAAACCTCACAATGTTCTTACAATAAAGTTTAAAATAGTTCCTAAAACAAATGTAGGACTATATTTCTCTTCAATTTTTACATTTTACATATCAAGTTAATACCAAACGTCTTATGGTTCTTGTTTCATTCTTTTTCTTTGAATATTCTGAAGAAAAAAAGTATAAATTATATTTCTGTTAATTCCCATTTTCATTTCCCTTAAAGTAGCATTAGGGTCTGGATTTATTTTGCAAGAATTACTCCAACCCAAATTTTATAAAATATGAATAATCCATCTTTTCATAAGCATGTAAATTGCAGACATCAGGCAAGATTCTCTCCCTACTCCAGCCACAGACCAGTGCAGTAGATACAGGCTCTAAATGTTATCTCAGAGAATAAAAAGATTCACTTGCATATTCTGACTTAAGGACTGGGAAGAACATAAAAAAAGTGGAGCTGCATTACTGAACATTTCAACCATTTGACAACAAAAGGATGGATGGCAGCTGCTTTATTACTGCACATCAGGTGCAGCATATCAGGCTCCATTTGGGAAGGCACACCTGTGTCCCAGCTGGGCCCCACAGGCCAAGTTCTGTGCTTCTCAAAAGTGTACTCCATCTCCCAACAATGTTAACAACAGTTTCTTGCCAATTAGACTAATGTTGTCTAAACTCTTAATTTACAATTACACAAGGAACATTGACATGCTGAAACTTTTCCTCTGTGCAAAAAAATTATTATGCACAACAGCACAAACATAGGTTGCATTGTTCCTAAATGGCAAAATAATTAGCTGAATAAATGATATAAACCATCCACCCACAAAACAGCATGCAGATAATTTGTTCTACCAGTGGGAATGCTCCTCTAGTGTCTTCACTGGTTCAGTGACATTCCTTGTGTCCCAGAATTTCACCTTGCAGTCATCTCCACAGCTAGCCAGGTAGTACTGTTTATTGGGATTAAAGTCCAGGTCTCGTACCAGCTGTCCATGCGCATTTTCTATACAATATATCTGCCTGGAAAACATTAAAAAAATTAAGTGGTCTATAAAAAGCTGACTGCACTCTGCCTACAGAAATCTGTTTCCCTGGAAACTTGCATAATCCCCTTAGCACCCACAGACCTAGAGTTTCCATTGCTAGTGCAGACTTTAGGGAATTCCCATTTGTTAGCAAGTGACTTGTATAGATTTCTCAGCTTGCTCTGAAGCTTTGTTCCTTCCGTGTTTGTTTCTATTAAGATCATCTGGAGTTAAAAGGAAACAGTAGCTCCAGATGATTCTAGCACAGCTCTGTAACAACTTAAATAGTTGTTATAGATATAAATATATAAATATATAAATATCTGCTACTAAACCACAACCGTTTCAGATAAGAACTTCTTCAACCCTAAGTAGTTATCCTAATACCCTATTTATGACATGTACTTCTCCCTGTAGGAAAAGCTGAAATGCAAAGGTTGAAACAGATATCAACGAACACTTTTTATTACTGCTCTGTATTGCATTTACCTTCTTGAGCTCTTGCATTTATCACTAATTTACCTGTGGCCCTTAAACTGCTCCGCCAGATGCAACCTCATCCGTCTGGACCACTTTAGAAAACATCTGTAG
This sequence comes from Pseudopodoces humilis, assembly GCF_049639895.1. NCBI lineage: Eukaryota > Metazoa > Chordata > Aves > Passeriformes > Paridae > Pseudopodoces > Pseudopodoces humilis. The sequence continues at coordinate 96,341,491 of NC_142202.1, forward strand.
TACTGCTAACAACCTAGCATAGCTATTCAAAACATCATGTGCCATCAGTTTGTTTCTCTACCTTGCCTCTTAAACTTGGGGGTTGTCTGTTTTTTTCTGTTTCAGCTATTGTATTACCAGTTTTCTCCAAGACACCAATATATCATCTAAAGTTCTGCTTAGACTTGACTGTCTCCTATAACCTTCACTAGAACTTTTGAACACTTCATGAGCTTTTTATTTCTTCAAATAAATAATGTTTCTCTTCAATAAACACATTGACCAAAACTTCCTAATTCTTGGGAAAACTACATATTCTTATGGTATTCTGTCATGATCAGATAGTCTCTTGCTGTTAATACCTAATTACTAATACAAAGCAAAATAGTTCCAGAAGGAGAGATTCAAAGTATATCATGCCTGTACTAAGCCCTATCCTGACAGCTCTGGCACTCACCAGTGAAATTACTAAGATATCTAGCATCAACACTCTTCTCATTCTTTGAGAGGCTAAGGACATCATTCAGGTATGCCCTTCTACCAGGTATTCTAGGAGTGGAATTCAAGCTTCCACTTATTTTCTTAGAATATGTATATGGCAAAAATTTTAAGTCTCAAGCATGCTTGCCGCAGTAAAACACTTCTTTCCTCCTTCACTGCACCTTTCACTTTTTTCTTGCACAGCTTAGAGATGTGTGTAAGGGCTTAAAAGTAATAGTGTCCATTGTATATTCAGGACTACTCACCATGAAAGACTTTATCCCAACTTAACTATTATTCGACCATTTGATCCCTTTTCTCTCCAAATATGCATATTATTTTCGTCACTTTTAACCCAACCTACAGCAATAATACATACACTGAATTTCCCACTTACATCATAAGATTAATGCCAGACCACATGAACCATTTTCTCCAGCTATTGGCTCTGCTTTCTCATATTATTCTTCTTACATATTATTTAGAATTTAGCCTTGGAGTCTGAGTTTTCCTGATAATGTTCTCTCTCTACATCTAATCAGCCTAGTGTCTGTCTTCTCTGTGTCACAAGCTCTTCTCTGATTAAGACTGCTTCTTAGTCTAGTCTAGGACTCTTCCTGCCAATCTTTTTTTTTTCTTCTCCCTATCTTTGCTTGCTGTGTCCAAAAGAATGTTCTCCCTCTATCCTGCAGCTATCATAACCACTGCAGGAGCAGCTATTCTAGCTACTTCTAGTATTTCTCTTCACTTTGCTGGAAGAACAGTTTTCTGCCCTTGATTCCTCCCTCCCTCCTCATTTTATGCTTCTTATACTGCCACAGTTTATACTGCCCTGACTTTAAACTCCTACTTCTAGCATAATTATTATGAAATATTCACATAATAGACATATTACAGTGTAACTGAAGATGAGACTTACTATTGCATGTACTTTTTGAGTATATTGCAAACAGCTTTTGGCATAGCTTAGTTATCAAACTTGTATAAGGACTATCTATTCTGAGCTTTTTACTTAAAGTAAATAGAATGGTGGTGTTTGTTTCTGTTAACCAAGCTACCCCTTTCACTGAGGATCCAGACTATCCAGATCATGTAGCTTTCATAGAAGTGACTCAAAAGAATTCCTTTAATGCAAGATAGAGATGCTTCTTCTAATGAGACAGAGCATGAAGCAGACTTTACAATATTTAATATTTTCTCTTCAAAACACAGGCTTTGGTTAAAGATCTGCATGCTATATGTTAGAAATAGGATTACAAAAACATAACAAAAAACCCAAATTAATAAAACCCCCTTCTCCTTCATCTTTTCTTTCCACTCTTGTCTTTATAAAGTGTCCTTATAAATCTAAGTATACACATTATATAAAATTAGATTTTTATATATCACTTTACAAGGCAAAGAACAGAATTTTCAAACATGATGATAAGCATACAGGAAGTGACTTATAATTACCGTATTTTTAACTTCCCATCATTAAATAAATCTTCTTGGCAAAACCACACAAGTCTAGCAAACAAGGGATTTATTGCAACAACTCTGAGCTGGCAGGAACCACTGAACTAAATTTAAAGTCATCGCCCTTTAAAGCAACAAAAGTTATTACAAGACATCAGTCTTCTTGGTTTAGTGATAAATTACTGTGTGCTAAGGGGATAAAGTGTACTTTTAAAAAAGCTTGAAGAGACTTTAGTAGTCATGGCAACAGATACACACAACATCACTCCTTTGCTTATCAAAATCACAACTAACCAAGGGGAGAAATGCCTGATTAGGTATATTCAAAGCTTTTATTTGGTTATGATTTTGATTCAGTGATTTCTTATAACTAGTATGCTACAATCTTTAATATGGTATAGAACACTTTATTAAAATCAGAAGTGAAGAGTGAACCTAACTTGTGAATTACCTTCAAAAAGTAAAGTCGCCTTTAAATGATATGAAGATAGTTCATAGCATAGTCAGGATTGTTGTTAAACCATTTTCAGGTTGAATTACAAAACAGCTTTAGTCAGGTAATCTCTATGTATTGAACAAATCCTTGTGAAACTAGTACATAGTTCAATAAAACTCAATACACAAGCTAGAATTGAAGCTGATGGGGAATATCAGAGAAAACTCTTTGTAACTGTATCAGCTGTGCAAGCCTTTATATTCCTTTTATAAACTATAGGTTTGCCACATATGATTTGAAACAAAAAAATTATGCTAGATAAATTAGATTAGATCTACCTCCAAAGGAGATTGTGTTTTCTAGAGAACATGACTGCAAGCTCTCATTACCTCATGCTCCGTGTATCCCACCCTCGGACATTGGTATCGTTGGCTGTGGCAATCTGGGTACAATTGTGGTGTGGACTCCATCTTCCTGAAGTAAATTTTAATTGTCCTTTCCCTTCCAAGGCTGTGGAACTAGAGAGCTAAAATAATGAAACAAAGCTGGCAATGTTTCTAAATGTTACACTAAAACGAAATTAGTTGCAATGAAGACAAAGCTGCTCAATAGCCTATTGCTCCAAGTGCAAGGGACTTGCAAAATCTGAAGACTGAAAAAAAAAAAAAAGAAGCAACACATAAAAGCTAGAGCTGATTTTCTATCACTATTTTTTTATAGGCTTATGCAGTATAATTTATGCCAAAATATTAGAAGTATTGTACTATTCTATAAATTAAACAGTTTTAGATCATTGTTGAAACAGTAGATAGACAACATGGGCACACTGCACAGATCTGTAGCTGACACACACACACACATATGCATTTAGCTTCATTAACAGGCTTACAAGATTTTTTCCATGTCAAAATGCCAAATTTTATCTGTAGTAACAGAATTAAGGTGTCAAAGACTCTTTGATAAATGTATAGCACCTTTTAAAAATAAAGAAATCATTATTTCTTTAATAATGCCCATGTCATCATACACACGCCTGTTAAAATAACAGTACATACCACTTAGAAATCTACAATCTCTGAGACAGAAAGGTTTCAATTCCTAAAACAGGCTGCATGTCATGGAACAACCAGCTCTGCATCTCCACAGTTAATGAAAAGAATGTCCAAAGTAATCAACTTTCTCTTTATAGTTGTAGAGCAAGTTATCCCCCAATTCCATGTGAACATGGGGGAAATCAAAGCTGCTGACACTGCAAATTACTTTTACTTCCAATCACTTACTGAAACTGTTTAATACCTGAAGAGGAAGAGGAAAACCAAAATATTTGCATTTAATCAGATATGAAATTTACAAAAATTTCAAGCAGCTACACAAACAGCAGACTTACTAGGCTCTTTCATGCAACTTTCGTATTTCTAAATGTTTCATTATGAGGTATTTCACAAAAGCAGATTACTTCACTAGATCCTGTTGGGTTCTAGTGCAACATCAATATTCTATTTAACAGTAGATTTCTCAGCACAAATATTATGCTTTGAAGGATGAAAAAGGCTAAAAGCTAAAAAAACCCAAAACCAAACTGTTTACATAAACTTTAACTGACATCAACACAAAAATATGCTGCCAATACTAAACTGCTTAAATCTATTTGTGTATTATATACATGTTCTTGAATATATTTTGCTAAATTTTTATTACTACAACTCCACCAAGAATATAATCTTTCTTTAGCATTATGATTAACAATCTAGAAATTGCAACTAGAATTTTCTTTAAAGAACATGGAATTCCCAGCATGCAAGATCATATATTGCTCATGTGTTAATGAATAATTTAACACTGTGGCCAAACCTACTCCTCTAACATCATTCCTCCCCTAGAACAAATACTCTCTGAAAGCCTTTCTACAACTCACAGGTTATTAACAGAAACAAAAACTACTGCACAGGACACTAGACACCATATAATAAAATTAATTTTTTACTTTTTGACACTAGATTCCAGGCACAACAGAATATTCATAGCTTGTGTAGGTCATTTCAAAAATTAAAGTAAGTTTCTTTAGTAAGCAGGCTTGGCCATTCAAATCTTAGATTGGTGGGAGGGAAGCAAATGTTAACACTGACAGTAAGATAGATCCAACAAAGGGAGTGTATTTTCTCAGGTATTTAAAAAATCTCTCTTGAGATGTAAAGCATCAAATATTCAAAATATGACTCAGAGCAGAGGGTCTTTGTCAGCAGTAGACAATACTTTCTCCAGCATTCAAGACATATATACGTATATGTTTAAGTCTTCTCATTTTAACTTTTATAATGTAAGCTACTATAAAAAGATGTATTTTTTTTCATTGCAGTCAAAAGTTTAGGTTGAGGCCAGCACATACATACAGTGATATTTCTTAACATATGAAAAAATTCACATACATGATAGATGGGCCAACTCTTCCTTGCCTTCACAAGCAATTCATAAGTAAATTAAATGACATCTTTCCTTATACAGATGTCCAGCTATATATACAGACAAGCTGCTGATCACCTGTCTTCTTTTCCATGTCATCTGTGAACCTGAAAGCAACTGCAAGGATTTAAAGGACTATTTGGAGATAAGTTTTCATACATAAGAAGGAATCCTTATGTTACAGAAGGAAGTCTAAAAGTTTCCTTCCCGGAAATCCAAGAAATAAAGGAAACAAAGTTTGCAGTTCAGAATCACAAATGCACGTACAAAAACACAGCTGTAATTTTAATTCATACTTGAATATATGGACAACTTCAACTCTTTCCTCCATTTCTTTAAATGCAGAAAAGCTAACTAAAAAGGGAAGGAAAACATGACATAGGTGTATTTTAAACATTATTCTTGCATGAAGATTAGGATCTGTGCCGTCCAGATGATGAGGGGTGTGAGGACCTTACTGGATACAGAAGGTAAACAATTAATGGCATTATTTTATAAACACAAAAATATGACTTACATTAAGGAAAAAAGAATGTCTACTTTTAGAAAACAAAATTAGGAATTACTCTTGCAATGCACAAGGATCACAGTGATTTCAGAAAAGAAATCTGGAGAAAATGAAATCCTGAAAAGTGTAAAATGGTTCCCAGAGTATGGATGGATTTTTCACTATTCCTAATGCTTTGCTGGAACAATGTCTAAATCTGGTGACACAAGAACAAAAATAGATGGGCAGCATGATATTATACTGCAGTTGCACAAGAGCTTTGAAATAAGAAAAAAATCTTCTAAAAAAATTATACAACGTAACGTGATCAGAATAGAACTGTTTATGTTATCCTCAATGAAGGAAGGGGTTTTACAAAAACAGAGTACCAAAATAGGAAAAAATCTGTCCTAGAATATCCTGGATTTAGGACTGATTTCTATGTATTCAAACGAAAATATCATTTACTCCAACTTCCTTTTGTCAAAATATCAAGAACTGAGGTTGATTTTCCTGCTTCAAAATTCGATTACATAAGGACTGACTTGGAAAGTGGAAAGGACAGACAGTATCCTTCAAAACAAACCAAAACCCAACATATATTAAATGTTAAATGGTACAGAAATTATCTAGGAAAACCACAAGCAGCATGGAGACAGTAAACCAACTGCTCCTGCTTTCTTCCAAAGGAAAGAGCTATGTGACCAAGAACAAAATAGGAAAGTACTTGGAAAAAAGATATATTAATGGCTACACTAAGCAGAGAAACCCAAGCAGACAATTTTCAGATTGCCATTAAAAGGCATGAGTGTTTTTCTGACTTGTTATTGACAGAAACAGAAAGGTTGATGAGGATTGTAAATTGAGTTCAATTCCTCCAACTGCAGGAAACCATACCATGTGTCCTTTCATAACCGTTCTTGATATCCAAACCATCTTAAAACTATTTGTGTTTTCAAATAGCCTCATCATATTGGCAGCTCAGAGCTATTCTCAGAATAGCTAAGTAACAGAACTCACATATTTTTAAGTGCTGAGTTTCTACACTACATTAAGAAAATATTTTTATTCCTTAAACAAGTTTTCTGCTTTATACTACAAAAATTAAGCCAAACATCAAGTTCATCCTCTGAAATATACTGTTATCCCTATATGCTGATGATGCATTCCAAGTCCTGCCAGCAATAATTTTCATTATTTCATTCTTACTTCTAGCATTAAGGAGACCATTGAATAAAATTTATTCCAAGTCCACAAGCTGGTTTCTATTCTCATTCTTATCCACTAATTTCCCTTTTATTTTTCCTCAGACAGTTTTTTACCCTCCTATAGTTAATCCATGTTTATTCTAGTTTCAGTAATAATGGGCCATTAAAAAATTCTCCACTAAATTCCACATGGTATTTCCTGCCTTGAGGAACAGCAGCTATCTTGCCAAGAAAGCATCTCACGCTTATTCCTAACATCCTTTGTATTTGGATACATCCCTTTTATCCAGATAGCCTGTGAAATCTTCCCTAGAATATATTCCACCTTGCCTGGAATGCCACTGCCAATGCAGATGGGACAAGAAATCTAAAAGGAATACAGTTATAATAGTTTGGATTAAAATTATCAAAACCACAACCCACTTATCCCCTTTCTGAAAACATTTGAAAACCAGAAAAATATCTAGATTTTAACATCTCTACTTCATTCTGTTGCACACCACACACCAAATATACTGCATTTACCCAAGGAAGAGTTCTAGCAATTTGTTGACATCTGACCTCAAATCTGTACACAGAAATACTATCGTCTTCCCAGCAGACTCCATCCACACCTTGTGGATTGTCTGGGCTTCTCTTGGGTTCAGCTAATGATTATAAATGGCAAAGAATTGCTAATTTAATTGCAAAAGGTAATGATGCAGTGAGCATAAGATTAGTTTCACCCCAGAAAGTAATGTCCTCAAAACAATAATAAGGGGAGTGATCAAAATGACAGGAGAAGCTTGTCTTAATGTAAATACAGGCAAATTGAATACTGTGAGGAAGAAGCAAGTTAGCAAAAAAACATCGAAAGAAAATAAAAAAAAAAATCCCAAACCAAAACCAAAGTGAACCCAAACAAACCCACTGAACTGTACAATAAATTACATTTAGCAAATGTTTCTTATCCTAAGATGACTAGATAATTCAGAGAATGAACACACCAATAATTTTATTACCAAGAAGCTCTGAATGTATTGGGAACTCTAAAATTCTTCAGGCTAATTTTAATGAAACAATGCGATTTATAAATCATGGGCAGATATAGAAAAGGAACCAAACGAGACTGAAGTTCTGATCACTGTAGAAAAGCAGAAATTTTGGCAGGTACAAAATTTTGAAGACACACATTTTCAGTTTTTCATCTGTATTATACCTGAATTTTAGACAAACTTATGTAAACATGAAAGATCCATAAAGAGAAGCATTTGGTTTATGTCTTGCCATTAAAATGGCCTATAATATGTACCTATACAATAAAAATGAAGAAATTGAAATGTGTTGTAAAAACAGGAAGATCAGTGATGCACCAGTGTAATGAGTGCCTCCTTACCTCTATTACCTGATACAGATACAGCAGACCTGATCTTACTTTTAGTTAATGATGCTGATATTATTCAACTTGAACATCATCATGTATTTTTTACAAAAAGAAAAAGCAATTCAAACACAGTGACATTTCTATTATTTTAATCCTAGGCTCTTGATTTAATCAGTTATAACACATATACACACAGAACTACATTGTTATTTTACTTATAAGTCTATAGCAACATGCATATTTTATTAGGACATTGTCCACTTAGGAACCCCTATAGAATATATAAGTTTTCTAGCACTGAGAAAAGCATTCAGTGGAGGTAGCTCAGATTGTAACTGCAGTGACAGCTGCAGATGGAGCTCCAGACAGTGGAGAGAATTGAGGCAAGAGGCTGGGAAGAAGCACTGACCATTTGCTCAACAAAAGGCACAGGGACCTGTGTCACCAGTTAGTTGACTGAACACTCAGAGACGCAGCAGCAGCAGAGGACAGAGAAGGAAGACCCCGAACTTTTGCTTCATAGACTGGGAGGGTAAAAAACTCCAGGATTTTCTTTATTCAGAGTCCCTCATGGGAGCCACCAGCCCAGGATGTTGTTTTGCTGTTGCACTGTGATTAAGTGACTTAAAGGATCTCAAGGACTGAGACACTGCTATGGGAAACCTGGTATGTGTGAGGGTGGGGCATGCAGGGAGTCAAGCAGGGACCTGTCAGCCCACTGGAGCTGCCCAAAGTCTCTGACCATGGGGAAGGAACTGCCAGACTCCAAGGACTCCTGGATGGTCAAACAGGGACGTTTCCTCAACACCAACTATGTCCTGCTTAGTCACTGCCTGCTTGAACCAGACACCATGTTAGGTGATAAGACATCAGGTGGCTAAGAGATTCCAAAAATGGACAACCTTTCATCTTAATGAACAATAGACAATTTTTCTTGTCATTTACATAACCTCTGTGTATCTGCATATAAAGGAAATGTGGGCTGGTTTTTTTTTTTTTTGCCTTAACATGGCCTTTTTTAAATGCAGCAAGACCTGATTTCTTTCCTTTAGACTGTACTATATCTTAATATATTAATTAATATATCTGTTTTCTAGGCAAAAAAACCCCTCATTTTATTAATATCTCATGAAAATCTCTCTTTACATTCCGATCAAAAAACATTAAAATACAAATCATGTGCTTTTTAGAATTATGATATATTATGCATGCAACAATCCCTTATAAGCAGGATATTCACAGAAAGAAATCACTGTTTCACCAACAGCTCATTAGCCTACAAACACTCCTTGTACGGTGATATGGTGATAACCAAATGGAAAATGTATTTACTGCTTGCCCCTACTAATGCTATCTGTTTTATAACCAACCTGTTCTCACAGATTTCTCTCGCATTCTAAATACTACAGCAGCAAAAGTTGGGGTAGAGTGTTGATTTATGGAGGAGGGTTTTACTCATTTGTTTGTTTTTATAAAGAGAAAGCCAACTGTGTAACAAAATATTGCTTGTTTTTCTTTATTGCTCTTTTTAACTGTCAGCCCTACATATTTTTTTGCAAACATAAAATTTCTACAGAATAGATGTTATTATTTTTCAGCCACATATAGAGTTTAACAGGGAGTTAATCTCCTAGTTAGGAAGCAATTTTCAAAGATTTCAGAAATCCACCAGTTACTTCTAGTCCTGAAAAAGCCTATGATACTGCACTTCAGCTTGTCATAATTTTCATTACTAGAAAGTCCACAGCAGGCCTCTTAAAGAGATGCTTATGCTTTCCTCAGACTTGTTCAGCTGAAGTCCCGCTAGCTCAGGAATCCACAGACATGTTTAAGACAAATTTGCTGCAGACAAAAAATTCAGTATTCAAAAATTTCAAGAATTCCAATACTTTCAGAAATGATTCACTGGGCTCAAGATTTTGGTACATGGAAATATGTCCTCTGAGTGTCGATTTTCAGAGAACTTTATCAAATATCACTTTAAAAGCAGTGTATAACTTGGTATTGAAGTAAGTATCATCTAAGAACCAAAAATTGATGGAGCAGAAGTCTGATTATGCTAAACAATTATTTTCAGGTAAAATTTTACTTCCAAATAATTATTGTTTATTGTGCAATCACATGAGATACTGGATTATTTTAGATGGAAATATAGAGGATCAGTCAAATTCTATATCAAGCCTCCTGAGAGCCCAATTGTAAAATCTGAACATTCTTAACTTCTGCAAACAAAGGTTTTTAACAAACATTTTTAAATGCTCCTATCTAAAGATATCAGTCAAGGGTTGATACATCTACTTCATTAGGTGCAGCAGTTTCTTTGATACAGAATTTCACATTAGGTTTTATTCATTTCCTTTTATAAAAAATAAAAGCATGTAACAAATGTCACAGGTTAAATCCCCTTAATTACTTTATTGCCAACTTTGCCTTCTAGAGTTCTTTCATGCCATCAGCATCTGATGCAGTACAAGATTTTAGAATATTTAGAAGTAGCAATAAAAAAAATATTCTACATAAGGAATTCTACTTGAAATACTGAAAGGATCTGCAAGCTGAATGTTGCTTTGAGGGCAAAAATACTGATTCCCTAAATCATACTGAAATTAGAAAATTTGGTAGAGTCTATACCTCTCAAAAATTACAGAGATCATAATTCTAGCAATGGAAGGAAAAGAAAATGGAAATCATAGTTATCTGCACAAATATTTGTGTGACAGAGTGGGAGTTTAGCTTTCAGAAAAGGAATCATATCAAGAAAACAGAACATACAAAATTCTAGTAAATAAATCCCAAGCAATATAAAATGGGGCATAAAATACCCATAAAATTTGGCATTCATTACAAGATTCCCACACAGAGAAACACAGATAATATACCAGACAGCATCCCAAAGGAAATCATAGAACCAAAGAACAGTTTGGATTTGAAGCGACCTTAAAGATCATTTAATGCCAATCCCCTGCATGGGGAGGGACATTTCAGAGAGGCTGGGATTAAGAAAAAATCTGAGAAAGTTATGAGAAAGTGGTTGAAGATACTAATTAACATTCAAAAGAATTTCAGCAAGTGAGTATAGAACTGCACAAAGAGTGAAAGTAGGAGAAAGGGAAGATGTTAAGTTGCTTGCCTAGCAGTCTCAGTACTTCAAAGAGACATGAGGACCTATAGCATGGAAGCAGTACCAACCCCAAAGTAGTTTTTCAATATTGCAGAAAGGTTTGTGTATTTATGCAGACATTAGGAAAGAAATACTGACTAATGCAGGTGTAATGCAAATCCAGGGGACACAATGCCACAGACAAGCTCCTGGAGGCAAGCTGTCAGAAACTCTCAACATCAATTTGATAAAAACAAACACTAATTTGGAGCCTTGGAAGGCAACATAACACCAATTGAAGTTGCAGGTGAAAAAAAAAGCTGAAGTTTCTCATCTAGAGAAGGAACCCAAAGAGCTTAATTATAAACATAAAGTATTAAACTATATAATATTATATTGTTACTATGTGAAATCTAGCAAAACACTAATAAGTCAAGACATCATCTATTTGCACACTGTCAGATGGTACCAACAGAGTTTATGGCACAGTGTCTCAACTAAGTTGAAGAAACTGATTCTGCAGCATCCATGAAAAAAAAATTAACCTTGACCTGAGGAGCTAAAAGTGACAAAAGATCAATTGAATAGTACTGCCCTTGACATAACAAGTGTCCATTTATAAGCACAGACACTTAGCTAAACGATTATACAGAATCATTCCAAGTTTTCTATATTCTGTGATATGGCATAAACAGACAAAAATCTATTCCAATGACACTTCTTTATATATGTTCCTGAATAAGATGTTTTTAACAGTAAGTGAAATTATCTGAGTAAACTGTATATTAGTAAATTAAACTAACATTGAGAATTCAAAGGAGAACATAGTAAATAGAGAACTTATATTATGCTCCTATAATCAAGAGTTGTAAATTAAATAAAGGGCTGCATGGTATTAACCAACATGAGTTACTACACCATCATCTGAATTCAGTAACCTTTGGCTTTACTGACCATCAATTTTTCCACTTGTAGACATTCAGCAAATCAGCACTGTTTTATTGTAGATTACTGACTATAAAAGCAGTAGGACAGTAAAGAGAATTCTAGAACAAAGAAAACATTTACCCACTAGCAACAGATACCAAAATACTACTTTTAACCACTCTTATTTAAGGCAGTGGTAGACTATTCATTTCCCCCACCTACCTTATAGGCAACAAGATACTTCTGAAGGAATAGTTAAAAGATTAGCAAATTCTAGGCTAGGGAATGTTGCTATTTGCACTGTATTCAAGTATAATGTGTTTTGTCAAAAGAAAATTTCTTACCACAGCTTTGGCTGAACTTTCCTGCAAATCCCACAGTAATATGTTGTTATCAGCCAGTGAAATAATCTTTTTACCATCTCCCATTGGTTCCCACATAACACTGTAAAACAGAAAGAGAAAAACAAAATAAAACAACTCAGCATTAAAATCCATCAGAATTTGAACTAGAAAGCCGGTTTAATTCTGTGGATCTGATCTATATCAAAACATGTTAAACCATATTCCTTCTGGTTTCCTCTAGATGAAATCCATCACATATTTTAAGTCCAAAATCTGCCATTAACTAGCAATTTGTAGCAGTCATTCTGCATACGCACACAGGAACACAACCAGAGATCTTGATGTACACTAATTTTAGAAGGCTTTAGATCAAAACCTCGGAGTTGTTCATATGGAGTGTTATGCATCCTTTTTGAAGGTGCACCAAAAATCACAAGCATTAGTTTTGATGCAAACTTTTTTCCAATTCTGCAGCTGTCATCATGATTTAATAAGCATATGCTTTTAACCTGTGATATACTTTATGAAATACAGGCAGGAATACAAGAAATCAGTCCTCCTCTCTTATTCTGTCTATGAAAAGCAGCATATTTAAGCCAGTCAGTATGGGTAGCTCAGCTAAGTATATGCACTCCAATCTTAATAAACTTGCTTGAGGTTACAGTAAGATTGAAAGAATACTTGTCATTTTATGAGAATAGGCTTCTATTTCTGTAATTTTGTAACACCTTTGTAACCAAGTTTTGCAACCTCCCAATAATCTTACAGCAACAATAGACCTGAAGGTATAGATCACAACTTTAGTATCAACACGTTAATGGAGAAACGTCTTTCAATTTTAAGACTGAAAATTCAGCTATCTGAGAGCATTGGATACATTGTTTTCATCTTCAGTGCCTATTTGAAGTCCCACCACTTGAAGTTTATCAGAAGTCCATGACTAGACATAAGTTTTCTAGTTTGTTTTGCATTTTGGGTGAATCAATTCAGTAATTGATTGGTTGGATGGTTGGAGACTGAAATGTTATAATTTACGGCCTAAACATCTTCATGAAAGACTTTTGCCTATTACAGCAAAACTGTATAAAAGCTGCAGAGAAAACCACCCAAACCCTGAATGGGCCCTTGGACTGCACGCTGATGGAGATAAAATAAAGTGACTCAGGTCTGGGCTATGGGGGGAAGAACACATTCACAGAGGGATCAAACACAGCATTTTCGGGGTGGAGACACAGCCCCAGGGCTATTGGCTGCCAGGCTCCAACAGACCTTCACAGACCCTCGCACCAAAGGGTGGGGGGAGAGAGGTTTTGGGTGTGTGGTGAAAAAACCTCTGGTGAGTGGCAGTGAATGCCCATTCTCCCATGGGCAGAGGAACTCAGCTGTGGGACCCCTTCACCCTGGGAAAGGTGAAAGGGGTGTCATGGCCCACCAAAAGGTCCTCTCAAGGGGGTCCCCAAACCCTGCACCAGAGCACTGCAACATGATGCAATAGATCCACAGTGCTGCAAGGGACAATGTCAAATTTGCCCTCCCCCAGGGAAGGCATGTGGCCGTTCCCACCTCAATATTACAAACATTTTTTAATCCATTGGATTCTGTACTTTGTGGTGGAAGTGGGCAGCAGGAGACCCTCACCACCAAGAAGACCAGATGAAGGGGAGCCACGAGATAACCACTGGAACCCTTGGAAGGCTGATATGTTTCTACCTCACCCCTGTTACTCTCTCCCTGTACCCCCACCCCTGCATACCTCTTATTTCTTTCTTTTCCCTTCCTGGTCCTTTCTTTCTTTTATCTTTCTAGTCCATCCTTTCTTTTCTCTTGTTCTCTCTTTGCCTCTTTTACTATTAAATAAAATATATCAAGTGTTTTGGCACCAACATCTAACCTCATTTGGTTTTAATCAAGTTTTGGGGTATATTTCACACCTTTCTGGGTTTGATCCATTTTATTCATAGACTTAGTTTTCCTTGCCCTTCTGTGTTAATTCAGATTGTAACAGAAGGAATAGATGAAAGAAGGTTTCACAAATAGATGCAGCCTTAGGCAGTCACTAGCAACCTTCCTAAGCCTGCACTGCACACTATGCATGCTTCTATTCTATCCCAGAATTTGCTTTACTCCTATATTCCTAAAACACCGGATATAATCTGGCTGGCCCCAGATCCAAGTGATTGACCTTCATCTAATCTTATGCTATAAAACACAAGGAAAAAAATAGGGAGTTGCAGGTAACAGAAAGAAGTGACAGAGTATCTTTTTTCAAGCCATTAATACAACAAAACTCAATTACTCTTAGCTGATACCTTCCTCTCAAATTACTCTTGCTCCTTGTGTAAACAGTTTCATCATTTTTACTAGGCACTTTTACTAAAACAAGTATCAGCTATACAAGGCAAATGACTGCACCTGTTTAACGTTTTGTAAAGAAAAATCTGGAGCTATAACTAAAAGGGTCCATTGGCTAACTCCTTACCCACTGAACTCTTCCCTACGGCAACACAGCAGAATAAAGAAAGGACTAGCTTCTGCACCTGTCTTCTGCTGGAAGCATGACTTGCATCCTTACTGTGTTGTCAATCCATGAAAATTACCCACCTATAAAAGCCCATTTGTAATGAGTTTTCTTGCATTTGGACAAAATGACTACATTTAGCACATTAAGCTGCCATCATGTTTTTAAATGTCTTTTAACAAGAACATTGTACTAGAACAATTCTATGATTTATTTTAAATTTGGCTGTTTTGTCTGTAGTATTGCCAATCTTATTTATCAACTTTTATTTAGTAACTTTTGAAAAGTTTGTTTTGAAAAGTTGTATAGTACAACTTGGAAGAAACTTAGAAGCGACTGAAAATGAGTTTTGGTAACAAAAGTGATGACATGCAGTTTCCATTACATGTTCAACTACATTTTGCCCATAACAACGCGGAGAAACCAACTGGCACTGCAATGTGTATTTCAGAATTTCATGTAGTTGTGCTGCGCAGATACATCAATTAGATCCTTCAAATAGATGAAAATATTTTATGAAAACAGGATTAGGATATAGACAGGATAATGAAAATTAATGCACTATAACCTGCATGTGATCACAATTTAGCTTCCACTATCCAGTTTTCCAAAGTGATATTGAAAGATATCAAGACCACCACATGGCTGAATAGGTACCTAAGAAATCTTCAAGTTGATTCTGATCACATTTGTTTAAGTCCATCATTTTACTTATATATTGCTGAAAATATAACTGGTATTTGGCGTTGATCGACATAGATATATTTTTAATTACAGACAGTGAAATCTGGTTTGACCACTTAACCCTTTAAGAGCCCTTTAAGTCAGAGATCAGTATTTTTTATGCCTGTTGATATATCTGCACCTTTCCTACACAAATCACTCAATTTTTAGTTGCAAAAGCTACATGGAAAACAATTTATTTGATGTTTTCAAAGGTAGGAAGAAATTTCACATCTTCTAGCATCACTGAACTTCAAGATAAAAGAATTTTTACAGCTGAATACAGTGTGCTAATTAGAGCCAATTATAACCAAGCTGATATACCATGCAATGAAAAGGTCTCTCCAACATTCACTCTATCCTTGTGAGATGCCCATTTTACCTGTATTTCATTTTTAGTTTATGGGTGTGGTGGTAGAGATCATTCATTCAGATTTTGTAATCTTAAGCAGAGGTTGCTCAAATCTCCATTTGTAACATGTTCAGCTATGTTCTGTACTCAGGACTGAATGTTAAACATGAAATACTATGGAGGAGGGCAGGAAATATTGGTGAGTGAAAAGAAAAAGTTACTTTTGAAGCAAGATAAAAATTTCAGAGAAACTTAAGTTTACATTTAGAACAGTTTTCAGCCTAGCAGAGGTGGTGATAATGTCTAAAAAGGAAAATAAATAAACCAGGCAGTACCATTTTCCTCAGTGTGCCAACAGTTGCTGACACTTAGAGTTTTCATAAATGGACAAGACAGTCATCAAATTCACAGTTGCCACTCAGAAACTGAGTGGCAACTTCAGGGCTGCTCTTTAAATAATCTATAAACAGAAGACAAGCAATTATACATGTTGCATTTTACCCTATTTTGTTATCATCTAACTCAGGATGCTTCAATTAAGCTTGCAGCTAGTAGTTTTTGGTATAAAGAATAAAATTAAATCCTACAGAGAACATTACCTTAGAAAAAAATAGGAGTATTTAAAATATTCACTCAAATGCACACATGAAAGGACCCCATTATCTTCTTCTATTCTGAAAAGATAGTTAACACCTTTATCAATAAACGAACTGAGCTTTTACAAATGTACAATTCAAAGTCCTCCATTATAGATTAAGGAGGAAAAAAGCAACACGCAAACACTTTCATCGACATGAACTGCAGTTAAGCCACAAGTGTTGGACAAAGCAAGCATTAACTGCTGCTTAACTGCAATTACAGAAGTGACAACCATTTATTTCTATAAATGGAAAAGTTTTGCTAGACTGAAAACTCTCATGCACTGAAAAATGGAAAATATACCCATGCATTTAGTAACTCAGCAGACTATCCTGCAGCTTCCATGTAGCCCACTAGAAAAATTCACATATTAAGAACTCAAATATTGTGCCTTCTTTGCATTAAAATGATTCCAATTTAAAGATGACTCTTGCCTATCACATAACCAGGACACTAATTCTAAGAGACAGGAGATCAAACCAAGTACAACCTGGAACCCACAGTTCTTGTTCCCTACCCAAGTGCTCTACAGAACAGCCACATTTCTGAATGAAATCAGTTCTGACCATTTTACAGTGTATTGAATTCTGCTGCAGGGAACAGAAGTTACACTTAATCTCAAAATTCTCATACAATGAGCAACATTTTACCAAATATATGCACTTAATCACAAATGTACAACGGTCAATATTTTTCATTGAATAGATATCCAAAGGACATTTCAAAACCCTGAATTTTTAACTACTATGTAAGCAAGTGTCAGCAGCAACATTGCCACATCTATACTCATCCCAGAATACTGTGCTGGAAAGAATTCTACTCTAAGGGATAAATACTCTAAATAATAAATGCTTAATGGGGTTTTGGAGAGCAAACTGGAGTCTGATACCAGGAAAACAGGGGCACCTGTTCAGTTAGTTCCTCATGAACATTTAAATTTTTCCTGCATAACTAATTTTTTCACAGTTCTGTAACACTATTTTTCTTTAACATTTTCCACTAACATTTTTAGCAATTCAGGAAGACTGAAAATAAAACTATTAGAATAAATAGAATTGTAGCATAATAGAAAGAAGTATCTATTTCACCTGCAAAATCAGTTGAGGCAGACTTCAACCCTCTCTTTTTTAGTGGTATGAATAACTTAAGTGACATTACAAACAGGAAGAAATCCCCTTTTAAAAATAGCGAGAACAGAAACTAGACTATGTTCAGATTGGATGGAGAAGTGAAATAGTACTCTACAAACCCTTTTTTTTTTTTTTTTCCTTGTAGGGTAACACAATTTCTGCACTATTTTATACATATCATGATTTATGAATCCAAACTAAACACAAACAACTGCAACGGCTCATAAAAACTAATTTTCATTCAAGCATATGGAATCTACATAACTTATCAGAAGTTATAAGTTAACTAAAGACATATAGTAAGTTCACAAAAATTAATAAATATTTTTCCCTTTCATATTTGCTTCAGTGTCAGATTTTAGTTGGTCTAAGTTTCCCTCTGTTTTACATGAGTAAAGTCATATAAATTCTGATTAAAAGCTAACATAATAAACAGGGCATATAATACAGAGTTCTATTACTTCAGTATCCAATTAATGAATTGCATTTATTCTCTAGAAAAAGTGATTACATTGAAGAGCTTAAAGTTCTAAAATTGCACAATACTAACCACTCAAAATTACCACAAACATTCAAGGGAATGAAAATGAAAAAAATAATGCTCTAAATTACTCTGCTGGTTTGAGACATATTTTAGAGGATGGCAAAAGTGGAAAAGGAGAGAGAAAATGTAAGAAAGACAACTAATGGTTGAACACTGAACATTTGGATTTATATATAATAGATGATTTTATTTACAATAAAGAAATATAAAAGATTCAAGAGAAGAAAATCCCATGAAGAATTCAGGATTACATGGAATTATGAAGAGAGCAGGGACATAAATACAGTTTAAATTTTTAATTCAATTTTTAATTCAATTTCAATTTAGAATGGATCAGAATACAAAGGGCATTATCAGTACAGATAAGCAGCTGTTAAAATACATTCCCAGTGAAACTACAACTTGTCACTTAGCAAGTAAAAAAAAACTGTCTCTTTACTTACTGTAGCATCAGAAGTAGCTGATGGAATATGTAGAATGAATCAAGTGTGGTAGAATTATTCTTAAATGCTGACAATTTCACACAGCTCTGAAATTTTGTGCATCATGTGAAGATACAATTAGTATCTGCTGGGCAGCTGTTACAAAACCCTTGCCCCCCAGGAAATACAAAGTTCAGTTTATACACCAGAATATGCAGCTGACAGTCCTGACACTCTCAAAGAAACCTCTATACAAATATCAGAGGGAGCTCTGTCCTCACAATCATATTTCTGGTACTGTGACATATGAAGTGTTAACATTAAAAAACTTATTACTGCATTTATTACATGTTTTTGCAATAAAACATATCTAAAAGCTACTGTACCACATATTCAAGACCATACAATCCTTCTAAAAGTATTGTTACTTTCAGGTTTATATTCATTAGCTACAGACTATTAAATTGTTTTAGACTTTTTTTTAATGAAACCCTAGGGCAGAACTTTTACACATTTATCCTGAAGCCTATAGAGGAGTACTGTAGAAGAAGTAACATTACCAACATAGTGAAGGAAAAAGAAGTGATACCTGAATAATGCATGCAAGTGTTAGAGCCCTAAAAAAACGCCGTTTTCACTTTTCTCTCGAGTTTCAGATTCTCCTACTTCTTGGATTTTTTACTTGAAAATGTTTTGGAGTGGCTTGTCTTCTGACGGATATTTTTTTTTTTTTTTTTAATAAATTTAATGGCCAAAAACGTAAGTAAAACGCTACTAGATTTCAGTAATCTGTCTTCAGGGTATCAATTACAAATGAGCCTAACTTTGATCAGGTGACTGTGTGCATTAATGGAATGAACATGATAAAACTGAAAGCAATAAAATGTTATGTATAGATTCTTCTTCATCTTAAATTAATTAAATCTCTACTCAATTGAAAGGACTGTAAGAGCAAATTTTGTACTTCTGTAAAAAGCCAGCCTTAATGAGGTTGATTTGTACTGTGTATGGCCAAGGAAGAGACGATGCTTCTCTGCACTCTATTTAGAGACCTTCAATGAAATACCAAATAAAACCTAAGTATTTAAAATCTGTGGGAATAGCTCATTTATAATAACTTTCTCCTTTGTGAGTTCAAAGTTCTAATTTAATATTTTAGTGATAAACATCCTGGAGTTCTGAAACATCTGTGACTCTGAAAAATTTGTAATTTTTCTTCCTCCCTACATTGTCTTAGATGTGGTAATATTTGCATGTTCATATCTAGAATTGATTGAGTGGGATACACCAAAAAAAAAACCTGAGCTAGTAGAGAAGCCTAATGAAGTAATCTGTCATTATTCCTAACATATTCATCCCTTTCAAACAAACTTTTAGCAGCTCTTGTTTTCTATATAAAACATGAATTCTTCATTCCTCACCTGAGAACTGAGCCTCCACTTATATTGTCTCTGTAACCTCCATTCATTTTCCCTTTACAGTTGTATTTCACTGTTCATCTAACACTTTCCCCTTACTTATTTTCATTTTATTCCACATTTACTCCATAGATCACAATCTAACTTACTTCACCTGTTCCCCTCTCTTTTGAAACACATAGCTTAGTACTGAACAGGATCTACCCTATTTTATACATGCAACCTTTGGAAAGCAAAAAGTAGGATGTTAAACATTGAGAGGCAAGCCTGCCTCCAGCAGATGGAAGAGAATCTCCACTGTGTTACAAATTCAAGATCTCAGAGATTATACTTTCTCTTATGGCTTGTAGTATCTCCCTTCTCCAAGGACTATTCTGTCAAGTCTACCAAAAAAGTCTGCAGCAAAACTGAGAGAGAAGTAGAACAGTAGGTTACTGCTCTAAATACTAAAATACAAGTCTTCAGGGGTTTAACAGACAAGAATTCAGGGGATTCCTCCAATCTGCACTCAGAGGAATAATCAAAATCTCATTAACTGCTGTCCCGTTTCTGTGGGCTCTCCTATGCAGACACAACCTGGGACCGCTTCTTACAAGATACCCAGTGGAAAGTTCCTTTAACTGAATCTTACAACATTGCATAGATCAACATACTTACTGTTATGTGGGCTTAACTCTGTGTGAATATATTTACTTATCTACAGAAAGACTTTATTGAAGAGGCTTTTTTCCTTTCTAAACACACAAATTTCTGTATCTGGGGTTTACCACACTGAAAGTAATTCACTCAGGATTTTTGCTGAAATCTTTCCATTTTGGCTTATATGAGGAACAGCAGGCAGAGGATGAAGAAATCTTAGGCTAGAATCAAACAGAACAATTAACAAGCCTATTTGTTGGCCTAATTTAAGCATCTGTTTAATTTTCTGAACTCTCTTTATGCCATACAAGAGTTTCAGTAAAAATGATGAGTCCCAAATTCAAAGCTTGGAGTCAGTAAACAATCTCAGTAACTAAAAATGAATGGGGTATGCTTCATTTTTAAACACAGTACCTCATGCAATCCAGATAAAATGGAACCGTAGAAAAGCAAATTTCTTTTTCACTTGCCTGTTATGTCTTGGAGATTAGATTTTTGCCAAAGGTTTTGTCAAGACTAGAAAATTATTTCAATAACTTGAGTGGGAGGAGCACAGTGTTCAGTCACACACCAGCAAAGTTTAAGATTTTAGTCACAATCGATTGAAAACACTTTTGATCTTGGTTCACAAAAGAGAACTGGTATTAAATATGTCTTTGCTGGTTTTTAGTAAGAAATTTCAGAGACATTGGAGCACAGCATTCCATAAAGGAGATGAGATAAAGGTAAAAAAATGCAGAATCAGGTCTTATCATCAGTACAGAGTTGAACAGAACCAACACCTGACACACCAGACCTGGAAAAAATCCTTCCCTTGTGTTTCCTAGTGCATGATACTAGAAACAGAAAATTCTGTGAGGTAATTTTTCAGCTACCAGGCTTACCTTGAATAAAGGATGATAAGGAACAAAGCAGAGCAGGGTAAACATGAGAAAAACTACAAGCAAATAAAGCCCTGAGGAGGGCAGTAGATGCCAGAGTACATGACCAGTTGCATGTTCAAGATAGTTTTGCTTTTCTTCCTGATTTACAATTAAAACTCAATTACTTATGATCTGCAACCAGATCCATAAATCTCATGAAGCATCTGTGCTACGGATACCAAGACTTACAAAAAATATCTTCCAGATATCTTTCTGATATCTTCTCAGAGCTGCTCTCTGGAGTCCCTGTCACAAAGGTTGACACCAGCATTACACTCTGCATCTTTAACTGTACAGGCATCTCTGCCCACTCTTCCAGGCCCAGCACATAAGGACAGAAGTCCATCTTTTATTTATTTTTTTTAGCATGTATTCTGACTAATACTATTCAAAATTAACTTAAAAAATGAAGCCCATATCCAACCATTTATGGCTGCATTCACACTGCTCAACTGCATGCTGTGGATTAAACAACCTCCTTAAAGTGCACATGGTCACACTAACTCAGGTCCAGTGTTCAGCCTGTGGTTTTCCTGGCAAAATGGAAAGGGTATGCATGCTCTAGTGGCAAGGCAAATACAGATCCTTCTTACTGCAAGTATATGGTGCCAGATCACCACTGATCTCATAGTGATTGTGTACACTAGAATGGTGGTCTTACATTGTGGTTTGAAAAGTATTTACACTTTGCATTGAAGAAAACTGCTTTTCTGATTTATATTTGGTTTCAGCTACTGAACCCGTAGTGTCTAAATAGCTTCATGTTTTTCAAAACACCTAAGAAGTGCAATACAAAGATTGCTAGTTGTAGCCAACACACCAGTAAGTGGGGTGTGGTCTCTGACACATTTAGCACAAAAGGCCTAATTTACTCATTTGTGAGCTGTGTCCAATGAGTGAGACAGGAATAGAAAAGTCTACTCTAAAACAAAATCCTCTAACTCAGCTGTGCTTGCCTTAGATGATGTGAGGAATACGAATGCCAAGCATTCTGTTTACACCTTTTATCTCTCTGTAACACAGGACATTTTCAAATCTCTATGCATATATATACATATGCACATAGATAATGGGCATTAAATAGTAGCAGATATTTGTAAGCACTAAGTACTGAACAAAATCAGATAGCAGATGACTGAAAACTGTGCATGAGCTTGTTATAAACTGTTATTAGAGGAAAAGAAATTATTCTGAGCATTCATATAATTTGCATCCTGATAAAAAGCAGTGATGTGCCTCCTATTCCCCCTTTAGTTATCCAGCTACTATACAAAGCTCTGGCATTCCAACATCAGATAGAAACCAATTATGGAAAATTATAAGACAAAAAACATAAAACTTAAAAGGGTAAAAGATAAAGATTAAAACAAACAAAATCTCTCCAATATAGCTGGGAATATTAAATATCAAAAATGATCAACAATAAAAATTGAATTAAAATAATAAAATAATTACAAGGTATGTAATTATCAAAGTATGTAGCAAAGAATTAAAGGATACTACTATGAAGAAATTTAACACTCAGAAAACCCATATCTTAGAAAAAAGTCATCTATACATTTTTGAATGCACTGATATGTCTTATCTTTTAAAGAATCACCTAATAAATATTACCTTCAATTTACCCTTTTTCTTTGGTTAAAATTTAATCTGCAATACTCAAACTAGAAATCTGTGGCTAGAAATGGATATTTAAAACTTAAGATATGCCCTGCATCTGGTCAGGAAGCAGTGAGAGCATATCATATACACACATCCATAAGCACCAAACTTGAGAACACACAATGAACAAATTTAACTTTCTTTTAAATAACAGAAAGGGAAACAAACCTCTGTAATAACCTCTGCTATATCGCAGCTCTCCTTGTCTTAACTTATACAACAGATAAAGAGTAGTTACACAGGCACCATATAACATAATGAATTCTTATCCTTATGAAACAATAAATTACTCACACTAAATTACTAAATCAGTTGAGTGAAGACTAGAAAAGAAAAACTTATGTGCAAGATCAAATTTATATTCCATTAAAAGACTCAAATTCTAAGTATTATACCTTAATGCAATAAAGGCTTTAGATGGGGGCAGGTGGGGAAAAACACTTTCAAACAGTACACAGGCTGTTACTCCATATGTGTTTGCAGGACTATAATAAATGTTTTTAACCTATGAAACATCTGGGACTAAAAATCCCATTTATACTTTTTTATTTTTTTTAAGATGGAATACTTTTAAAGTGCATAGCATAGCTTCTATAATATAAATCTGAACAAAACTAACAGCATGGGTCTATCCTTCAGGCTTTTTCTAGGAGTATAAAATATGCAGAATCCTACCAGGCCATATTGCCATGGGCTGTGTTGTCAAGGTGACAGAGTAGCTCCAGGGTTTGAGTGTTGCTTGATGAATCATCAGGGGATTCATGACTGCCTGATTCCAATTCCTTCGGCATCCTCCAAACAGCAGCACATGTCATGACTTTAGTGTCTGAAGCTAAGCAACAGAGAATAATGTCAACAGATCATTGTATGGGAGACGTATTTTGTACACACTGCAGCAACATTTACACAAATCTATAAGCAATGCACATCTGCTGTTTGAAATATTTAAAAATATAATACCAAGATGAATTCAAAGAATGCAGAATGTGGCTACAGACACAGACCTCAAGTTAGCAGTCAAGTTGCTGCAAAACTCCTAATTAGCACGATTTAATGTGTGTCTCTCTGAACAAAAGGAAAATTCAGTGCTCATGAAAACTCTTTGAGACACACATTTTCCAAGTTTCATTCCCCATACTAATGCTAATGAAAATGACCCACAAGTTACACTGCTTGATTCCTAAACAGTAAAGATACAGACATCATTTAAACATTTTCTTTTAACAGCTACCTTCAGTTTAATCCAGAGAATTGTCTCACATCCTTTACTACCAGTAACTGTTTATTGCAAAATTATGTTTCCCATGTAAGTACATGCCTCTAACCCCAGCAAATAAAAACGGCTTCCAAAAAAATATAAACTGAACTAACATGCATATAGCCAAGTATTACAAGTTATGAAGAACAAGACAACTGTAGATTGAGGAGAAAATACCATACGGTCTGTGCGCATATGGCATTGCCCATCACCCAATATAGCAATTTGTAGCAGTGCAGAATGGGAGGAGACCAGAGCAGCAGCACATATGTTGATGCTGTTCTAGCCACTGGTCCCGGGTTCACTGAAAGCGAACGGGTTGGTGTGATCCACTCCAGCAGAAACAAAGGAACCAGTCACAGCCACGGTAAGCAAAAGCAGGGGAGTGAACGCCGGCTGCGAAATGAGCTAAATGAGAAGTCCAGAGGATAAGTAGCAAGGAAAGATACATTTTCTGTTCTGAGATAATTTTAGAGGCCTCTATCTGAAAGTACATTTTAGCTGATTTCAGTCAAGAGCATCTGATTATAGAGCCGTGAGCAATTGTGACCAGCTTCATCAGTGGAAAGGAAAACGGCAGTAACTGTAAGGAGAGTGTTTTCAAGAGGAGGGAAAGACACGGAAAAGGCCTTCTCAGGCTAAAATAGTAGCAATGGAGAAAAAACCAGGTATTACAAATATCACCAATCTGGATACTCTATATAGAAAAAAAGGCACCCAAACAACACGGAATAGGACGAAGAGTATCTTATATAGATATATAGTAAGTCCTGAATACAAGAGTGTTTAAAATGCAGACATATTAAATAAAAGAAAAAAAAAAAAGAGATAGTTAGGTCAAACCTGTAGGAAAAAAAGGGGAAAAAAGGCCATTTCTGTGACAGGAAAGGGGTAGGAGGAGGACTTTATATGAATTCAGAACACACAATCACTAGATATTTGAGTCAAATACAGTAAAAAGAGACCATACATCTAGAGATGATAGAAAATCCCTTATTTATTAACATTTAATTGAACTTGTGCTAATTGTAGAGCATGCTAACTAAACAGCTATTTCTGAATCATTTCAGGCAAATTGTTTACTCTAGATCTGCATGCCACTGAGAAAGAGAAGAAAGCAGCAGTGGATGGCTACCTTTCCTTGGCACAGGGCAAACCCACACACAGTTCTTTGTACACCATGCAAGTAATAAATAACTTAAAGTGCAATAAGAAGGGGAGATTTATCAAATGTTTCACTTCAGTGAAACAGTAATGAACAGTGTCTGGTAGATTGTAAGTTCTAAAAGGTCTGTACCACGCATATAAAGCATTAGCTTTTCCACTATTATCAAGATCATGGCAGAGAACCATAGAAGCAAATCATGGAAAACAAACTACATGTTCATCAAGCCATCTTTCCTCTCCAGAACTCCACTACAAATCTAAAGAGAATCTTAAAATGACACAAAGAAACTTAATATTAGGGAAAGAGAATAAAAAAAAAAAAAGTGGCCTGCACAAAACACTTTTCAATGCACTGATAGGTCCTATCTTCCCCAAGAATTACCTAATAAAAATTACCTTTTTCTTTTTAGTTGAAATTTAACCAACAAGGTTTCAACTAGTAATCAGTGGTGAGATAAATTCTTAAAATTTACAGTACAATCTATGATATAATTAAAAACAAAGAATCAGCTATCATTTCTGAAGTAGTTTTGGGATGGAGGGGTGCGTTTTGGGTTTTCTTGGTTCATAAGATTTTTTATTTTTCGAGGATTTTTTTGTTGTTTCTGACAAGCTAGCTAACAAATAGAAATTTTTATGCAGCCAGATTTTGAAAAGGATCAGACTGATTTTAAGTATTGTTCAGTTTTGATAAATTTAAAATTACTCCTACTAGAATATATTTAAGTAGAATATTATTATGAAGGTCATCTTACATAGCAGGTGTCTAAATACAGAAACCAAAGAGGGCCTTTCCACTCTCATGTGTGACATGTACAGAAATATCCAACACTGATCATTCATTAACCTGGTTCTGTTTCAATTCAGACTTTTTATTTCATTTACAAAAATCTGCTGTTATTCCACTTTTCTTAAAATTCTCAGATAATTGTGACACTGCCTGTAAAATTTGTATAACCACCTCCTACACCATATTTTTTCTGAAAAGTTACAGCAGACCACATTCTTATGGTTTCAACATTTCCTGCTAGTAGATGGCTAGGTAGTCCCAAATTATGTCAAACTGTGGTTGGTAAAACTTGGAGCACATGTATTAACATTTCTATGCCCTGCATCTGTTCAAGAAGCAGTGAAAACGTATCATATACACACACACATAAAGCAACAAACTTAAAAATATAAAATGGACAAATTTACCTTTCTTCTGAATACCAGAAAGAAAAGAAAACAAATCCCTTTAATAAACTCCACAGTACTGGGCTCTCCTTTTCCTGCCTTAAGCAAGACAAATGAGTAGCTACACCGGCACCATATTATATGAATTCTCATCCTTAACAAATAATAAATTACTTCCACATAGGCCAAATCAGTTGAGGGAAGACTGAAAAACAAAGACTGAAGTGCAACATCAAATTTATACTTCATAAAAAGATTGAAATTTCAAGTATTGCTGCCTTGCATGGCAAAGGTTTTACATGGAGGGAGGTGAGGAGAAACACATTCTCAAGACATCTTTCCTCTTACCACAGCACCACAATCTTAAGGACAGCCTTGAAATGACATTTTACCTTCTTAAGACTGGAATATTAGTTCCTTGCACAATTAGATTTCCAGACTGAAAAGCCTAAAACAACTAAACAAGCATTATTTTGAAGACTGAGGGTGTCGCCCTGAAAACTCAGCTTCTGAGCTTGCTAACATAGTTTTCTAAGACTTTCCCAGGACAGTAACTGTAAACATAGATATGTGTACATTCTTTCTCTTACACGTCTTGTGATGGACATCTCTCATGGCCAGTGCAGTGAGAAAGTGTTATCCTGACCATCCAGTCCCTGGCCGTTGTCAGAAGCCTATAAATCCTGGGAGGAAAAATAAACTCTCTCTTCCTTTCACCACACCTCGACCTGTGTCCGTGTGATCTATTCATCTTCAGCGGCAACATGAGGGAGGCCAAAGCATAAGCATATATGTATGTGTACACAGAGAGGGAGAAAATCCCCCAGAAACTTGATGTGATCCAAGCTCCTGTAACACTTTGGAGGCTTGAAAACTGAAGTACAAGTTGGTGCAGAATTTCATATGCAGAATTTTGTGCAGTTCCATGCCTCTTTTACTTCACTGGAATGAGTGGTGAGAGATAAATTAAATTGCACATTAGAAAGGGATAACACTAAAAGCCAACAAGCACAAAACTTCCACACTCAGCACACACATTATTCTCTGCTTTCAGCTGGGTTTGGTGATGCTCGGGGAAAGTGACAGACCACTTTCCAGCTGCCGAATGCCCATCCATCTTGAACTGTATGTGCATTGCAAATATTCTAATTTTAAACTTTGGAGAAATTCTGGAATTAGATACATGGCTGAAATCTGTAGAAGAAAGACTATTCAGAGCACTACTAACTTCTCCTTGGACAGTTCTCACACTTTATTAATTCTCAGATGTGTGAAACCAAAATGGAATTTCCACAGCCACCCAGAGAAGTAATTTTAAATACGGCTGGCCTTAAGGAAGGCTTAATTTAGCTTTATATAAGGAACTTTTTTAAATGTATCATTTTCTCCTTTGTAAAAGAGAGGTCAAATCTAAGTGCTGAGTTAAAGTGTCACTCTTCTGATAGATTAAGTGGAGCTTTTTCTAGGTCACCATTCCTCTTAATCGAACAACCACTAGCTACAAACCTACTGAAATCCATAAACACAAACAGGAACTCTCACTACACAGAAGTCAAAGTCCCACAACAAGCTTCCCATGGCTACATGAAAAGCTCATTAACAGTATACAGTATTTGTGGCATTACCCATATAACCTTATTTCCCAAGTAATCACATGAAAATTTAAAAATCCAGTGTTACTAGGTAATTTCACTACCATCTCTGTAGTGCCACTGCTTATCTAGAATGCCTACAGGCAAAGAACAACTCCAGGTTTTCCCATCTTTTACTATCTTCACATCACATTACTGCACATATGCATAAAAAATGACAGTGTTTTTATCCACCAGCTCTCATATTATCTCTTTAAAATGCTAAAAGACAAGTGTGACACTAATATTTAAGTGGCAATGCCAGTTATTCTGTAAAAGAAAGAAAACCAAGCTAAACACATAGTGCCTCTATGCTGTGCTTCTGTGCCTTCCTTAAAAGGAATGCCTCTTTTATATAGTTGGAAACCATTTTTGCATCCCTACTTCATACCTAAACAAGAATTTTTATTTATGTTACAGTACCAATGCAGAAGAGAATAGATAAGGTTTTGTTTAAGTTTTATCACTGAGTGTATTAAGAAAAATGTTACAGGGTTTACTAAGCACTATTGAACTTTCATAGGGAATAAGTCAAAGGTTTTAAGAAGGCTGTCTCGTATTCCTCACATATTGTTCACATAAAATGATCCAGAAATGAGACAATGAACTGTTGAACCTTTGTCATATTGGTTCTTCCTCATTCAACAGGGGGAAATATTTGCTCCTCCTCATCCCTTATCTAATTTATCATACATCTTCAGTATATCTTCTGCTAGGTAAAGCTAAGGATGGAGCTAAATGTACTTGCTCCAACTGCAACAACCCTCTGTTAAGCACCATTTCTCCAAGTCCACCAATATTATCTCCTGGACAGAGGATAATATCTGCTAGAGTGACTACACACAGTTTCATCTACCCAGTTCTGTTGAAATGATCCTGGCTTACAAACAAGCAAAGCAGAATTTAAGGAATAAACAAGTAATCCTATACTTTGACAGCACTGAATTAGGAAGCAACTATGCATGAAGTTAGTAGCAATAAGGGTACAGTAATCAAATGTAAGAAATAAACTTTGGTGAGTTCAAACTTTGTTGAATTCAGCCAAAGCCTAAGAGATAATCATGGCTATAGAACATGAGGCCATCTTTGGTGTCTATTTCACAAATGGAGCAAGTGAGAAAACCCTATGCATGCAGACTATACAATTTGCAAAGGGTCACAACGTGGTCAATCAATACCAATTTTCCCTGAAACACGCAAAAGAACTGCTCAATGAGGACTATTTCCATGACAATTTTTAGCTTTATACTACCAGCTGGTTCCAACACAGAAAAAAAGGTAAAAGCTGTAGATTGGTGGGACATCCCATTTATCTTCCTCCAAACACTGTTCCCCTTGGAGAATTGCTCCAACTTAAATTAAGATAAAGAAATAAGCCTGGGGAAAAATTATCTGCCTGAAATTTAAAAATAACAGGAAGTTACTAACCAGAGTTCAAAAAGAAACACATCTGTAAGGTTAACTACAAGTACCTATTATTCCTTGATAGAGTTCCTTCATGCACAAGAAATCAATTCACTGCACTGCTGCTGCTGGAACACAGCAGACAGCAGACATTCCTTAAAAACTACACAATCACTTCTGGACTGGTTGCAAAAACAAGTATCTATGGAAATAAGAACACTGCTGATTCCAGATGCAATCAAGTTGTTCAGGACACTGAAAGTCACTCCTCCTGTTGTAGAAAATTACCATTTTTTATGAACTGGTAGGTTTTTAAGCTAGAAGGGATGGCCTGGGCACTTCATACTGCTCTTGATTTTGCATCAGCAATTCCTATAGTTGAAGACTTGCAGAATGAAAGAAGTAAGCTTTGTAACATTTCCAGACTTAGGCAGAAGAACCTAAAATTTTAAGTAATTCAAAATTGTTATAAAGATTCCTTCAGAAAATGACACAGACTGCAAAAGTACAAAGAATAAAATTGAACATCAGATATCATAAATTCTGTTTATAAAGTCTTCTTAATTTATTCCCTTTAATAAATAACAGCTTCAAAAAGGACTTAATATAAAACCTCAGTAAACATACTAAGAAACCAATTGGTATCTGGACTGACTGATGTAGTAAATCATAATAGCCAAACAAGAAATACACAGTCTAATTTGTCACCATAGAGAGTAAGGGCACTTACTTAGACCTCTATTTGGTTTCATATTATTATGAACAAAATATCATACTTGCTATGCTAGACCTGTGATTTTCCAATTGAAAACAACCCAGTAATTTCATTATTTTCTCATGCATTACTGAAATTCTCACTCCTCAAATATGTGTTTTGTAAGAGAGCTAGAGAAAGAAACTCTTCTACTTCAAAGTCTAGTGGTCTGAGTTTTAAGTAAAGAAAAGTCCAGAATCCCCAAAGCAAACCAAGAAAATCCCCAACAAAACAAAAGGCAAAAAACCCCACCTGAAATTACTTTAGAGAGACTTTAATCAAATATTACTAAAACAAATATGAAATACAAAAAATCCAAAGAGTACATGGAATATAAAAACCAAACCCTCAATGGAAGTGTGGACACCAATCAATATTCTACAGTTTCAGCAAACGAAGACTAAATACATTCAGAAACACACCAACTCTGTTCGCCTTGTGTGGAATAATGCAGATCTAGGACTTGCTAAAACTCAGTATTATTGCTCACCCTGTTCACTCACTGGAGCTGCTTCTCCAAAAGGGAAGCTATTATTATCTTTTGAAGGAAATACAGATATTTGAAAAAAATAAAGGAGAAACTTATTTTAAGAGAAGCAATTAAAAACAATCTTTATTATTTCACAACAAAGTTTAAAACAATATTTTAAGAAGTTAGCACCCCTCTAGAAAGGTGTCACCCCTCAAGCAAACTGTTAAGAAGATATTACTATAATATAAAATAAGTACAAGAAAAGAGTTTAAATGGACATTTAAGAAAAGATACCACCTGCTCCTCTCACCCCTCCACTCTTATTCAACATATTCAAGTGGATCTTAATCCGAATTGTACAGGTTCCACATCAGACAACATTACAGTTCACTATTGTTCACTCATCCACCTGTCATGCTTCTGGCATTACTTGCTGAATAAAACCCACCATGTTGCTGTAGTCCTGACCTGTCAGAAGCTTCCAGCAGACCAGATATAGGTCCTCCATAGTAATACCACTTTACACACCACTTTAATCTTTGCGTTCAATCATTCTTTATGGTCTTTCCTAATGAAACACACGATATACCACCCTTGATTGTTCTTCCTTCTCCCAAATTCCAGCCACTTATTGCTAGCTTCCCAGTCTCTTTTTGAATAATTCCAAAATACATTTTATATACATTTTATAAATACACCAGTAATTTAATACTTTAAAGTTAATTCTTGATCATCAGTAGCTATACACATCTGACCGGACTACCTACAGGAATGATGTTTTCATATTATTTTTGCTGTCATTCTACTTTGTTCCCATGTGCTTAACCTTGAAACCTGAATGACAATGCTTCCTACATCACTGCCTGCAGACATTCACATTGAAGCTGGAGGAGCTGAAGTATCAGTGCCTGACAGGGTTTGCTCTTTGATCAGCCCAGGTGGTGCAAAGCCAGCTGTCTGCAGTTATTCTGTTGCCCAGGGAACAACAACTGAAGTGTGTACTTCCTAAATCTGCACAGGAGGCCCTTCTGCAGCATTGCCACAGCAGCTCGTGCTGTGCAAGGCTGAAGTGGTGAAGCTGCTATAGCTACAGCCCAGCTGGTGCCCATTAGTGCTCTCGGTATGACAGGAACAAGCAGCTAGTGCTCAGAACCCTCCTCCCCTTCACTGACAAACAGCACTCTTCTTTACCAGTCAATGTGAACATCATTCTTCAAGTTTAATAGAATTAAGAAATAAAAAACAAAATCACTCAGGTATGCATATTTTGTTTTTAAAAAGAATATGCTTTTCAGCCTTTTTAATCAATTAATTTTAAAAAATAAACTGTATTCTGTATATTCAACATCATGTCCTTCACAGGCAAAAAAAAAGGGGGGAAACAGACCATTCATTTTCTGGGTTAGTAGCTTCATCTTTTGTCCTAAGAGCCTGTGTAGTCTTTTATTTTACATTTTTTCTGAAATACAGAGAGTGAGATATGTATAGGAATAAAGAGTACTGGCAGTTTAATTTTTCTTTCCATTACTTAAATGTGCTTTTCAGCTACCAAAAACCAGATACTGATTTTCAAAAAAACCCCAAAAAGCCACAAACCCTACCCCCCCGCAAAAAAACAAGAAAAAAAAACCAACAATCAAACAAACCCACAACACATGGAAACACAGCAGCTCACTTTTCACCTTAATAGTGTATGTTAGCATTGTATATACTGATGTCCAAGGAGGTTTTAAAAACCTCACCTGCTGCAGATAGAACGATCTAGGAGTATGCACAGGCATGGGGTATGACATGGAGAGACAGGTAAACCCATCATTTTCTATTGAAGAACAGGAGACACTGTGCAGAAATCAGGCAGTCAAACTGGAAAAGGCATAATTTGCACTCTTTTATAGGCTGACACTTCTTATGCTATTCCAAGGTGATTTGAGACAATGTTTCAGCACGGACCTTTTTTGATTATATACTCTGCAGACATACATATGTTTGAGGGAAGTCAAAATTCACTGACTGCACTGGAACTCTGCTATATGGGGATGGTCCAAGCAAAGATCTGCAACCACTGCTATACTGGTGAGCTGAACTCTACTCTTCAGGCAGAATTTGGCTGCAATAACGTAAAAGCTGCAACAGCAGTGAGAGGCACACAGGCAAAAAGGTATTGGCTGGCCATATAAAAATAATTTGTGAGATTTAACTCTGTGCTGAGGAAAGCTGCACAGTACACCAATAAAACTTAATGGGGGATATTTACATGTTGGCTTCCATTATCACAAAGGTGAGTGGAGCTGAACAGCATTGTCCACACTGCTACTTTTACACACACAATAGTTGTTGCATGGAGGCAACTCATTTTCATCACCAACAAAGCCATGGCAGCTGTCACTGAAATAAGATTAAATTAAACCAATACACTTAAGCTCCCACTTGATATTTCATAAAGTATTAAAAACTGTACTCCTTAACCAGCTGATGGGAACTGCACACCGCTTATCCACCTGTTGAATCAGGTGCCTTAATAGACAGTTACATATTCAAGAATATATCTAAAAAACCTCAAGTATTCCCACTCTACTTCATAGGAGTTCCAAAGACAAATATAACTTTTGTAATAAGTCTACCTCAAGCAGGACAAATGCCACTCCATCCAACATGAGCAGTTTACATGGCTGCCTCAAGCTTGATGAACCAAGTTCTAACCACCAGCTCAACTGGAAAAGGTAGGTTCACTACCCCTTATGCCTTGCATAGTCTCCACTTGGTACTTCCCCCCAACAGAAATTCAGATATGTGGCCACAACCAACACACACAAAATTTCTTCCAGCAATAACTTGGGATTCAAAGCTTAGATCTCGGAATCATAATCTGCCTGTATCTTTACATTAACTGGACAATTTGGGAAGCTAGCTTCCAGATGTGCTCACACATCAAGCAAAAGTAATTAATAGAAGAAAATAAACATCTACCAGCTGGATACACTATTTTGAGATACATTCTGTTTTCCGTTCATTAGATCAGTTACAAATACTACAATATGAAAGTTATTCTTATTAATACAAGAAAAATGTGGTTGGGATTTTTTGTAATTCAAGGTATCAACAACTAGCACATCAAAAGGTCTAGAGAAAGAAAAAGACTGAATATTGCCATATGCTAGTCAGTAGTTTTCTCAACTTGAGACATTCAAACAATACATCATGTCGTTAGTTGGCTGCTAACTATGCAGTTCTCATTTGTTTATACCTCAGAAACACTCACAGGAGAGAAACCCCACCGCATTTTTTTATTAGAACTCAAGTGGAGAAAGATATATACCTCATTCCAAAAAGGCTTATAATCTAGAAAAGCAATTATGAAAACATAACCAAATAGAAACAAACCCAGAAATACCTTGGTGGTCAAATCTTCAGCTCAGGTATGGGATACAATTCCTTTCTAGTACTGACCAAGTACACCTTAAGTTTATTTCAAATGCAGAATCTTATTGGTGTGTACAATCTTGCTGGGATTAGAGGTATGGATCTTTAGGAGGGAGGGACCAGGAAGGTGACAAGAGAGAATCACCCTTTATGAACATCAGCAACTAGACTGCATAGAGCTCCCAGCTCCAATGAGACATTATGGTTTAGGATTAGAAGGTAGACCAAAGTGGCAACAACATAGTTGGTGTCTGCTAGAAGGACGGAACAAAGGATAGCCCAATCTTCTGACAATAAGAAGGAGTTTCATATTCATAGTCTTGGTCCTTGTGTAGGACTTTAATAAACTCAGTGTCTAGTGGAGGGGTCTTTGCTGTCCTCAGGATTGAGGGATCCCAGGCTACCAAGACCAGTGGGAAAGTCAAATTTGGGAATATTTAAAGAAATTGGATCCTAGTAATGCACTCACAAGAACTGAGGAATGGCCAGTGTATTTATGAGGCCAGTTTCAATTAACTTTGAAAGGTCATGGTGCTGGAGAGAGGTTCCTGAGGACTTTGAGAAAATAAATGGCATTCCTACATTTAAGATGGACAAAAAGGTTCTATACACTAGTCAGTCTCCCCCTTAATCCCCAGAAGGGTGACAGATTTAGAAAATCTGAAAAATATTTCTAAACATGAGGTGACTGGGACTAGTCAGCACAGATTTATGAAGCAGATATCATGTCTGAAAAATATGATTAAGTTCTGCAGTGAAAATTAAATTAAAAACAGGCTTGGTAAAAATGGGAAGAGCAGCTGATGTTATTTACTTTTAACAAGCCTTTGGTCCATAACATCCTCACAGGCAAACTGAAGACAGGAGGGCTTGTTGCACTGAGGGTAGCTGTGACAAACCTTAGGTCCCATGATTTCAGGGCAGAGGGTGGTGGAAAAATAAACAGGAGCAGGAGCAATAGTTGGCACTAGGAAAATAACACTTTAATAAGCAATAAAAGAAAATACGGAAAATGCCCAAAAGCCGAACTACAGTAACCATGTAGAGAACTCCTTGGGGGTGACCAACCAAAGACAAGAACAAAGGAAGGCACAATGATATATAACCTTAGGGAACGAACATTCTAGTAGCCTGACCATATAGGGAACAACGTTACCCAGTCCGTAACTGACGCGTAACTTATTTAACATAATAAAAGAGGGGTATCTTGGGAAAGACTTCTAACTCAAATTAAACATTCCCACAGCTTCAGATAGATTGCTCTTCAGAGGCTATAGTCAGCTGGCTTGTGTCCCTGGCCAGGTTGAACTCCATAAGGGCTGCGTTCAAAACTGGTTGAACTGCCATTCTCAAAGGTTGTGATCAGTGACATAAAAGTCATCTGAAGCCAGTCACTACTGCTGTGTCTCAGGGGCTGGCAATGTGGCCAGCACTGTTCAGCATCTTCATTAATGGCCTCAGTGAACATCAGCGGGACAGAAACAGGCTGGAGAAACAGACCAACAGGAACCTCGAAGTTTAACAATGCTCTGCAGAAAGGGCCCTGAAGGTCATGGTGACAGTAATTTGAGTGTAAGGAACAGTGGAGAAATGCTGTTAGTCTACTAGATGGCACGTGTACTCACAGTGGATATCATAAAACTATGCTGAGCTGCAAAACAGTCTTCACAATATCAAAAGAGACAAAATATTAACCTTGAATCTCATACCTGCTGTAGCTCTGTCAGTCAAATTGCTGCAGTAGCAGAAATATCTAAGTTTTATGTCTAATGGTCAGAAACATTTTTTTGTTTGCTGACACATAAAAAAAACCTCATGAAAGAGAATTAAGGTTGCAAGCTATCACCCAGAAAAAGGAGGAAAATCTCAAATTAAAATAGTCCTCAAAACATTTTAACATGGTTTCATATGAGGACTTGCAGATAATAGAATATGCTACAGAATTGATGTCATCAGATAACTAAAATGTCTCAAGATTTGCTAGTTTATAAATATCATTTTGCTAACTATTTAAGATATTGCTAGTACTTGAATTGTGATCTTGATAAGTCAGCAAGAGGGGAAAAAAAATACAGAAAAAATAAATAAGAAATAATCTTTATCATTGTCTTAAGGGTATGAAGCAAGAGACACTCCCTCAGCTTCTCCAGCTTTCCAAGAAGGATGGGATAATGGAAAATGAAAGCAGGCTACCTTTTCATGGTAGAAAGAAGGTCACAAAGTATGGAATGCAAAAAAAAGTGAGATTACAAAATGTCCTAACATTTACTGGAAGGAACTTGCACAGTATACTTGGCTTCACTTGCATCATTTTGGAATAACTCTGAAGTCTAGTCCAAAACTAGTCTAATACAGAGAAAAGCAAGCCTTTAACTTTCACTTATGTCACAAACTCATTGGACAAAAATGCCTAGACACAAACTGTAAGAATTTACATGTTTCCGAAAAATGTTATTTACCCCTACAATAGCATTGACTGGAGATGGCAAAAGAACACATTGTCTTGCAGTTTTTTATATTAGTTCAGACCAATATTTGAAAATAGAGTTTAAAACCTATTTCAAATTAGAGATAGAAAAACACTTCTTTTGTTCTAAGCTAAAAAAAAAAAAAAGGTAAGAGAATTAAACCTTCTAACAGTGAAAGAGAGAGCAGTCTGATAATTCAAGAGATTATTCCTCAGTGACAGCACTAATTCAGAAGCATTTTATCCACTTTCTGCATTTAAAGCACTCTTTTCTGACCATTCTGTAATACTTGAATTTCTGTCATTTTCTCTCCTCCCTCTTCTGACATTCATTCTCTTTTGCTTCATACCAAAAATGTTGCAATTATCCTGATAATTGCTGTCAAATAAAGATGAAATCCTAAATCAAGGGATAACAAGGATCTGTGCTTCAAGTTAACTATATTATACATGGTCCATGGTCCCACAGTTTTCACTATGCATTGGCTCTTACACACTGGCTGAGACACTACTCAGTTTGACTACTCCTACAGCAGTCTCACATACAAGTAAGATCTTAGCACAGACTATGGTAAGACAACTATGTTACCTCTCATTTGGATAGAACTCAATATATATCTATGCATAGAGACATTCAAATTTGAACACAATTAACATTAAACAATTTCTCAAGCTGCTCATCACTTGTTTAGCATTTTTTTACCATTCCACTTAAAACCTTACAGCAAGGTACTTGTAAAGGAACACAGATTACAAATAACAGCTAGAATTCCTAGGAAAAATGCATTAAAAGAACATTAGGAGAACACCAAGGACATTTGTTTCTTCCTTCAAACTATGGGAATAAATCTTCTTCTGTACATCCCACCACTGCTGCTGAGAAGAGGGAATATTTAAAGATGCATTCCACTTCTGTGCCTATTTTAATGACTGTAGCATATCCCATGGCTGTACCAATGATTTCCCTACACAGAGTCCTTTCATTACAGCAAAGCAAGTGTCACCTGCTGTCTTTAATACTAAGCAGATGAAGCATCACCAGCAGCATTATTTCCAGTATCCTTACTGATGAATTTCTCTGCAGAGAAGTTTTTTAATACACGAGTTCACTGTGTGTAAGTGCAATGCACCAGCCAGCCATAACTCATTGTCGATTTATTGTTTTGAAATAACGGATTTTAAAGGCAAATTATTTTCAACAAAATTAAACACTAGTTTTGTGTTTGTATGCTCTAGATCTACAAATATAAGCTATTTGTATGAAGTCTTCATAACCACTGCACCAGGACACCTATCTTGTTTGAAAAAATCCAAGTGAGAACCAGGATGTGTGCGCAACCATGCCTGCCTGCACGTGGAAATTTGCAGGTAACAGCTTTGTCCAGTCACACTTCCTTTTGCCCTCTGGTGGCTTTCTATGTCCCTACATGAAACAAAAGGGCAGAACCTATTTGTGTAGGAGTTTAAAAATACATTTGAACTGGGACAATAAATGAGTTTCCACATATGTTTCTACAAATCTGAATAAGAATTTAAAATCTTAGGAGAAGCAGGGGCAAACACAAATACAAAAGATGACAGCAACATAGAAACTTACTAATTATGCTTTTAAATTTAGATTAGATAGAGACTCTGCTTTTAAATTTAGTTTTACCTCTTCCTAATGAAAGGAATTCATCTAGCTTTATCTCATGGATTTAAAACAACGATTTATCTGAAAGGCTAAAGTTAAAACCAGAGGAGGCATTCCACTATAAGCTCCTGAAACAGCATTATTAGTGTAACACTGTCAACTACTAGTCTTGCAGACCTGACACTTTAAGGTAATTTCATGACATGCAAAAGGTGAGAATAGAAGGACTCAAAAGATGAGCTCCTTTGTTTACAAAAGTTAGTTAATGCATGTAGAGAAAAACAGTTCAAACCATCCCAACATGATGCTGTACTCTAAAGTGGTAGTTACAGTTCAGGAACAGCTCTTGATATTAAGACTGACAGTTTTCTGAGCCTTATGTGCAGCAGTAGATGAGGAAATCAGCAAAACATCAGCATCCTTACAAAGGGCACAGAGAACAAAAGAGAAGTGATTGTTTCGCAGCCCTATGAAAACCTTATCAGGTTTTCTATGAACTCAGAAATCACCAAGCTGGCAAACAACTGCAGTTCATGATCTGATTCAGCATTTGGTATCCGAAAGCAGATAGAAAAAAAGAACCTTCTTCAGAAGAAAGAATTAGTACAAGTTAAGACAATTGTCATTGCTGAAAATTTAATCTTGCCTCAATGAATGCATGCACCTAATACCAATAATTAAACATTCTCTACAAATTCAGTAGCTTGAAGCTTTCACTTTAATTCATCAAGATTCTTTTAAGACAAACCTACAACACCTACTAATCCTTATCACAACAAAACTGCCCCATAGCACAGACACTATAAAAATTCTATACAAAAAAGAATAACTGTTTCAAAATATCCTCTTCTCTAGAAGGCTGAAATTATCTCTAAAATGATTATTCTTAATTTTGTGGGAAAAGCTACACAACAGAACCACCGTATTATTGAGATCAGTAGAACAGAAATTCTTGACCAGATCTTCATACCATAATTTATTTCATATACATCTTTATCATGTCTTTCATCTAATTTCTGAAGTACTTGCATGTTTCCCTTCAATACATTTTCCAAAACAGTCTGTATTTATAGTAGTCTGTAATGGAGAACAATGACAAGTATTTTATTTTTTGGCAACTTAAAATAATGTCAGGTACAGGTCTCCAGCTCTGAGGCCAGAAAGCACAATCAAACTGAATTTTTTTGCAGGCTAAGTTAAAAGAAGGGGGCTATAGTCCAATTAACCATGAATTTCTTGGGCTCTATCTGGGCATCATTGAAAGTACCCTGTAACTTGGCCCACACCAAAACTGCTCAGGGAGTACCCTCAGTTTAACAGTAGGGTTTACTCCAGGTCAGTCCCTAGGTCAATGCCACAGCCCCATTTCAAGTTATTAGAATACATATATAACCTTTTATTATTTTACTCTACAGGTTACATTTGTTTATTTATTTACTTAATTTATTTTACTCTACAGGTCACAATTTCCAGCAAAAATTGTCATTATAGCAATATTACTGTAAAAAAAACAACCAAAAAAGCCCCCAACAAACATGCAATCAGCTGACTGATACCAAAACCTGGTTATTGAACATTAAGACTTTCACAGCCAGCAGGTTCCATCCCTCACAAATCAGTAGGTAAGGGTTGTTTTCTTCTTAAATTGTTTTCAGTGTTGATACAGCTCACACACACACGTTCTACATCTGCTTCCACCCTACCTGACATCATTAGAGTAAATCATTCCAAACAGACTTTAATGCTGTTATTTTTATTGCCTATATTGTGACATACTAATTTTCAGGTTTTCAATTACATAAAAGTACTCTTGTGGTCATGAAAACACCCTTGCAACCCAATTCACAATTGCATAAACAATCAGCATAATCATTCTGTTTAGTTTGCTGGCACAGTTTAAAGCAGCTAAAAGAGAAGCTGAAGTCTCTAGACCACTGTTCATCTTACAGCAACGTCAAAACTACAAGTTAGATCCAACAATATAAGACTTCGCAAATTATTTCACTGATCCTTCCAGCAAATGCCACAGAAAGGAAGAAAAACAAGGTCTCAGGAAACCAGCATAAGTTGCCACAGATAAAAAAGAAACAAAATGCAAACCAAAAAATTTAAATCAAAACTCAAAACATGCAGACATTTAACCACAACAACAGATTTTTGTATTGACAGACACTAACTGTCTGCTAACACCTAAGGGCCATATCTTATCTCTAACATTTTGCCAGCCTCCCACAGAACTGATTGCCCAAAAGCTATTTTACCACCTCGTACTGTCCTGTGTTTTCGCATATCCCTGAATTGCTTTAGGGATCCCCTTCCTCAGGATCTCCTTATTCCTCCAACTCTACCATTGCCTTAATTTCCTTTACTTTTGCCCCTCCATGCATATTCTTCCCCTGCACCCAGGGGATATGCTGAAGTAGCTGCATACAATAACATCCTGAAAATTCACATCTGCAGTAATGGAGACCACTACCTATATCCAACTGGAGGTTCAGCAGGCAAACTATTTTCCATCTACGCAGACTTTTCGGTCTGGATCATTTTTCTATTTCCTTCCCTTTATCTTCCCATCATGTCACAAAAACCCACCAGCAGTTTACCTTAACCCTTGATTTCTCAATTTTACCACCTCTAAGTATCTGTAGAGCATCTGACAGAAAAGAGTAACTACCCAAGCAGCTGGCCTTACACAGTATCAAAATCCAAACAAGCCACTAGCTTCTTTGTTGACATGCTAAGTAGATTCATCTGTATCTCAGAGCAATGCATAAATCTGGGGATTAATTCTATCTTATGGGATATAATGAAAGCTATATTCAGGTTTTGCAAATAATGCTGTATAAGCTATAATTATATTTATAAAATATTTTATTAGAATGGCAGCTTTCCCCAAATTTATCACCATGATCATTCATTTCAATGTGGTCCATGAAGACCAAATCCAAGAGTCGCTTGGAAAGAAGAAATCCATTGCTGGCAAAAAGCTGCACAACTCATTAAATAGCTTACAGAAAAATCCTCTTGAATTCCCCATTCCTTTAATGATATAGTTGAAGTTTACTTTATAAGTCCACAGGATATAGTCTGCCTCCATTTTAACAGTGTCCTAAAACAGCAGGTGAGAGACAGGGAGGGATGTATAAAAAAGGCAACAGATTAAAAAGAAGTTCTGTATGAAACAAAGCAAATGCAAGGCATGACTTCCCCCAGCCCCCAAACCCACATACAACCTGCACCTACCACTGCACATCCACCTAACTCAGAATTTTTTCAAACATCTCATGAAAGTGTATGATAAGCTGGAACGACAAAAAGGGCATCAATGTATTTCCAAGTATTACCCAACATCATGTTAATCATCATATCAATGCAGGGATCCAATTTTTTTCAACCACTTCTAGAGCTGAGGCTTCCATCA
This sequence comes from Pseudopodoces humilis, assembly GCF_049639895.1. Lineage (NCBI taxonomy): Eukaryota > Metazoa > Chordata > Aves > Passeriformes > Paridae > Pseudopodoces > Pseudopodoces humilis. Next base: position 96,383,506 of record NC_142202.1, read on the forward strand.
CCTACTTTACACACAAAAATCATTAGACACACCCTAGTCTGTTGACTGTTGGTATTTCTTGTTGCCTCAGAACACAATTAAAAGTCCATGAAATGGCCTTCTGAATTCCCCTCCTGAAACTTGAGCAACAGTACGACTGTATACAGATAATTTTCCAATGGAGTCTTGCACTTTGTCAGGTCTCCACTGTTCTAGTTCTCAAGTGACTCCTCTTTAGTGTGATTTACAAGGTTTTGGCATTTCAGTTTTTCACTATGAAAAAAATATCCTAGAGTAGACTAGGATGCTCTTCTGAAAAATGAAGCAAGCTTCTTTCAAACTTGCAATAGGAATACACACGTGAAATGATTTTCCCCTTAGCAGTTGAAGAAAGTGCTTGGTTAGTTACCAACTTCTTGAAGACTAATTTATCTTCATTTTAAAACTTATTATATTTAGTGTACCATTATTCTCATTGGTTCATATTATTATTTGGATGGTACGTTCTTGACCCTCAACCCCCACCTTAATTCTTCTTTTCTGATATTTAAATGTGCATTTCTACTAAGAAATGCTGTGGTCTCCTTACTTACTTTGTCACCTTACTTCTTCACTTTTTGGAAGTGCCACTCCTGTCCCATTTTAATTTAATGAAAGTAATAAAAAAGCAAATAGTTAACTGACTACAACTAGTCAGAACAGCAAAAAAGAAGAAAGGTCTAAAGTTCCTAGTATTTGTTCTGACAGGGATTTTCCACTAAATGCAGAATCTTCCATTTTAATTCTGGGCTAATGTAAAGCATACTATACGATTTCTGCTTTGCTGAGCATAACTTTAGGATATTAATAAGTATAACAGACAAATAAGCACAAGTAAATTTTCAGAGATTAGGCATTAAACAAATTACAATGCAACTGCAGCACTCTAGCTTACTGTCACTGTTATTATCATCACCCAAGAACCATCACTAAATTCTGCTGTTCTCTCAAGAATCCAACCCTTTAGTTTTTTTAAGTCTAATCTGTCTCATACTGAACTTTAACAATCTAACTTCTAAAGCTAGAAGATTACCAAAATAATTTCTGCCCTTGATTTTTACCTACTTTAGAGCTATCAGTAACAATCTTGTTCTCTAAGAGGAAAAAAACCCCACACCCCTGTTTTAAATTCAGTTGATTTGCTGTAGCAGAAGAGAAAAATGATGCATCAACATGTCACAAAACTAATAGTGTATAAGTTCTTCTGGATACTTCAGATACTAATTCTACAAAGCTTTCTTCCCCTATCCCCAAGATATTTAGACTATAATCCTTCTTTTCTCCTCTTATATTTAGCTTCTTTCATATCTTTATGCACTTTCTCCCTTCAGTTAGGGAATCTGTGATAAAATACAACATTTCTAATTCTCACAACATCAGATAGCTGCCAAACACACTTGCAAAAGGAGGAGCTATTTCTCAGTGTCTCCTCAAGACACACCTTGTCTCTTAGCAGTGCCAGTTACACTGCAATGGTCTTAATACATTTCTAGCACACAATACTGGTAAGTTAGAAATGTTTAGCACAGGCAAGTGCTGTACCTTCAGCATAGTAAATTCCTGATCATTTTTGGAGGTTAGACAGGATTATACACAAGTAGTAAGCCTATTACTTAATAATAAAATCATCTTCCTATAACATCAGTTGTAACAGTATAAAATTTCCTAAGTGTCATATTCATGATTGGTGGCAGGGGGAGACCACTAAAATTGAGGCAGGAACTGAGTCTAATAAGTTCTCCCTTTTTAATTATGTGATTAAGTCAGTATTTTTGAAGTGTGCACATGAGGAGAGATGGAAAAATAGTTCCACAATTTTTTATTTACGACAAAATGTCCTAGAAAATGGAATTTCTGGTTAATATCCAAAGACACAATTATTCCAATGCTACTGGAACCACTATTATTCTAGTTAATATCATAATTGAGAATGCATCATTAATATAGCCTTGTATTTTTTCAATGTTAAAATTAGACAAAGTTGTAAATACTGATGCTAACAAAAAAAGACAGTTTCCTTTATTTTGATTTCAGAGTCAGGAAGGTATTTTCCTTTTTAAAACCTAGTTGTACAATGATACTCTACTAAAAGATCTTGAACAAAGAATACAGTGCACCATTTATTTTACCTTTACTGACTGTTTAGAGACTACAGTTCCCAAATTGCATATTCAGCAAGGATTTATTTTTTTCCATGACTTTTTGTGAACAAGAAAGTTATCTAAGCCATCTTATTTTTACTTTCTAAGAGGATGTTCTTTTCTCGAAAGCATAGAATTTAAAGATATGCAGAATCATTGTTAGTAAATATTCTGATGGGCTTTATGTAAAAGAGTAGTGAAGCCAAAAATACGAGTGGAGAGTCTGCATCCAATCATCAAAATGTGCTATACTTGGCCATTTTGACATATTTTGCCTAGAGTTTCTAAAAGCAAAAGCTTGTCTCAAAACAATAACGGAACTGTGGTTGCTGCAGGTTTAGCTACTTATGGGCAAATAATCTGATTTTATCAAAAGTAAGCACTTAAAGAAAATAATCCAGTGCACAAGGAAATTATTTTTTACTGCTATAGAAGCATACCTATTATGACTCATGAGTACATGACTTTGCTCTTCACAATGCGTAATAATAATTATATAAATAAATACATTTTAAGTTATACACCTTTATGACTCTTTCACTTACAAGTAAAGGACAGGTCAAAATATTTCATATATCCATGAAGGCAGAAAAAAAAAAAAAAACAAACATGCTTCCAGAGAGTGATAGGGGTTGTTTCTACTACTGAATGAGGTTTCCTACCTGTATGATTCAGGAGAAAATAACCCATACACATTTACATATCCACACATATGGAAAAAAAGTTTCAGATCTAAGCATGATGGTGTGGGATTTTACAGAAGTAGTTAAAATATTGTCTTTGAAATATAAAGCAAACAAACAAAAAACCTCACAAAAAAACCAAAAACAAAATGCAAACCAAATGTAGAAACTTCTCCATAAAAGAGGATTTTTTTTTGTTTTGATTAAGACTTCTGGTATGTCAATTCAAGGCATCTCTCAACCAGAATAGTCAAAACTTCCAAACATTATTACATCAGCACTCTTCTCAAACACACAGAGATGGCTTAAACTTTCTATTTGAACCTTGACCCCAGAAATAACCTATTGTTACCAGCTGAATGCACACACCCATTTCCCATATGGAATTCTTAGCACTCAGCAGAAATTAACAGAAAACTCTGCATATTACATTATTTTGCTATGTTTTTTCCCCTCATGAGAAAAGAGAAGCAAACACCAGCACCTCATTTGTGTTTCAAAACATAGATCATGATTGCTGGTGTCATCTGTGACTTTTAGGCAGTAGTATTAACTATCAAGTAGTTAAGTAAAAGAATAAACAAGAGTCTTAATGTCTCAATAATGTAAAAGGGGATGATAACAACTGGATACTGTGGAAAGATTTTTCACTGGATTTGAAAAAAGAAATTTATATTCCCCAGACTTCCTATATAAAAATCAAAGATCAGGAGAGCAGTGACAAAGTGCTACTCTATTTGTGCCTACTGCATCTTTTTTTCATATCTCAGTTATGATAACTCTTTGCAAATGTGAGAGCAAAAGAAAACTCGTATCTTTCCCAATATAAAGGAGGAAATTTCACCCTATTCTGTTAACTCATCCAGTAAGCTAGGAAATGGAAAATGTACATAATTCCACTTCAATGCCACATTTTATCACTTTCTTAAGCAACTTCAAAAAATAGCTATTAGTAACTTAAAAAAACAGCTAATAATAAATGCCACACATCACATTTCTCGAATCTCCCAGCTTCAACATTTAAGTCTTGACAGAAACGCTGGGTCCAGACACAAGATGGGCACAATACTTACAGGTGTTCCCAAAAGCATCATTTGACTTGAAGTTCAATAAGAAAATGAGCTGAGTCTTTTTAAAACAAAAAAATGCAATACATTCAGTGTTGTAAAGGTTTTGATTGCTTAATTTGGATGCATTGCTACTTGAAATAAGTTGTATGCTGAACTCAGTATTCCTTATTAAAGAACCCCACATTGTGTGCTTTCAGTTCTGTACACTGCTATTTAGAGTCAGTAATCACCATTTGAGAATGAGATCTTGTTCTCTGCAGAATGTTACCTGATGATAATTCTAAAGTAAGATGCATGAAGAATAAACAACTGAGCTTAATATTAAGAAAGCAGATAAACTAAAACACAAATAATCTGGAATAGAAAATATTCATATGATTTATTAGGTCCAATAAAGGAAATTGGAAGTCTCACAGAAAGGCTCTCAACCAAAACGCCTACCATAATTTCAATGGAAAAATCTATTTAACTTATCTTCTATCATTGGTTTTAAAAAATCACCTACAATTTCTGAAAGAAATTCAAATTTTAGCAGTTTTATTTCAATCCAAAAGAATTAGAAGAACTAAGCAATCTTGGAATCCTCTCCCATAATACAACCAGAAGGTTGAACAGCAGGAACACACACCTCTACAACTGTTCACAGATGTACAAAGCCTGAAACTTACTCCTTAATTTTTATACTCTTGGACTGTATCTCCATGAAAGAACAGAGTAATATTTACTAGAAGAAGTAATATTTTTTTCAACTGACACATCAGATTTCTTGTCAGAGAGAAAAATCATCCCCTTGCCCAAGTGATGCAAGTGGATTTTTCAAGCCTCATGACAGAAAATCTTCACACTTGCCTCACTCAGGAATTGCACAGGGATCCTTAATCTCAATAACTGTGTGCCTACAGTAAGGTTAGACAAAGAACATTCCTACTGAGGAAATAGATAAGAAGCTGTAGCCCTCTGTGGGCATACCTGCATTTCACATATGAAAAATGGCACATACAAACTTCATCTGCAGTTTTAAGTACAGCTTGATACCAACATATTCTGAAAGACGTTTACTTGAACTTTCAAAAGTAAACATATAAACCAAGAAAAATGATGCTTAAAGTAACAGGAATATATTTTATTTGCCATGCTTTGCATTCATCAGCCAAGCATAAGGTTTAGTTTGCTGATTTTCTTAACATGAATGCAGAAGGTGACTTCTAACCAATACAACCTAAGGATATGACACAAATGAGGTATAGGTAAAAGTGCTGTAGATTATTTTAGAAATGTTTGTGTTGATAATTCCAACTGAAGATGTCTACACACAGCTAGATGTTTGAATGTAACACATTCAAAAATATCGAAACACTTGTACAAATTGAGCATATTTAAAAAGGACTTACTTTTATTGTAGCAGGTTGCTAGTACACCTTTATCTGCAGGACTTGTACTAATGTGCCAAATTTCACCCACTTGATGAAGGAGAACATTTTTGTTTATAATGTTATTTTCATCATCAAAATCTATGATGTGAATCTGCAAATACAATAAAATAGAACATTAGGGTTTCAAATGTTTTCCTGTGGGTCTTAATTATACACAATGACTATATGGAACAATCTAATGAGATTTTTATAACCAATATCTAGTTTAATTAATTGTTTACTAACAATTTACTATATCATTGATTTCATGCAGGATTAACTTTTCTAGGAAAACACAAGCAGCTTCCCTGCTTGAGGAAATACCATACTTATTCTCAATTTTCAACTTAAAGCTTGAAGGTGATTTTTCATTTTATGGCTAATAGTAAATAAGCCATGTATTACAATTCAATACTTCTTACAGCAATAAACAAAAATAACAACATTACAATCCTTAGTCTAAATGTCTGCACCAATTCTGTATCCAAATCATCTAATTCAAGCCACCTATAAAGAAAGAAGGAGAGAGGGAAAGGACTCCTCTTCGAAGCACGTACTTTACAATCAGTAAGAAACTTGCTGAGAGTTCACTTTAGCAGTCACATATCTTTACCAAGATACAGATCAAATCTTTTCATACTATATGGAAACAAAGTACTGAAATATGAAGAAAAACAGTAATATTTAAATATATAGATAATATTTTTAAAAGCCAGAACTAAGTTTGCTTTTTATTATTTTCATTTTTGTTTGCTGTAGGTTTCTTTGCTTTTTTTTTTTTTTAAATAGGTCTATATTTCTATAATTTTTCCCTCCCTTTTTTTAGTTAGCTGTTTTTCTATAGTTGCCACAGAAATACAAGAAATTCCGGAAGATTTTAGCCTAGCACAACATACAGAAGGAATTTTACTCACCGTACTAATTCCCCAAAGCTCAACAGTGGACAGATAAATTTAGAAGACTAACAAATTTTAAAGAAATGTAAAAAAAAAATTTAAAGAAATGTCACTAAAAATTAATTTTCAAAGTTGGGTGAACTGTGAAGAAGAAAAAAAAGCCAAGAGTTCTCCTATTATGACTGAATGAAGTTTGCTAAATTAACCACTGAAGCTGCAAAAATCTTAGCTATACAGAAGTACAGAAGATTTTCTTAGACTACAGAAACTGCAATATAGGCCTCAACTTCATCTAAACACCATTATTTTTAAGGGGATGAGTTTACACGTTACCTTTTTCTTTACTGCCCAGTTATCAAAAGCTTCTTCTTCAAATATAATCCTGGACCTCATCACCTATATTATTCCTCCATTTTGTCATCCCAGGCATAGAACTGCCTCTGCAGTTGATTAGCAAGTTATCTTTTGAGACTTAATTTGCTGCCTTGAACCTAGGAATCTATTCAAGAATCAGAACACTATCCATTTACCCAACAACTGTCATCTTAAAGCGTAACAAAAAAGATCACTTGATTACTTTAACCTCGTACCTTGCTTTTGTTTGGAGCCCCCTTTGGCAGATCAGGCCAAGTTTCTCACCCAAGAAAGTGAACCATAAATCTAAACTCCATTTACTACAGTAACATATATGTCTTCCCACAATAACCAGGTTAAAAATCACTTGGCACATAAGGGAGTGCTCTTTACACCATCTGAAGCCCTTTGAAGGCACAGATAACCAATTTCTATCTCCTGTTATGTTTCTTATTCAGCTGATAACATGGACAGCTGCAAACTAGTGGAACACACAGCTCATGAAAGGCCCAGACTGAGATTTTCCAATGCTTTACAACCCTTTCCATGAAAACATCTTTCCTGATATCCGCTTAAACTTCTTGTGTAACTTAAAGCTATTTCCTCTCACCTGTCCTGTCTCCTGCATGGGAGAAAGACCGACCCCCACCTGGCTACAACCTCCTTTCAGGTGGCTGTAGACAGTGATAAGATACCCCCAACCCTTCTCCCAGCCTCCTTTTCGCCAGATTAAACAACCCCAGCTCCTTCAGCTGCTCCTCCTAACAGCAATGCTCCAGACCAATCACCATGTCCATCACCCTTCTCTGGACATATTCCAGCACGTCAAAGTCTTCCTTGCAGTGAGGAGCCCAGAACTGACCACAAGGTTTGAGTACAGTAGCTGCAACGCACTATACAAATCATGAAAATTAGTATTTTAAGTTCTAAGACACAAGACTGAAAATAACTTGGAAGAGTTTTGAGAACGAGATGAGAAAAGAATAAATTACATACTTGGATACTTCCAATGTGTACAACAAACACATTAAGTTTAGCAACAATGAAAGTATTGAGGACAAAAATTCCAAAACTACACCATGTAGAACACAGTGCTACTACTTAAACCATTTGCAGCATGTTATGAGGACCAAATGCCAAGTACTATATAAAACTAATATGTCAAATATTAACATAACGTAAAATCTTATAAAAACTTTCCTTCCCTTCAAAATACTAGTATTAATAGGAAAATATTTTCACCTTACATATATTCTCCTATGAATACCTAAAATTGCTTTATACAGCAATAAACCTCAGTAAGGCAAAGGCTATCATGCCAGCTGTAAAATTACTGCTCTTACATTTGCCCTACACCTGCCCATGATCAGAAGGGAAGAAATAACCTGCCCATGATAAAATCTCTCACTGTGCAGGACTCAGTAAAGTTTTAAGTGTTGCAAGAAAGCTCCTAAGCCTGGTCAGGTAACTAAAAAAGTTTTTGAGCAAATGTAAAGAACCTAGTGCTAAATTAAGTTATAATGAGTTGAGGCCTAGGGCACTTCTTGGGAATTGAGGAACTAGCTGAGAAGAAATGATGGCCTGAGGCACAGCTAAAGGCCAATAACCTCCAAACATTTGTGAATACACTAGAAATTGTCCTGTATTTCTGTTGTTAATGTTATTCACTGGAAAAAGAAAAGCATACTCATAGTTGAAACATATGCAAACATTTCTAAAATACATAGCATATATTCAATAAACTTACCAAAAATCAGAAAATTTAAATTATTAAAGATCTGTTGGCTATCACCCAATAAGCGAGAATCACTCTTCAACAACAATTTTCTATCAGGATTAAATTAGTTGAGCAAATTGTAAAACCATCACAGAAATCACAGTAAAAAAAACAAACCACATTATAATCAAATATTTGAAAAGCAAGAGACAGCACAACCAAAAATGTAATTGTGGGCATTGAACTTTTAACTAAGTTTTGTTACTCTTCGCCCAAGTATTACTTGAAATGTAAATAACCTGAATACTTCATCCCCCTTGGAATAACTTTTCTTAAGTCTCATCCAGTATTATCATTGAGTAATGAACTCAAAACCTCACTGGCAATTAACAGCTTACACATCCCAAAGCTTTGGTTCCAAGTCATTTTGTGCAGCCCATTTCAGGCCACTTTCAAAAGAATCAATCACTCTATTCAATTCCAGGGACTTCTGTGGTGGGTGTTAGCCTCAGCTGACAGACTCCAACCCAGACACCTGCTCCCCCCAAGAATGGCAAGGGGAAAAACCAGGAAGAATAGGAATGAGATAGTTTATGTGCCAAGCTACAGACAGGGAGGTCACTTGCTAACTAATATTCTGGGCAAAACAGACTTGATTTGGGTGAATGAATTAGTTCATTGACAGCTAAAATAAACAAGTACCTTCTTTTCCCCACATTCCAGGTTGAACTTCACCCCAAACTCCTCTGACCCTTTCAAGTGGGGCAGAGGGATGTGTGGCAGTGGTGGTTATGGGTGTTTTCTCTCTGATGCTCTTTGCATCTCACTCTTTTCCTCTGCTACAGCACAGGGCCTTCATGGGAAACTGACTCACCTGTGTCCTGAAGAGGATTCACTGAACCAGCCGTGTCTGGCACAGGCAATCCCCAGCCTTTTCTGAGGCCACCACTGCAGCTCTCCTGCTATCCATGCCTTGCCACCTGCACTCAGTACAGCACTCTAACATTTTCAGCCTCAAGAGCTTGTTTCATTATGATTTCTACTGAAATTCAGTCACAAAAAATAAAATTGCTGATTTTGTACAATTGCTGATTTGATGTACAATTACAATTCATACACTTAACTTCAGAAGAAATTTCCCTATAGAAACTGAGCCATGAAAGTCACTCAAATTTTAGTTTGAGTTGCTAAACTCATGATCAGAAAGGACACAGATGATTGCCAATAACGAATATTGAAAAATATAGTTTATGAAGCATGTACACTGAACTGTGCATGTACGAGGAGTCCCAATAGAAGCAATTAAGGCTTAAAGACTTTTGTTTTACTTTGCATCTCTTCAGGGATTTAAAGATAGCTCCAGAGCATCTATAGATTCAAATTAACAAAACATGGCAGTTTCTTTACTAAACCAATCTGATTTAGTCATACAATTTAGAAGAGCAATATGATTTTCAGAAAATACACACAGCTTTCATTCGCCTACATTTACCAGTATCTTTACATTCTACCCACAGAAGTCTTCAACTTGACTGTCAATGTTCATATTCAACAGGGAGGAGAAAGGAAGAGGGATGATATTGGAACAATGTTACAAAAAGTGGCAAAAATTACAACTGACATTTGACAGAAAAATTACCTGATTATCATATCTAAGAGACTGTGTTCCAACCAAAAATCTTATTGCATCTGTTTCTGCTGTCTGAGGTGTTAAAGCTCGTGCCTAGGGAAGAAGACAGCCATTAGAAAAGTACAATTAATGAAATCCATTAATTTCAGCAAAGATCTTGAAACTTATATATCAATTGTCATTTTAAGCATTACATTCTTACAAACGGCAGACTTTCCTGGCCTTTATGTCCATTTTGCTTAATACATTTTTGTGCAATTTCTCATATTTTTGTGCAATTTCCTTGTGAGCACTGAGGAACACAGGTGCTAAATACATTACCTGATCTTCATTATAACAGGGATAACATTAAACGCAGCATCTCTTCCAAACTAACTTTATCATCTGAAAAAACTCCATAGAACTGTAGACAATTTTTAACTATTGTTAAAAAATAATATGATATCCAAGAAAGAGGCTGTTCTTATGGAAGTCTTCACACCACTCAGGTTGAATATGCCTGTGTAAAAATTAATATTTTCTCACCATTATCCACCAAGTTTAGAAGCAAATTAAAAACCAAGCCTCCTCTTTTCTACTGCAGCCCATTAGAGATAAGAACTGTCTGAATGATGGGAGAAGTAATTTTTATTTATCTTTAAAATTTTTGTCATAATGTTATTTCTTTGTTGTATTATGTTAATGGCATTGCTAGAGTCTCTGCCTTGCTTCTTCAACCACATACCAACCACAGTCTTGGAAGAAGCAAAACAAAGCAGTTAAGGGCCATGGGAGACACTGGTAAATAAAGCAAAGTTTGAACTAAAACCACAATCACTAGTTTGCACTAGTCATTAGTAGAGATTCTCTTAGAAAATTTTGAGTAAATGGGAGGCAAACTAGTACCTAAAGGCATTTTTAGGAACTATATATTGTGAGAAATGTCTGCTATTTCTCCATGCAAATAAGACCCTTAATACTATTGTTCAATATAATTTTTTTAATCTTGAAAAAAACTGCAATTCACATCATATTTGGCATAAAATAGCACAGACCTCTCCAGAAACTAAGGCCAATACTGCAAGCAAAGACTTCTGAAGGATTCAGGTAACTGCTGAATAGCCCTTCTTACTGCCATCCTGTCATGCAGCTGTTACCCTCTGGATTCAGGAACACTTCAATATCATTCTACTTGAAACTTCTTTTAAAATTGATATTGAAAAGATGCCTAAAAGCTTGGAAGAGAGTATCTGTAATATATTATATCCCAATACCCAAATTTAGAGTAATTTAATTCTCGAAAAGCAACTTAAAGATATTTGACCTTTCTTAAATAAAGCAAAGCTATTGTCTGGAAATAGCTATAAGAAAAAACGTAATTTTTCAGAATCATCTCTGGACTTGTATAGAGCAGATAATTATTTTCTGGTATTTGAAATGTGTAATTTAAACAGAATAATATTTTGTGTAAGATGGTGCATAAAAACTTTAAAAAATGCAACAAGCTTAGTAAGGTATAGGCGAATAGCCTATACCTATATTTACATCTATATACAGGGAAAAAAAGAACTAGAAAACATAATGTGTAGCTTGTGTTCAAAATATTCAAATGCAGATCAGTGTGAATCCATACCAATTTGCTTTACTTTCTTATTTATGCAGCACTCATCTACAACAAGCCTAGA